>NC_142758.1:12570000-13195000 GCF_054948205.1 Urtica dioica subsp. dioica | reverse complement strand
TTGTATGTCGAGGGCTGGTCCACGACTAGGAAGGATACGATGCGAGTGACCTCGAGCCCTCTCGGCGTTCCGAAGGTGACCGGGAGGTCGATGGTTCCCTCCGTCATGACCCTCTCCCCGGAGAAGCCGAAGAGTGGGGTCGAGACTGGGGTCGGTCTCATTCTGGATAGCTTCATCTTGTCCAGCGCTGACTTGAAAATTATGTCAGCGGAGCTTCCATTGTCGATTAGGATTCTCCGGACAAGGTTGGTGGCGACCGGGGCAGAGACAACTATCGCGTCGTTGTGCGGGTGGAGCACACATGCCGCCTCTTGGCCGATGAAGAACATGGACTCGAACGGGGCCGGAGGAGGAGCCTCGTACGTGTGGTTGATGTAGTGCGCTACTTTCCCCCGGGAAACTTCGCGCACGTATTTCTTTCTTTGCGTGCTTGAGTCTCCGAACTCCGGGCCGCCCAAGATCGAGCCCACGATGTGCAGTTGCGAGCTCTCCGGTCCTTCGACTGCAGCTCGGTCCGTGACGGTCACCGTCGCCGAGCCTTTCTTTCCCCGCCGCGGGCGCTCTTCGTGCGCCGCGGCCGTCCCGATCGTTCTAAGGATGTACTCTTTTAACTTCCCATCCTGGATGAGGGCTTCAATCTGGCGCTTGAGCTGGTAACACTCGGACGTCGGGTGCCAATGGTCTTTGTGGTACTCACAGAACTTGCTTCGGTCCCGCTTCGCAGGATCCTTCGTGAGTGGAGCGGGGCTTCCTAGTTCGTCGCGGTGCAAAGCTAGGATCCGCTCTCGAGAAGTGTTCAGAGGGATGAATGCCGAGAACGTTCGGAAGCTATCGACGTGTGGGGGTCTAGGACCCGGGCGGGAGCGATCGCCAGGGGCTTGGCCTCCCTTGTTCCTCCTATTTCGAGGGTCGGGACGATCTTCGTCTTGATTGTCATGGCGGTGACTGTTCTGCCCCTCCGTCCTCCGGCCATCTCGGCCGTCGCGGTAGTCCTCGATTCCCATGTAGGGGCGGGCTCTTGACATAAGCTCTGCCATGTCCCGCGGGACCTTCCCAACTATAGATTTGTGGAAGTCGCCCGTGCGAGCTCCCTCGGTGATCGCCGTGATGGCGTCCTTATCGACGAACCCTTCGACCTTGTGAGACTCCTCGGTAAAGTGAGCGAGGTATTGTCTCAAGGTCTCGTCTCTCCCTTGCCGGATAGACAAGAGGTAGGTCTTCGACTTCTTCTGTGCCACGAGAGTGTCAAAACGAGCAAGGAAAGCTCCTCGCAAAACCTGGAAGGACGAGATGCTCCCTGGTCTCAGATTCTGGAACCATTCAAATCCCGACCCTGTGAGAGTCAGGCTGAAGGCTTGACACAGGGTGGCGTCTGACTGTCCCTGCATCGTCATCCATGTCTCGTATTAATGGATGTGGAAGTTCGGGTCCGTCCGCCCGTCGTAAGGGGGATGGACGGCAGTTTGAAGTTCCCTACGCAGGGCTGCGCGAGGATTTGAGCGGCGAAGGGAGAGTATGACTCCTCGATCCCTCCATGAGGCCTCTGCCTCCCCGACTCCCTCATATTGATGATTTGATTCTGGAGGCTTTGAATCATTGGCAACATGTCGAGCCCGTTCGTGGGGCTCACGGCCGGGACCGCATGAGTCGCCTGTTGGCGCTCGTTGGACGCTTGGTCCCCGACGTTGGCCTGAGGTCGGCCGAGAGTTGTGGCGGGGAGCGCGTCCCTTCGAGAGTTGAGCCTCCGGCGGAGATCCTCCCCTCGGGAGTTTCTCTGCGCCGTCAAGCGCTCTCTAAGGTCCACACTCAGTGCGTGGCGGGGCGAGGTCGATCTCTCCTCGGCGAGTGTTTCGGTTATCGGCCCCATCATCCACCGGAGTCGCTCTCTCCTCGGCGAGGGGCTGTGTCCGGCCGCCTCTTGAAACCGAGGGGGCGAGTCCCCGGGAATGTGACCGTGCTTGTCGTCGCGCCGGGTGCGAAGGATCGGCCAAAGCACCATTGGACCTCTCGGGCCGTGCATGGGCGACGCTAGGAGTTGCTTCATCTGTCCTTGACTCCCCTACGTAGTCGGGGTCGGAGTCGTCTCGGGCGGAACAATCTTCGACGTCGTAGCCGAGCAGGTTGGCGATGAGCGTACCGTCGACGCCGGGACGGTCGAGGAGCTCCGCAAGCCGCCGAGCCGTGTCCTCTCAGAGCTCGGCCTCGGGGTCATTCACCGGGTCTTGGGGCTGGCTCTCGCTATCGCGCGGTTGCCCTTCAAGGCGGTGAGCGAGGCGTCGGAGACCGTACCTCGAGCTCGTCGCTCGAGTACCCGCGGAGGTAGTAGGAACGTGACTCATCTTTCGGGAGTCGAGAGAGCAGAGAGAGCGAAGGTGGTAGAGGGAATGTGTCGCCAAGGTCGAGAGATCCCCTCCTTCTAGCGCGAAAATGTTGTCGCTGTTTTTCGGACAACGATTTAGGAGTCAAAGGCGGTTAGACCCAAGGCCGGACCAAGTGGTCTCGCCTTGACTCGAGCGTGTCGGACTTGGTATCCCAAGTCGTCCCTTAGCTGTTGGTGGTGTCAATCTCGTCCAAGCACCTGAAAAGGAAGAGAGAACACGTGAACTACAAAGGGGAAACAGAGGGGGTGCCTCTGTTTACCTCTCCGACGCTCAACATTCGTGGGATTGAGGTGGAGTATAGAGGTTTTAGAGGTGGTGAGAGGCCAATGATGAGCGAAACGAGTGAAGTATGCGTTCGACAGCGTTTCGGGACTCAAAATTGGATTACCTGGGTCAAGGGAGGGACCCTTGTATTTATAGGCGGCCAAGAGGTGGTTTGAACACCCCTTGGCCGAGTGAGCATGCTTGAGTTGGCCATTGACCCCTTCAATGGTTGGGTCGGCCAATGGCTGAGTGAACATGGTTGTGAGGTTCACTCGGCCATTGGCCGAGTGAAAAGCTTGGGCCGGCTGAGGTTCACTCGTCCATTGGCCGAGTGAACTGCCGGAAGGTTCACTAAACTGCATGGTCGGCTGAAAGGTTCACTCGGCCATTGGCCGAGTGAACTGCTGGAAGGTTCACTCGGCCAATGGACGAGTGAACTACATGGCCGGCTGAAAGGTTCACTCGGCCATTGGCCGAGTGAACTGCTGGAAGGTTCACTCGGCCAATGGCCGAGTCAACTGCATGGCCGGCTGAAAGGTTCACTCGGCCATTGGCCGAGTGAACTGCTGGAAGGTTCAATCGGCCAATGGCCGAGTGAACTACATGGCCGGCTGAAAGGTTCACTCGGCCATTGGCCGAGTGAACTGCTGGAAGGTTCACTCGGCCAATAACCGAGTGAACTGCATGGCCGGCTGAAAGGTTGTGAACTGCTGGAAGGTTCACTCGGCCAATGGCCGAGTGAACTGCACGGCCGGCTGAAAGGTTCACTCGGCCATTGGCCGAGTGAACGAGTTGGACCTTCGGCCGGCCATTGGTCGGCTGACCCTTGGGTCGGCCATGGCCGGCTGAACCTGAGCCTTGGGCCGGCCATTGGCCGGCTGAGCCTTGGGCCGGCCATGGGTTGGCTGGGCCTCGGGCCGGCCATGGCCGGCCGAGGCAAGGTTTCGCCATCCAAGGCCTCGCGCCGGTCGTGCGGGGCGAAGTGGCACCTTTGTCCTTGTCGGTCCGAGACAGGCCGATAACAGCCATCATGAATTTCGCGGAGGACCTTGGTCGAATCAACGCTATCGAGGCATCGGAGCAACGGTATTGAGTAACCACGCTTATAGAGTACGCCCTCACGGAGCGCGTATTTGGATGCTAAGGCCCTCAGCTTATCGGCTTCTTTGGGGTCTTCGGGGAGTTCCCCTCTTCGCAGAAACTCGACAATTGAGTCCATCCAAGTCGGCTGAGATGCCACCTCTATGATCCCAATTTCATCTCGGGAGACGGATGGCCGTGGGAGAAACTCAATGGGTACGGTCCCCAATCGGCTGAATTTTGTTCTCTCGGAATTTGGTGAATCTCGAACCAAGAGAAGGCATTGAGTTTGGAGTTTGTCTTAGCCAGGTACGCAACCATATTAGGTTCCTTGGCTGTGTAATCTCCTTTTACTTGGTTTACGATCAACTGCGAGTCGCAGTGTATTCGCAAGTTATGGGAGCCAAACTTATGAGCTAGCTCTATCCCTATAATGAGCACCTCGTATTCGGCTTCATTGTTGGAGGATTGGAAGCTGTAGTGGAGGGCGTATCGTAACCTTTCCCCATCGGGGTTAATCAGGATTATTCCGGCGCCAGCCCTCCGAGCATTAGATGCTCCGTCTACGTATAACTCCCAGATGGGACCCGTCGGGTCTACCTTACTTTTCCGAGTTAACGCTTCATCGTTTGGGTTCGTTTCTGCTCTTCCCATATCGGGAGTATAGGAGAATTCTGCCACGAAGTCGGCTAAGGCCTACCCCTTTATAGCCGTTTTCGGGTGGAACTCAATCCCGTACTCGCTCAATTCTTGGGACCAGATCGCCATGCGAGTCGATGTTCCCTTTTGAAGAGCTTTACCGATAGGATGTTCGGTTCGCACCGCGATTGGGTGAGCTTGGAAGTACGGTCGTAGCTTCTTAGCCGCCGTTACGAGAGCCAGAGAAAGTTTCTCTATCTCGGTGTAGCGCGTTTCCGCGTCGAGTAAGGCTTTGCTCACGTAGTAGACCGGCCATTGGACCTTGTCTTCTTCGCGGACAAGAACAGCACTTACAGCTCTTTCTGAGACGGTGAGATATACGTATAGCATCTCGCCTTCTCTTGGTTTAGAGAGGAATGGTGGGGACCCAAAGTAAGCCTTCATTTCTTGCAAGGCATCTTCGCATTCGTCTGTCCACTCAAAGTCGTCCGTTTTCTTTAGAGCTTTGAAGAACGGTTGACACTTGTCGGTGGCTTTAGACACGAAGCGTGTCAGAGCGGCAATCCGACCGGTAAGGCTTTGCACCTCTTTGACCCGTCTTGGAGACTTCATTTCAAGGAGTGCCTTGATTTTTTCGGGATTCGCCTCTATCCCTCGTCGGCTGACGATGTATCCGAGGAATTTCCCGGATTCAACCCCGAACACGCATTTGTTGGGATTGAGCTTCATTTTATATCCGCGGAGGATCATGTACATCTCCCTTAGGTCGTGTACGTGATTGGTTGCCAGTAGGCTTTTAACGAGCATGTCGTCCACGTACACTTCCATTGTCTTGTCGATTTGATCGGTGAAGATCCGATTCACCAAACGCTGGTACGTTGCTCCCGCATTCTTAAGGCCGAAAGGCATGACCTTATAACAATAGAGACCTCGATCCGTGACAAAGTTTGTCTTAATTTGATCGAGCTCGTGCATTCGAATTTGGTTATAGCCCGAATAGGCGTCCATGAAGCTGAGCAGCTCATGGCCAGCCGTGGCGTCCACCAGTTGTTCGATGCGCGGGAGTGGAAAGCAGTCCTTAGGGCAGGCTTTGTTAAGATCTTTGTAGTCTATACAAATTCGCCACTTCCCATTAGGCTTTTTCACCATTACCACGTTGGCGACCCACTTGGGGTACTTAGCCTCTCGAATGAAGTTTGCGGTGAGGAGTTTCTCGACCTCTTCATTTATGGCCAGGTATCGTTATGGGTTGAACGTTCGTCTAGCCTGCACTTTTTCGGCGACCTTTGGGTCGTCGTTAAATCGGTGCACTATTACCTCGGGATCAATTCCGAGCATGTCCGCATGAGTCCATGCAAAAACATCCTTGAACTCCTAGAGGAAGGCAGTAAGCCGAGTTTTGATGGCGAGTGGAAGCCGGGTGCTGACCTTTACAACAAGATCATCGGAGGTTTCCACCTTGAGTCTTTCGGCTTCATCCCGGGGGTGAAGTTCTCCGAACTTCCTCGCGTCCCTTGGGTCGCATGGGTAATCGTCTTCTAGTTGGAAGATTGTGTTGACCTTTTTCCCGCGGATTTACCATCAACTCCTTGCACGTAGCATATTCTGGCTTGGGATTGGTCTCCGGCCATAATGCCAAATCCCTCTTCGGTGGGGAATTTCACCAGTAGGTGATACGTGGAAGTGATTGCCCTTAGCCGGTTCAACGTGGGCCGCCCGATGATTAAATTATAGGGCGACTCCTGATCAACCACTAAGAATGGGACCATGTGAACAGCCTCAATTCCTCCAGGGGTCCCAAAGGTGACCGGTAGGTCGATGATGCCCTCGGTCATAACCTTTTCCCCAGTGAACCCAAACAAAGGTGTTTGGGTCGGAGTCGGGCGCAGCCCCCCGAGCTTCATATGCTCTAGGGTGGACTTGAAAATTATGTCGGCAGCGCTGCCGTTATGGATAAGAACCCTTTTTACCAAGTTATTGGCCACTTGGGCCTTGAGCACGATTGCGTCATTGTGTGGGTGCACAACTCGCTTGTCCTCTTCATTGGTGAAATACATCGTCTCGTGAGGTACGGACGGAGGTTCTTCATACGCGAAGTTAATGTGCATAGCAACGTCTTCCTGAGTTACGGTCCTAAGGAATTTCTTCCGTTGTCGGGCCGAATCTCCATCTTTTGGCCCTCCCATTATGGTGGTTACCACGTGGAGTTGTGGATTGGCGTTGGCAGTAGCCGTGGTTCGGTCGGCGGTAGCAGCTGTTCCTCCTCCCTGACCAGACTGTTGTCTGTTCGTGGTGGGGCCCGCAGCGCTAATCATGCGCAACACGAACTCTTTCAGCTCACCCCGTTAGATCAAAGCATCGATTTGCCTTTTAAGGTTGTTGTTGTCAATGGTACCCACAAGAAGAGTAGTAGTGTCTATTTATGTACATTTGATGTCATATAGTCTTACGAAGACTCTTGCTTGTAATTGCTTATTCATTAATAATAAAGTTGAAACGTTCATTCATTCTTTCTTTGTTTGAAGCTTTATGATAAAACCTTAGTCTTTTAGTCCATAAACAAACTAAACAACTTACGAAGAGACAAATGTAGATTTGCATGAACAAACTCTTCGAAGTTTGCTTAAAATGATATTTTCGCAATATTAGGGTCAAAGGACTATTGACCTCAGTACGATTGTTAGAAGAATCTATGATGTCTAGTTATGAGGCATTGAGAGTTGGAGACTCTATAGTTCTTCTAGGTATCTTCAGAAGGTACTGAATTGACCAGTGCACTTCTAGAGACAAGATAAGAACAAACCATTTAACCTCTTATGTCTCGAAGTCACTATGTATGAATTGCATCATGCTTACCTTAATCCTGAAATGAGACATGCCATTTCACACCTTAGTATTCTCATTTGAGAAAGTCAGAGTTCGGACTCACTATGTGATTCCGAACAGGGCCTATTGGTGAAGTACTAAGTTGTGAGTATGTCATGAGTAACTTTGTGAAGTTCTCATAGATATGGAATTCATGTACAAGATTGCTGAAATGCAATGTATGTCACCTCATGCTTTGTTCCTTGGAGTGTGAATAAATGAACTGGCCAGTGTCCAAATTGAGTCCTGACTCTTTTGGATGAAACAATGTGACTTGTTAGCTCCTCGTCAATACATTGTTTCTAACTTATTCACAAGCGACAAAGGAGTTGAGGAAATAACAGCTAGAAGGGTAAAATGGTAATTTAGTAAATCCCGACTAGCTGATGACATTCATGAAGGGTAACATTGATAATATTCAGTGGATCCGCTCATTATAATTAGGTCGAATTCTTGAGTAGAAAACAAATTCATTTGAACCGAGAGATTTTCAGTGTTAGCTCTTTAGTGGAGTCAGTTGGCATTAAGCTAAACTTGGAAAAGGTTTGTGAACTTTTGAGTCCAAGTGTTTAGCTCAAGCTTTGTTCATTTGGGTCCATGAGGTCACTGTCACGAATCACATCGATAGGAATAGTTAAACTGGAAGCTAAGTCAAAACAAGAACGAAAATTGTCAAAAGGGTATTTTTGTCTTTTGAGACATAGGATGAAATGAATGTCAATAAATTTTTTGACATGGTCATTTGATGACATGGCTTTTCTCATGTTGTCATGAACAAATGAAGAAGCTTCTTGAAGCTCCTTCTAGATGAGGATAGGCGCCCAAATACCCAAGGTGTAGAGAGAATATTTTGTGCATAAATGTATTTAGATACTTGCCAAAAGAAAAAGAGGAAACAAATTTCCTATGCATGGCATAAGGGAATTTCGGCCATAAGGGTCAAGAGAGAAGCAAATAAAAGAGGAAACATATCCAAGGACTTGCTTGGCAAGTCTTGGCCGTGTGCCTCATAGAAGAAAAGGGGAAATTGGCTCATTAATATGTGATATTCTATAGAAGAGGAAACTACCTTATTGAAGGTAAGACCTCTCCTATAAATAGGAGCCTCATTCCACACTTTTCATTCATCCAAGTTTAAGAGATTTGAGAGACTCTCTCTCTAGAACTTGTGGCCGAAAATCCTCTCTCTCTCTCTCTAGTTTATTTTCAATTTTTTCTTGTCTTGGCACCTAGGTCCTCACTCGACCTAGTGTTTAACTCTGCGACTTCAAGACTTGTTCTTAAGTCGTAGTGTTTAAAAGTGCCCACTCACTAATTCCTTTATTTCGAGTGATTTAGTGATAGAAACTTTCGTGGTTGCTCGAGGTGCCGAGGAAAGGAAGAGAGACGTGCTGCGAGGGGAGACGAGCGTTGCAAACTTTCCAAAAGCTTCTTCAAAGTTCAAGCTTCAAGAAAGGTTAGTAAACTCTTAGCTCATTTTGGTTTTTAATTACATGTACTTGCTTCTTTGTCTAGGTTAGTAAAAACTATTTTTACTTGAAAAGAAATTTTTTAAAATTCCGCCGCTTCCCGAAGCGTTTAATCTTTTTCTTAAACCCTAGATCAATTCCAACAAATGGTATCAGAGCTATGGTCAAAGATATGCATGTACATGTTTTTAAAATTATGAGCTTGAAAATCGTTTTCGAAAGTTTACTAATTTTGTGACAAGTTAGAATTGTAATCTTAGATTTATTTTAATTTATTGCTCTTGCCTTTAAATTAAAAAGCATGTTGATTTTCTATGAGTTTGGGATGTTTTTAAAACACATTAGAATCAGTTCTAAAAGTTTTTAATTTTTTATATTGAAAAACGTGTTTTAAAGGTTTGAGAAATTTCGGTAAATTTTGTGACTAGTTACCTTGTCTTTCTAGTTTCTTTTATTTACCGTATTCGTTTTATGCTTGTTGTTATTTCTTTTATGCCTAGTTATTACCCTGCTAATAAAACACAAATAAAAGCTTTAACAACCTTCATAAAACGTTCCGTTACACTCGATTCTTTTTCGCACCTAAAAAGGACCAAAGTTTTAATTATTTCTTTTTCTTCAAGCTGGAGTAAACCCGCGTTAAAAGTGGCATAACTCTCTGCTCAGAAATCAAAATTTAATGATTCTTGAATCAAATTAAAGCTCTGTCTGTCCTCTGTCCAATACCACCGGTTTCGGCTCAAAAGGACATCGGAGCCGCCAGATATGACGATTTTACTCCGAGGTGCGCGGCTGTCTGAAACTCCCGTTTTTTAGAAATCCGGATTTTCAAACCCCACTACCATGAGTTATAGAACTCTAATGAGAAAACTTTCTTGAGAAAAAATATTTTTCATATGATTATAAACATGATGTGTAAGATTAAAAGTTTTGATTTTTGAAAGATTAATTGAAATTGAGTTTTTACAAAACTAGTTTGAATTTTGAAAAACCGTTTTCACTTTCAAACTTGAAAATATTTTGTCACCCAAATCAAATAAGTTTTCAAAATGTTTTCAAAACTATATCTATATCACATATGTTCAAAATCTATATGCTCTTGAAAATTTAAGTGGGAGGTCTCTTTGTAGACAAGCCGAAAAATAAAAAGATGTGTAATCTCAAACTTTCAAGTGTTCGAGTGAGTTGAAGTTCACACTTCCCTCACGCATTTTCCCGAAATAGAAAATAGGAAAAGATCGAGTATGTCCCTTGTGCCTTTATGCACTAATACTGCTCTGAACATGTCGATCTAGGATTCTCTTCTAGTTGTCCGCTCTGTCGCTCTCTAACTAGGAAATTTGTTTCCGAACTTATAAGAGTCGATGAACCAACTCCAAAAACTAAGTGGGAGGGTTATACTTGTTGTTTGTAACCCACGATCCCCAACACTAATGAAAGAAGCAATTAACATGGGACTAAGAGCCGCTCTTGCGTCCCTCACTTAAATGGGAGTACTCCAAGGCGTTATTGCTTCGATCATTGCTCAATGGGCTACGTCCGAGAGTGAGACGATGATGCAGGGGGATTGTTTTTCAAAGTTGATCTTTTGGACTAAGTGGTTGGTTGCACACTTAGGCTCAATCCCTAGTAATCCTCCCTTGAGGCTCTGCGAAAGGATGTGAGTGATCAAACCAATTTAAAAGGTGGCTAGTCAAAATAGATGTATTGACATCTTGGCTTAGCATTAATGATGTGTCATTTACTTATAAAATGAGATTTTTTGCGGCCTTCTCTTGAGGGAGTAAATTATCGTTTGGTTTATAACACCTTTGGATTTTATAAATGTCTTAATAAAACTTAAATCCTAAACCAAAGACTAATCATAAACTTGTTTCAACTTATATAGGCAATATGTCTCTCAACCATCTCTCAATCTTTCTTTCCTCGATCAAACTCGAAAACGAAAACTACGTAGATCCGAAACGTAACCTCGACATAATACCTACCGTTAACAAGCACAAATGGGTACTCACCATCCCGTGTCCTCCTCTAACGAATGATGATTCAACTCAAGAGGACAATGACGCCTTAGCGGCCTGGCTTCGATCCGATGAGATTGTGAGGTGCTATTTCTTGGCATCTATGAACAATGTGCTGAAAGAGCAACATCGTGACATCGAGAGTGCCGCTGACATGCTCTATAATCTCCTTGAGATGTTTGGAGGGCAAAGGCGTCAAGCAAGGCAAAAAGCAGTCCGACAGTTTATGAACTGTCGCATGAAGGCTAGGACTCCTGTTAGAGACTTTATGATATTGATCATTAGTCATCTGAGTAAAATGGAAATCCTAGGATCTGAGATTGATGGGAAGAATGTCATAGATATGATCTTAGAAACTCGCCCCGCAGCTCTTGATACCTCCAAGATGAACTACTCCATAAACAAGCTAGAGTACACTGTTACCAAGCTTATGATGGAACTTCACACTGCTGTAGGTCTCACTAAGAGAAAGAGGAATCAAGGAGAGGCACATGCTACTGAGCAAAAAGCCTCCGCCTCTGGAACTAAGAACAGACCTTACAAAGCCGATAAAAAGAACTGTCCTGCCTATCTCAAAGCAAAGGAACATAGTATTGTACTAGTTACCGAAGCATGCTTAGTAGCTGATAATGTATCAACGTGGATTCTTGACTCCGCTGCTACTAACCATATTTGTTGTTCCTGGAATGGTTTCAAGAAAACCAAAAGCTTAGAGGAAGGCGAGTTCTGTTTCAAATGGGGTGATGGGAACCTGGTGTCCGCGAAGGCTGTGGGATCCGTGACGCTGTCTTTTGAAGACCGCACTTTAAACTTGAATAATGTTTATTTTGTTCCTACCTTTGGGAAGAACTTAATATCCGTTGCTCGTCTTCGTGAGCAAGATTATTGTTTAAAGTTCATAAAGAATGGAATTCGTATTTCGTTTCCTGATAATTCTTTTGTCACTGATGCATGAAGAATGCTCTTTTCTACATCTATCCCACTCAACCTTCTCTTTTAGACACCGAAATAGATAATGATCTAATTAGGGAGCCAAAGAGCATCAAACTTTCTGAATCCTCCGAACTAACAAAATCAACATACCTCTGGCACTTGAGACTTGGTCATATCAGTCTAGATAGGATTAAGAGGCTTGTGAGGGACGGTCCACTCCAAGACTCTGCAATAGGTTCACTACCTACTTGTGAATCCTGCATAGAAGGAAAAATGACTAAGCGACCTTTCTCCGATAAGGGTCGAAGAGCCACTGAGTTGCTGGAACTAATACATTCTGATGTATGTGGTCCGCTCAGCCAACAGGCACGTGGAGGATACGAATACTTCGTTACCTTCACCGATGATTACTCGCGATATGGGTTTGTCTATTTGCTTAAACACAAATCCGAGACCTTTAACGTATTTAAGGTCTTTAGTGCTTTAGTGGAAAAGCAAACTGGCAAAGTGATCAAAACCCTTCGATCTGATCGAGGTGGTGAGTATATGTCTGGAGAGTTCGATGACTTTCTTAAAGAAGAAGGTATCGCTTCTCAGCTTACCGCACCTGGCACACCTCAACAAAACGGAGTGTCAGAGAGAAGAAACCGAACTCTTATGGAGATGGTTAGATCAATGATGAGTTACTCATCACTCCCGCTTTCCTTTTGGGGATATGCCCTTGAAACAGCCGCCTATATTCCGAACCAAGTTCTGTCCAAAACGGTTCCTGGTACTCCTTATGAACGATGGACTGGCCGTAAAGTGAATCTTGGCCGCATCCGAATTTGGGGTTGCCCTGCACACGTGCTGAGGCAAAAGACTAGCAAGTTGACTAGTAGGTCAGAATGGTGCCTGTTTGTGGGATATCCAAAGGAAACCAAAGGTTTTACTTTCTATAGTCCCGAGGACAATAAGACTTTCGTTAGCACGAATGCTCGTTTCCTTGAGGAGGAATTTGTGAAAGATGCAAAACCTAGAAGCAAAATTGTGCTTGAAGAAAAGTTGAGTGAGGAAGCTTCTACCTCATCTGTAAGAACTGTTCTTACCCCAACTGAAACACAACCTAACTCATCAGAATCTCGTCAAGTAGTACTTCGACGTAGTGGGAGGGCTACTCAAAAGCCTGACAGGTACATGTCTTATGGAGACTCTCTTGTAGCCGTCTTCGACATTGATGACCCTGTTTCCTATAGCCAAGCGATGGCTTGTTCTGAATCAAACCTTTGGCTTGACGCCATGAAAGTTGAAATGCACTCGATGTATGTCAACAATGTCTGGAAACTTGTAGACCTTCCTGAAGGGATTAAACCCGTAGGGTGTAAATGGATATACAAGAAGAAAAGGGGTCGTGATGGGAACGTTGAGACGTTCAAAGCATGACTTGTGGCGAAGGGTTATACCCAACAAGAAGGGATTGACTATGAAGAAACCTTCTCGCCAGTCGCGATGCTTAAATCCATCCGCATACTCCTATCCATAGCTGCAGCTCTCGACTATGAGATCTGGCAAATGGATGTCAAGACAGCCTTTCTGAATGGCAATCTTGACGAGCGCATTTACATGGCTCAACCAGACGGTTTCGTGGATAAAGGTCAAGAGACCAAGGTTTGTGAGTTGCTTAAATCCATTTATGGACTAAAGCAAGCATCTAGGTCATGGAATATTAGATTCTATGAAACTGTAAAGAGCTTTGGCTTTGAACAGTCAACAGATGAGCCTTGTGTTTACAAGTTAATACACGAAGGCAAAGTTGTGTTTCTGGTACTATATGTCGATGATATACTACTCATTGGTAATGACGTGGGTAAGTTATCTGAGGTTAAGGTCTGGCTGGCAAAGCAATTCGATATGAAGGATCTAGGAGAAGCCGCGTACATTCTGGGGATCCAAATCTTTCGAGATAGGAAAAACCGGACCCTGTCGCTCTCTCAAGCATCTTATATTGATAAGGTGATGGATCGCTTCTCGATGCAAGACTCCAAGAAGGGTCAAACACCCTTTAGGCATGGAGTTTCACTCTCTAAGGACGAGTCTCCCAAGACTGCACAAGAGATTGAAGACATGAGGAAGATTCCTTACGCCTCTGCCGTAGGAAGCCTCATGTATGCTATGCTTTGCACTAGACCTGAGATCTGTTTCGCCGTTGGCGTAGTTAGCCGTTTCCAATCCAACCCTGGACCCGAGCACTGGATTGCTGTTAAGCATGTTCTTAAGTATCTTCGAAGAACTAGGAACTTGATGCTTACATACTCAGGTACTGACCTGACTATGACGGGATACACCGACTCCAATTTTCAAGCGGATAAGGATTCCAGGAAATCCACTTCGCGATCTGTGTTCATCCTTAATGGTGGAGCTGTTGTGTGGAGAAGTATTAAGCAATCTTGCATTGCTGACTCCACAATGGAAGCAGAATATGTGGCTGCTTGTGAAGCATCCAAAGAGGCTGTATGGCTTAGAAAATTCCTTAAGTATTTGGAAGTTGTTCTAAACGTCGACGAGCCCATGACCCTTTATTGTGATAATAGTGGGGCTGTCGCTAACTCAAATGAACCTAGAAGCCATAAGCGCTCTAAGCATATTGAGAGGAACTACCATTTGATTCGAGAGATCGCGCAACGCGGAGGCATGGAGGTGAAGTAGATCTCTGGCAGATCCATTCACCAAGGCCCTAGCGAACCTGGTCTTCGACCAACATCGAGAGGGATTAGGCATAAAGGACTACTCACATCTTCTTTGAGTCAAGTGGGAGTTTGTTGTCAATGGTGCCCACAAGAAGAGTAGTAGTGTCTATTTATGTACATTTGATGTCATATAGTCTTACGAAGGCTCTTGCTTGTAATTGCCTATTCATTCATTAATAAAGTTGAAACGTTCATTCATTCTTTCTTTGTTTGAAGCTTTATGATAAAACCTTAGTCTTTTAGTCCATAAACAAACTTAATAACTTACGAAGAGACAAATGTAGATTTGCATGAACGAACTCTTCGTAGTTTGCTTAAAACGATATATTCGCAATCTTAGGGTCAAAGGACTATTGACCTCAGTATGATTGTTAGAAGAATCTATGATCTCTGGTTATGAGGCATTGAGAGTTGGGGACTCTATAGTTCTTCTAGGTATCTTCCGAAGGTACTGAATTGACCAGTGCACTTCTAGAGACAATATAAGAACAAACCATTTAACCTCTTATGTCTCGAAGTCACTATGTATGAATTGCATCATGCTTACCTTAATCCTGAAATGAGACATGCCATTTCACACCTTAGTATTCTCATTTGAGAAAGTCAAAGTTCGGACTCACTATGTGATTCCGAGCAAGGCCTATTGGTGAAGTACTAAGTTGTGAGTCTGTCATGAGTAACTTTGTGAAGTTCTCATAGATATGGAATTCATGTACAAGATTGCTGAAATGCAATGTATGTCACCTCATGCTTTGTTCCTTGGAGTGTGAATAAATGAACTGGCCAGTGTCCAAATTGAGTCCTGACTCTTTTGGATGAAACAATGTGACTTGTTAGCTCCTCGTCAATACATTGTTTCTAACTTATTCACAAGCGACAAAGGAGTTGAGGAAATAACAGCTAGAAGGTTAAAATGGTAATTTAGTAAATCCCGACTAGCTGATGACATTCATGAAGGGTAAGCATAGATAACATTCAGTGGATCCGCTCATCATAATTAGGTCTAATTCTTGAGTAGAAAACAAATTCATTTGAACCGAGAGATTTTCAGTGTCAGCTCTTTAGTGGAGTCAGTTGGCATTAAGCTAAACTTGGAAAAGGTTTGTGAACTTTTGAGTCCAAGTGTTTAGCTCAAGCTTTGTTCATTTGGGTCCATGAGGTCACTGTCACGAATCACATCGATAGGAATACTTAAACTGGAAGCTAAGTCAAAACAAGAACGAGACAGTTTTACGAAAATTGTCAAAAGGGTATTTTTGTCTTTTTGGACATAGGACGAAAAGAATGTCAATAAATTTTTTTTTGACATTGTCATATGATGACAAATGAAATAAATATTACTCAGCCATATTAGTGTAATTGGGCCTTGAGGATTAATTTCATTTCATAGAATTTTACTTGAAAATTCTTAATGGGCTTTTCTTATGTTGTCATGAACAAATGAAGAAACATCTAGAAGCTCCTTCTAGAAGCTCAAATTTCGTCCAACCCAAGGAAAATAAGGCTGAATTTCGTTCATGCCATAGTGGGAAAGAGAGTTTATTTTGTGCATTGATGTATGAAGATACTTGCCAAAAGAAAAAGAGGAAACAAATTTCCTTTAGAAGGAAAGTGCATTTTCGGCCAATAAGAGAGAAAGCAAATGAGGAAACAAATCCAAAGGCTTCTAGAAGCTCATTTGGACGTGCAAGGGGTATGAGGAAACTACCTTTTGAAGGTAATCCTCCTCCTATAAATACCCCACCTCATTCCTCTCATTTGATTCATTCCACACAAGTTAGAGATTGAGAGACTCTCTCTCTAGACCTTGTGGCCGATTTCTCCTCTCTCTCTCTCTAGTTATTTTTGTTTTTGTTTTGGCACCTAGGTCCTCATTTGACCTAGTGGTTTTAGCTCTTCGACTTTGAGACTTGTTCTCGAGTCGTCGTGTTTAAAAGTGGCCACTCACTAATTCCTTTATTCTCGAGTGATTCATGTGATAGAAACTTTCGTGGTTGCTCGAGTTGGCGAGGAAAGCAAGAGAGACGTGCTGCGAGGGAGACGAGCGTTGCAACTTTCCAAAAGCTTCTCAAAGTTCAAGCTTCAAGAAAGGTTAGTAAACTTTTAGCTCATATTGGTTTTTAATTACATGTACTTGCACTTGTCTAGGTTAGTAAAAACTGTTTTTACTTGTAAAAGAAAATTTTTAAAATTTCGCCGCTTACCGAAGCGTTAATTATTTTCTCAAACCCTAGATCGATTCCAACAGCTGCCAGCGGTATGTTGGGTCTAGATCTTAGCCGCTCTCTCAAATCATTGCGACGCCCAATGCGCTGAGCAGTGAGGCGGTCCCTAAGGTCAGGTGTGGTCGTACGGAGGCGCAGGCTTCGTCTGCGACGGCGCTCTCTCCGCGTGCCCTGACTTTCCGCAACATTCTCCCTCGGACCTAGTCGGTCGAGGGCTGAACGTCGGGAATTCCCCTCTTGAGAAGCTGCCGACGCGTCTCCTGTCTGGGGTAAGGGATTCGATGGACCGGCTTCAAACACGGCGGGGAGTCCCCCGTCCTTCATGAGAGAAGTCTCGATATCCTCCGACTCACCACTACCCTCGTAATCAGGGTCGCGGTCGCGGCTTTCCTCGTTGAGGTTTTCAGGATCCCCGTTGGGGATCACCGTGTCACGCACATGTTGCTTCGCAGCCAGTCGGCTGTGGTACCTTGCATTCCTCGCCTTTAGTCGGTGGATACTCTCCTCCAACTCCATGATGCGGTTGTCCCTGCTATCAGGAGATGGAGATGGTGAGCGGGTCTAGCTCTCTTCGTGGAGCGACTCTTCGTCACCATGTGCTCGGGAGCGCAAGAAGTACTTTTTGGTCCCAGTGACGTTATCGGGGTTGTTAAAGCACTCAGAACGTACGGGTGGTTGACTACTCATATTTTCTCAAGTTCGAGAAAGTTGAGTTTGTAGAAGAAAAGAAGAAGATGAACAGAAGGGATTTCGGGCTAAACAGGTCGGGAAAGTCCCCTCCTTCTAGCGCCAAAATGTTGTCACACATAAATGAACAACTATTGAAAACCTCGGGCGGTTCGATCCAAAGCCGGACAAAGTGATCGCACCCGGGCCAAGAATGTGAACTCGAAAGTCTCGAGCTAGGTTTTCTCCGATCAACCCGCCTCTCGGGAGAGGTAGGGGGTAAGGAGGAGGAGTGACCGTGCCTTGGGTGTCGGCTGCCTACGTACCCGTGCGTGGAGCCTTGGCGGAGAAGCGTGCTCAATGAAGGAGACGTGGCACGGGAGAGTCCTCGGCGACGTCTCGGAACTTCAGAGATCGCGTGCGCGTCTAGCGTGATAGACGCGCGAGGGGAACTCTGGTTGAGAACCCTAGGGGCGTTCGGTCAGAGGGAGCGACGTCCGGGAAGTCCCCGTGAGTGCTTCGGAACCTATGAGAACGAGAGAGACTTACGAGAATGCTTCAGTCCAAAAATGGCATCAAGAGAAGCAGAGAAGAGTGAGAAATCAAGCGTATCGATAGGAGATGAAAGGATTAACTTCCCCTCAATGGGAGAGTGTTTATATAGGTGTTTAGGAACCCTAAGGCGGTCTTTTGGCGTCCATGTGGGACTAGGAACGCGCCCCTTTTCAAGAGGAGGCGCGCAAAGGAGCAGCGGCGCACCAGGCGCGGCGCGCGACCGGTGGCGCGCGGTGCGCGACGCACAACCCGCGGCGCGCGGTGTGCGCCGCTCAGCGGGCGGCGCGGCCTTGGCCGGGCACGGCGCGCGGGCAGCGCTGCTCAATGCGCGGCGCGCGCTGGGCTTCGTCTTTGCGGGCTTTTCGCGATCGTCTCGCTTCCGGGCCCGTTGAGCTATTGTGGGCTTGGTATTTCTGCTTTATGACACAAATGTTTGTTCGACGGATAGGACTCGAGTCGATGCTCGACTCGAGGAGCGAACATCGACTCGAGGAGTGAACCTCGACTCGAGGAGACCGACTCGAGGCTCGACTCGGAGGACCGACTCGAGGCTCGACTTGAGGGGCGAAGCTCGACTTGAGGAGACCGACTCGAGGCTCGAGCGAGGCCCGACTCGAGGAGACTGAACCAAGTCTCAACTCGAGGGGCGAGGCTCGACTCGAGGAGCCGACTCAAGTCTCGACTCGAGGGGTTCCGCTTGACTCAAGGAGTCAAGAGTTTGGGGTGAGGATTTGAAGGCTTGCCACTCTTCAGGACCTCCGGTCTGACCATCGGCCCTTTTGAACGACGTGCCTTCTCGGCGTCTCGGGTTTTCCGAGAACTACCGACAACAGAAACCTAGTTCTCTGTAAAATATTCCAGAACACTGTCTAGGCAAATGCCGGAAAACTTGTTGCGAACTGGGAAGGCCCCTATAGGGTCACCAAAATAGCACACCCATGGGTCTATGAGCTCGAAACGCTCAATGGAGTCCCCGTTTTGAGATCATGGAACGTAATCAACCAAAAAAACATAGTACTGCTAACCCGGTAAGAATTGAACTACGTCTGACTTGATCCCTGCATAAGGGTACGTAGGTAGCCATTCTTTGGTAGAGGAATAGTCCCTAACCTCTTAGAACTCCTAACCCTCATTTTAGCAAATAAAAAGGCAAAATGAAATATATATATATATAAAAAAATTGAGCTACGGAGCTCGAACCATGGCCAACAATCCCGACCTCGGATTAGGCCAGCAATGCAAATACCTTATGACGCATGTGGATAAATCCGACATCTCACAGCGTCATTCCTACAAAACACTTGAATTAGAAGCTGCATTCCGAAAAGTCAACCTCGTTCGAGAGTCTTAAGGGAAACTTTGTAGACCTCCGACGATCTAAAAGACTTAACAGAATCTCAGTTAAATTCATTTATTTACTTCGGCTTTAAATCTAAAGGGAAACGCTTCGCATCACTAGCGATCCGAAAGACTTAACATATTCTAAACATAAAGCCATCACGAGACTTCGGCCTAAGGGAAACATTTTTGAGTTCCGAAGATCAAAAAGACTTAGCAAATTCTTTAAAAATTCTCATATACGACTTCGGCATAAAATCTTAAGGGAAACATTCTGGATCGATTATCGGCGATCTAACAAACTTAATAGATTTTGCAAGTCTCGGTTATTTGAAGATCGAATAAAATAATACAGTGAAAATTCTCAGACCGATTAGACGACCTTAGCAATTTAGATAAGATATATAAACATTCATGCATTCATTGAAGAATTTGGCGAGCTAAAAGACTTGGCAAAATTTAAGAAATGAAGACTGCATAAAATAATAAATAATCCAAATAAGATAAGGATGCCGAAGCCCCCTATAATTGTCTTAAAATAAATAGAAATTTCCCCAAAAAAAACGGGCCCCAAAGACAAAAATGATAATAACTTCAAAAAGGAAGAAAAAATAATGGACTCATTGACTGCAAAGGAAGAAGGGCTTAGGCTTGATCACGGGGCTCGACCTTGACATCTCGCTGCTCCGAGTAGGCGTGAACGCCGCCATTGTTGTCAATGGTGCCCGCAAGAAAAGTAGTAGTGTCTATTTATGTACATTTAATGTAATATAGTCTCACGAATACTCTTGCTTGTAATTGCATATTTATTAATAAAAGTAGAAACGTTCATTCATTCTTCCTTGTCTGTTTGAAGATTTATGATAAAACCTTAGTCTTTAGTCCATAAACAAACTTAACAACTTACAAAGAGACAACGATTTCAAAATCCTAAATAAGCTATATACCCGAGATAGACGATCGGGATGATTGCGTAAGTCTGAGCATGAGTTTGGAAGCACCGAGGACAAGAGGAATCTGTTGTCAATGGTGCCAACAAGAAGAGTTGTAGTCTTTATTTTGTACATTTGATGTAATAAAGTCTCACGAAGACTATTGGTTGTAATTGCTTATTCATTAATAAAAAGTTGAAACGTTCATTCATTCTTCCTTGTCTATTTGAAGCTTTATGATAAAACATTAGCCTTTCGTCCATAAACAAACTTAACAACTTACGAAGAGACAAATGCAGATTTGCATTAACAAACTCTTCGTACTTTGCTTAAAACGATAAATTCGCAATCTAAGGGTCAAAGAACTATTGACCTCAGTACGATTGTTAGGAGAATCAATGATGTATGGTTATGGGGCATTGAGAGTTGGAGACTCTATAGTTCTTCTAGGTATCTTCCGAAGGTACTGAATTGACCAGTGCACTTCTAGAGACAAAATAAGAACAAACTATTTAACCTCTTATGTCTCGAAGTCACTATGTATGAATTACATCCTGCTTACCTTAATCCTGAAATGAGACATGTCATTTCACAGCTTACGTATTATCATTTGAGAAACTCAGAGTTCGGACTCACTATGTGATTCTAAATAGGACCTATTGGTGAAGTACTAAGTTGTGAAGGTGTCATGAGTAACTTTGTGAAGTTCTCATCGATATATTATTCATGTATAAGATTGCTGCATTGCAGTGTATATCACCTCATGCTTTGTTCCTTGGAATGTGAATAAATGAACTGGCCAGTGTCCAAACTGAGTCTTGACTCTTTTGGATGAAACAATGTGACATGTTAGATCCTCGTCAATACATTGTTTCTGACTTATTCATAAGCGACAAAGGAGTTGAGGAAATAACAGCTAGAATGATAAAATGGTAATTTTGTAAATCCCGACTAGCTGATGATATTCATGAAGGGTAAACATAGATAATATTCAATGGATCCTCTCATTACAATTAGGTTGAATTCTTGAGTAGAAAATAAATTCATTTGAACCGAGAGATTTTCAGTGTCAACTCTTTAGTGTACTCAGTTGACATTAAGCTAAAAACATTGGAAAAGGTTTGTGAACTTTTGAGTCCAAGTTTTTAGCTCAAGGTTTGTTCATTTGGATCCATGAGGTCACTGTCACAAATCATATCGAGTAGGAATAGTTAAACTAGAAGCTAAGTAAAAACAAGAACGAGACAAGTTTTAAGAAAATTGTCAAAAGGTTATTTTTTTTCTTTTTGGACATAAGATGAAATGAATGTCAATAAATTTTTTGACAATGTCATTTGATGACATATTGATGCTCAGCCATGATAAGTTAATTGGGCCTTGAGGATTAATTTCATTTCATAGAATTTTAGTTGAAAATTCTTAATGGGCTTTTCTTATGTTGTCATGAACAAATGAAGAAAAATCTAGAATCACCTTCTAGAAGCCCATTTGGCCGTCTAACCCAATGGAAAGGGAGACAAAAATTCGTGCAACCGATAGTGTGAAAGAGAGTTTATTTTGTGCATTAATATATGAAGATACTTGCCAAAAGAAAAAGAGGAAACAAACTTCCTCTAGGAGGAAGGTGTGATTGGCGGCCAAGGCAAGCAAAAGAGGAAAGAATTTTGCTTCTAGAAGCCACAAGCCCAAATGAGAAAGGGAAATCATGAATATTTGCTCATGAATATGTGATATTCTATAGAAGAGGAAACTACCTTATTGAAGGTAATCCCTCCCCTATAAATTGAGGCCTTATTCTTCTCAGTTCATTCATCCAAAGTTTAAGAGATTGAGAGCCTCTCTATCTAGAACTTGGCCGCCTCTTCCCTCTCTCTCTTTAATTATTTTTTGTTTTTGTTTTGGCACCTAGGTCCACACTTGACCTAGCGTTTTAGCTCTTCGACTTTAAGACTTGTTCTCGATTCTTCGTGTTTAAAAGTGCCCACTCACTAATTTCTTTTTTTCTCGAGTGATTCTTGTGATAGAAACTTTTGTGATAGCTCGAGTTCCCGAGCAAATAAGAGAGACGTGCTGCGAGGGGAGACGAACGTTGCAACCTTTCAAAGGCTTCTCAACTTTCAAGCTTCAAAAAAGGTCAATAAATTTATAATGCTCGTTTATAGTTTTTATTTACATGAACTTGCTCTTTGTCTAGGTTAGTAAAATCGTTTTACTTGTTTTAAAGAAAGTTTTTAAATTCCGCCGCTTGCTCTAAGCGTTAAACTTTTTCTTATCCCTAGATCAATTCCAACAGCCACGTCTTGATTCCCCTTCGGGATCGAGTTGAGAACCTCGTCAGTAGGACCGAGCATCGATCCATGCTCGTCGATGACTGCGGCCTCAACTTCGGTCGAGGATGTGTCGGCATGACATCGGTCTGAATACAAAGTGAATTGGATGTCCTCGACCTCAGGAATGGCGATGGCCGCGTAATTGGCCTCATACTGAGCAATATCATCCTCAATGTCTTTCATCTCGCCCGTCCAATCTGATATCTCGCCTTTCATTGCCTCCGAGATCAATTCTCTGTTACCCCGGCACTGTTAGAGCTTTTTCAGGACAAGGACATGTTGGAATTGATCTAGGGTTAAGAAAAGATTTAATGCTTCTAGCAAGTGGTGGAAAATAAAAATTTTCTTTAAAACAAGTAAAACGATTTTACTAACCTAGAGAAAGAGCAAGTACGTGTTATTATTAAAACTATCTAAAAGCGATTACACGTTTACTAACCTTTATAAAGCTTGATCCTTCAGAAGGTCATGGAGGTTGAATCGCTTGTCTCCCCACGCAGCTCATCTTTCTTCGTTCTTCTGGAACTTTTAAATCACTCAAGGTAAGCAGGAATTAGTGTGTGGGCACTTTTAAACACGAAGACTCAAGAACAAGTCTTAGAGTCGAAGAGCTAAAATAAACGCTAGGTCAAATGTGTGTTGTCAATGGTGCCCACAAGAAGAGTAGTAGTGTCTATTTATGTACATATGATGTCATATAGTCTTACGAAGACTCTTGCTTGTGATTGCCTATTCATTCATTAATAAAGTTGAAACGTTCATTCATTCTTTCTTTGTTTGAAGCTTTATGATAAAACCTTAGTCTTTTAGTCCATAAACAAACTTAACAACTTACAAAGAGACAAACGTAGATTTGCATGAACAAACTCTTCGTAGTTTGCTTAAAACGATATATTCGCAATATTAGGGTCAAAGGACTATTGACCTCAGTATGATTGTTAGAAGAATCTATGATGTCTGGTTATGAGGCATTGAGAGTTGGGGACTCTATAGTTCTTCTAGGTATCTTCAGAAGGTACTGAATTGACCAGTGCACTTCTAGAGACAATATAAGAACAAACCATTTAACCTCTTATGTCTCGAAGTCACTATGTATGAATTACATCATGCTTACCTTAATCCTGAAATGAGACATGCCATTTCACACCTTAGTATTCTCATTTGAGAAAGTCAAAGTTCGGACTCACTATGTGATTCCGAACAAGGCCTATTGGTGAAGTACTAAGTTGTGAGTCTGTCATGAGTAACTTTGTGAAGTTCTCATAGATATGGAATTCATGTACAAGATTGCTGAAATGCAATGTATGTCACCTCATGCTTTGTTCCTTGGAGTGTGAATAAATGAACTGGCCAGTGTCCAAATTGAGTCCTGACTCTTTTGGATGAAACAATGTGACTTGTTAGCTCCTCGTCAATACATTGTTTCTAACTTATTCACAAGCGACAAAGGAGTTGAGGAAATAACAGCTAGAAGGGTAAAATGGTAATTTAGTAAATCCCGACTAGCTGATGACATTCATGAAGGGTAAACATAGATAATATTCAGTGGATCCGCTCATCATAATTAGGTCGAATTCTTGAGTAGAAAATAAATTCATTTGAACCGAGAGATTTTCAGTGTCAGCTCTTTAGTGGAGTCAGTTGGCATTAAGCTAAACTTGGAAAAGGTTTGTGAACTTTTGAGTCCAAGTGTTTAGCTCAAGCTTTGTTCATTTGGGTCCATGAGGTCACTGTCACGAATCACTCGAAATGACTTGTGACAGTGACGTCATGGATCCAAATGAACAAAGCTTGAGATAACATACTTGGACTCAAAAGTTCACAAACCTTTTCCAAGTTTAGCTTAATGTCAACTGAGTCCACTAAAGAGTTGGCACTGAGAATCTCTCGATTCAAATGAATTTATTTTCTACTCAAGAATTCAACTTAATTGTGATGAGTGGATCCACTGAATATTACCTATGTTAACTCTTCATGAATATCATCAGCTAGATGGAAATTTACAAAATTACCATTTTACCCTTCTACCTTTTATTTCCTCGACTCCTTTGTCGCTTGTGAATAAGTTAGAAACAATGTATTGACGAGGAGTTAACAAGTCACATTGATTCATCCAAAAGGGTCGTGACTCAATTTGGACACTAGCCAATTTATTTATTCACATTCCAAGGAACAAAGCATGAGGTGATATACATTGCATTTCAGCAATCTTGTGCATGAATTCCATATCTATGAGTTTTTCACAAAAGTTACTCATGACATCTTCATAACTTAGTACTTCACCAATAGGTCATGTTTGTAGTCGCACGAAAATGAATAACTATTTAAAACCTCGGGCGGTTCGATCCAAGGCTGGACCAAGTGACCGCGCCCGGGCCAAGAGTGTGAACTCGATAGTCTCGAGCTAGGGTTTTCTCCGATCAACCCGCCTCTCGGGAGAGGAAAGGGGTGAGGAGGAGGAGTGACCGTGCCTTGGGTGTCGGCTGCGTACGTACCCGTGTGTGGGATCAGGTCATAACGTAGTTCAAGCATGTGATACACAATATGAGGCGCGGAGCCTTGGTGGAGAGGCGTGCTCGACGAAGGAGACGAGGCGCGGAGGAGTCCTCGGCGACGTCTCAGAACTTCGGAGATCGCGTACGCGAGAGAGAATGTGTGTTTTCTCTCTTTTGCAGACGTGGAAGACTCTAAGTCAAGAGTTCCTTGTTGTGGCGGAGATTCCGGACGCGTAGGCGATTCCTAGTTGGAAATGCCGGACGCGTAGGCGATTTCTTGTCAGAAATGGTGGACGCGTCTAGGGTGCTAGACGCGTAGGTGATTTTCAGTCGAAAACCGTTAGAGCACTCGTGGGCTCAAGATTAATCGTTTGATCAAGAGAGGCGGCGCTCGGGAGTCCCCGGAAAGCGCTTCAGAATCTCTGAGAACGAGAAATCGAGGAGAATCTGCTTCAGGCCAAGGATGGCGTCCAGAGAAGCAGAGAGAAGTCTCAAGTTCCTTGAGAATGAATGGGATGGCTTTTCCCTCAATGGGAGGGGGTTTATATAGGTTTTTGGGGGCCTTAGAAGGCTTCTTTTTCGTCCATGTGGGACTAGGGACGCGCGCGCCATCAAGTGGGGGCGCACGGCGCGCGCGGCGCACAAAGAGCGGTGCACAACGCACGACGCAGGGGGCGCGGCGCGGGTCATCTGGCGCGGCGCGCGGGTCACTGGACGCGGCGCAGGATGCGCGGCGCATGGAGCGCGCGGTGCGGGCGCGTCTTGGCGCGGCGCGCTGACTTGCTGGCGCGGGGCGCTGATTGCTGCGCGGCTGGCCGGCGCAGCGTGCTGTGCGTGCGGCGAATGGCTCGTCTTGCCGGACTCTTGCGGGCCTTTAGGGGTCTTTGAATACCATTCTTCCCACGCGAAATATGAAGGATTCCAGTTGACGAGAGTGACTCGACTCGAGGAGCAAAGCTCGACTCGAGGAGACTGACTCAAGGCTCAAGTCGAGGAGCGAAGCTCAACTCGAGGAGACTGACTCAAGGCTCAACTCGAGGAGCGAAGCTCGACTCGAGGAGACTGAATGAAGTCTCAACTCGAGGAGCGAGGCTCAACTCGGGGAGCCGACTCAAGTCTCGACTCGAGGGGCCAGGCTCGACTCAAGGAGTCAAGAGTTTGGTCGAGGGCTTGAAGACTTGCCGCTCTTCAGGACCTCCGGCCTGACCATCGGCCCCTTGAGCGACGTGCCTTCTCGGCGTCTCGAGTTTTCCGAAAATGACCGACAACATTAGCCCCCCAAGTTCATTGCTCGGGAGGCCCCGTGCGGTGAACTTTTAGTTGTTTCCGCCGGGTGTTTGAGGAAAATAGACTTCCTAGAGCTTCATTGTCACGAAGCTTTTGTGGTTATGAAGGATATTCTCACAATTGATAGTGCTCTCTCTCGCTTTTCCGTCTCTCTCGACACGCGTGTGTGATCGACACGTGGAGGAGGATCCAAGCGGATAGGAGGCATAGCTCAACGTGGGCGAGGTGAACGCGTTTGCGTCCGTCGCTCTAGCCCCGGAGCAACGGGGATATGCACGCGCAAGTAGGGCGTGCATTTGTGCAGAGGCATACCAGCGTGTCGCGGTAGGTTGGTCTTTTGGTGAAGTCACGTTTTGTTTAAGGATATTTTCAAGCGGAGTCCGTGGGACTCGATTATGAATAGCATGGCGACGATCGTGTAATCGTGACCAATTAGGGGAAGATCATGGCGTCCATCTCGGCCAGCTTGGAAGGCGACTGCACTTTTGCATTTCGCAAAGGTGTGCTCGCTCCGAGGTCTCGGAGACGGAGGCTGAGGCTGTGGGCCGATGCTCCGAGAAGAAGTAGTGGTACTCGGCGGAAGGCTCTGCCGCACGGGAGGGCTTCGACTGCTCGGGGGTCAACACTCAAAGTTTGACCGCGCACCAAGCATAAGTCGGTCTCACGGGGCATCCGCCATTCCCGCCCTGGTGACGCTTCTTCGTCTGCGTTCGGAAGATCGTCCCTTATTCCCCAGACGTGAGCGCGGGTCTCTGCTTTGGCTGACCTATTCTTCAGGCCGCTACAGGTGTTTGCTCGAGGAGCGGGACTCGATTCGAGGAGAATGGCTCGACTCGAGGAGCAAGGCTCGACTCGAGGAAAATGATGTGACTCAAGGAGCGAAGCTCGACTTGAGGGGAATGACTCGACTCGAGGAGCAAAGCTCGACTTGAGGAGAATGACTCGACTCGAGGAGCGAGGCTCAACTTCGAGGAGAGTGACTCGAAACAAGGAGCGAAGCTCGACTTCAAGGAGAATGACTTGACTCAAGGAGCGAAGCTCGACTTCGAGGAGAAGGACTCGACTCAAGGAGCGAAGCTCGACTCGAGGAGAATGACTCGACTCGAGGAGCGGGGCTCGACTCGAGGAGAATGATTTGACTCGGGGAGCAAGGCTCGACTCGAGGACAATGATTTGATTCGAGGAGCGAAGCTCGACTTGAGGAGAATGACTCGACTCGAGGAGCAAAGCTCGACATCAGGAGAATGACTCGACTCGAGGAGCGAGGCTCGACTTCGAGGAGAATGACTCGAATCAAGAAGCGACGCTCGACTTCAAGGAGAATGACTCGACTCAAGGAGCGAAACTCGACTTGGGGAGAATGACTCGACTCGAGGAGCAAAGCTCGACTTGAGGAGAATGACTCGACTCGAGGAGCGGGGCTCGACTCGAGGAGAATGATTCGACTCAAGGAGCAAAGCTCGACTTGAGGAGAATGACTCGGCTCGAGGAGCGAGGCTCGACTTGAGGAGAATGACTCGACTCGGGGAGCGGGGCATGACTCGAGGAGAATGGCTCGACTCGAGGAGCAAGGCTCGACTCGAGGAAAATGATTTGACTTGAGGAGCGAAGCTCATCTTGAGGGGAATGACTCGACTCGAGGAACAAAGCTCGACTTGAGGAGAATGACTCGACTCGAGGAGCGAGGCTCGACTTCGAGGAGAATGACTCGACACAAGGAGCGAAGCTCGACTTCAAGGAGAATGACTCGACTCAAGGAGCGAAACTCGACTTGGGGAGAATGACTCGACTCGAGGAGCAAAGCTCGACTTGAGGAGAATGACTCGGCTCGAGGAGCGAGGCTCGACTTGAGGAGAATGACTCGACTCGAGGAGCGGGGCATGACTCGAGGAGAATGGCTCGACTCGAGGAGCAAGGCTCGACTCGAGGAAAATGATTTGACTCGAGGAGCGAAGCTCGTCTTGAGGGGAATGACTCGACTCGAGGAGCAAAGTTCGACTTGAGGAGAATGACTCGACTCGAGGAGCGAGGCTCGACTTCAAGGAGAATGACTCGACACAAGGAGCGAAGCTCGACTTCAAGGAGAATGACTCGACTCAAGGAGTGAAGCTTGACTTCGAGGAGATGGACTTGACTCAAGGAGCGAAGCTGGACTCGAGGAGAATGACTCGACTCAAGGAGCGGGGTATGACTCGAGGAGAATGATTTGACTCAAGGAGCAAAACTCGACTTGGGGAGAATGACTCAACTCGAGGAGCAAAGCTCAACTTGAGGAGAATGACTCGACTCGAGGAGCGGGGCTTGACTCGAGGAGAATGATTCGACTCGAGGAGCAAAGCTCGACTTGAGGAGAATGACTCGGCTCGAGGAGCTAAGCTCGACTTGAGGAGAATGACTCGACTCTAGGAGCGGGGCATGACTCGAGGAAATTATTTGACTCGGGGAGCAAGGCTCGACTCGAGGATAGTGATTTGACTCGAGGAGCGAAGTTCGACTCAAGGAGAGTGATTTGTCTCGAGAAGCGAAGCTCGACTCGAGGAGGATGACTCGACTCGAGGAGCAAAGCTCGACTCGAGGAGAGTGACTTGACTCGAGGAGAATGACTCGACTCGAGGAACGAGTCTCGACTCGAGGAGAATGACTAGATTCGAGGAGCAAAGCTCGACTCGAGGAGCGTGACTCGAATTGAGGAGTAAGGCTCGACACGAGGAGAATGACTCAACGCGAGGAGCGAGGCTCGACTCAAGGGGAATGACTTGACTCGAGGAGCGAAGCTCGACTCGAGGAGAGTGACTTGTCTCGAGGGGCGAAGCTCTACTCGAGGAGCGAAGTCTCAGCTAGTTCAGGCCGAGCGAGGTTCTTGATCAGAGGCAGGGTTCGCGAGGCTTTGCGAGCAGCTTGAATTAGCTCGCACGGAATGGGGAGTCTCCTAAGGCGAGTGTGATTGCGCTTAGTAGGCGGTGGTAAAGATGGCACGACCTGCGCCTTGTATGGAAGTTCAGGTGCGTTGCGATTAGTCATCATACGCAGCGCCTTGCGGTGACTCAGAGTGCGTCGTTAGAGACGGCTCTGTATGTTGTTTTAGGCAGCGTAGGCACGTCGTGAGGGATGACCTAGATGCGACATAGGTTACTTAGGTGCGTCACGAGGGAGGACTTGGTTGCGCCATGTGGGCGTCTTAAGTCGCGCCAGGTAGGCGTTTTAAGCGCGCCATGTAGGCGTCTTGGGTTGCGCCATGTAGGCGTCTTACGTGCGCCATGTAGGCGTCTTAAGTGCGCCATGTAGGCGTCCTAGGTTGCGCCATGTAGGCGTCTTATGTGCGCCATGTAGGCGTCTTAAGTGCGCCATGTAGGCGTCTTAGGTTGCGCCATGTAGGCGTCTTACGGGTTGCGCCTTTACGCGTCTTACGTGCGCCATGTAGGCGTCTTAGGTGCGCCATGTAGGCGTCTTAGGTTGCGCCATGTAGGCGTCTTACGGGTTGCGCCTTTACGCATCTTACGTGCGCCATGTAGGCGTCTTAAGTGCGCCATGTAGGCGTCTTAGGTTGCGCCATGTAGGCATCTTACGGGTTACGCCTTTACACGTCTTACGTGCGCCATGTAGGCATCTTAAGTGCGCCATGTAGGCGTCTTAGGTTGCGCCATTTAGGCGTCTTAGGTTGCGCCATGTAGGCGTCTTATAGGTTGCGCCTTTACGCGTCTTACGTGCGCCATGTAGGAATCTTAAGTGCTCCATGTAGGCGTCTTAGGTTGCGCCATTTAGGCGTCTTACGTGCGCCATGTAGGCGTCTTATGTGCGCCATGTAGGCATCTTAGGTCGCGCCATGTAGGCGTCTTAGGTTGTGCCATTTAGGCGTCTTACGTGCCCCATGTAGGCGTCTTAAGTGCGCCATGTAGGCGTCCTAGGTTGCGCCATGTAGGCGTCTTAAGTGCGCCATGTAGGCGTCTTAGGTTGCGCCATTTAGGCGTCTTACGTGCGCCATGTAGGCGTCTTAAGTGCGCCATGTAGGCGTCTTAGGTTGCGCCGTTTAGGCGTCTTAGGTTGCGCCATGTAGGCATCTTATAGGTTGCGCCTTTACGCAACTTACGTGCGCCATGTAGGCGTCTTAAGTGCGCCATGTAGGCGTCTTAGGTTGCGCCATTTAGGCGTCTTACGTGCACGCTTGTTCCCGTTTTATGTTCGGGTATTTTGTTTAGATGGAGAGTGCTTTCTTTTTGTGGAGCGTACTTTCTTGAGGATTTTGAGCGTACTTACCATTGCCTATGTCACTAGCCCCCCGAGTTTTGGGTTTACAAGTGTAATCTTTGATGATTGAAAATCTTTGATAAAGTGGATTTTGAAAGAAAAACCTCGAACTTTATTAATATTGCAAAAATTTGAAATCCTAAAACATTGGCTCGTAGGCCTTATTGAATGTTGGATAGCAAAGAAATAAAATGGGGGGGAAGTGCTGGCTACTGGTAGTACTTTCTCAAGTGTTCCGCATTCCAGAGGCGATAGATCGGTGTCTCATCCATGCATGACTTGGTAGACTCTGTGGGGTCCCTGATGAGGACGCCGTTACTTTGCACTTGGGTGTCATGCAGGTGTCTTCATGGACTTCGCGGAGGACCTTGGTCGACTCGATGCTATCTCTGAGCTGGGAGATTGTGTTAACCGTCTTTCTAGAAGTTTTTCCATCGATTCCCTGGATGTAGCATATTCTGGCTTGGGATTGATCTCCAGCCATGATGCCGATTCCATCCTTGGTAGGGAACTTCACCAGTAGGTGGTATGTCGAAGTAATGGCCCTTAGTCGGTTCAGTGTGGGTCGCCCAATGATTACATTGTAGGGCCACTCTTAATCGACCACTAGGAATGGGACCATGTGAACGACTTCAATGCCTCCGGGAGTTCCGAAGGTGACCGGTAGATCGATGATGCCTTCGGTCATGACTCTCTCCCCAGTGAACCCGAATAGAGGTGTTTGGGTCGGAGTTGGGCGTAGCCCCCCGAGCTTCATGCGCTCTAAGGTGGACTTGAAAATTATGTCGGCAGCACTGCCGTTGTCGATGAGAACTCTTTTCACCAAGTTGTTGGCCACTTGGGCTTTGAGCACTATCGCGTCATTGAGCGGATGCACAACTCGCTTGGTCTCTTTGTTGGTGAAGTACATCATCTCGTGAGGCACGGACGGAGGCTCTTTGTGCGTACAGTTTAAGCTCGACTCGAGGAGCGAAGCTCGATTCGAGGAGACTGACTCGTCTCGAGAAGCATGGCTCGACTCGAGGAGAATGACTCGACTCGAGGGGCGAAGCTCGACTTGAAGAGAATGAATCGTCTCGAGGAGCAAGGCTCGACTCGAGGAGAATGACTCGACTCGAGGAACAAGGCTCGACTCGAGGAGAATGACTCGACTCGAGGAGCGAGGCCCGACTCGAGGAGAATGACTCAACTCAAGGAGCGAAGCTCGACTCGAAGAGAATGACTCGTCTCAAGGATCAAGGCTCGACTCGAGGAGAATGACTCGTCTCAAGGAGCGAGGCTCGATGCGAGGAGAATGACTCGACTCGAGGAGCAAGGCTCGACTCGAGCAGAATGACTTGTCTCGAGGAGTGAGGCTCGACTCGAGGGAGTGACTCAACTCGAGGAGCGAGGCTCAACTCGAGGAGAATGACTCGACCCGAGGGGCGAAGCTCGACTCGAAGAGAATGAATTGTCTCGAGGAGCAAGGCTCGACTCGAGGAGAATGACTCGACTCGAGGAACAAGGCTCGACTCGAGGAGATGGACTCGACTCAAGGAGCGAAGCTCGACTTGAAGAGAATGAGTCGTCTCGAGGAGCAAGGCTCGACTCGAGGAGAATGACTCGTCTCGAGGAGCGAGGCTCGACGCGAGGGGAGTGACTCGAGTCGAGGAGCGGGGCTCGACACGAGGAGAATGACTCGAATAAAGGAGCAAGGCTTAACTCAAGGAGAGTGACTCGTCTTGAAGAGCAAGGCTCGACTCGAGGAGTGTGACTCGACTCAAGGAGCGAAGCTCGATTCTAGGAGAATGACTCGACTCGAGGAGTGATGCTCGACTCGACTTCGCAGCCAGTCGGTTGTGGTACCTCGCGTTCTTCGCTTTTAGTTGGCAGATACTCTCCTCCAGCTCCGTGATGCAGTTGTCCCTGCTATCAGGAGATGGAGATAGTGAGCGGGTCGAGCTCTCTTCGGGGAGCGACTCTTCGTCACCATGCGCTCGGGAGCGCAAGAAGTATTTCTTGGTCCCAGTGACGTTTTCGGGGTTGTTCACGCCCTCAGAGCGTACGGGTGGTTGAGTACTCATCTTATCTCAAGTTCGAGAAAGTTGAGTTTGTAGAAGAAAAGAAGAAGATGAACAGAAGGGATTTCGGGCTGAACAGGTCGGGAAGTCCCCTCCTTCTAGCGCCAAAATGTTGTCGCACGAAAATGAACAACTATTTAAAACCTCGGGCGGTTCGATCCAAGGCCGGACCAAGTGACCGCGCCTGGGCCAAGAGTGTGAACTCGATAGTCTCGAGCTAGGGTTTTCTCCGATCAACACGCCTCTCGGGAGAGGAAAGGGGTGAGGAGGAGGAGTGACCATGCCTTGGGTGTCGGCTGCGTACGTACCGGTGTGTGGGATCAGGTCATAACGTAGTTCAAGCGTGTGATACGCAATATGAGGCGCGGAGCCTTGGTGGAGAGGCGTGCTCGACGAAGGACACGAGGCGCGGAGGAGTCCTCGGCGACGTCTCAGAACTTCGGGGATCGCGTACGCGAGAGAGAATGTGTGTTTTCTCTCTTTTGGAGACGTGGAAGACTCTAAGTCAAGAGTTCCTTGTTCTGGCGGAGATTCCGGACGCGTAGGCAATTCCTAGTTGGAAATGCCGGACGCGTAGGCGATTTCTTGTCAGAAATGGTGGACGCGTCTAGGGTGCTAGATGCGTAGGCGATTTTTAGTCGAAAACCGTTAGAGCACTCGTGGGCTCAAGATTAATCGTTCGATCAAGAGAGGCGGCGCTCGGGAGTCCCCGGAAAGCGCTTCAGAATCTCTGAGAACGAGAAATCGAGGAGAATCTGCTTCAGGCCAAGGATGGCATCCAGAGAAGCAGAGAGAAGTCTCAAGTTCCTTGAGAATGAATGGGATGGCTTTCCCCTCAATGGGAGGGGGTTTATATAGGTGTTTGGGGGCCTTAGAAGGCTTCTTTTTCGTCCATGTGGGACTAGGAACGCGCGCGCCATCAAGTGGGGGCGCACGGCGCACAAAGAGCGGCGCACAACGCGCGGCGCGCGGCGCGCGGGGCAGGGGGCGTGGCGCGCGGGTCATCTGGCGCGGCGTGCGGGTCACTGGACGCGGCGCAGGATGCGCGGCGCGGACGCGTCTTGGCGCGGCGCGCGCCTGCCTGGCGCGGCGCGCTGACTTGCTGGCGCGGCGCGCTGATTGCTGCGCGGCTGGTTGTGCGCGCGGCGAATGGCTCGTCTTGCCGTACTCTTGCGGGCCTTTAGGGGTCTTCGAATACCATTCTTCCCACGCGAAATATGAAGGTTTCCACTTGACGAGAGTGACTCGACTCGAGGAGACTGACTCAAGGCTCAACTCGAGGAGCGAAGCTCGACTCGAGGAGACTGACCCAAGGCTCAACTCGAGGAGCGAAGCTCGACTCGAGGAGACTGAATGAAGTCTCAACTCGAGGAGCGAGGCTCAACTCGGGGAGCCGACTCAAGTCTCGACTCGAGGGGCTAGGCTCGACTCAAGGAGTCAAGAGTTTGGTCGAGGGCTTGAAGACTTGCCGCTCTTCAGGACCTCCGGCCTGACCATCGGCCCTTTGAGCGACGTGCCTTATCGGCGTCTCGGGTTTTCCGAAAACGACCGACAACAATGTTCAGAATCACATAGTGAATCTGATTTTTGACTTTCTCGAATGAGAGTACATAAGCGCTATGAAATGACATGTCTCATTTCAGGATTGAGGTAAGCATAATGCAATTCATATGTAGTGACTTCGAGACATAAGAGGTTAAATGGTTTGTTCTTATTCTGTCTCTAGAAGTGCAATGGTCAATTCAGTTCCTTCAGAAGATACCTAGAAAAACTATAGAGTCTCCAACTCTCTATGCCCCAAAATGACACATCATAGATTCTCCTAACAATCATACTGAGATCAATAGTCCTGTGATCCTTAGATAGTGAATATGCAGTTTTAAGCAAACCATGAATAGTTTTTTTCATGAAAATCTACATTTGTCTCTTCATATGTTGTTAGGCTTGTTTAAGGACTAAAGACTATAGATTATCATAAAGCTTTAAACAGACAAGGAAGAATGAATGAATATTTCAACTTTTATTAATGATTCAGCAGTTACAAGCAAGAGTCTTCGTGAGACTTTATTACATCAAATGTACATAAGTAAAGACTACTACTCTTCTTCTGGGCACCATTGACAACAATCTCCCACTTGACTCAAAGTAGATGTGAGTAGTCCTTCATGCCTAATCGTTCCCGATGCTGGTCGAAGACCTTGTTCGCTAGGGCTTTGGTGAATGGATTTGCCAGGTTGTGCACGGTTGAGATCTTCTTCACCTCCACGTCTCCACGCTGCACGATCTCTCGAATCAAATGATATTTCCTCTCAATATGTTTAGAGCGCTGATGGCTTCGAGGTTCCTTTGAGTTAGCGACAGCCCCACTGTTATCACAATAAGGGTCATGGGCTCGCTGACGTTTGGAACGACTTCAAAATAGTTAAGGAATTTTCTAAGCCATACAGCCTCCTTGGATGCTTAAGAAGTAGCCACATATTCTGCTTCTATTTTGGAGTCAGCAATGTAAGATTGCATAATACTCCTCTACACAAGAGCTCCACCATTAAGGATGAACACACATCTTGAAGTGGATTTCCTGGAATCTTTATCCGCTTGAAAATCAGAGTCGGTATATCCCGTCATTGTCAAGTCAGTTCCTGAATATGTAAGCATCCAGTTCCTAGTTCTCCGAAGATACTTAAGAACATGCTTAATAGTAATCCAGTGCTCGGGTCCAGGGTTGGATTAAAAATGGCTAACTACGCCAACTGCGAAGCAAATATCAGGCCTAGTGCAAAGCATAGCATACATGAGACTTCCTACGGCTGAGGCGTAAGGGATTTTTCTCATGTCTTCAATCTCTTGTGCAGTCTTGGGAGACTGGTCCTTAGAGAGTGAGACTCCACGACTAAAGCGTGTTTGGCCCTTCTTGGAGTCTTGCATCGAGAAGTGATCCATCACCTTGTCAATATAAGATGCTTGAGAAAGCGACAAAGTCCGGTTTTTTTGATCTCGAAATATTTGGATCCCCAAAATGTATGCGGCTTCTCCTAGATCCTTCATATCCAATTTCTTTGCTAGCGATCTTAACCTCATAGAATTTACCCACATCATTACCTATGAGTAATATATCATCAACATATAGTACCAGAAACAAAACTTTGCCTTCGTTTATTAATTTGTAAACACAAGGCTCATCTATCGACTGTTCAAAGCCGAAGCTCTTCACAGTTTCATCGAATCTAATATTCCATGACCTAGATGCTTGCTTTAATCCATAAATGGACATAAGCAACTCACAAACCTTGGTCTCTTGACATTCTTCCACTAAACCGTCAGGTTGAGCCATATGAATGTGCTCGTCAAGATTGCCAGATCTCATAATCGAGAGCTACAGCTATGGAGAGAAGTATGTGGATGAATATAAGAATTGCGACTGGCGAGAAGGTTTCTTCATAGTCAATCCATTCTTTCTGGGTATAACCCTTTCCCACTAGTCGTGCTTTGAACGTCTCGACGTTCCCATCCGGACCCCTTTCCTTCTTGTATATCCACTTACATCGAGTGCATTTCAACTTTTATGGTGTCAAGCCAAATGTTTGATTCAGAACCAGCCATTGCATGACTATAGGAAATAGGGTCATCCATGTCAGAGACGGCTACGAGAGTATCTCCGTAAGACATGTACCTGTCAGGTTTTTGAGTAGCCCTCCCACTACGTCGAAGTACTACTTGACGAGGTTCTGATTAGTTATGTTGTGTTTCTGTTTGGGTAAGAACAGTTCTTACAGACGAGGTAGAAGCATCCTTACCTAATTTTTCTTCAAGCACAATTTTGCTTCTAGGTTTTACATCTTTCATAAATTCCTCCTCAAGGAAACGAGCATTCGTGATAAAAAAAAGTCTTGTCATCCTCGGGACTATTGAATGTGAAACGTTTTGGTTTCGTTTGGATATCCAACAAACAGACATAATTCTAATCTACTAGCAACCTTGCTAGTCTTTTGCCTTAGCACATGTGCAAGGCAACCCCAAATTCGGATGTGGCCTAGATTTACTTTATACCCAGTCCATCGTTCATAAGGAGTACCAAGAACCGTTTTAGACAGAACTTGGCTCAGAATGCAGCCTGCTGTTTCGAGGGCATATTGCCAAAAGGAAAGAGGGGGTGATGAGTAACTCATCATTGATCTAACCATCTCCATCAGTGTTTGGTTCCTTCTATCTGACACTCTATTTTGTCGAGGTGTGCCAGGTGCTGTAAGCTGAGAAGCGATACCTTCTTCTTTAAGAAAGTCATCGAACTCATGAGACATATACTCACCATCTCGATCGGATCGAAGGGTTTTGATCTGTTTGCCAGTTTGCTTTTCCACTAAAGCCCTAAAGACCTTAAATACGTTAAAGGTCTCGGATTTGTGTTTGAGCAAGTAGACAAAAAAAATATCTTGAGTAATCATTGGTGAAGGTAACAAAGCAATTGTATCCTCCCCGTGCATGTGTACTGAGCGGACCACATACATCAGAATGTACAAGTTCCAGCAACTCAGTGGCTCTTCGACCCTTAGCAGAGAAAGGTAGCTTAGTCATTTTTCCTTCTATACAAGATTCACAAGTAGGCAGTGAACCTATTGCAGAGGCTTGGATTGGACCATGCCTTACAAGTCTTTTAATCCTGTCTAGACTGATATGACCAAGTCTTAAGTGCCAGAGATATGTTGATTTTATTAGATCAGAGGAATCAAAAAGTTTGATCCTATTTGGCTCCCTAACTAGATCGCTATCTATTTCAGTGTTTAGAAGAGAAGGTAATGTGGGATAAATGTAAAAGAGAGCATTCTTAATACATGCATCAGTGACAAAAGAATTCGAAAAAGAAATACGAATTCCATTCTTTATAAACTTTAAACAATAATCTTGCTCAAAAAGTCGAGCAACAAATATTAGGTTTTTCCCAAAAAAAAGGAACATAATAAACATTATTCAAATTTAAAGTGCGGTCCTCAAAAGACAGCATCATAGATACCACAGCCTTTGCAGACACTAAGCTCCCATCATCCCAATTGAAGCAGAAGTCGCCTTCCTCTAAGCTTTTGCTTTTCCTAAAACCAGTCAAGGAGCAACAAATATGGTTAGTTGCAGCAGAGTCAAGAATCCACATTGATACATTATCAGCTACTAACCAAGCTTCGGTAACAAGTACAATACCTTTTTCCTTAGTCTTGAGGTGGGCAGGACAGTTCCTACACCAGTGACTATGCTCGTTGCAGTGGTGGCACTTTTTGTTAGACTTGTCAACCTTAGGAACCTTTGTCGTCTTCTTCTTCTATTGAACCTTAGGTTGGTTCTTCTTCTCGGCCTTGCGCGGTCTCTTCTTGGATCCAGAGGTGGAGGCAGTAGCATGTATTTCTCCTTGAGTCCTCTTTTTCTTAGTGAGACCCTTAGTGGTGTGAAGCTCTTTCATAAGCTCGGTAACAGTGTACTCTAGCTTGGTAATGGAGTAGTTCAGCTTGAAGGTATCAAAAGACTCGGGGACACTTTCTAAGATCATATCTATTTTAGTCTCCCTATCAATCTCAGATCCAAAGATCTCCATTTCATTTAGATAACTAATGATCAGCATCATATGGTCTCTAAGGGGAGTTCCAGCCTTCATGCGACAGTTCATAAACTGTCGGACCACTTGTTGCCTTGCTTGACGCCCTTGCCCTCTAAACATCTCATGGAGATTGTAGAGCATGTCGGCGGCAGTCTCGATGTCATGATGTCGTTGTTGTAACACATTGTTCATTGATGCTAAGATATAGCACCTCGCAATCTCATCCGATCGGAGCCAGGCCGCCAAGGCGCCTTTTTCCTCTTGTGTCAAATCATCATTCGTTTGAGGACAGGGAGTGGTGAGTTCCCATTTGTGCTTTTCCACAGTAAGGACTATGTCGAGGATACGTTTTCAGTCGACGTAATTATCGCCTTCGAGTTTATTCGAGGAATGGATGGTTGAGAGAGGATTGAGAGACATTATGCTGAAAAGTTAAAACAAGTTTATGATTAGTCTTTTGGTTTAGGATTTAGGTTTGTTTAAGTTTTTAGGATGAACAAGACAGGAAAAATCCAAAGGTGTTACGAACAAAATGACACTTTACTCCTTCGAGGGAAGGCCGCAACAAGTTTCATTTCATAAGTAAATGACTCATCATTTATGCATAGCCAAGACATCAATACATCATATTTGACTAGCCACCTTATAAAAAAGTTTGATCGCTCACATCCATTCGCAGGGCCTCAAGGGAGGATTACTAAGGATGGAGTCTAAGTGTGTAACCAACAACTTAGTCCAAAAGATCGACATTGAAAAACAATCCACCAAGGAGAGGTTTTTGTTGTAGCACGAAAATGAACAACTATTGAAAACCTCGGGCGGTTCGATCCAAGGCCGGACCAAGTGATCGCACCCGGGCCAAGAGTGTGAACTCGAAAGTCTCGAGCTAGGTTCTCTCCGATCAACCCGCCTCTCGGGAGAGGTAGGGGGTGAGGAGGAGGAGTGACCGTGCCTTGGCTGTCGGCTGCCTACGTACCCGTGTATGGGATCAGGTCAGAACGTAGTTTAGGCGTGAAAGACGCAGTATGAGGCGTAGAACCTTGGTGGAGAAGCGTACTCGACGAAGGAGACGGGGCACAAGTGTTGGAATCGATCTAGGGTTTAAGAAAATAATTAACGCTTCGGTAAGCGGCGGAATTTTAAAAAATTTCTTTTACAAGTAAAAACGGTTTTTTACTAACCTAGACAAAAGAGCAAGTACACGTAATTAAAAACTATTATGAGCTAAGAAGTTTACTAACCTTTCTTGAAGCTTGAACTTTGAGAAGCTTTTTGGAAAGTTGCAACGCTCGTCTCCCTCGCAGCACGTCTCTCTTTCTTTCCTCGGCACCTCGAGCAACCACGAAAGTTTCTATCACTAAATCACTCGAAATAAAGGAATTAGTGAGTGGGCACTTTTAAACACTACGACTTAAGAACGAGTCTTGAAGTCGCAGAGCTAAACACTAGGTCAAATGAGGACCTAGGTGCCAAAACAAAAAATCGAAAATAAACTAGAGAGAGAGAGAGGAAGGGACGGCCAAGTCTGGAGAGAGAAGCTCTCAATCTCTAAAACTTTGGATGAATGGAATGAGAAGAATAAGGCTCCTATTTATACGAGAGGTCTCACCTTCAATAAGGTAGTTTCCTCTTCTATAGAATATCACATATTCATGAGCAAATATTCCTTTATTTCTCCTTTCATTTGGGCGGCCAAGAGGTTCCATGCATAGCCATGGATTTGTTTCCTCTTTTATTTAGCTTCCCTTTGACTCTACTTGGGCGCCCATATGCTTTCCTCTTGGAGAAAATTTATTTCCTCTTTTTCTTTTGGCAAGTATCTTAATACATTCATGCACAAAATATTCTCTCTTTCCTTGGGTATGTTGGGCGCCTATAGCCTTCTAGAAAGGGCTTCTAGAAGCTTTTCCATTTGTTCATGACAACATGAAAAAGGCCCATTAAGAATTTTCATTAAAATTCTTATGAAATGAAATTAGTCCACAAGGCCCATTTAATCTTATTATGGCCGAGTGTTACTTGTCATCAAATGACCATGTCAAAAAATTTATTGACATTCATTTCATCCTATGTCTCAAAAGACAAAAATACCCTTTTGACAATTTTCGTTCTTGTTTTGACTTAGCTTCCAGTTTAACTATTCCTACTCGATGTGATTCGTGACGGTGACCTCATGGACCCAAATGAACAAAGCTTGAGCTAAACACTTGGACTCAAAAGTTCACAAACCTTTTCCAAGTTTAGCTTAAGGTCAACTGACTCCACTAAAGAGTTGACATTGAAAATCTCTCGGTTCAAATGAATTTATTTTCTACTCAAGAATTCAACCTAATTATGATGAGCGGATCCACTGAATATTATCTATGTTTACCCTTCATGAATGTCATCAGCTATTCGGGATTTACTAAATTACCATTTTACCCTTCTAGCTGTTATTTCCTCAACTCCTTTGTCGGTTGTGAATAAGTTAGAAACAATGTATTGACGAGGAGCTAACAAGTCACATTGTTTCATCCAAAAGAGTCAGGACTCAATTTGGACACTGGCCAGTTCATTTATTCACACTCCAAGGAACAAAGCATGAGGTGACATACATTCCATTTCAGCAATCTTGTACATGGATTCCATATCTATGAGAACTTCACAAAGTTACTCATGACATTCTCACAACTTAGTACTTCACCAATAGGCCCTGTTCGGAATCACATAGTGAGTCCGAACTCTGACTTTCTCAAATGAGAATACTAAGCTGTGAAATGGCATGTCTCATTTCAGGATTAAGGTAAGCATGATGCAATTCATACGTAGTGACTTCGAGACATAAGAGGTTAAATGGTTTGTTCTTATCTTGTCTCTAGAAGTGCACTGGTCAATTCAGTACCTTCGGAAGATACCTAGAAGAACTATAGAGTCTCCAACTCTCAATGCCACATAACCAGACATCATAGATTCTTCTAACAATCATACTGAGGTCAATAGTCCTTTGACCCTTAGATTGCGAATATATCGTTTTAAGCAAACTACGAAGACTTTGTTCATGCAAATCTACATTTGTCTCTTCGTAAGTTGTTAAAGCTTCAGACAATGTAGATTGAATGAACGTTTCAACTTTTTATTAATGAATAAGCAATTACAAGCAAGAGTCTTCATGAGACTATATTACATCAAATGTACACAAATAGACACTACTACTCTTCTTGTGGTCACCATTGACAACAATAAGGAGTCCTTGGCGGCGTCTCAGAACCTCGGATATCGCGGATGCGTCTAGCGTGTTAGACGCGTGAGGGATACTCTAGTTGAGAACCCTAGGGGCGTGCTTGAGCACCGGAAAACGTTCGGTCAGAGGGAGCGACGTCCGGGAAGTTCCCGTGAGTGCTTCGGAACCTCTGAGAACGGGAGAGAGAGTAGAGAGAATGCTTCAGGCCAAAAATGGCATCAAGAGAAGCAAAGAAGAGTTAGAAATCGAGCGTGTCGATAGGAGATGAAGAGATGATTTTCCCCTCAATAGGAGATGAAGAGATGATTTGGCGTCCATGTGGGACTAGGAACGCACCCCTATTCAAGTGGAGGCGCACAAGAGGCAGCGGCGCACAACGCGCGGCGCGCGATCCGCGGCGTGCTGCGTGGCGCACAACCCACGGCGCGCGGTCTGCGCCGCTCAGCGCGAGGCGCGGCCTTGGCTGGGTGCGGCGCGCAACCCGCGGCGCACGGGCAGCGCTGCTCAACGCGCGGCGCGCAGCCCTACCGGCGCGGAGCGCGCTGGGCTCCGTCTCTGCGGGCTTTTCGCAATCGTCTTGCTTCCGGGCCCGTTGAGATGTTTGATATTTCGAGTTCTATGACACAAATGTTTGTTCGGCAGATAAGAGTCGAGTCGATGTTCGACTCAAGGAGTGAAGCTCGGCTCGAGGAGACCGACTCGGGGCTCGACTCAAGGAGCGAAGCTCGACTCGAGGAGATCGACTCAAGGCTCGACTAGAAGAGTGAGGCTCGTCTCGAGGAACCGATTCAAGTCTCAACTCGAGGGGCTAAGCTCGACTCAAGGAGTCAAGAGTTTGGATGAGGGTTTTGAGGCTTGCCGCTCTTCAAGACCTCCGGCCTGACCATCGGCCCTTTGAGCGACGTACCTTCTTAGTGTCTCGGGTTTTCCGAAAACGACCGACAACATTAGCCCCCCAAGTTCGTCGCTCGGGAAGTTCCCAGCAATGAACTTTATGTCCTTTTAATTGGGTGTTTTAGGAAAATATTTTCCAAGTCCCGTCACCCGAGGAAAAATCTTCCTTTTCTCCCTTTTTTTTTTGGCGCAGCCGCGCGGCGTGCGCCCTGGACGGCGCGGTGCGCGGTCTGTGCAGCGCGACCCGCACGGCGCGCCCCGTGCGCGGGGCTGGTTCGCCTTGCGCGGGGGAACTCCGACTTTCTGGAGTTTTTCTCCGTTTTTTCTCCTTGTGGGAGTAGGATTTCGACTCCTACCCCCCTAGGAGTCTATAAATAGACCCCCCCCCCCTCTCTCTTATTCCTCCACTTTATTTTTTTCTCTCTTTCTCTACGCTTGTTTCTTTTTTTACGCTTGCATTATGGGTGTCCCTCCTCTTTTCTCAACTGAGAGTCCCGAGATTGATTTCTCTCTCTTGTTTCAGGGTTCTGAACATGTAGACGATGAACTCTTCACGGGATTAGGGGAAATTCCTCTGCACGTGGAAGAGAATCCAAGCGGAGTAGAGCAGTGGCTCGAGGAAGGCGAGCTGGGCGTGACCGTGCCCGTTGCTCAACCTCAAGAAGAATGCGCGCCGGCTGGGCGCGAAACAGGTGGGGAGTTTTATCATCCCACGTCCGGGGGACCTGCCCCTCGCCTTGTGATCAACTTAGTTGGCGAGGGGGTTCGCGACAAAGCCTGCCTTGGCGTGCCGCAGTCCAACTTGGACCCTCATTGCGCGTCGGGAGATATTGCGGGCGTGGATGCAGTGACTCCGCTAGAGTCGGTCCTCGACGAGATTGACTGCGTGGATGACTTTGGTCCCGAGTCTAAAGATCCCGGAGGTGATTCGGAGACATGTCCGGGGGCCAAAGGCCTCGCATCGGAGTGTCCCGAGGCGCCGTCGGTGGCTGCCGCGGCCGTGCCGGAGGGCAGGGACCTTTCTGTGGAGCCAGGGGGTTCTCAGCCCGAGACCCCTGACGCAGAGGCGATAGTATCGGCGAGGTCGCTTGCTAAGACGGAGTGGTATCCTAAGGAGGGCTTTGCTGCTCCAGAGGACTTTGATTGTTCGGGGGTCGATGCTTCGAGCTCGCTCACCTACCGAACATTCATCGGTCTCAGGGAGGCATTCGCCGTTCCATCGTCCGTGGCGCTTCTCCGTCCCTTACAGGGCGACCGTCCTTTCCACCATTTCTGTGGGTTTGCCGCAGTTTCATTTGCGAGTCTCAACTGCGGGTTGCGGTTGCCGTTTCAACCCATCATTCAGCAGCTTCTCGCCCGTCTGGGGGTGCACGCGTGTCAGATGAGTCCGGCGTTTTACCACAACGTGGCGATGTGCCACATGGAGTGGCATTGCCAGACTAAGCTGGTGATGACCATGAGCGACTAAGCGGTCTTCCCTGCGCCCGGGCAACCCAGTTTCTTCATGGCCCGCGATCGCCGGAACACTAAGCTGATCATGGACTCAGAGAAGTATAACCGACGACCATGGGTGTGGGTCTTTGCGGAGTCTTTTGGTGACGCGCCGCTCCGGTTCGGTCCCTTGACTGAGTTTTCTGCCGATGCAGGGGCCGATGATCTCGACTTTGTCAAGGAGATCCGGGGGATGTCGGAGGCTCGGAAGGCCGTCGAACGATTTCGTTCCCCTGAGCTGATGGCTTCCACTGGGTGGTTCCCGCCGTTTCCATCTAGTCGTGGCGACAGTCAGCGGACCGAGAGTGCTCCCAGTGCCGCATCATCTCTCTCGAGCAGCGGTCTTCAAGGTATGTGGACGTTTCGCACTTTTTGTTTTTGTTCTTAGCTTAGGGTTTTGACTTTGTCGCTTTTGTAGTCTCTTCGGCTAGGGCGAGGGCTCGAGCGCGCTTAGCGAAGGCTTCTCGGGACCCGAATTCATTGGCGGCGGTCCGTTGTCGGATTGCTGCGCGGAACGATCGGGAGAAACCCGGTACCGATCATCGGGCGGAGAGCGGTCCTCGCGCTTCTTTAAAGCGACCCTCCTCCTCGGGTTTACCGGACACGTCTTCGGACTCCAAGCGCGTAAACTCGATGGTCGACGTGGAGGCTGGTCGATGTGGAAGAGCGTCGTGGCCAGCAGCGACTTGGAATTCTTCCATCACGGCGTTTCCGATGCACAGAGAGTAGGTTTCTCTTGCTCCGTTTGTTATGAACCTACCTTTTGCTGAATTATCTTTTTGCCTTCTCGGGTGCTTGCTCGAGCGACCCGGGGCGATAAGATCCTTCACGACCTCATCAGGCGGATGAGCCGTGCCTAGGTGGAGCTTGCTCAAGCGAAGTCTCAACTGGCCCACGCCGAGCGAGGTTCTCACTCAAAGGCGAAGTTTGCGAGTCTCTGCGAGCAGCTTCAGGAGGCTCGCGTGGAATTGGATGTTACCCGCGGCAAGTGCGACCGTGCTCAGGCGGCAGTGGTGGAGATGGCTGAGGAGCTAACGACGGAACGTCAAGCTCTCGAAGTGGCGACTCGATCGACGGAGGTCTTCTGGAGCGAGGCGCAGGACCTTCTACGTCAGTTGGAGTCGCGCACAGAAGAAGTTGGCATTCTCTAGGGCCAGCTTACAACGAGCGACGGTGCCCGTGTTCGAGCGGAGCGCGAGCGCGATTCCTTGGCGGAGGAGGTGGCTCGGGTTACCGAGGAGAAAGCCGCGACGGAACAGATTGCGTCCGACCTTCAAGACGACTTTGATATCGGAGTCGAGGAGGCAAGACATGCGGCGGCGGTGGAGTGTCGGGACGCCACAGCTACCGAGAATGTTTCTCGGGGGGTCACCTTCCACTTCTTTGACTCGTTGTTCCCACCACTCGACGGGGCCGATCCGGTAGACGGCGATCCCGCCGAGTGACATTTTTTCTTTATTTTTCTCGCGCAAGTGTTTAGCGCATGCTTTTTTAGGTTTTTCCATTCAGCTCACTTGTTTTAGCGCTTACTTACTAGGATTTTTCCTTTCAGCGCACTTGTTTTAGCGCTTGCTTACTAGGATTTTTCCTTTCAGCGCACTTGTTTTAGCGCTTGCTTACTAGGATTTTGAGGCAGTTGCCCCATTCTTTTATGAGAAGTTATTTGTTTTTATGAACGTTTTTGCTCATTCGTTTGTCATGGCATATTTTGATAAGCAAGTTTTGTGTCAACGGTCTTGCTAGTTCTTTCATCTCAGCAGAACTTTACTTCGGGCGCGCCAACCTCTTGAGTGGTTCGCGTTCCGTAAGCTTTTTTTAGCTGTGAGTAAGCCATGCTACGTAGGCGACTTGCATGCGCCGGATTGCGCCACGTAGATGTCTCGGGTCGTGCCAGCTAGGCGTCCTGGTTGTGCCACATAGGCGTCTTAGGTGCGCCATGTAGGCGTCTTAAGTGGGCCATGTAGGCGTCTTAGGTGCGCCATGTAGGCGTCTTAGGTTGCGCCATGTAGGCGTCTTAGGTTGCGCCATCTAGGCGTCTTAGGTGCGCCATGTAGGCGTCTTATGTGCGCCATGTAGGCGTCTTAAGTGCGCCATGTAGGCGTCTTAGTGCGCCATGTAGGCGTCTTAGGTTGCGCCATGTAGGCGTCTTAGTGCACCAAGTAGGCGTCTTAGTGCGCCATGTAGGCATCTTAGGTGCGCCATGTAGGCGTCTTACATGCGCCATGTAGGCGTCTTAAGTCCGCCATGTAGGCTTCTTAAGTGCGCCATGTAGGCTTCTTAAGTGCGCCATGTAGGCGTCTTACGTTTTACTTTTTTTGGTGGAGCGTGTTATTTTGAGAGTTTCCTTACCATAGCTAGCCCCCCCAAGTTTTTGGGTTATAAGTTAGTTTTTGATAACCAGAAAGTTTGCACAAATCGAAATTTGAAACGGAAAACTCGAGTTTTATTACTTTTGCGAAAAACTTGCGAGAAAAATCAGGATCCTAAAACATTGGCTCGTAGGCCTTATTGAAAATGGGAAATAAAAGTGATAAAAATGCGGGGAACACTAGCTACTGGTAGTACTGCCTCAAGTGCTCCGCGTTCCACGGGTGGCGAATCGGAGTTCCGTCCGTGTGCTCGATGTAGTATGTCCCGTCGTGAATGACTTTGCGGACCTGTCCTTCACCTTCCTAGTTCGGGTCTAGGACGCCGGTGCCTTGAACTTGCGTATTCTGGAAAAGTTGTCTGAGTACAAGGCTTCCGACGGCAAAGGTTCGCCTTTTGATCTTGGAGTTGTAGTATCTTTCGACCTTGCACTTATGTGCGGCGAGGCGTCTGAACGCTTCTGATCTCTTTTCATCGATCAAATCTAGCTCCAGGCGCATGGCCTCATCGTTGTTTACTTCGTCGAACGTATCGACTCGGAACGTGGGTATCTCGGTTTCGATTGGAACCACAGCCTCGATCCCGTATGCGAGGGAGAATGGCGTTTCGCAGTTGGCGTTTCGCGCGGTTGTCCTGTATGCCCATAGGACGAATGGCAATTCCTCGGCCCAGGTGCCCTTTTTATCTTCGAGCTTCTTTTTAATATTGCCCTTGATGGTCTTGTTGACTGCTTCTACCTGGCCGTTGGCCTGAGGGTGATGTGGCGAGGAGAAGGTCTTGCTGATCTTTAGCTGATCGCAGATATCTCTTACTAGCGCGTTGTCAAATTGGGAGCCATTGTCGGTCACGATCGAGGCGGGGATGCCGTGCCTGCATATGATGCTTTTCCAGATGAAGTTTCTCATGTTTGCTTCAGTTATTCTGGCAAGCGGCTCGGCCTCTACCCAATTAGTGAAGTAGTCAATGGCGATAATGGCATACTCATATTGCCTTGGCGCTCTAGGGAGTTTGCCAATGATGTCCACGCCCCAGTTAGCAAAGGGACGTGGGACAATGATGTTGCTTAATGGGGTTGGAGGCTGTCGCGGAATTTCCGCGAAGCGCTGGCATTTGTCGCAACGCCTTGCCCATTCGCAAGCATCTCGCTTCATGGTAGGCCAGAAAGAGCCTTGCCTAAGCGCTATGAGCGCGAGGGAAGTTCCAGCGGCGTGGTTCCCACAGATGCCCTCATGAATTTCGCAGAGGACCTTGGTCGACTCAACGCTATCGAGGCATCGGAGTAGCGGTGTTGAGTAACCGCGCTTATAGAGTATGCCCTCACGGAGCGTGTATTTGGATGCTAAGGCGCTCAGCTTATCGGCTTCTTTGCGGTCTTCGGGGAGTTCCCCTCTTCGCAGAAACTCGACAATCGAGTCCATCCAAGTTGACTGAGATGCCACCTCTATGGCCCCGATTTCGTCTCAGGAGACCGATGGCCGTGGGAGAAACTCAATGGGTACGGTCCCCAATCTGTCTTCGTCAATGCCCGATCTGAGGCGAGCAAGTACGTCAGCCTCTGAATTTTGTTCTCTCGGGATTTGGTGAATCTCGAACCAAGAGAAGGCATCGAGTTTGGAGTTTGTTTTAGCCAGGTACGCAAACATATTAGGTTCCTTGGCGGTGTAATCTGCTTTTACCTGGATTACGATCAACTGCGAGTCGCAGTGTATTCGTAAGTTATGGGAGCCGAGCTTCTGAGCTAGCTCTATCCCTACAACGAGCGCCTCGTATTCGGCTTCATTATTGGAGGCTTGGAAGCGGTAGTGGAGGGTGTATCGCAGCCTTTCCCCGTCGGGGTTAATCAAGACTATCCCGGCGCCAGCCCTCCGAGCATTAGATGCTCCGTCTACGTATAACTCCCAGATGGGACCCGTTGGGTCTACCTTCCTTTTCCGAGTTAACGCATCATCGTTTAGCTCAGTTTCTGCTTTTCCCATATCGGGAGTATAGGAGAATTCTGCCACGAAGTCGGCTAAGGCGTGCCCCTTTATAGCAGTTCTCGGGTAGAACTCAATCCCGTACTCGCTCAATTCTTGGGACTAGATCGCCATGCGAGTCGATGTTCCCTTTTGAAGAGCTTTACCGATCGGATGCTCGGTTCGCACCGCGATTGGGTGACCTTGGAAGTACGGCCGTAGCTTCTTAGCTGCCATTACGAGAGCCAGAGAAAGTTTCTCAATCTCGGTGTAGCGCGTTTTCGCGTCGAGTAAGGATTTGCTCACGTAGTAGATCGGCCATTCGACCTTGTCTTCTTCGCGGACAAGGACATCACTTACAGCTCTTTCAGAGACGGCGAGATATACGTATAGCGTCTCGCCTTCTCTTGGTTTAGAGAGGAATGGTGGGGACCCAAAGTAAGCCTTCATGTCTTGGAAGGCACTTTCGCATTCGTCCGTCCACTCAAAGCCGTCCGTCTTCTTTAGAGCTTTGAAGAACAGTTGACACTTGTCGGTGGCTTTAGACACGAAGCGTGTCAGAGCGGCAATCCGACCGGTCAGGCTTTGCACCTCTTTTACTCGTCTTGGCGACTTCATTTCAAGGAGTGCCTTGATTTTTTCGGGATTCGCTTCTATCCCTCGTCGGCTAACGATGTATCCGAGGAATTTCCCGGATTCAACCCCGAACACGCCTTTGTTGGGATGGAGTTTCATTTTGTATCAGCGGAGGATCACGAACATCTCCCTTAGGTCACGTACGTGATTGGTTGCCAGTAGGCTTTTAAAGAGCATGTCGTCCACGTACACTTCCATTGTCTTGCCGATTTGATTGGCGAAGATCCGATTCACCAAGCGCTGGTATGTTGCTCTCGTGTTCTTAAGGCCGAAAGGCATGACCTTATAACAATAGAGACCTCGATCTGTGACAAAGGTCGTCTTAATTTGATCGGGCTCATGCATTCGAATTTGGTTGTAGCCCGAATAGGCGTCCATGAAGCTGAGAAGCTCATGGCCAGCCGTGGCGTCCACCAATTGTTCGATACGCGGGAGTGGAAAGCAGTCCTTAGGGCAGGCTTTGTTAAGATCTTTATAGTCTATACAAATTCGCTACTTCCCATTAGGCTTTTTCACCATTACCACGTTGGCGACCCATTTGGGGTACTTAGCCTCTCGAATGAAGTTTGCGGTGAGGAGTTTCTCGACCTCTTCATTTATGGCCAGGTATCGTTCTGGGTTGAACGTTCATCTAGCCTGCACCTTTTCGGCGACCTTTGGATCGTCGTTCAATCGGTGCACTATTACCTCGGGATCAATTCCTGGCATGTCCGCATGAGTCCATGTAAAAACATCCTTGAACTCCCTGAGGAAGGCAGTAAGCTGAGTTTTGATGGCGAGTGGAAGTCGGATGCCGACCTTTACAACCTGATCAGGCTTAGATTCGTCCAAGACGATTGGCACAAGATCATCGGAGGTTTCCACCTTGAGTCTTTCGACTTCATCCCGGGGGTCAAGTTCTCCGAACTTCCTTGCATCCCTTGGGCTGCATGGGTAATCGTCCTCCAGTTGGAAGATTGTGTTGACCGCTTTTCCCGCGGATTTGCCATCAACTCCTTGCACGTAGCATATTCTGGCTTGGGATTGGTCTCCAGCCATAATGCCAATTCCCTCTTCGGTGGGGAATTTCACCAGTAGGTGGTACGTGGAAGTGATTTCCCTTACCATGTTCAACGTGGGTCTCCCAATGATTAAGTTATAGGGCGACTCCTGGTCGACCACTAGGAATGGGACCATGTGAACGGCCTCAATTCCTCCAGGGGTCCCAAAGGTGACCGGCAGGTCGATGATGCCCTCGGTCATAACCTTTTCCATAGTGAACCCAAACAATGGCGTTTGGGTCGGAGTCGGGCGCAGCCCCCCGAGCTTCATGCACTCTAGGGTGGATTTGAAAATTATGTCGGCAGCACTGCCGTTATCGATGAGCACCCTTTTCACCAAGTTATAGGCCACTTGGGCTTTGAGCACGATTGCGTCATTGTGTGGATGCACAACTCGCTTGGCCTCCTCATTGGTGAAATACATCGTCTCGTGAGGCACGGACGGAGGTTCTTCGTATGTGAAGTTGACGTGCATAGCAGCGTCTTCCTGAGCCACAACCCTAAGGAATTTCTTCCGTTGTCGGGCTGAATCTCCATCTTTTGGACCTCCCAATATGGTGGTTACCACGTGGAGTTGTGGATTGGTGTTTGCGGCAGCCGCGGTTCGGTCGGCAGAAACGGCTGTTCCTCCTCCCTGACCAGACTGTTGTCTGTTCGTGTTGGGGCCCGCAGTGCTAATCATGCGTAACACGAACTCTTTCAGCTCACCCCGTTGGATCAAAGCCTCGATTTGCCTTTTACGGTTGTAGCATTCCGAGGTCAAATGACCGTATTCCCGATGGAACTCACAATATCTAGATCGATCGCGAGTTGCGGGATCCTTTTTCATTGGAGCCGGGGGCGTGAACTTGTCACGTGCCAGAGCCAGGATCCGTTCCGGTGCCGTGTTCAATGGTGTGAACGACGAGTATCCTTTGAAGTTTTCCGCAAGTCGCGGCTTCTGGGGTATAGCGGGTTGGTTATTAGAAACTTGATTTCCCTTGTTTCGCCTTTTACGGGGTTCGCCTTGCTCGTGGCTAGGTTCTTCTCGACGACGAGAGCTTTGATTAGTGCTTTTGTGGCCGTCGAGGTAATCTTCGACTTCCATGAAGGTCTTAGCTCGAGTCATTAACTCGGCCATGGTAGAAGGGACACGGCCAACGACGGACTTGAGTAAGTCACTCGTGCGCAAGCCTTCTATGATAGCGGCAATTGCGTCACCGTTGTCAAAGCGGTCAACCTTGTTCGACTCTTCAGTGAATCGGGCGAGGTATCGTCTAAGAGACTCGCCACTCTCTTGCCTGATTGACCACAGGTACATCTTGGTCTTCTTTTGGACCATAGATGTAGCGAACCGTGCTAGGAACATGTCCTTCAGGTCTTTGAACGAGTGGATGCTTCCTGGCCTTAAGTTCTTGAACCACTCAAAACCGGGTCCGGTGAGGGTTAAACTAAAAGCTTGGCACATGGCCCCAGGAGAAACACCCTGCATCGTCATCCAGGTTTCATAGTGCTGGATGTGGTAAGCAGGATCTGCTTTTCCATCATAGGGAGTGAGGTTCGGGAGTTTGAAATTCCCCGTACAAACCTCAGCCAATATCTGAGCCGTGAAAGGCGAGGAGTACTCCTCAACGACACCATAGGTGCTTCCGCCTATTCCGTATTCTCGGAGATCTCGTACCTCATTTCGAAGGTTGTGGATCATAGTGACCACATCGAGACCGGTCGTTGGAGTGACTTGTCGCCTTTCGTTAGACCCCTGTCCCGTGCGGCGGTTCCCGTTAGTTGGGGCCGCGAGCGGGACATTGGGTCTAGAGCTTAGTCGCTCTCTCAGATCGTTGCCACGCCCAATGCGTTGAGCAGTGAGCTGATCCCTAAGATCAGGGCTGGTCGTACGGAGGCGCAGGCTTCATTTGCGACAGCGTGCTCTCCGCGTGCCCTGACTTTCCGCAACATTCTCCCTTGGACCTAGTCGGTCGAGGGCTGAGCGTCGGGAATTCCCCTCTTGAGAAGCTTTCGGCGCGTCGCCTGTCCGGGGTAAGGGATTCGATGGACCGGCTTCAAACACGGCGGGGAGTTCCCCGTCCTTCGTGAGAGAAGTCTCGATATCCTCCGACTCACCAGTACCCTCGTAATCAGGGTCGCGGTCGCGGCTTTCCTCGTTGAGGTTCTCAAGGTCCGCGTTGGGGATCACCGTGTCACGCACAGGTTGCTTCCCAGCCAGTCGGATGTGGTACCTTGCGTTCCTCGTCTTTAGTCGGTGGATACTCTCCTCCAACTCCATGATGCGGTTGTCCCTGCTATCAGGAGATGGAGATGGTGAGCAGGTCGAGCTCTCTTTGCGGAGCGACTCTTCGTCACCATGCGCTCGGGAGCGCAAGAAGTACTTTTTTGTCCCCGTGACGTTATCGGGGTTGTTAACACCCTTAGAACGTATGGGTGGTTGACTACTCATATTTTCTCAAGTTCGAGAAAGTTGAGTTTGTAGAAGAAAAGAAGAAGATGAATAGAAGGGATTTCGGGCTGAACAGGTCGGGAAGTCCCCTCCTTCTAGCGCCAAAATGTTGTCGCACGAAAATAAACTATTGAAAACCTCGGGCGGTTCGATCCAAGGCCGGACCAAGTGATCGCACCCGGGCCAAGAGTGTGAACTCGAAAGTCTCGAGCTAGGTTCTCTCCGATCAACCCGCCTCTCGGGAGAGGTAGGGGGTGAGGAGGAGGAGTGACCGTGCCTTGGCTGTCGGCTGCCTACGTACCCGTGTATGGGATCAGGTCAGAACGTAGTTCAGGCGTGAAAGACGCAGTATGAGGCGTAGAACCTTGGTAGAGAAGCGTACTCGATGAAGGAGACGGGGCACAAGGAGTCCTTGGCGGCGTCTCAGAACCTCGGAGATCGCGGATGCGTCTAGCGTGTTAGACGCGTGAGGGAAACTCTAGTTGAGAACCCTAGGGGCGTGCTTGAGCACCGGAAAAATGTTCGGTCAGAGGGAGCGACGTCCGGGAAGTTCCCGTGAGTGCTTCGGAACCTCTGAGAACGGGAGAGAGAGTAGAGAGAATGCTTCGGGCCAAAATTGGCATCAAGAGAAGCAGAGAAGAGTTAGAAATCGAGCGTGTCGATAGGAGATGAAGAGATGATTTTCCCCTCAATGGGAGGGGGCTTATATAGGTGTTTGAGGACCCCAAGGAGGTCCTTTGGCGTCCATGTGGGACTAGGAACGCACCCCTATTCAAGTGGAGGCGCACAAGAGGCAGCGGCGCACAACGCGCGGCGCGCGACCTGCGCCGCTCAGCGCGCGGTGCGGCCTTGGCCGGGCGCAGCGCTGCTCAACGCGCGGCGCGCAGCCCTGCCGGTGCGGCGCGCGCTAGGCTCCGTCTCTGCGGGCTTTTCGCGATCGTCTTGCTTCCGGGCCCGTTGAGATGTTTGATATTTCGAGTTTTATGACACAAATGTTTGTTCGACGGATAAGACTCGAGTCGATGCTCGACTCAAGGAGTGAAGCTCGACTCGAGGAGACCGACTCGGGGCTCGACTCGAGGAGCGAAGCTCGACTCGAGGAGACCGACTCAAGGCTCGACTCGAAGAGCGAGGCTCGACTCGAGGAACCGACTCAAGTCTCAACTCGAGGAGCTAAGCTCGACTCAAGGAGTCAAGAGTTTGGATGAGAGTTTTGAGGCTTGCCGCTCTTCAAGACCTCCGGCCTGACCATCGGCCCTTTGAGCGACGTACCTTCTCGGTGTCTCGGGTTTTCCGAAAACGACCGACAACAGTTTTGTCTTATTGTCTCACTCTCAGACTTAGCTCATTGAGCAACGATCAGAGCAAAGTACCGTTGAGTATTCTCATTTAAGAGAGGGTCACGAGGGTGACTCTTAGTTTGGCGACAATTACAATTTTCATTAGTGTTGGGGATCGTGGGTTGTAAACAACAAGTATAACCCTCCCACTGAGTTTTTAGAAAAGGCACATCGTCTCTAATACATTTCGAAAACATGCTTCCCTAGTGCTTAGAGAGATAGAGTAGACTTCTAGAAAGGAATCCTAGATCTTCATGTTCAAGAAAGAGTAGTGTTAGTGCATAAAGGCATAAGGTACATGCTCGGACATTTTCCTATTTCCTATTCGGGAAAGTGCATGAGGGAAGTGTGAACTTCAACTCACTCGAACACTTGAAAGTTTGAGATTACACATCTTTATCTTTCGGCTCGTCTAGGAGGAGACCTCTCACTCAAATTTTCAAGAGCATATAGATTTTGAACATATGTGATATAGATATATTTTTTAAAACATTTTTAAAACTTATTTGATTTGGATGCAAAATATTCTCAAGTTTGAAAGTGAAAACGGTTTTTCAAAATTCAAACTAGTTTTGTAAAAAATTCAAACTAGTTTTGTAAAAAATTCAATTCAAGTAAATTTAAAAAAAAAACATTTTAATCTTTCACATTATGTTTATTATCTTATGAAAAACAATTTTGGTCAAGAAAAGTTTCTTATTAGAGTTCTATAACTCATGGAGTGAGGTCCGAAATCCGGAATTCTAAAAAACTGGACTTTCGGAACAGCCGCGCACCTCGGAGTTAAATCGCCATAACTGGCGGCTCCAACATTCTTTTGACCTAAAACCAATGATGTTGGAAAGAGGATATATAGGCATTTAATTTAATTCAAGAATCGTCAAATTTTCAATTCTAAGCAGATAGTTATGCCACTTAGTTTTTGAAGTTGGCACGTCGTCTTTATAAGTTTGGAAACAACTTTCCTAGTTATAGAGTGATAGAGGACTTCTAGAAAGGAATCCTAGATTTTCATGTTCAAGGAAGAGAGTGCATAAAGGCACAAGGTACAGACTCGAACATTTTTCCTATTTTCTCTTCGGGGAAAGTGCATGAGGGAAGTGTGAACTTCAAGTCACTCGAAGACTTGAAAATTTGAGATTACACATCTTTATTTTTCGGCTCTTCTATGAGGAGACCTCCCACTCAAATTTTCAAGAGCATATAGATTTTGAACATATGTGATATAGATATAGTTTTGAAAACATTTGGAAACTTATTTGAATTGGATGACAAAATATTCTCAAGTTTGAAAGTGAAAACGGTTTTTAAAAATTCAAACTAGTTTTGTAAAAAAATTCAATTCAAGTAAATTTTTCAAAACAAAACATTTTAATCTTTCACATTATGTTTATTATCTTATGAAAAACAATTTTTCTCAAGAAAATTTTCATATTAGAGTTCTATAACTCATGGAGTGAGGTCCGAAATCCGAGATTCTAAAAACCTGGACTTTCGGAACAACCGTGCACCACAGAGTAAAATCGCCATAACTGGCGGCTCCAACATTCTTTTGACCTAAAACAAATGGCGTTCAAAAGAGGACAAATAGGAATTTAATTTTATTCAAGAATCGTCAAATTTCCAATTCTGAGTTATGCCACTTTTACTGTGGGTTTTTCTCGAGCTCGAAGAAAACTGGAAATAATTAAAGTTTGGACTTGAGTGCAAAAGAATCGAGTGTAACGGAACGTTTTAGAGAGTTGTTAAAGCTTTTATATATGTTTTATTCGCATGGTAATAACATAGTATAAAAGTAAATAACAACAAGCATAAAACGCATCGAGTAAATAAATAAAACTAACAAGATAGTATAACTAATCATAAAATTATCCGAAATTTCTCAAACTTTAAAAACACGTTTTTCATTATCAAAAATTAAAAACTTTTAGAACTGATTCTATTGTGTTTTAATAACATCCCAAAGTCGTAGAAAATCAAGATGATTTTAAATTTAAAGACAAGAGGAATAAATTAAAAAAAATATAAGATAACAATCCTAACTTGTCAAAAAAACGAGTAATCTTTTGAAAACGATTTTCAAGCTCCTAGCTTTAATGACATGTACATGTTTATCTTTGACCATAGCACTGATACCATTTGTTGGAATTGATCTAGGGTTAAGAAAAGATTTAACGCTTCTAGCAAGCGGCGGAAAATAAAAAATTTCTTTTAAACAAGTAAAACGATTTTACTAACCTATATAAAGAGCAAGCACATGTTATTATTAAAACTATCTAAAAGCGATTACACGTTTACTAACCTTTATGACGCTTGATCGTTGAGAAGCTTGTGGAGGTTGAATCCCTCTTTTCCCCACACAACTCGTCTTTCTTCGTTCTTCGGGAACTCGAGAAACCATGAAAGTTTCTATCACATAAATCACTCGAGGTAAGAAGGAATTAGAGTGTGGTTACTTTTAAACACGATAACTCAAGAACAAGTCTTAGAGTCAAAGAGCTAAAATAAACGCTAGGTCAAATGTGCACCTAGGTGCCAAAATAAAAACAAAAAGGGAAGAGAGAGAGAGAGAGAGAGAGAGAGAGAGAGAGAGAGAGAGAGAGAGAGGGGCGGCCAAGTCTAGAGAGAGAAGCTCTCAATCTCTAAAACTTTGGGATGAGAAACAATGAGAATGAGGGCCCTATTTATAGGAGAAGAATTACCTTCAACAACGTAGTTTCCTCTTCTATAGAATATCACATATTCATGAGTAAATATTGCCCTTCTTCCTCTTAAGTCACGCGGCCAACTAGCTTCTAGAAGGCCTTGGATTTGTTTCCTCTTTTGTTTTGCTTCTCTCTTGCCTTGTGTTTGCCGCCCACCTAGTTTCCGTGTAGAGAAATTTGTTTCCTTTTTTTCTTTTGGCAAGTATCTTCAGACATCAATGCAAAAAATTGGTCTCTCTTTCCTTGGTTTGGACGTGCAACCCTTTTAGAAGGTGCTTCTAGATTTTTCTTCATCTGTTCATGACAACATAAGAAAAGCCCATTAAGAATTTTCAAGTAAAATTCCATGAAATGAAATTAATCCTCAAAGCCCAAATTTTTTAACTTGGCCGTGTGGTTTAATTCATTGTCATCATATGACAATGTCAAAAAACTAATTTGTTGACATTTATTTCGTCCTATGTCCAAAAACACAAATATACCCTTTAGACAATTTTCGTAAAACTGGTTTAGTTTTTTTTTTAACTTAGCTTATAGTATAACTAATCCTACTCGAAATGACTTGTGACAGTGCCCTCATGGATCAAAATGAACAAAGCTTGAGCTAACATACTTGGACTGACAAGTTCACAAACCTTTTCCATGTTTAACTTAATGTCAACTGACTCCACTAAAGACTTGACACTAAGAATCTCTATGTTCAAATGAATTTATTTTCTACTCAAGAATTCAACTTAAATGTGATGAGTTCATCCACTAAATATCATCTATGTTTACCCTTCATGAATATCATCAACTAGACGGGATTTACAAAATTATCATTTTACCCTTCTAGCTGTTATTTCCTCAACTCCTTTGTCGCTTGTGAATAAGTTAGAAACAATTTATTGACGAAGAGCTAACAAGTCACATTGATTCATCCAAAAGAGTCATGACTCAATTTGTACACTGGCCAGTTCATTTATTCACATTCCAAGGAACAAAGCATGAGGTGATATACATTACATTTTGTGACCGGTCCATCCCGATCGTGTGGCCGAACGAAGGCGAGGTGGCATCGAACATGACCCGAAGGCTCGCCCCGGCAATTGGCCGGCCCAAAGGCCTGCCTCGGCCAATGGCCGGCCCTAAGATATCCTTGGCCATTGGCCGGCCCAAGGGCCTGCCTCAGCCAATGGCCGGCCCTAGGATATCCTCGGCCAATGACCGGCCCAAGGGCCTGCCTCGGCCAATGGCCGGCCCTAGGATATCCTCGGCCATTGGCCGGCCCAAGGGCCTACCTCGGCCAATGGCCGACCCTAAGATATCCTCGGCCATTGGCCGACCCTAGAAGGATCTCTCTCGGCGCTTGACCAGCCCTGCTACACCCGGCCATTGACCGACCCAAGCTATGATCAGCCAATGGCCAGCCATAACGTTCATATGGCCAAGGAACCCTAAACCGCTCCTTGGTCGCCTATAAATACGAAGCTCGACCCCTCGAAACAGGTAATCTGAAATTGAGTACTGAAACGCTGCTGAACTCGTACCTCACTCGTTTCTCTCAAACTTCGGCCCTCTAAACACCTAACCCCTTTTGTCCACCTCAATCCTAATGTTGAGCGTCGGAGAGTTAAACCGAGGCACCCCCTCTGTTTCCCCTTTGTAGCTCACATATTCTTTCCCATGTTTCAGGTGTTTGGACGAGGCAAGCATCAGTGACAACTAAGGGACGACTTGGGATACCAAGTCCGACACGCTCGAGCCGAAGCGAGACTACTTGGTCTGGTCTTGGGTATAACCGGTTTAGGCTCCTAAATAGTTGTCCGAAAACGAGCGATAACATTTTGGCACTAGAAGGAGGGGACCTCCCGACATTGGCGACGCTCTCCCTTCCAATCTTTTTTCCTGCAATCTCTGTGACTCTCGAAAGATGAGTCAAGTCCCTACCACCTCCGCAGGCACTCGAGCGACGTGCTCGAGGTACGGCCTCAGGAACATCGTGCATCGCCTATGAGGTCAGCCTCGCGACAGCGAGGGCCACCTCCAGGATCCGACAGCCGACCCTGAAGCCATTCTCTGTGAGGATAGGGCTCGGAGACTCGCCGAGCTCCTAGACCGCCCCGACGTGGATAGCGCACTCATTGCTAGCCTCCTCGGCTACGATGTCGAGGGTGGTCCTGACCATGGCGACTCCGACCCTCATATGAGGGGGAGTCTAGGACCGATGAGGCGACCCCTAGCCTCGTGCGCTCCCGATCCTAGAGGACCAGGGATGCCACGGTCGGGCCAGCCCCGCCAGCGCACCAATGCTCGCGCTCCTATTCTCGGGGGTTTGCCCCCTCAAGCTCGAGAGGTGGCCAGACACGGCCCCCCGCTGGGAAAAGAGTTGCCCCCGGAGATGATGGGGCCGACAGCCAGGAAGCCCACCGAACGACCCGACCTAGGGTTGCCTCGACCCGCCAATTGCAGAGCAGGGACCTGAGGGAGGGCTTGATGGCTCAGAGGAACTCCCGTGGCGAGGAACTCCCGAGGCGAGGACCTCCGTCAAAGGATCAACTCCCAGAGGGACGCGCTCCCTGCCACCACTCTCGGCCGACCTCATGCCAACGCCGAGGACCAAGCGTCCAATGAACGCCAACAGGCGACTCCTGCGACCCCGGCAGTCAGCCCAGCCAACGGGCTTCACATGGTGACGATGATCCAAAGCCTCCAAAATCAGATCATCGAGATGAGGGAGTCAGGAGGACAGAGGCCATACGGTGGGATCGAGGAATCGTACTCTCCCTTCGCCGCTCAAATCCTTGCGCAGCCATGCGTAGGAAGTTTTAAGCTACCGTACGTCCCTCCTTACGATGGACGGACGGACCCGAACTTCCACATCCAGATTATGAGACGTGGATGACAATGCAGGGAAAGTCGAACGCCACCCTGTGCCAGGCTTTAAGCCTGACCCTCATCGGGTCGGGATTCGAGTGGTTCCGAAGCCTTAAGGCCGGGGAGCATCTCATCCTTCCGGGCCTTACGAGAGGCCTTCCTTGCTTAGTTTGGCACTCAGCTAGCGCAGAAGAAATCAAAGACGTACCTCTTGTCCATCCGACAAGGGAGAGATGAGACCTTGAGGGAGTACCTGGCTCGTTTCACTGAAGAGTCCCACAAGGTCGAAGGATTCGATGATAAGGATGTTGTCAATGGTACCCACAAGAAGAGTAGTAGTATCTATTTATGTACATTTGATGTCATATAGTCTTACGAAGACTCTTGCTTGTAATTGCTTATTCATTATTAATAAAGTTGAAACGTTCATTCATTCTTTCTTTGTTTGAAGCTTTATGATAAAACCTTAGTCTTTTAGTCTATAAACAAACTTAACAACTTACGAAGAGACAAATGTAGATTTGCATGAACAAACTCTTCGTAGTTTGCTTAAAACGATATATTCGCAATCTTAGGGTCAAAGGACTATTGACCTCAGTATGATTGTTAGAAGAATCTATGATGTCTGGTTATGAGGCATTGAGAGTTGGGGACTCTATAGTTCTCCTAGGTATCTTCCGAAGGTACTGAATTGACCAGTGCACTTCTAGAGACAATATAAGAACAAACCATTTAACCTCTTATGTCTCGAAGTCACTATGTATGAATTGCGTCATGTTTACCTTAATCCTGAAATGAGACATGGCATTTCACACCTTAGTATTCTCATTTGAGAAAGTCAAAGTTCGGACTCACTATGTGATTCCGAACAAGGCCTATTGGTGAAATACTAAGTTGTGAGTCTGTCATGAGTAACTTTGTGAAGTTCTCATAGATATGGAATTCATGTACAAGATTGCTGAAATGCAATGTATGTCACCTCATGCTTTGTTCCTTGGAGTGTGAATAAATGAACTGGCCAGTGTCCAAATTGAGTCCTGACTCTTTTGGATGAAACAATGTGACTTGTTAGCTCCTCGTCAATACATTGTTTCTAACTTATTCACAAGCGACAAAGGAGTTGAGGAAATAACAGCTAGAAGGGTAAAATGGTAATTTAGTAAATCCCGACTAGCTGATGACATTCATGAAGGGTAAACATAGATAATATTCAGTGGATCCGCTCATCATAATTAGGTCGAATTCTTGAGTAGAAAACAAATTCATTTGAACCGAGAGATTTTCAGTGTCAGCTCTTTAGTGGAGTCAGTTGGCATTAAGCTAAACTTGGAAAAGGTTTGTGAACTTTTGAGTCCAAGTGTTTAGCTCAAGCTTTGTTCATTTGGGTCCATGAGGTCACTGTCACGAATCACATCGATAGGAATACTTAAACTGGAAGCTAAGTCAAAACAAGAACGAGACAGTTTTACGAAAATTGTCAAAAGGGTATTTTTGTCTTTTTGGACATAGGACGAAAAGAATGTCAATAAATTTTTTTGACATTGTCATATGATGACAAATGAAATAAATATTACTCAGCCATATTAGTGTAATTGGGCCTTGAGGATTAATTTCATTTCATAGAATTTTACTTGAAAATTCTTAATGGGCTTTTCTTATGTTGTCACGAACAAATGAAGAAACATCTAGAAGCTCCTTCTAGAAGCTCAAATTTCGTCCAACCCAAGGAAAATAAGGCTGAATTTCGTTCATGCCATAGTGGGAAAGAGAGTTTATTTTGTGCATTGATGTATGAAGATACTTGCCAAAAGAAAAAGAGGAAACAAATTTCCTTAAGAAAGAAAGTGCATTTTCGGCCAACTAAGAGGAAATCAAATGAGGAAACAAATCCTAAGCCTTCATGAGGCATGTTGGACGTGCAAGGCAATAGGAAAAGAGGAAACTACCTTTTGAAGGTAATCCTCCTCCTATAAATAGGAGCCTCATTCCTCACATTTCATTCATCCAAGTTTAAGAGATTTGAGAGACTCTCTCTCTAGAACTTTGGCCGAACTCCTCTCTCTCTCTAGTTTATTTTCGATTTTGTTTTGGCACCTAGGTCCTCATTTGACCTAGAGTTTAGCTCTGCGACTTCAAGACTCGTTCTTAAGTCGTAGTGTTTAAAAGTGCCCACTCACTGATTCCTTTTATTTCGAGTGATTTAGTGATAGAAACTATCGTGGTTGCTCGAGGTGCCGAGGAAAGAAAGAGAGACGTGCTGCGAGGAGACGAGCGTTGCAAACTTTCCAAAAGCTTCTACAAAGTTCAAGCTTCAAGAAAGGTTAGTAAACTTCTATACTCATAATAGGTTTTAATTACATGTACTTGCTCTTTGTCTAGGTTAGTAAAAACTGTTTTTACTTGAAAAGAAATTTTTTAAAATTCCGCCGCTTCCCGAAGCGTTTAATCTTTTTCTTAAACCCTAGATCAATTCCAACAAAGGACGCCATCACGGTGATCACGGAAGGAGCTTGCACAAGCGACTTCCTCAAGTCTATTGTTAGAAAGGTCCCGCGGGACATGGCGGAGCTGATATCGAGAGCCCGCACTTACATGGGGATTGAGGACTACCTCGACGGCCGAGACGGCCAGAAAGCTGGAGGACAGAGCGGTCGCCATCGCGATGATCAGGACAGGGATCGTCCCGACCCTCGAAAGAGAAGGAATAAGGGAGGCCAGGCCCCTAACGGTCGCTCCCTCCCTGGGCCAAGACCCTCATATGTCGACAGCTTTCGGAAGTTTTCGGCATTCACCCCTCTGAACACTCCGCAAGAGCGGATCCTGGCTCTGCACCGCGACAATCTAGGAATCCACGTTCCTCTCACGAAAGATCCAGCGAAGCGGGATCAAAGTAAATTTTGTTAATACCATCAAGACCACGGGCACCTGACGTCTGAATGCTACCAGTTCAAATGTCAGATCGAAGCCCTTATCCAAGACAGGAACTTGAAGGAATATGTCCTCATAACGATCGGGATGGCCACGGCAGGCGGAGACCGCCCGCGGCAAGAAAGAAAGGGTCCGACGACGGTAACCGTCACTGATCGGACGACGAATGAAGAACCAGAGAGCTCGCAAATGCACGTTGTGGGCTCGATCATGGGTGGACCGGAGTGCGGGGACTCAAGCACGTAAAGAAAGAAATATGTGCGGGAAGTCTCCCAAGGGAAAATAGCACGCCACATCAACCACACGTACAAGGCTCCGCCTCAGACCACGTTGGAGTCCATGTTCTTCACCAACTAGGAGGCGGTGCGGGTGCTCCACCCGCACAATGACGCTATAGTCGTCTCGGCCCCGGTCGCTAACAACCTTGTCCGAAGGATCCTGCTTGATAACGGCAGCTCGGCCGACATCATCTTCAAATCAGCTCTGGACAGGATGAAGCTGACCGGGCTGAGACCGACCCCGATCTCAACCCCGCTCTTTGGCTTCTTCGGGGAGAGGGTCATTACAAAGGGCCCCATCAACCTCCCGGTTACCTTGGGATGCCTGGGGGGATTGAGGTCACCCACATCGTGTCCTTCCTGGTTGTGAATCAGCTGTCAGCATACAACATCATCATAGGCCTTCCGACTCTCAATCGGCTGAAGGCCATAACTTGCACCCACCATCTGATGATGAAATTCCCAACCGAGAAGGGAATCGCCATAATGTTGGGAGACCAATCAATGGCGAGAATGTGCTACATCCAGGGGGTGGATGAGAAGGCGAAGGGAAAGATGGTGAGCACCGTCTTCCAACTCGGAGAAAAATTCCCGTGCAAGATTGAGGAAGGAGGCACCTTCGGGGAACAGGACCAGAGGGAAGAGGCTTTTGCGTAGCCCTCCCACTACGTCGAAGTACTACTTGAGGAGATTCTGATGAGTTAGGTTGTGTTTCAGTTGGGGTAAGAATAGTTCTTACAGACGAGGTAGAAGCTTCCTCACCCAACTTTTCTTCGAGCACAATTTTGCTTCTAGGTTTCACGTCTTTCATAAAGTCCTCCTCAAGGAAACGAGCATTCGTGCTAACGAAAGTCTTATCGTCCTCGGGACTATAGAAAATGAAACCTTTGGTTTCCTTTGGATATCCAATGAACAGACACAATTCTGGCCTACTAGCCAACTTGCTAGTCTTTTGCCTTAGCTCGTGTGCGGGGCAACCCCAAATTTTGATGCGGCCAAGATTCACTTTACGGCCAGTCCATCGTTCATAAGGAGTACCAGGAACCGTCTTGGACGGAACTTGGTTCAGAATATAAGCGGCTATTTCGAGGGCATATCCCCAAAAGGAAAGAGGGAGTGATGAGTAATTCATCATTGATCTAACCATCTCCATAAAAGTTCGATTTCTTCTCTCTGACTCTCCATTTTGTTGAGGTGTGCTAGGTGCGGTAAGCTGAGAAGCGATACTTTCTTCTTTAAGAAATTCATCGTACTCTCCAGACATATACTCACCACCTCAATCAGATCGAAGGGTTTTGATCACTTTGCCAGTTTGCTTTTCCACTAAAGCCCTAAAGACCTTAAATACGTTAAAGGTCTCGGATTTGTGTTTGAGAAAATAGACAAAACCATATCACGAGTAATCATCGGTGAAGGTAACAAAGTATTCGTATCCTCCACGTGCGTGTTGGCTAAGCGGACCACATACATAAGAATGTACTAGTTCCAGCAACTTAGTGGCTCTTCGACCCTTATCGCAGAAAGGTCGCTTAGTCATTTTTCCTTCTATGCAGGATTCACAAGTAGGCAGTGAACCTATTGCAGAGGCTTGGAGTGAACCGTCCCTCGCAAGTCTCTTAATCCTATCTAGACTGATATGACCAAGTCTCAAGTGCCATAGGTATGTTGATTTTGTTAGATCGGAGGATTCAGAAAGTTTGATACTCTTTGGCTCCCTAATTAGATCATTATCTATTTCAGTGTCTAAAAGAGAAGGTTGAGTGGGATAGATGTAGAAAAGAGCATTCTTCATACATGCATCAGTGACAAAAGAATTATCAGGAAACGAAATACGAATTCCATTCTTAATGAAATTTAAACAATAATCTTGCTCAAGAAGACGAGCAACATATATTAAGTTCTTCCCAAAGGTAGGAACAAAATAAACATTATTCAAGTTTAAAGTGCAGTCTTCAAAAGACAGCATCACGGATCCCACAGCCTTCGCAGACACTAGGCTCCCATCACCCCATTTGAAACAGAACTCGCCTTCCTCTAAGCTTTTGGTTTTCTTGAAACCATTCAAGGAACAACAAATATGGTTAGTAGCAGCGGAGTCAAGAATCCACGTTGATACATTATCAGCTACTAAGCATGCTTTAGTAACTAGTACAATACTATGTTCCTTTGCTTTGAGATAGGCAGGACAGTTCTTTTTATCGGCCTTGTGAGGTCTCTTCTTAGTTCCAGAGGCGGAGGCTTTTTGCTCAGTAGCATGTGCCTCTCCTTGATTCCTCTTTCTCTTAGTGAAACCTACAGCAGTGTGAAGTTCCTTCATAAGCTTGGTAAGAGTGTACTCTACCTTGTTTATGGAGTAGTTCACCTTGGAGGTATCAAGAGATACGAGGAGAGTTTCTAAGATCATTTCTATGACACTCTTCCCATCAATCTCAGATCCTAGGATTTCCATTTTATTCAGAAAACTAATGATCAGTATCCTAAAGTCTCCAACAGGAGTCCTAGCCTGCATATGACAGTTCACAAACTATCGGACTGCTTGTTACCTAGCTTGAAGCCTTTGCCCTCCAAACATCTCAAGGAGATTTTTGAGCATGTTGGCGGCAGTCTCGATGTCACGATGTTGTTGTTGCAACACATTGTTCATTGATGCTAAGATATAGCACCTCACAATCTCATCAGAGCAGAGCCAGACCGCCAAGGCGTCTTTGTCCTCTTGAGTTGAATCATCATTCGTCAGAGGAGGACACGGGGTGGTGAGTACTCATTTGTGCTTGTTAAACGTAGGTATTATGTCGAGGTTATGTTTCCAACTAACGTAGTTTTTGGTTTTGAGTTTGTTCGAGGAAAGAATGAAAGAGAGAGAGTTGGGAGGCATTTTGCCTATAAAAGTTGAAACATGTTTATGATTAGTCTTTTGGTTTAGGATTTAAGTTTTATTTAAGACTTGATAAAATCCAAAGGTGTTATAAACCAAACGATAATTTACTCCCTCGAGAGAAGGCCGCAAAAAATCTCCATTTATAAGTAAATGACACATCATTAATGCTTAGCCAAGATGTCAATACATCAATTTTGACTAGCCACCTTTTACATTGGCTTGATCACTCACATCCTTTCGCAGAGCCTCAAGGGAGGATTACTAGGGATTGAGCCTAAGTGTTCAACCAACCACTTAGTCCAAAAGGTCAATTTTGAAAAACAATCCCCCAAGGGGAGGCCTTGTCATCATCGTCTCACTCTCGGACGTAGCTCATTGAGCAATGATCGAAGTAAATATGCCTTCGAGTACTCCCATCTAAGAGAGGGTCACAAGAGCAGCTCTTAGTCCCACGTTAATTGCTTCTTTCATTAGTGTTGGGGATCGTGGGTTACAAACAACAAATATAATCCTCCCATTTAGTTTTTGGAGTTGGTTCATCGAGTCTTATAAGTTCGGAAACAGATTTCCTAGTTAGAGAGCGACAGAGCGGACAACTAGAAGAGAATCCTAGATCTTCATGTTCAGAGCAGTGTTAGTGCATAAAGGCATAAGGGACATACTCGGATCTTTTCCTATTTTCTATTTCGGAAAGTGCATGAGGGAAGTGAGAACTTCAACTCACTCGAACACTTGAAAGTTTGAGATTACACATCTTTTTATTTTTCGGCTCGTCTACAAGGAGACCTCCCACATAAATTTTCAAGAGAATATAGATTTTGAACATATGTGATATAGATATAGTTTTGAAAACATTTTGAAAACTTATTTGATTTGGATGACAAAATATTTTCAAGTTTGAAAACGAAAACGGTTTTTCAAGATTCAAACTAGTTTTGTAAAATTCAATTTCAATTAAACTTTCAAAAATAAAAACATTTTAATCTTTAACATGATGTTTATAATCTTATGAAAAATATTTTTGCTCCTGAGACTTTTCTCATTAGAGTTCTATAACTCATGGTAGTGGGGCTGAAAATCCGGAATTCTAAAAAAACTGGACTTTCGGAACAGCCGCGCACCTCGGAGTAAAATCGCCATATCTGGTGGCTCCGATGTCCTTTTGACCACAGACCGATGGCGTTGGAAATAGAACAGACAGAAATTTAATTTGATTCAAGAATCATTAAATTTCGATTTCTGAGCGGAGAGTTATGGTACTTTTACTGCGGGTTTTACTCCAGCTCGAAGAAAAAGAAATAATTAAAGTTTGGTCTTTTTAGGTGCGAAAAAGAATCTAGTGTACTGGAACGTTTTAGGAGGTTGTTAAAGCTTTTATTTGTGTTTTATTAGCAAGGTAATAATATGGTATAAAAGAAATAACAACATGCATAAAACGATTCAAGTAAATAAAAGAAACTAGTAAGACAAGAAAACTAGTCACAAAATTTACTCGAAATTTTCTCAAACTTAAAAACATGTTTTTTAATATAAAAAATTAAAAACTTTTAGAACTGATTCTAAAGTGTTTTAATAAGATCCCAAACTCATAGAAAAACAACATGATTTTTAATTTAAAGGCAAGAGCAATAAATTAAAAAAAATCTAAGAAAACAATTCTAAATTGTCAAAAAATTAGTGAACTTTCGAAAACGATTTTCAAGCTCATAATTTTAAATACATGTACATGCATATGAGCATAAAAGATTACTAACCTTTTGGAAGCTTGAACGTTGAGAAGCTTTTGGAAAAGGTTGCAACGTTCGTCTCCCCTCGCAGCACATCTCTCTTCCTTCCTCGGCAACTCGAGCAACCACGAAAGTTTCTATCACTAAATCACTCGAGAGAAAAGGAATTAGTGTGTGGGCACTTTTTAAACACTACGACTTAAGAACGAGTCTTGAAGTCGCAGAGCTAAACACTAGGTCAAATGCGGACCTAGGTGCCAAAACAATAAAAACGTAATTGAATAGAGAGAGAGAGGAGAGGGCCAAGTCTAGCGAGAGAAGCTCTCAATCTCTAAAACTTTGGATGAATGAAATGTGTGGAATGAGGCTCCTATTTATAGGAGAGGTCTCACCTTCAATAAGGTAGTTACTTCTTCTATAGAGTATCACATATTCATGAGCAAATATTGTCTCCATCCCACTTATGTCACACGGCAAAGGCAGCCTTCTAGAAGGCTTGGATTTGTTTCCTTTTTTCTTCTTTGCCTTGGCTTGACTCTACTTGGCCGTTTCCGTTAGTGCATCCATATGCAAATTTGTTTCCTCTTTTTCTTTTGGCAAGTATCTTGATACATTTATGCATAAAATATTCTCTCTTTCTCTTGGGTAGTAGGCGCCCATATTGTCTAGAAAAGGCTTTTAGAAGCTTTTCCATTTATTCATGACAACATGAAAAAGGCCCATTAAGAGTTTTCAATAAAATTCTTATGAAATGAAATTAATCCACAAGGCCCAATAAATGACCATGTCAAAAAATTTATTGACATTCATTTCATCCTATGTCTCAAAAGACAAAAATACCCTTTTGACAATTTTCGTTCTTGTTTACACTTAGCTTCCAGTTTAACTATTCCTACTCGATGTGATTCGTGACAGTGACCTCATGGATCCAAATGAACAAAGCTTGAGCTAAATACTTGGACTCAAAAGTTCACAAACCTTTTTCAAGTTTAGCTTAATGTCAACTGACTCCACTAAAGAGTTGACACTGAAAATCTCTCGGTTCAAATGAATTTATTTTCTACTCAAGAATTCAACCAAATTATGATGAGCGGATCCACTGAATATTATCTATGTTTACCCTTCATGAATATCATCATCTAGTCGAGATTTACAAAATTACCATTTTACCCTTCTAGCTGTTATTTCCTCAACTCCTTTGTCGCTTGTGAATAAGTTAGAAACAATGTATTGACGAGGAGCTAACAAGTCACATTGTTTCATCCAAAAGAGTCAAGACTCAATTTGGACACTGGCCAGTTCATTTATTCACACTCCAAGGAACAAAGCATGAGGTGATATACATTGCATTTCAGCAGTCTTGTACATGAATTCCATATCTATGAGATCTTCACAAAGTTACTCATGACATTCTCACAACTTAATACTTCACCAATAGGCCTTGCTCGGAATCACATACTGAGTCCGAACTCTGACTTTCTCAAATGAGAATACGTAAGGTGTGAAATGGCATGTCTCATTTCAGGATACGTAGTGACTTCGAGACATAAGAGGTTAAATGGTTTGTTTTTATTTTGTCTCTAGAAGTGCACTGGTCAATTCAGTACCTTTGGAAGATACCTAGAAGAACTATAGAGTCTCCAACTCTCAATGCCCCATAACCAGACATCATAGATTCTCCTAACAATCAGACTCAGGTTAATAGTCCTTTGACCCTAAGATTGCGAATATATCGTTTTAAGCAAACTACGAAGAGTTTGTTCATGCAAATCTACATTTGTCTCTTCGTAAGTTGTTTAGTTTGTTTATGGACTAAAGACTAATGTTTTATCATAAAGCTTCAAACATACAAGGAGGAATGAATGAATGTTTCAACTTTTTAATAAGGAATAAGCAATTACAAGCAAGAGGCTTCATGAGACTTTATTACATCAAATGTACAATATAAAGACTACAACTCTTCTTGTGGGCACCATTGACAACACCAAGTAGTTAAGATGGGCACCCAGCTCCCGACCGAGATCCAACTCCAACTCACAGCCTTCCTCCGCGAGTTCAAAGATGTCTTCGCGTGGACACATGCCGACATGCCGGGGATCGACCCCGAGATAATGGTCCACCGTCTCAATGACGACAAAAGAGTGACCGAACGCGTCCAACCGAGATGAGCATTCAGCGGAGAGAGATACCAGACCATTGGTGAAGAAGACGACAAGCTTCTCGCCGCCAACTTCATTAGGGAGGCGGAACTCCCCAGGTGGCCGATTTGCATCGATTACAAAGATCTCAACAAGACCTGCCCGAAGGACAACTTTCCTCTCCCAAGAATAGAGCAACTCGGGGATGCCACGACGGGCCATGAACTGCTAAGCTTCATGGATGCCTATTCGGGTTACAGTCAGATCCGCATGCACGAATCGGATCAGATCAAGACCACCTTCGTTACAAACCGCGGACTCTACTGTTACAAGGTCATGCCTTTTGGCCTCAAAAACGCGGGTGCGACGTACCAAAGGTTGGTAAATCGAATGTTCGCCAACAAAATTGGCAAGACAATGAAGGTCTACGTGGACGACATGTTAGTCAAAAGCCTCAAAGCCCACGACCACATCCGAGACCTCAGGGAGATGTTCGCAATCCTACGGCGTTACAAGATGAAGCTCAATCCCAACAAGTGCGCTTTCGGGATTGAGTCCGGAAAATTCCTAGGCTACATGGTGAGCCGCCGCGGCATCGAAGCTAATCCCAAAAAGATCAAGGAGATCTTGGAAATGAGGTCACCGCAAAAAGTCAAAGAATTACAAAGTTTGACAAGAAGAATCGCCGCCCTAACGCAATTCGTTTCCAAGGCCACCGATAGGTGTCAACCATTCTTTAAGGCATTGAAAAAGACCGAAGGATTCGTGTGGACGAAGGAGTGCAAGGAGGCATTCCATGAAATGAAGACCTACTTCAGCTCTCCTCCGTTCCTGCAATATCGAAAGGCGGCGAGACCTTGTATGTCTATCTCGCGGTTTCCGACAGGGCCGCTAGCGCGGTTCTAGTGCGCGAGGAAGACAAGGTGCAATGGTCGGTTTATTACATTAGCAAGGTGCTCCTCCACGCCAAGACTCGATACCCGAAAATTGAAAGGTTGTCCCTTGCCATCGTCATGAGCGCAAGGAAACTACGCCCTTACTTTTTGGCTCACCCAATTGTTGTGCGCACAGGACACCCAATCGAAAAGGCTTTACAAAAAGGGACCTCATCACGAATGGCCATATGGTCCCAAGAGCTGGGAGAATACGGGATCGAGTTTCAACCGAGAACCGCCATCAAGGGTCATGCCCTCGCTAACTTTGTGGCGGAGTTCACCGGCACGCCTCCATCAGACAAATACGAAGAAGACAAGGAGAACGACCACGACGGGTCGTCAAAGAAAATGACCAATGACCCGATATGGTCGGTTTGGGATCTCCACATAGACGGCGCATCGAATGCCCAGGGGCCTGGTGCCGGTGTCATACTCACGAACCTCGATAGGGAAAAACTGAGGTACGCTTTGCGGTTTGAGTTCAAGGCCTCCAACAATGAGGCAGAATACGAGGCTCTGATCGTTGGTTTGGAGTTGGCGAACAAGCTAGAAGTCCGGAACCTACGCATCCATTGCGACTCACAACTAATTGTGAACCAGGTGAAGGGCGACTATGCAGCCAAGGAGCCTAACATGATCGCGTATCTGTCCAAGACTCAGAAGAACTTGGAGACCCTGTCATGGTTCGAGATAGTCCAAGTTCCCCGAGAGGCAAACATTGAGGCCGATGCCTTGGCGCGCCTTGCGTCAGGGATAGATGAAGAGGGAGAGGGCAGCATCCCGATAGAAGTGCTAACTCGGTCCTACAGCTCGAGGAGCGACGTAGGGGTGGTTGACGAAGTGCCACCCCCCTCATGAATGACGCCACTCGTAGAGTACCTCAAACGAGGAGTCGTCCCCGAAAACAAGGAGGAAGCTAGAAAGCTGAAAAGCTTGGCGCCGAAGTACACAATAAGGGGAGACAACCTGTTCAAGAGAGGGTACTCTATGCCCCTCCTCCGATGCCTGACCGAGGTCGAGGCGAAGAAGGCGCTCCGCGAGGTGCACGAGGGGTTGTGTGGGAACCACGCCGCCGTATAGTCTCTGGCCCTGAAGTTGCTAAGGCTTGGATACTTTTGGCCAACCTTGAATAAGGACTCCCACGAGTGGGCCAAGAGATGTGATAAGTGCCAAAGATTTTCCCACGTCCCACGTCAGGCGCCGGCTCCACTATGCCCGATTTTTGTACCTCGACCCTTCGCAAAGTAGGGAATCGACCTCATTGGTGAGCTGCCTGCGGCCCCGAGACAATACAAGCATGCAATCGTAGCTATCGATTATTTCACGAAGTGGGTCGACGCAGAACCATTGGCAAAGATCATGGAGGCGAACACGACTAATATTATCTAGAAGAACATCGTCTGTCGCTTCGGAATCCCCGCATCGATCGTGACGGACAATGGAAAGTAATTAGACAACGCGCGAGTCCGCGACTTATGCGAACAGTTGGGCATCAGCAAAACCTTCTCATCCCCCCGTCATCCTCATGCCAACGGCCAAGTCGAAGCGGTCAACAAAACGATCAAAGAGAACCTAAAGAAGAAGCTGGAAAAAAGAAAGGGGGCATGGGCCGAGGAGCTCCCCATGGTCTTGTGAGCGTACCGAACGACCGCGCGGAATGCAACCGGTGAAACCCCGTTCGCACTAGCATTCGACATTGAGGCCGTGATACCCGTCGAGACCAAGCTCTCGACTTTCTTCATCGAAGAGTTCGAAGAAACCGCCAAAAATGACGCAATGAGGCTCGAGCTGGACCTCATAGACGAGAAGAGGGCGGACGCACTTACTCGCCTTGCCGCACAAATGAGAAAGGTCGAGAAATACTACAACTCCAAGGTCAAGCTTCGGAAGTTCGCCGACGGAAGCCTCGTCCTCAGAGGGGTGTTCCAACCAAGGTGCAGGGAGCGGGAGTCCTGGGTCCCACCTGGGAAGGCCCGTATTGTGTGCGCCGAGCTATCCATGGCGGCACATACGAGCTCGAGAACCTGGAAGGACTCGTGTTCACTCATCCATGAACGCCGAGCATCTGAGGCAATACTACCAATAGAAGCCTACTCACGACTCTTTACGCCTTTTTGTTTTCATTTTTATTACCAATATTGTTGAGTGACAATTTCAAGTTTAAATAAGGCCAATGGCCGAGGGGTTTAATTTTAGTTTGTTTTGAAACATTAATGAGATTGCATTTCGCCTCAAAAGCTTTGTCGGACATTATTATAATTTCTAGTCTCCTCTACGAGTAAACAAGAAACTCGGGTGCTAACAGATACACCCCTTTCGCGCGACGCTCTCGCACGATCCCACGGGTCGCGTCCGCGCACCGGACCACTGATCTTAAGGCAGCAGTCAGAACCCAAAACGTGACACGCGTACCGACAGGTACCGCGCTCGCTGGGAACTGCGCTCGCTTCAAGCCCTTCATGGCGCATAACACGCACGCCGACAGGTAGCGTACACGCCAGGAAAGAGGCACGCTAGCCATCCAGCTCCCGCGCCGAGAGGCAGCGAGTCACTAATGGATGTCGAAGGCTCGCACCCGCCAGACGAAACTGGTCTAGCCAGCGTCCACGGGAAACCTTGCCACTAAATATGGCACTAAGCCGTGCAGACTGGTTACGCTAGACATAGTAAACCAAGGGTCGTGAGACACGCACTAGCCGAATTGCGCGAATCGATTATGCTAAGCATAGTAAATCAAAACAATAAGTCGCATAGTAAACCGGAAAAGCTTTAACAAAAACAAACAATGTTGCGGAAACAACCCAACGAAAGAAAAAGGAATGCGACAGATATCTAAAAGGAAAAGAAGACAAGCACTAAACAAGTGCGCGGGAAATCAAAACAAGACCAACTACTTGGAAACAAAGTCGACCTGCTCCTCATCAATCTCGGGAGGAGGGATGCCCGACCCGTCGATAGCCTCTCCGTCAGGTGGGCAGTTCATAGACTGAGCAGCCTCCGTGGGAATTTGGGGATAGCGGTCATCCGCTTGGGGCACGTCGTCCAAGGGGTGCCGTCAAAGAAAGAAAAGGTGGTCCCGCGAGATGCGTTCTCCTTCGCGGTAGGGTCACGAACCCGCACGGTCGCCGCGTAATGAGCCTCCTCTAGGGCGATGTCCCAGTCATCCTCCAAATCCGCCTTAGCTCGCACGGCATCATCCTTCTCTTCAATGATGGCTTGCATCTCCACCAGCAGGGAGTCCCATTCCCTCTCCGCCTTGACGCTAGAGATCTCGCTCGCCGATAGCCGAGCGTGGACGATCTTCAGCTCCTCGTCTCGGCCTGAGAGTGAAGCTTGCAGTTTCTTCGTCTCCCCCAGGAAAGTATCGGCCGACTGTTCCTCCTTCTCCCGAGATGCCTACTCAGCCGCTCGCAATGACCTCTCGGCGGCTAGCTTCACGCCTAGACGAGACACCTCCTCACGGGTCCGCTTCGACTCCTCCTCGAGTGCTCGAAAATCCTGGGCAGTTCGGACCCGCGCCAAGGGGGCGGCATGGTCGGCCGCCGCGCTCTCCATGTCCGTCTTCATGATCTGTATCCGCCGCAACAGGTCTCGAAGAATATGGTCGCCTCGCTCTTAATGTGTGAGCATCTGCAAAAGTGGATGGCACGTGCGTAATCGGGATAAGTATGATGGTCATATGCAAATCAAATAACGAATCGTAACTTTTGAGCTTCGCTGATCCTGTTCTGGAAGTATTCGAGGTCGCTCGTCGTCAAGAGAACCTTAAAGTCTCTCAGGGGGGCTTCGAGGATTCTTTAGGAGCATTGGCCCCTCAGCTCCGCCGCTTCCGCTAGAAGCATCGAGTCCATGCCATCTTCACCTAGGCCCGGCCCAACAACGGCTAGGGTTGGCATGGGGACCAGGCAGGTCGCCACCCCATGCCCGACGCTGGTCAGCCGGTGCACCTCACCCCCAGCGCCGACACGCTCGTTGACGGCGCCGCCTGTCCCAGGCGGCCCTCCACCAGCGTGCGCTCCCTCGAGCATGGCAGGGCCCAGGCCGCCCTAGCCTCCATCGCCGCCTGCCACCTGCCAAACAGCCCCATCTAGGCGGATGGGGTCCCCCCAGGCACTGAGATCGGCCCCAGCATCGCCGCCCGGGCCCGGCGCACCGTCTCCGGCGTCTACCTCGCCAGGCGTGACGCCCCTCGGGTCGCGCACTCCACCGGTGCCGCCTGGGCGCAGCCAAACAGCCTCACCCAGGTGGGTGAGGTCTTCCCCGGCACCATAAGACCGGCCCCAGCGTCGCCGCCCAGGGCCGGCGCGCCATCTCCGGCGTCCTCCTCGCCGGGCGCGACGCCTCCCAGCGCGCGGTCCTCCGGCGCTGCCCGTGTGCAGCCAAAAACCCCCCCTTGTTGAGGGGGGTCTTCTCCAGTATCGGCCCCAGCCTAGATGATGCCGCCTAGTGTCGGCGCACCTCGGCCTGTGCCCGCCTCGCCAAGCGCGGCTCCCCGCCAGCGTGTCCTTGACGCAGCCAATCGCATCGGCCTCGGCTAGCCGATGAGGGTCCCCGCCGGCATCGGCCTCGGCCCAGACGGTGTCGCCCAGGGCCGGTGCGCCTCCCTCGGTCCCGGCCTGGCCAGAAGCGACCTCACCCAGGCGGCGCGGCTCCCTAGCCCTGCTCCAGCCGGCGTCACCCGCGCACAAGGGATCCCCGGTGCTTCCATCGGCTGGGTTGACGTCTCCCGGGCGGGGTGGTTCATCCTCGATGCGCGAAACTCCCTCCTCGCCGGTCAGCCACGCGTCAACGGAAGAGAAATCATTCTCGGTCATCCTCTCCGCTCTCGTTATGGGAAAACTCGGATAGGATGAGTGATGATCGGATAGGGGAGGGGAAAATCGAGCCCAAAATTCTTCTAAATCCACATTAGGATCTTCGGGAAGGTCGAAGACGTCATCCTCAAGGGTCTCACACACCGACAGGTGGGTGATGGGGTCCATAGACATGTGTATCGAGGCAAAAATAGTAAACAAGAAAGACAAAAGACGAGTAAAAAATAATGAAACGCTCCGAAAGGCCGACGGTGATGAAATACCTTGATTTTACCACACGGGTTGCACCCGGTGATAAACTCGGGGGCTAATGTTAATGGCCCATCCCGATCGTGGCCGAACGAAGGCGAGGTGGCACCGAACACGACCTAAAGGCTCGCCCCGGCCATTGGCCGGCCCAAGGGCCTGCCTCGGCCAATGGCCGGCCCTAAGATATCCTCAGCCATTGGCCGGCCCTAGGATATCCTCGGCCATTGGCTGGCCCAAGGGCCTGCCTCGGCCAATGGCCGACCCTAGGATATCCTCGGCAATTGGCTGGCCCATGGGCCTGCCTCGGCCAATGGCCGGCCCTAGGATATCTTCGGCGATTGGCCGGCCCAAGGGCCTACCTCGGCCAAGGGCCGATCCTTAGATATCCTCCGCCATTTGCCGACCCTACAAGGATCTCTCCCGGTGCTTGGGCGACCCAAGCTATGATCAGCCAATGGCCGACCATAACGTTCACACGGCCAAGGAACCTCATTGGTCGCCTATAAATACGAGGCTCGACCCCTCGAAACAGGTAATCCGAAATTGAGTACTGAAACGCTGCTGAACTCGTACCTCACTCGTTTCTCTCAAATTTCGGCCCTCTAAACACCTAACCCGTTTTATCCACCTCAATCCTACTAATGTTGAGCGTCGAAGAGGTAAACAGAGGCAACCCCTCTGTTTCCCCTTTGTAGTTCACATATTATTTCCCACGTTTCAAGTGTTTGGACGAGGCAGGCATCACCGACAGCTAAGGGACGACTTGGGATACCAAGTCCGACACGCTCGAGCCAAAGCGAGACCACTTGGTCTGGCCTTGGGTCTAACCGGTTTAAGCTCATAAATAGTTGTCCTAAAATGAGCGACAACACATTTTAGCAATCTTGTATATGAATTCCATATCTATGAGATCTTCACAAAGTTACTCATGACATCTTTATAACTTAGTACTTCACCAATAGGTCCTGTTCATAATCACATAGTGAATTCGAACTCTGAATTTCTCAAATGAGAGTACGTAAGCGTTATGAAATGACATGTCTCATTTCAGGATTGAGGTAAGCATGATGCAATTCATACGTAGAGACTTCGAGACATATGGGGTTAAATGATTTGTTCTTGTTCAGTCTCTATAAGTGCACTGGTCAATTCAGTACCTTCAGAAGATACCTAGAAGCACTATAGAGTCTCCAACTCTCTAGGCCCCATAACCAGACATCATAGATCCTCCTAACAATCGTACTGAGATCAATAGTCCTTTCCTCCTTAGATTGTGAATATGCAATTTTAAGCAAACCATGAAGAGTGTGCTCACGCAAATCTACATTTGTCTCTTCATATGTTCTTAGGTTTGTTTAAGGACTAAAGACTATAGATTATCATAAAGCTTCAACAGACAATGAAGAATGAATGAACGTTTCAACTTTTATTAATGATTCAGCAGTTACAAGCAAGAGTCTTCATGAGACTTTATTAAATCAAATGTACATAAGTTAAGACTAGTACTTATGTACATTTGATGTAATAAAGTGTCACGAAGACTCTTGCTTGTAATTTCTTATTTATTAATAAAAGTTGAAACGTTCATTCATTCTTCCTTGTCTGAAGCTTTATGATAAAAACTTAGTTTTTAGTCCATAAACAAACCTAACAACACATGAAGAGACAAATGTAGATTTGCATGAACAAACTCTGCATGGTTTGCTTAAAACAAGATATTCACAATCTAAGGATCAAAGGACTATTGATATCAGTACGATTGTTAGGAGAATCTATTATGTCTGGTTATGGGACATTGAGAGTTGGAGACTCTATAGTTCTTCTAGGTATCTTCTGAAGGTACTGAATTGACTAGTGCACTTCTAGAGACAAGATAAAAATAAACCATTTAACCTTTTATGTCTCGAAGTCACTACGTATGAATTGCATCATGCTTACCTCACTCCTGAAATGAGACATGTCATTTCATAGCTTACGCATTCTCATTTGAGAAAGTCAGAGTTCGGATTCACAATGTGATTCTTAAGAGGACCTATTGGTGAAGTACTAAGTTATGAAGATGTCATGAGTAACTTTGTGAAGTTCTCATAGATATGGAATTCATGTACAAGATTGCTGAAATGCAATGTATATCACCTCATGCTTTGTTCCTTGGAGTGTGAATAAATGAACTGGCCAGTGTCCAAATTGAGTCATGACTCTTTTGGATTAAACAATATGACTTGTTAGCTTTTCGTCAATACATTGTTTCCAACTTATTCACAATCGACAAAGAAGTTGACGAATCAACTGCTAGAATGGTAAAATGATAATTTTGTAAATCTCGACTAGCTGATCATATTCATGAATGGTAAACATACATAATATTCAGTGGATCCACTCATCACAATTTGAACCAAGAGATTCTCAGTGTCAACTCTTTAGTGGAATCAGTTGACATTAAGCTAAACTTGGAAAAGGTTTGTGAACTTTTGAGTCCAAGTACGCCTGGAGCTCGCCAACCACTGGATCTCGAACGTGCCGTGATGAAGAACCTGACGACGAGCTTTCGTCCTGAGCCTGAGCAACGGCCCAAGTTGATCTCGGGACCGTTGGACCTATTCCAACATACCAATCTTGACGGTTCCCGAGAATGTCTAGCATCGCGTAATCCTCTTCGTCGTCCTAGTTAAATACTACGCATTGCTCTTCTGCTTGTCGCCGAAGATCCACCACTAGAGTAACTATCCGCGCCTTTACACATAAAAAAATTATCAATAATTAATTATTACGTAAGTAACGTAATTGTAATTATCACATATGACTGACATGTGCTTGTCTCGCCCAATCTGTCGTCCATTCACCTTTTCTATTACGGTGCTTTTGCTCTCACGTCTCTAACGCGGAGCCCAAAGTCTTATCGTCCTTACTCTGCAATTTTTATGAAAATATAAGTATTGAATTTATTGAAAATTAAGTATTTCAAAATTAGAATAACTTACGTTCAAATGACGATGAGCCAAGAAAGAAAGATATTGTGATTTATTACAATCATACATTACGTACCTTCCAATCGTCAGTTGTGAACTCGTCTACCACCGCCTCCCAATCCTCTTTCTTATATCCCGGTGGTGTTTCCGCCTTAGCATTTTCTTTGCTCCCGTAAAACTCCAACCTGAACTTCTCTGATAGCTCGGACTTCTGGTTGCGTCATCTGATCTTGGCATTCCGAATAGTAGCTTGATCAATCGTATTCTTAAAGCAATCCGTAGGCAGATCATCGTCGGTATCAGGATCCGAGTACACGAATCTGAACTCAGAATGAAGTTCGCTCAAAATAGCAGCCAACGTCTGGGGCGTCACTTCACTCCAATCACGAGTCGTAGGCGGGATATATGCGTTCACCAAAGCACTGAGGCGGTTGTTAAATAGTCCAATCTTTTTATTTTCTTTCCTTATCTCTTGATAGAAGGTTTGGTTTATTGGATCCCACTTGACCACCTTCGCACCAAGTACACCATGTGTTGCTCGCGCCGACGTCGAGCCGGTTATTGGTCCCCTTGATTTCTTGTGGCCTTGGGAATCAGGTTCCTATGGCGGACCTTGAGAACCCAGTCTCTGTGGCGAATCTCCACCAGAACTTGTAGCGATCGACATCCTATAAAATGAAAACAACATTTGTAAATTGACATCGTATAAAATAAAAAAACATTTGTGAACAACATACGTCACAAAACAAAAGGGAACAACATCATACAAAAACTTGGGTGACACCACGGATTTTTTTTTATTAAAAGACATCACATATGGCGGAGGAAAACCGTTTTTCAATATAAAAAATTAAAAACTTTTAGAACTGATTCTAATGTGTTTTAAAAACATCCCAAAATCATAGAAAATTAACATGGTTTTTAATTTAAAGGCAAGAGCAATAAATTAAAAAAAAATCTAAGATACCAATTCTAACATGTCACAAAATTAGTAAACTTTCGAAAACGATTTTCAAGCTCATAATTTTAAAAACATGTACATGCATCTCTTTGACCATAGCTCTGATACCATTTGTTGGAATTGATCTAGGGTTTAAGAAAAAGATTAAACGCTTCGGGAAGCGGCGGAATTTTAAAAAATTTATTTTCAAGTAAAAACAGTTTTTACTAACCTAGACAAAGAAGCAAGTACATGTAATTAAAAATCAATATGAGCTAAGAGTTTACTAACCTTTCTTGAAGCTTGAACTTTGAAGAAGCTTTTGGAAAGTTTGCAATGCTCGTCTCCCCTTGCAGCACGTCTCTCTTCCTTTCCTCGGCACCTCGAGCAACCACGAAAGTTTCTATCACTAAATCACTCGAAATAAAGGAATTCGTGAGTGGGCACTTTTAAACACTACGACTTAAGAACAAGTCTTGAAGTCGCAGAGCTAAACACTAGGTCGAGTGAGGACCTAGGTGCCAAGACAAGAAAAATCGAAAATAAACTAGACAGAGAGAGAGGATTTTCGGCCACAAGTTCTAGAGAGAGAGTCTCTCAAATCTCTTAAACTTGGATGAATGAATTGTGAGGAAATGAGGCTCCTATTTATAGGAGAGGTCTCACCTTCAATAAGGTAGTTTCCTCTTCTATAGAATATCACATATTCATTAGCCAATTTCCTCTTTTTCCCTTTGAGACACTCGGCCAACACAAGGCTTCTAGAAGCCTTGATTTGTTTCCAATTTTGTTCATGGCTTGCCTTTTCTCTCAACATGGCCGATTCCCTTATGCATGCATATGCAAATTTGTTTCCTCTTTTTCTTTTGGCAAGTATCTAAATACATTTATGCACAAAATAAACTCTCTTTCCTTAGGTATGTTGGGCGCCCAACATGTCTCTAGAAGGAGCTTCTAGAAGCTTCTTCATTTATTCATGAGAACATGAAAAAGGCCCATTAAGAATTTTCAATAAAATTCTTATGAAATGAAATTAATTCACAAGGCCCAATGATCAAGTCATGGCCGAGTGACATTAAGTCATCAAATGAACTTGTCAAAAAATTTATTGACATTCATTTCATCCTTTGTCTCAAAAGACAAAAATACCCTTTTGACTATTTTCGTTCTTGTTTTGACTTAGCTTCCAGTTTAACTATTCCTATCGATGTGATTCGTGACAGTGACCTCATGGACCCAAATGAACAAAGCTTGAGCTAAACACTTGGACTCAAAAGTTCACAAACTTTTTCCAAGTTTAGCTTAATGCCAACTGACTCCACTAAAGAGCTGACACTGAAAATCTCTCGGTTCAAATGAATTTGTTTTCTACTCAAGAATTCGACCTAATTATAATGAGCGGATCCACTGAATATTATCTATGTTTACCCTTCATGAATGTCATCAGCTAGTCGGGATTTACTAAATTACCATTTTACCCTTCTAGCTGTTATTTCCTCAACTCCTTTGTCGCTTGTGAATAAGTTAGAAACAATGTATTGACGAGGAGCTAACAAGTCACATTGTTTCATCCAAAAGAGTCAGGACTCAATTTGGACACTGGCCAGTTCGTTTATTCACACTCCAAGGAACAAAGCATGAGGTGACATACATTGCATTTCAGCAATCTTGTACATGAATTACATATCTATGAGAACTTCACAAAGTTACTCATGACATACTCACAACTTAGTACTTCACCAATAGGCCCTGTTCGGAATCACATAGTGAGTCCGAACTCTGACTTTCTCAAATGAGAATACTAAGGTGTGAAATGGCATGTCTCATTTCAGGATTAAGGTAAGCATGATGTAATTCATACATAGTGACTTCGAGACATAAGAGGTTATATGGTTTGTTCTTATCTTGTCTCTAGAAGTGCACTGGTCAATTCAGTACCTTCGGAAGATACCTAGAAGAACTATAGAGTCCCCAACTCTCAATGCCTCATAACCAGACATCATAGATTCTTCTAACAATCATACTGAGGTCAATAGTCCTTTGACCCTAAGATTGCTAATATAGCGTTTTAAGCAAACTACGAAGAGTTTGCTCATGCAAATCTACATTTGTGTCTTCGTAAGTTGTTAAGTTTGTTTATGGACTAAAAGACTAAGGTTTTATCATAAAGCTTCAAACAAAGAAAGAATGAATGAACGTTTCAACTTTATTAATGAATAGATAGGCAATTACAAGCAAGAGTCTTCATGAGACTTTAATACATCAAATGTACAAAATAAAGATTACAACTCTTCTTGTGGGCACCATTGACAACAAACTCCCACTTGACTCAAAGAAGATGTGTGTAGTCTTTCATGCCTAATCCCTCACGATGTTGGTCTAAGACCTTGTTCGCTAGGGCCTTGGTGAATTGATCTGCCAGAGATCTACTTCACCTCCACGTCTCCGCGTTGCGCGATCTCTCGAATCAAATGGTATTTCCTCTCAATATGCTTAGAGCGCTTATGGCTTCTAGGTTCCTTTGAGTTAGCGATAGCCCCACTATTATCACAATAAAGGGTTATGGGCTCGTCGACGTTTGGAACAACTTCCAAATACTTAAGGAATTTTTCTAAGCCATACAGCCTCTTTGGATGCTTCACAAGCAGCCACATATTCTGCTTCCATTGTGGAGTTAGCAATGCAAGATTGCTTAATACTCCTCAACACAACAGCTCCACCATTAAGGATGAACACATATCCCGAAGTGGATTTTCTGGAATCCTTATCCGCTTGAAAATCGGAGTCGGTATATCCCGTCATAGTCAGGTCAGTACCTGAGTATGTAAGCATCAAATTCCTAGTTCTTCAAAGATACTTAAGAACATGCTTAACAGCAATCCAGTGCTCGAGTCCAGGGTTGGATTGGAAACGACTAACTACGCCAACGGAGAAACATATATCAGGTCTAGTGCAAAGCATAGCATACATGAGGCTTCCTACGGCAGAGGCGTAAGGAATCTTCCTCATGTCTTCAATCTCTTGTGCAGTCTTGGGAGACTGGTCCTTAGAGAGTGAAACTCCATGCCTAAAGGGTGTTTGGCCCTTCTTGGAGTCTTGCATCGAGAAGCGATCCATTACCTTATCAATATAAGACGCTTGAGAGAGCGACAGGGTCCGGTTTTTCCTATCTCGAAAGATTTGGATTCCCAGAATGTACGCGGCGTTTCCTAGATCCTTCATATCGAATTGCTTTGCTAGCCAGACCTTAACCTCAGATAATTTACCCACGTCATTACCAATGAGTAGTATATCATCGCCATACAGTACCAAAAACACAACTTTGCCTTCGTGTATTAACTTGTAAACACAAGGCTCATCTATTGACTGTTCAAAGCCGAAGCTCTTTACAGTTTCATCGAATCTAATATTCCATGACCTAGATGCTTGCTTTAGTCCATAAATTGATTTAAGCAACTCACAAACCTTGGTCTCTTGACCTTTATCCACGAAACCGTCTGGTTGAGCCATGTAAATGCGCTCGTCAAGATTGCCATTCAGAAAGGCTGTCTTGACATCCATTTGCCAGATCTCATAGTCGAGAGCTGCAACTATGGATAGGAGTATGCGGATGGATTTAAGCATCGCGACTGGCGAGAAGGTTTCTTCATAGTCAATCCCTTCTTGTTGGGTATAACCCTTCGCCACAAGTCGTGCTTTGAACGTCTCGACGTTCCCATCAGGACCCCTTTTCTTCTTGTATATCCACTTACACCCTACGGGTTTAATCCCTTCAGGAAGGTCTACAAGTTTCCAGACATTGTTGACATACATCGAGTGCATTTCAACTTTCATGGCGTCAAGCCAAAGGTTTGATTCAGAACAAGCCATCGCTTGGCCATAGGAAACAGGGTCATCCATGTCGGAGACGGCTACAAGAGAGTCTCCATAAGACATGTACCTGTCAGGCTTTTGAGTAGCCCTCCCACTACGTCTAAGTACTACTTGACAAGATTCTGATGAGTTAGGTTGTGTTTCAGTTGGGGCAAGAACAGTTCTTACAGATGAGGTAGAAGCTTCCTCACCAAAGTTTTCTTCAAGCACAATTTTACTTCTAGGTTTTGCATCCTTCATAAAGTCGTCCTCAAGGAAACGAGCATTCGTGCTAATGAAAGTCTTATCGTCCTCGGGACTATAGAAAGTAAAACCTTTGGTTTCCTTTGGATATCCCACAAACAGGCACAATTCTGACCTACTAGCCAACTTGCTAGTCTTTTACCTTAGCACGTGTGCAGGGCAACCCCAAATTCTGATGCGGCCAAGATTCACTTTACGGCCAGTCCATCGTTCATAAGGAGTACCAGGAACCGTTTTAGACGGAACTTGGTTCTGAATGTAAGCAGCTGTTCCGAGGGCATATCCCCAAAAGGAAAGCGAGAGTGATGAGTAACTCATCATCGATCTAACCATCTCCATAAGAGTTCGGTTTCTTCTCTCTGACACTCCGTTTTGTTGAGGTGTGCCAGGTGCGGTAAGCTGAGAAGCGATACCTTCTTCTTTAAGAAAGTCATCGAACTCTCCAGACATATACTCACCACCTCGATCAGATCGAAGGGTTTTGATCATTTTACCAGTTTGCTTTTCCACTAAAGCCCTAAAGACCTTAAATACGTTAAAGGTCTCGGATTTGTGTTTGAGCAAATAGACAAACCCATATCGTGAGTAATCATCAGTGAAGGTAACGAAGTATTCGTATCCTCCACGTGCCTGTTGGCTGAGCGGACCACATACATCAGAATGTATTAGTTCCAGCAACTCAGTGGCTCTTCGACCTTTATCGGAGAAAGGTCGCTTAGTCATTTTTCCTTCTATGCAGGATTCACAAGTAGGTAGTGAACCTATTGCAGAGGCTTGGAGTGGACCATCCCTCACAAGTCTCTTAATCCTTTCTAGACTGATATGACCAAGTCTTAAGTGCAATAGGTATGTTGATTTTGTTAGATCGGAGGATTCAGAAAGTTTGATCCTCTTTGGCTCCCTAATTAGATCATTATCTATTTCGGTGTCTAAAAGAGAAGGTTGAGTGGGATAGATGTAGAAAGGAGCATTCTTCATACATGCATCAGTGACAAAAGAATTATCAGGAAACGAAATACGAATTCCATTCTTAATGAACTTTAAACAATAATCTTGCTCACGAAGACGAGCAACGGATATTAAGTTCTTCCCAAAGGTAGGAACAAAATAAACATTATTCAAGTTTAAAGTGCGGTTTTCAAAAGACAGCGTCACGGATCCCACAGTCTTTGCAGACACCAGGCTCCCATCACCCCATTTGAAACAGAACTCGCCTTCTTCTAAGCTTTTGGTTTTCTTGAAACCATTCAAGGAACAACAAATATAGTTAGTAGCAGCGGAGTCAAGAATCCACGTTGATACATTATCAGCTACTAAGCATGCTTCGATAACTAGTACAATACTATGTTCCTTTGCTTTGAGATTGGCAGGACAGTTCTTTTTATCGGCCTTGTGAGGTCTCTTCTTAGTTCCAGAGGCGGAGGCCTTTTGCTCAGTAGCATGTGCCTCTCCTTGATTCCTCTTTCTCTTAGTGAGACCTACAGCAGTATGATGCTCCTTCATAAGCTCGGTAACAATGTACTCTAGTTTATTTATGGAGTAGTTCATCTTGGAGGTATCAAGAGATGCGGGGAGAGTTTCTAAGATCACATCTATGACATTCTTCCCATCAATCTCAGATCCTAGAATTTCCATTCTATTCAGAAAACTAATGATCAGTATCATAAAGTCTCCAACAGGAGTCCTAGCCTTCATGTGACAGTTCATAAACTGTCGGACTGCTTGTTGCCTTGTTTGACGCCCTTGCCCTCAAAACATCTCAAGGAGATTGTAGAGCATTTCGGTGGCAGTCTCGATGTCACGATGTTGCTCTTTCAGCATATTGTTCATAGATGCCAAGATATAGCACCTCACAATCTCATCGGATCGAAGCCAGGCCGCTAAGGCGTCATTGTCCTCTTGAGTCGAATCATCATTCGTTAGTGGAGGACATGGGGTGGTGAGTACCCTTTTGTGCTTGGTAAGGATTATGTCGAGGTTATTTTTCGAGTCTACGTAGTTATAGTTTTCGAGTTTATTCGAGGAAAGAATGGTTGAGAGAGGGTTGAGAGACATATTGCCTATAAAAGTTGAAACAAGTTTATGATCAGTCTTTGGTTTAGGATTTAAGTTTTATTAAGACTTTTATAAAATACAAAGGTGTTATAAAACAAACGATAATTTACTCCCTCAAGAGAAGGCCGCAAAAAATCTCCTTTTATAAGTAAATGACACATCGTTAATGCTAAGCCAAGATGTCAATACATCTATTTTGACTAGCCACCTTTTAAATTGGTTTGATCACTCACATTCTTTCGCAGAGCCTCAAGAGAGGATTACTAGGGATTGAGCCTAAGTGTGCAACCAACCACTTAGTCCAAAAGGTCAACTTTGAAAAACAATCCCCCAAGGGGAGGCCTTGCCATCATCGTCTCACTCTCGGACGTAGCTCATTGAGCAATGATCGAAGCAATAACGCCTTGGAGTACTCCCATTTAAGTGAGAGTCGCAAGAGCGGCTCTTAGTCCCACGTTAATTCCTTCTTTCATTAGTGTTGGGGATCATGGGTTACAAACAACAAGTATAACCCTCCCACTTAGTTTTTGGAGTTGGTTCATCGACTCTTATAGGTTCGGAAACAAATTTCCTAGTTAGAGAGCGACAGAGCGGACAACTAGAAGAGAATCCTAGATCGACATGTTCAGAGCAGTATTAGTGCATAAAGGCACAAGGGACATACTCGATCTTTTCCTATTTTCTATTTCGGGAAAGTGCGTGAGGGAAGTGTGAACTTCAACTCACTCGAACACTTGAAAGTTTGAGATTACACATCTTTTTATTTTTCGGCTTGTCTACAAAGAGACCTCCCACTCAAATTTTCAAGAGCATATAGATTTTGAACATATGTGATATAGATATAGTTTTGAAAACATTTTGAAAACTTATTTGATTTGGATGACAAAATATTTTCAAGTTTGAAGGTGAAAACGGTTTTTCAAAATTCAAACTAGTTTTGTAAAAAATTCAATTCAATTAAACTTTCAAAAATCAAAACATTTTAATCTTATACATCATGTTTATAATCATATGAAAAACATTTTTGCTCAAGAAAGTTTTCTCATTAGAGTTCTATAACTCATGGTAGTGGGGTTTGAAAATCCGGATTTCTAAAAAAACTGGAGTTTTAGACAGCCGCGCAACTCGGAGTAAAATCGCCATATCTGGTGGCTCCGATGTCCTTTTGAGCCGAAACCGGTGGCATTGGACAGAGGACAGACAGAGATTTAATTTGATTCAAGAATCATAAAATTTGGATTTCTGAGCAGAGAGTTATGCCACTTTTAATGCGGGTTTACTCCAGCTCGAAGAAAAAGAAATAATTAAAGCTTGGTCCTTTTTAGGTGCGAAAAAGAATCGAGTGTAACGGAACGTTTTATGAAGGTTTTTAAAGCTTTTATTTGTGTTTTATTAGCAACGTAATAACATGATGTAAAAGAAATAACAACAAGCATAAAACGAATACGGTAAATAAAAGAAACTACAAAGACAAGGTAACTAGTCACAAAATTTACCGAAATTTCTCAAACCTTTAAAACACGTTTTTCAATATAAAAAATTAAAAACTTTTAGAACTGATTCTAATGTGTTTTAAAAACATCCCAAAATCATAGAAAATTAACATGGTTTTTAATTTAAAGGCAAGAGCAATAAATTAAAAAAAAATCTAAGATAACAATTCTAACTTGTCACAAAATTAGTAAACTTTCGAAAACGATTTTCAAGCTCATAATTTTAAAAACATGTACATGCATCTCTTTGACCATAGCTCTGATACCATTTGTTGGAATTGATCTAGTGTTTAAGAAAAAGATTAAACGCTTCGGGAAGCGGCGGAATTTTAAAAAATTTATTTTCAAGTAAAAACAGTTTTTACTAACCTAGACAAAGAAGCAAGTACATGTAATTAAAAATCAATATGAGCTAAGAGTTTACTAACCTTTCTTGAAGCTTGAACTTTGAAGAAGCTTTTGGAAAGTTTGCAATGCTCGTCTCCCCTTGCAGCACGTCTCTCTTCCTTTCCTCGGCACCTCGAGCAACCACGAAAGTTTCTATCACTAAATCACTCGAAATAAAGGAATTAGTGAGTGGGCACTTTTAAACACTACGACTTAAGAACAAGTCTTGAAGTCGCAGAGCTAAACACTAGGTCGAGTGAGGACCTAGGTGCCAAGACAAGAAAAATCGAAAATAAACTAGAGAGAGAGAGAGGATTTTCGGCCACAAGTTCTAGAGAGAGAGTCTCTCAAATCTCTTAAACTTGGATGAATGAATTGTGAGGAAATGAGGCTCCTATTTATAGGAGAGGTCTCACCTTCAATAAGGTAGTTTCCTCTTCTATAGAATATCACATATTCATGAGCCAATTTCCTCTTTTTCCCTTTGAGACACTCGGCCAACACAAGGCTTCTAGAAGCCTTGATTTGTTTCCAATTTTGTTCATGGCTTGCCTTTTCTCTCAACATGGCCGATTCCCTTATGCATGCATATGCAAATTTGTTTCCTCTTTTTCTTTTGGCAAGTATCTAAATACATTTATGCACAAAATAAACTCTCTTTCCTTAGGTATGTTGGGCGCCCAACATGTCTCTAGAAGGAGCTTCTAGAAGCTTCTTCATTTATTCATGAGAACATGAAAAAGGCCCATTAAGAATTTTCAATAAAATACTTATGAAATGAAATTAATTCACAAGGCCCAATGATCAAGTCATGGCCGAGTGACATTAAGTCATCAAATGAACTTGTCAAAAAATTTATTGACATTCATTTCATCCTTTGTCTCAAAAGACAAAAATACCCTTTTGACTATTTTCGTTCTTGTTTTGACTTAGCTTCCAGTTTAACTATTCCTATCGATGTGATTCGTGACAGTGACCTCATGGACCCAAATGAACAAAGCTTGAGCTAAACACTTGGACTCAAAAGTTCACAAACTTTTTCCAAGTTTAGCTTAATGCCAACTGACTCCACTAAAGAGCTGACACTGAAAATCTCTCGGTTCAAATGAATTTGTTTTCTACTCAAGAATTCGACCTAATTATAATGAGCGGATCCACTGAATATTATCTATTTTTACCCTTCATGAATGTCATCAGCTAGTCGGGATTTACTAAATTACCATTTTACCCTTCTAGTTGTTATTTCCTCAACTCCTTTGTCGCTTGTGAATAAGTTAGAAACAATGTATTGAAGAGGAGCTAACAAGTCACATTGTTTCATCCAAAAGAGTCAGGACTCAATTTGGACACTAGCCAGTTCATTTATTCACACTCCAAGGAACAAAGCATGAGGTGACATACATTGCATTTCAGCAATCTTGTACATGAATTCCATATCTATGAGAACTTCACAAAGTTACTCATGACATACTCACAACTTAGGACTTCACCAATAGGCCCTGTTCGGAATCACATAGTGAGTCCGAACTCTGACTTTCTCAAATGAGAATACTAAGGTGTGAAATGGCATGTCTCATTTCAGGATTAAGGTAAGCATGATGTAATTCATACATAGTGACTTCGAGACCTAAGAGGTTAAATGGTTTGTTCTTATCTTGTCTCTAGAAGTGCACTGGTCAATTCAGTACCTTCGGAAGATACCTAGAAGAACTATAGAGTCCCCAACTCTCAATGCCTCATAACCAGACATCATAGATTCTTCTAACAATCATACTGAGGTCAATAGTCCTTTGACCCTAAGATTGCGAATATAGCGTTTTAAGCAAACTACGAAGAGTTTGCTCATGCAAATCTACATTTGTCTCTTCGTAAGTTGTTAAGTTTGTTTATGGACTAAAAGACTAAGGTTTTATCATAAAGCTTCAAACAAAGAAAGAATGAATTAACGTTTCAACTTTATTAATGAATAGATAGGCAATTACAAGCAAGAGTCTTCATGAGACTTTAATACATCAAATGTACAAAATAAAGATTACAACTCTTCTTGTGGGCACCATTGACAACAGGTTTTCCTCCGCCATATGTGAGGTTTGTTAATAATAAAATCTGTGGTGCCGTCCACGTTTTTTTTAAACAGAAAACTAATATTTATTTACTAATATTGTTCACATCTTACAGGATGTCAGATGCAGGTGAAGATGAGTCTCCGCTACACCGTTCAGGAGCAGGTGGAGATGAATCTTCGCTAGAGACACCGGGTTCCCAAGGTCCTAAGAAAACAAGGGGACCAACAACCATCTCTACTTCGGCAAAAGCAGCGCTTGGGGTACCCGATGCGAAAGTTGTTAGGTATGACCCAATCAACCAAACCTTCTACCAGGACGTAAGGAAAACAATAAAAAGGTAGGAGTATTCAACAACCGCGTCGGCGCTTTGGTGAAAGTCCATATCCCGGTCACACTTCGTGATTGGAACGAAGTGACGCCCCAGATGTTGCGCAATATTCTGAGCGCACTTCATTCCGAGTACACTTTCGTGTACAAGGATGATGAGACCGAGGAGCTGCTTCCGGCGGATTGCTTTCGTCATCAGATTGACCAGACTATCATTCGCGATGCAAAGCGAATGAGGCGCAACCAGAAGTCTAGATTATAAGGGACTTTCTTAATCAAATGTTGTGGGTAAATAAATGTCGCCAAGAAAGAAATCCCAAAAGGATATCAAAAAGACGATTGGGAGAAGGTGATAGAGGAGTTCGCAACTGACGATTGGAAGGTAATGTATAATTCAAAAAAATTATGTTATCTTCTATGAAATCGAATTATAACGCAATTTAATATGTGCAGAAAAAGCCTACTCGCAACAGCGACAATTCAAAGAACAAGAAAACGAATTCCACACAAGGGTCGATTTCTTTCTTGGCTCATCGACATTTGAACGTAAGTTTATTCTAATTTTGTAATATTTTTTTGCAATAAATACATTACTCATATTTTCATAAGAACTGCAGAGTCGGGAAGATGGGACTTTCGCCTCGGCGTTAAACACGTGGGAGAAAAAACATCAAGATGATCAAGGCAATTAGACGACAGATTGGGCACAACAAGCATTTGTATGTTACTTGTGTTAATTACTTAATAATCAAGTTTCGATAATCTTAATAATTTTTTTAACATATGTTTGAAGGCGCGAATTATGACTCAAGTCGAGGATATTCAGCGACAAGCAGCGGAGTCAGGCCAAATGTTTGACATAGACCAGGCGGAGCAGTACGCGATGGATACTGTTCTCGGGCAACGTCAAGATAGGTATGTCGGGATAGGTCCCTCGATCCTGAGATCCTAGTATCTCTTGGCTCAGGCTCAGGACGACAGCTCGTCATCAGGTTCTTCATCGAGGCGCGTTCCAGATCCAGCGGTTAGCGAGCTACAAGCAGCGTTGGCTGCACAATAGGCCACAATGGAAGAGATGAGGTGTGAGCAACGAGCTCAGATGGAGGCCTTTCAGCGACAGTTCTTTGCCTACACACAGCAGAATCCATCTCCCATGCAGACATCCCCCGCGATGATGCACCTGGGACGACGCCGCCATCAGCTTCAATGCCGAATGTTCAGACGCCTCCATCCGCTTCAATGCCGAATGCTCAGACGCCAGATTCGGTAGAATCTCAGGGACATCGTTCGAGCGGCAGCGCACGAGGAAGATCTGGCGGAAGAGGAGGCCGTGCATTCAAGACTTGGAAGACTTCGAGTGAAAAAGGGAAACAAATCTAATAGATTGTAATTTTTTTAATTTATTGAACGTAAATTATCAAATTTTATGAATTTGATATTAGAATTTCTATTAAATTATTTATATAATTATTCTAATTAATATTATTAAAATTATTTAATTAATTTAACAAAAAAATATTGATTCTAGTAGAATTTTTTATAGGCTGATTCTATTAGAATCAGCATTTAAAAAAAAACTACAGACAATCAGATGCGACTAGTCGCATCTGATACTTTCGCGGGAAAAGTAACAGATGCGACTAGTCGCATCTGATTGTACTGTAACCCGCCAAAATATTAGGCGGGGAATTACTATCAGGTGCGACTAGTCGCATCTGATACTATATATCCCGCTTTAATATCTTATTTTGGAGTATATTTAGGTGCGATTTTTGGTGCGAAAAGTCGCACCTAAAATCATCAGGTGCGGACTTTCAGATGCGACTTTGTCGCATCTAAATCGCACCTGATGATACTTTCAGGTGCGACTGTGGTGCTTTCAGGTGCGACTTTTGTCGCACCTGATTCTATATTTTGTACTAGTGCTTTAAGGTGCATTAACTGAACCAAGAATGACAAAGACAAAACTCCTTGCATCCAGGGTACAATTCCGCTTCCAACTCGGCGAACAAGTCTTCTACTTGCTCCTCCGCACGCAGCTTGCTCGGAGCCGGCTTCGTAACACCGTCGAAATCCTCGTGATCTCTTATATCCTCCATAGCAGCATGTATTCCTCCTACTCCTCTCTGGGTTGTTTCTCCGATGAGGACTTCTTCAAGATGACAGACGGAACGCACGACCTCGCCATGATGATACCATCCTGTGTAGCCCGGGGTAAACGATTTGTTTAGCAGATGATGCCTTACAACCCCAATGTCGTGCCATCTCACGTTGTTACAAGGCTTGCATGGACACCGATATTCGCCATTATCATTCGGAAATCTTCTTGCAGCACGAATAAACTCATTAACTCCGATTTGATAATGCAAGGACAACCGATTGTTCTATATGATCCAATCTCTATTTGGATTGGACATTGATTGTGCTAAACGAAAGGAAAAATTAACAGTTACTAAGAGTTACTGCTAAGGGACGAACACGACTGAAATCGATTACTTATGTTGGCGCTGATGCCCAATAGTGCAGCTTAAGAGTTATTGCTAAGGGATGAAGAACTATAAAGGTGAAATTATTAATTTTATGTTATCTGAAGTCGAATTGAAAAAATTAGGGTTTTGAGAATAATTGGTTGGAAACTCTACCGAAATTTCGGCAGAATTTCCCCTATAATTTTAACAAACCAAAAACCCGCAAACTCATTTAAAAAGCATATACAAATCATCCAAAACTATCCTCATAATCAACTAAACCCTAAACCGAACCTCCGTGGCTCGATTACAACAAAAATTCAATAATATCAACTCATTTATCAAAAATATGTAAACTAAAACTAAATTATACAATAACTTAACTAAATTAAATTTCATGATAAACAATTGAACAAATAACTTAATTTATATCATATTAACTTAAAAAATTACTAACTAAATTAATTTCAACTACATAAACAATTTTACCAATTATACTAATTATATCAAATTAATTTCAATTACATGATTAAAAATTTAAATAATTATATCAAATTAATTTCAATTACATAAACAATTTTACCAATTTTACTTATTATATCAAATTAATTTCAATTACATAATTAACAATTTTTATAATTATATCAAATTAATTTCAATTACATAATTAACAATATTACCAATTTTACTTATTATATCATATTTACCAATTTTAATAATTATATCATATTTTAGATTTACAATTATCAAACTAACTACATTATTAATACACACACACACACACACACACACACACACATATATATATATATATATATATATATAACTAAACTATTTAATTACCTAACTAATTAACTACTAGACTAATTATACTAATTACAATTAATCTAAACTAATTAAAAACACATAATTTAAAGGACTGCGAGAGGCTAACCTGCAGGGCGGGGCTTGAGCACGGCGAGGCTGCGAGAGGCAAGAGGGCAGGACGGCGTTGCGACGAAGCTGGAGCACGACACGCGGCAGCCTCCAGATGGCATCGGGGATGGGGCCGCTCAGGTCGTTGAAGGAGAGGTCGATGTTGCGCAGGCTCCTGTACGCCCCCAGCTCGTCCAGCACCGCCCCGGACAGGTAGTTATTGGCGGCCAATAACTTCTCGAGAGGCTGCTCGCCACGGGAGCAGAGGCCGGGAGGGAGGTTGCCGGTGAAGGCGTTGGTGTTGGAATCGATCTAGGGTTTAAGAAAATAATTAACGCTTCGGTAAGCGGAGGAATTTTAAAAATTTTCTTTTACAAGTAAAACAGTTTTTACTAACCTAGACAAGTGCAAGTACATGTAATTAAAAACCAATATGAGCTAGAAGTTTACTAACCTTTCTTGAAGCTTGAACTTTGAAGAAGCTTGTGGAAAGTTTGCAACGCTCGTCTCCCCTCGCAGCACGTCTCTCTTTCTTTCCTCGGCACCTCGAGCAACCACGAAAGTTTCTATCACTAAATCACTCGAAAAGAAGGAATCAGTGAGTGGGCACTTTTAAACACTACGACTTAAGAACGAGTCTCGAAGACGCAGAGCTAAACACTAGGTCGAGTGAGGACCTAGGTGCCAAGACAAGAAAAAATCGAAAATAAACTAGAGAGAGAGAGAGAGAGGATTTCGGCCACAAGTTCTAGAGAGAGAGTCTCTCAAATCTCTTAAACTTGGATGAATGAATTGTGAGGAAATGAGGCTCCTATTTATAGGAGAGGTCTCACCTTCAATAAGGTAGTTTTCTCTTCTATGGAATATCACATATTCATGAGCCAAATTCCTCTCTTTCCTATTGAGACACTCGGCCAAGCTAGGGCTTCTAGAAGCCTTGATTTGTTTCCTATTTTGTTCAAGGCTTGCCTTTTCTCTCAACATGGCCGATTCTTTATGCATCCCATATGCAAAATTTGTTTCCTCTTTTTCTTTTGGCAAGTATCTAAATACATTTATGCACAAAATAAACTCTCTTTCCTCTTGGGTGGTGGGCGCCTATTCTAATGCTATAAAGGCCTTCTAGAAGCTTTTCCACTTGTTCATGACAACATGAAAAAGGCCCATTAAGAATTTTCAATAAAATTCTTATGAAATGAAATTAATCCACAAGGCCCAATAAACAAGTTATGGCCGAGTGACATTAAGTCATCAAATGAACTTGTCAAAAAATTTATTGACATTCATTTCATCCTTTGTCTCAAAAGACAAAAATACCCTTTTAACTATTTTCGTTCTTGTTTTGACTTAGCTTCCAGTTTAACTATTCCTATCGATGTGATTCGTGACAGTGACCTAATGGACCCAAATGAACAAAGCTTGAGCTAAACACTTGGACTCAAAAGTTCACAAACCTTTTCCAAGTTTAGCTTAATGCCAACTGACTCCACTAAAGAGCTGACACTGAAAATCTCTCGGTTCAAATGAATTTATTTTCTACTCAAGAATTCGACCTAATTATGATGAGCGGATCCACTGAATATTATCTATGTTTACCCTTCATGAATGTCATCAGCTAGTCGGGATTTACTAAATTACCATTTTACCCTTCTAGCTGTTATTTCCTCAACTCCTTTGTCGCTTGTGAATAAGTTAGAAACAATGTATTGACGAGGAGCTAACAAGTCACATTGTTTCATCCAAAAGAGTCAGGACTCAATTTGGACACTGGCCAGTTTATTTATTCACACTCCAAGGAACAAAGCATGAGGTGACATACATTGCATTTCAGCAATCTTGTACATGAATTCCATATCTATGAGAACTTCACAAAGTTACTCATGACAGACTCACAACTTAGTACCTCACCAATAGGCCTTGTTCGGAATCACATAGTGAGTCCGAACTTTGACTTTCTCAAATGAGAATACTAAGGTGTGAAATGGCATGTCTCATTTCAGGATTAAGGTAAGCATGATGCAATTCATACATAGTGACTTCGAGACATAAGAGGTTAAATGGTTTGTTCTTATATTGTCTCTAGAAGTGCACTGGTCAATTCAGTACCTTCGGAAGATACCTAGAAGAACTATAGAGTCTCCAACTCTCAATGCCTCATAACCAGACATCATAGATTCTTCTAACAATCATACTGAGGTCAATAGTCCTTTGACCCTAAGATTGCGAATATATCGTTTTAAGCAAACTACGAAGAGTTTGTTCATGCAAATCTACATTTGTCTCTTCGTAAGTTGTTAAGTTTGTTTATGGACTAAAAGACTAAGGTTTTATCATAAAGCTTCAAACAAAGAAAGAATGAATGAACGTTTCAACTTTATTATTAATGAATAAGCAATTACAAGCAAGAGTCTTCGTAAGACTATATGACATCAAATGTACATAAATAGACACTACTACTCTTCTTGTGGGCACCATTGACAACAAACTCCCACTTGACTCAAAGAAGATGTGAGTAGTCCTACATGCCTAATCCCTCTTGAAGTTGGTCGAAGACCATGTTCGCTAGAGCCTTGGTGAATAGATCTGCCAGAGATCTACTTCACCTCCACGTCTCCGCGTTGCGCGATCTCTTGAATCAAATGGTATTTCCTCTCAATATGTGTAGAGCGCTTATGGCTTCTAGGTTCCTTTGAGTTAGCGACAGTCCCACTATTATCACAATAAAGGGTCATGGGCTCGTCGACGTTTGGAACAATTTCCAAATACTTAAGGAATTTTCTAAGCCATACAGCCTCTTTGGATGCTTCACAAGCAGCCACATATTCTGCTTCCATTGTGGAGTCAGCAATGCAAGATTGATTAATACTCCTCCACACAACAGCTCCACCATTAAGGATGAACACAGATCCCGAAGTGGATTTCCTAGAATCCTTATCCGCTTGAAAATCGGAGTCGGTATATCCCGTCATAGTCAGGTCAGTACCTGAGTATGTAAGCATCAAGTTCCTAGTTCTTCGAAGATACTTAAGAACATGCTTAACAGCAATCCAGTGCTCGAGTCCAGGGTTGGATTGGAAACGACTAACTACGCCAACGGAGAAACATATATCAGGTCTAGTGCAAAGCATAGCATACATGAGGCTTCCTACGGCAGAGGCGTAAGGAATCTTCCTCATGTCTTCAATCTCTTGTGCAGTCTTGGGAGACTGGTCCTTAGAGAGTGAAACTCCATGCCTAAAGGGTGTTTGACCCCTCTTGCAGTCTTGCATCGAGAAGCCATCCATTACCTTATCCATATAAGATGCTTGAGAGAGCGACAGGGTCCGGTTTTTCATATCTCGAAAGATTTGGATTCCCAGAATGTATGCGGCTTCTCCTAGATCCTTCATATCGAATTGCTTTGCCAGCCAGACCTTAACCTCAGATAACTTACCCAAGTCATTACCAATGAGTAGTATATCATCGACATATAGTACCAGAAACACAACTTTGCCTTCGTGTATTAACTTGTAAACACAAGGCTCATCTATTGACTGTTCAAAGCCAAAGCTTTTTACAGTTTCATCGAATCTAATATTCCATGACCTAGATGCTTGCTTTAGTCCATAAATGGATTTAAGCAACTCACAAACCTTGGTCTCTTGACCTTTATCCACGAAACCGTCTGGTTGAGCCATGTAAATGCGCTCGTCAAGATTGCCATTCAGAAAGGCTGTCTTGACATCCATTTGCCAGATCTCATAGTCGAGAGCTGCAGCTATGGATAGGAGTATGCGGATGGATTTAAGCATGGCGACTGGCGAGAAGGTTTCTTCATAGTCAATCCCTTCTTGTTGGGTATAACCCTTCGCCACAAGTCGTGCTTTGAACGTCTCGACGTTCCCATCAGGACCCCTTTTCTTCTTGTATATCCACTTACACCCTACAGGTTTAATCCCTTCAGGAAGGTCTACAAGTTTCCAGACTTTGTTGACATACATCGAGTGCATTTCAACTTTCATGGCGTCAAGCCAAAGGTTTGATTCAGAACAAGCCATCGCTTGGCTATAGGAAACAGGGTCATCCATGTCGGAGACGGCTACAAGAGAGTCTCCATAAGACATGTACCTATCAGGCTTTTGAGTAGCCCTCCCACTACGTCAAAGTACTACTTGACGAGATTCTGATGAGTTAGGTTGTGTTTCAGTTGGGGTAAGAACAGTTCTTACAGATGAGGTAGAAGCTTCCTCACCCAACTTTTCTTCAAGCACAATTTTGCTTCTAGGTTTCGCATCCTTCATAAAGTCCTCCTCAAGGAAACGAGCATTCGTGCTAACGAAAGTCTTATCGTCCTCAGGACTATAGAAAGTAAAACCTTTGGTTTCCTTCGGATATCCTACAAACAGGCACAATTCTGACCTACTAGCCAATTTGCTAGTCTTTTGCCTCAGCACGTGTGCAGGGCAACCCCAAATTCGGATGCGGCCAAGATTCACTTTACGGCCAGTCCATCGTTCATAAGGAGTACCAGGAACCGTTTTAGACGGAACTTGGTTCAGAATGTAAGCGGCTGTTTCGAGGGCATATCCCCAAAAGGAAAGCGGGAGTGATGAGTAACTCATCATCGATCTAAGCATCTCCATAAGAGTTCGGTTTCTTCTCTCTGACACTCCGTTTTGTTGAGGTGTGCCAGGTGCGGTAAGCTGAGAAGCGATACCTTCTTCTTTAAGAAAGTCATCAAACTCTCCAGACATATACTTACCACCTCGATCAGATCGAAGGGTTTTGATCACTTTGCCAGTTTGCTTTTCCACTAAAGCCCTAAAGACCTTAAATACGTTAAAGGTCTCGGATTTGTGTTTGAGCAAATAGACAAACCCATATCGTGAGTAATTATCGGTGAAGGTAACGAAGTATTCGTATCCCCCACGTGCCTGTTGGCTGAGCGGACCACATACATCAGAATGTATTAGTTCCAGCAACTCAGTGGCTCTTCGACCCTTATCGGAGAAAGGTCGCTTATTCACTTTTTTTTTCTTAGCAGGATTCACAAGTAGGTAGTGAACCTATTGCAGAGGCTTGGAGTGGACCATCCCTCACAAGTCTCTTAATCCTATCTAGACTGATATGACCAAGTCTTAAGTGCCAGAGGTATGTTGATTTTGTTAGATAGGAGGATTCAGAAAGTTTGATCCTCTTTGGCTCCCTAATTAGATCGTTATCTATTTCGGTGTCTAAAAGAGAAGGTTGAGTGGGATAGATGTAAAAAAGACCATTCTTCATACATGCATCAGTGACAAAAGAATTATCAGGAAACGAAATACGAATTCCATTCTTAATGAACTTTAAACAATAATCTTGCTCACGAAGACGAGCAACGGATATTAAGTTCTTCCCAAAGGTAGGAACAAAATAAACATTATTCAAGTTAAAAGTGCGGTCTTCAAAAGACAGCGTCACGGATCCCACAGTCTTTGCAGACACCAGGCTCCCATCACCCCATTTGAAACAGAACTCGCCTTCCTATAAGCTTTTGGTTTTCTTGAAACCGTTCAAGGAACAGCAAATATGGTTAGTAGCAGCGGAGTCAAGAATCCACGTTGATACATTATCAGCTACTAAGCATGCTTCGGTAACTAGTACAATACTATGTTCCTTTGCTTTGAGATAGGCGGGACAGTTCTTTTTATCGGCCTTGTAAGGTCTCTTCACAGTTCCAGAGGCGGAGGCTTTTTTGCTCAGTACCATGTGCCTCTCCTTGATTCCTCTTTTTCTTAGTGAAACCTACAGCAGTGTGAAGTTCCTCCATAAGCTTGGTAACAGTGTACTCTAGCTTGTTAATGGAGTAGTTCATCTTGAAGGTATCAAGAGATGCGGGGAGAGTTTCTAAGATCATATCTATGACATTCTTCCCATCAATCTCAGATCCTAGGATTTCCATTTTATTCAGAAAACTAATGATCAGTATCATGAAGTCTCCAACAGGAGTCCTAGCCTGCATATGACAGTTCATAAATTGTCGGACTGCTCTTTGCCTTGCTTGACGCATTTGCCCTCCAAAAATCTCAAGGAGATTGTAGAGCATGTCAGCGGCAGTCTCGATGTCACGATGTTGCTCTTTCAGCATATTGTTCATAGATGCCAAGATATAGCACCTCACAATCTCATCGGATCGAAGCCAGGCCGCTAAGGCGTCATTGTCCTCTTGAGTTGAATCATCATTCGTCAGAGGTGGACACGGGGTGGTGAGTACCCATTTGTGCTTGTTAACGGTTGGTATTATGTCGAGGTTATGTTTCGAATCTACGTAGTTTTCGTTTTCGAGTTGGATCGAGGAAAGAAAGATTGAGAGATGGTTGAGAGACATATTGCCTATATAAGTTGAAACAAGTTTATGATTAGTCTTTGGTTTAGGATTTAAGTTTTATTAAGACTTTTATAAAATCCAAAGGTGTTATAAACCAAACGATAATTTACTCCCTCAAGAGAAGGCCGCAAAAAATCTCCTTTTATAAGTAAATGACACATCATTAATGCTAAGCCAAGATGTCAATACATCTATTTTGACTAGCCACCTTTTAAATTGGTTTGATCACTCACATCCTTTCGTAGAGCCTCAAGGGAGGATTACTAGGGATTGAGCCTAAGTGTGTAACCAACCACTTAGTCCAAAAGATCAACTTTGAAAAACAATCCCCCAAGGGGAGGCCTTGTCATCATTGCATCACTCTCGGACGTAGCTCATTGAGCAATGATTGAAGCAATAACGCCTTGGAGTACTCACATTTAAGTGAGGGTCGCAAGAGCGGCTCTTAGTCCCACGTTATTGCATCTTTCATTAGTGTTGGGGATCGTGGGTTACAAACAACGAATATAACCCTCCCACTTAGTTTTTGGAGTTGGTTCATCGACTCTTATAAGTTCGGAAACAGATTTCCTAGTTAGAGAGCGACAGAGCGGACAACTAGAAGAGAATCCTAGATCGACATGTTCAGAGCAGTATTAGTGCATAAAGGCACAAGGTACATACTCGATCTTTTCCTATTTTCTATTTCGGGAAAGTGCGTGAGGGAAGTGTGAAATTCAACTCACTCGAACACTTGAAAGTTTGAGATTACACATCTTTTTATTTTTCGGCTTGTCTACAAGGAGACCTCCCACTCAAATTTTCAAGAGCATATAGATTTTGAACATATGTGATATAGTTTTGAAAACATTTTGAAAATTTATTTGATTTGGATGACAAAATATTTTTCAAGTTTGAAAGTGAAAACGGTTTTTCAAAATTCAAACTAGTTTTGTAAAAATTCAATTTCAATTAATCTTTCAAAAATCAAAACATTTTAATCTTACACATTATGTTTATAATCATATGAAAAACATTTTTGCTCAAGAAAATTTTCTCATTAGAGTCCTATAACTCATGGTAGTGGGGATTGAAAATCCGGATTTCTAAAAAACTGGAGTTTCAGACAGCCGCGCACCTCGGAGTAAAATCGCCATATCTGGCGGCTCCGATGTCTTTTTGAGCCGAAACCGGTGGCATTGGACAGAGGACAGACAGAGCTTTAATTTGATTTAAGAATCATTAAATTTAGATTTCTGAGCAGAGAGTTATGCCACTTTTAATGCGGGTTTACTCCAGCTCGAAGAAAAAGAAATAAATTAAAGCTTGGTCCTATTTAGGTGCGAAAAAGAATCAAGTGTAACGGAACGTTTTTAAGATGTTGTTTAAAGTTTTTATTTATGTTTTATTAGCAGGGTAATAACATAGAATAAAAGAAATAACAACAAGCATAAAACGATTCAAGTAAAAATAAGAAACTAGCAAGTTATCAACACAAGTCACAAAATTTTACTCGAAATTTCTCAAACCTTTAAAACACGTTTTTCAATATAAAAAATTAAAAACTTTTAAAACTGATTCTAATGTGTTTTAAAAACATCCCAAACTCATAGAAAAACAAGATGCTTTTTAATTTAAAGGCAAGAGCAATAAATTAAAAAAAATCTAAGATTACAATTCTAACTTGTCACAAAATTAGTAAACTTTCGAAAACGATTTTCAAGCTCATAATTTTAAAAACATGTACATGCATCTCTTTGACCATAGCTCTGATACCATTTGTTAGAATCGATCTAGGGTTTAAGAAAATAATTAACGCTTCGGTAAGCGGCGGAATTTTAAAAATTTTCTTTTACAAGTAAAACAGTTTTTACTAACCTAGACAAGTGCAAGTACATGTAATTAAAAACCAATATGAGCTAGAAGTTTACTAACCTTTCTTGAAACTTGAACTTTGAAGAAGCTTGTGGAAAGTTTGCAACGCTCGTCTCCCCTCGCAGCACGTCTCTCTTTCTTTCCTCGGCACCTCGAGCAACCACGAAAGTTTCTATCACTAAATCACTCGAAAAGAAGGAATCAGTGAGTGGGCACTTTTAAACACTACGACTTAAGAACGAGTCTCGAAGTCGCAGAGCTAAACACTAGGTCGAGTGAGGACCTAGGTGCCAAGACAAGAAAAAATCGAAAATAAACTAGAGAGAGAGAGAGAGGATTTCGGCCACAAGTTCTAGAGAGAGAGTCTCTCAAATCTCTTAAACTTGGATGAATGAATTGTGAGGAAATGAGGCTCCTATTTATAGGAGAGGTCTCACCTTCAATAAGGTAGTTTCCTCTTCTATGGAATATCACATATTCATGATCCAAATTCCTCTCTTTCCTATTGAGACACTCGGCAAAGCTAGGGCTTCTAGAAGCCTTGATTTGTTTCCTATTTTGTTCAAGGCTTGCATTTTCTCTCAACATGGCCGATTCTTTATGCATCCCATATGCAAAATTTGTTTCCTCTTTTTCTTTTGGCAAGTATCTAAATACATTTATGCACAAAATAAACACTCTTTCCTCTTGGGTGGTGGGCTCCTATTCTAATGCTAGAAAGGCCTTCTAGAAGCTTTTCCACTTGTTCATGACAACATGAAAAAGGCCCATTAAGAATTTTCAATAAAATTCTTATGAAATGAAATTAATCCACAAGGCCCAATAAACAAGTTATGGCCGAGTGACATTAAGTCATCAAATGAACTTGTCAAAAAATTTATTGACATTCATTTCATCCTTTGTCTCAAAAGACAAAAATACCCTTTTAACTATTTTCGTTCTTGTTTTGACTTAGCTTCCAGTTTAACTATTCCTATCGATGTGATTCGTGACAGTGACTTCATGGACCCAATGAACAAAGCTTGAGCTAAACACTTGGACTCAAAAGTTAACAAACCTTTTCCAAGTTTAGCTTAATGCCAACTGACTCCACTAAAGAGCTGACACTGAAAATCTCTCGGTTCAAATGAATTTATTTTCTACTCAAGAATTCGACCTAATTATGATGAGCGGATCCACTGAATATTATCTATGTTTACCCTTCATGAATGTCATCAGCTAGTCGGGATTTACTAAATTACCATTTTACCCTTCTAGCTGTTATTTCCTCAACTCCTTTGTCGCTTGTGAATAAGTTAGAAACAACGTATTGACGAGGAGCTAACAAGTCACATTGTTTCATCCAAAAGAGTCAGGACTCAATTTGGACACTGGCCAGTTTATTTATTCATACTCCAAGGAACAAAGCATGAGGTGACATACATTGCATTTCAGCAATCTTGTACATGAATTCCATATCTATGAGAACTTCACAAAGTTACTCATGACAGACTCACAACTTAGTACCTCACCAATAGGCCTTGTTCGGAATCACATATTGAGTCCGAACTTTGACTTTCTCAAATGAGAATACTGAAATGGCATGTCTCATTTCAGGATTAAGGTAAGCATGATGCAATTCATACATAGTGACTTCGAGACATAAGAGGTTAAATGGTTTGTTCTTATATTGTCTCTAGAAGTGCACTGGTCAATTCAGTACCTTCGGAAGATACCTAGAAGAACTATAGAGTCTCCAACTCTCAATGCCTCATAACCAGACATCATAGATTCTTCTAACAATCATACTGAGGTCAATAGTCCTTTGACCCTAAGATTGCGAATATATCGTTTTAAGCAAACTACGAAGAGTTTGTTCATGCAAATCTACATTTGTCTCTTCGTAAGTTGTTAAGTTTGTTTATGGACTAAAAGACTAAGGTTTTATCATAAAGCTTCAAACAAAGAAAGAATGAATGAACGTTTCAACTTTATTATTAATGAATAAGCAATTACAAGCAAGAGTCTTCGTAAGACTATATGACATCAAATGTACATAAATATACACTACTACTCTTCTTGTGGGCACCATTGACAACAGTTGGATCTAAGGTCGAGGGTACGAAGGGCGGTACCTGCAAAGAGGAATAGAAAACAAAGAGGAGTCGGTGGTGGCCGAAAATTAAAGAGGAAGAAAAAAAAGAGAGGGAGAGGAAACTCACCTTAGGACGCTCGATGGTGGTGGTACCCGTCGGTGGTGGTCAGAGAGAGAGGCTCGGTGGAGAGAGAGGCTCGATGGACTGGTGGTGGTGGCACGAGAGAGGGAGAGAGAGAGAGAGAGAGAGAGAGAGAGAGAGAGAGAGAGAGTGAGAGAGAAAAGGGCTAGGAATGTGAGAGAGAGAGAGAGAGGCTCGGCGGAACGTTAAGAATGAATGAAAATCGTAGTGAAAATTTGTTTTATATCCTGACCTAGAATTTGGGTGCGACGAAGTCGCACCCAATGACCTGTGTCAGTACTTTTGGGTACGACTTTGATATTTGTAAAAAGAGGGGGAAAATTTGGCCGCGGAAAAATTTAGGACATTTGGGTGCGACTAAGTCGCACCTAATAGTTTTGATAAAGTATTGGGTGCGACTAAGTCGCATCCAAAAGTTTTGACGGACTTTTGTCGCACCCAACGTTAAAAAAATTATCGAAAATTTTCAAATGCTTGTTTGACTTTTGGGTGCGAATAGTCGCACCTGAAAGCCTCATTTGGTGGGAATTTGGGGTGCGAAAATTCGCACCCGAATGTCTTCCACACCGAAAAAACAGTATTTGTGGTAGTGTGAGTCCAAGTATTTTAGCTCAAGCTTTGTTCATTTTGATCCATGAGGTCAATGTCACAAATCATATCGAGTAGGAATAGTTAAACTAGAAGTTCAGTCAAAACAAGAACGAGATAAGTTTTATGAAAATTGTCAAAATGGTGTTTTTGTCTTTTTGGACATAGGATGAAATGAATGTCAATAAATGTTTTGACATTTTCATATGATGACATATCATCACTCGGCCATAACAATTTTATTGGGCCTTGTGGATTAATTTCACTTCATAGAATTTTACTTGAAAATTCTTAATGGGCCTTTCTTATATCGTCATGAACAAATGAAGAAACATCTAGATGCTCTTGGCCGCCCAACATAGCTAGAAAAAGAGAGATTATTTTGTGCATTGATGTATGAAGATACTTGCCAAAGAAAAAGAGAAAACAAATTTCCTCTACAAGGAAAAAGGATTTCGGCCAAGCAAGGAGAGAACAAAAGAGGAAACAAGTCCAAGCCTTCTAGAAGGACTCTCTTGGCCGTGTGAATGAGGAAGGAATGAGAGAAAATTTTGCTCATGTATATGTGATATTCTATAGAAGATGAAACTACCTTATTGAAGGTAAAACCTCTCCTATAAATAGAGCCCTCATTTTTCACATTTCATTCATCCCAAAGTTTTAAAGATTTAGAGTCTCTCTCTCTAGAATATTGGTCGTGTTCTCTCTCTCTCTCTCTCTCTCTCTCTCTCTCTCTCTCTCTCTCTAGTTTTCTCTTCATTTTTATTCTGGCACCTAGGTCCACATTTGACCTAGTGTTTTAGCTATTCGCATTTAGGACTTGTTCTTGAGTCGTCGTGTTTAAAAGTGCCCACACACTAATTCCTTTCATTCTCGAGTGATTTTAGTGATAGAAACTTTCGTGGTTACTCGTGTTTCCGAGGAAAGAAGAGAGACGTGCTGCGATGGGAGACGAACGATTCAACCTTCCTAAGGCTTCTCAACGTTCAAGCTTCTCAAAAGGTTAGTAAACATATAATGCTCATTAATAGCTTTAATTTATATGTACTTGCTCTTTGTCTAGGTTAGTATAAACGTTTTACTTGTTTTAAAGAAAATTTTTAAATTTCGCCGCTTGCTCGAAGCGTTAAATATTTTCTTAACCCTAGATCAATTCCAACAAATGGTATCAGAGCTATGGTCGAAGATATGCATATACATGTATTTAAAATTATGAGCTTGAAACTCGTTTTCAAATGTTTACTAATTTTGTGACAAGTTAGAATTGTTTTCTTAGATTTTATTGCTCTTGCCTTTAAATTAAAAATCATGTTGATTTTCTATGACTTTGGGATGTTATTAAAACACATTAGAATCAGTTATAAAAGTTTTTAATTTTTTTTATAATGAAAAACGTGTTTTTAAGTTTGAGAAAATATCGAGTAATTTTGTGACTAGTTATATTGTCTTGCTAGTTTCGTTTATTTACTCGTTTCGTTTTATGTTTGTTGTTATTTTCTTTTATACCATGATATTATCATGTTAATAAAACACATATAAAATCTTTAACAACTTCATAAAACGTTCCGTTACACTCGATTCTTTTTTCGCACTCAAAGTCCGAACTTTAATTATTTCCAGTTTTTTTCGAGCTCGAGAAAATCGACAGCAAAATTGGCATAACTCTTAGCTCAGAATTCTAAATTTAATGATTTTTTAATCAAATTAAAGGTATGTTTGTCCTCTTTCCAATGAAATTCTTTTTAGGTCAAAAGAACATCGGAGCCGCCAGTTATGGTGATTTTACTCCGAGGTACGCGGCTCTTCCAAAAGTCCAATTTTTTATAATATTCCGGATTTTTAACCCCACTACCATGAGTTATTGAACTCTAATGAGAAAATTTCCTTGAGAAAAATTGTTTTTTTATAAAATAATAAACATAATGTGAAAGATTAAAATGTTTTGATTTTTGAAAGTTTAATTGAGATTGAATTTTTACAAAACTAGTTTGAATTTTGAAAATCATTTTCGTTTTCAAACTTGAAAATATTTTGTCATCCAAATCAAATAACTTTCAAAATGTTTTCAAAACTATATATATATCACATATGTTCAAAATATATATGGTCTTGAAAATTTGAGCGGGAGGTCTCCTCGTAGACGAGCCGAAAAATAAAAGATGTGTAATCTCAAACTTTAAAGTGTTAGAGTGAGTTGAAGTTTACACTTCCCTCATGCACTTTCTTGAATAGAAAATAGGAAAATGTCCGAGTATGCACCATTTGCATTTATGCACCAACACTGCTCTTCGTTGAACATGAAGATCTAGGATTCCTTTCTAGATGTCCACTCTATCGCTCTATAACTAGGAAAGTTGTTTCCAAACTTATAAAGATGATGTGACAACTCCAAAAACTAAGTGGGAGGGTTATACTTGTTGTTTGTAACCCACGATCCCCAACACTAATGAAAGAAGTAATTAACGTGAGACTAAGAGTCACTCTTGTGGCCCTCTCTTCAATGGGATTACTTTATGGTGTTTTTGCTTCGATCATTGCTCAATGAGCTTTGTCCAAGAATGAGAAGATGAAGACAAGGCCTCCCCTTGGGGGATTGTTTTTTCAAAGTTGACCTTTTGGACTAAGTGGTTGGTTGCACACTTAGGCTCAATCCCTTGTAATCCTCCCTTGAGGCTGTACGAAAGGATGTGAGTGATCAAACCAATTTAAAAGGTGGCTAGTCAAAATTGGTGTGTTGACATCTTGGCTAAGCATTAATGATGTGTCATTTACTTATAAATGGAGATTTTTTGCGGCCTTCTCTTGAGGGAGTCAATTATCATTTGGTTTATAACACCTTTGGATTTTATCAAATGTTTAAAAACTTAAATCGTAAACCAAAGACTAATCATAAACATGTTTCAACTTAATCAGGCAAAATGTCTCTCAACCATCTCTCAACCATCCTTTCCTCGAACAAACTCGAAACAAAGAACTACGTAGATTCGAAACATATCCTCGATATCATCTTTACCGTTAACAAGCACAAATGGGTACTCACCACCCCGTGTCCTCCTCTAACGAATGATTATTCAACTCAAGAGGACAAAGACGCCTTGGTGGCCTAGATCTGCTCCGATGAGATTGTGAGGTGCTATATCTTAGCATCAATGAACAATGTGTTGCAACAACAACATCGTGACATCGAGATTGCCGCTGACATGCCCAACAATCTCCATGAGATGTTTGGAGGGCAAAGGCGTCAAGCAAGGCAACAAGCAGTCCGATAGTTTATGAACTGTCATATGAAGGCTAGGATTCCTGTTGGAGACTTTATGATACTGATCATTAGTTTTCTGAATCAAATGGAAATCCTAGGATCTGAGATTGATGGGAAGAATGTCATAGATATGATCTTAGAAACTCTCCCCGCATCTCCTAATACCTCAAAGATGAACTACTCCATAAACAAGCTAGAGTACACTGTTACCAAGCTTATGAAGGAACTTCACACTGCTGTAGGTCTCACTAAGAGAAAGAGGAATCAAGGAGAGGCACATGCTACTGAGCAAAAATCCTCCGCCTCTGGAACTAAGAAAAGACCTCACAAGGCTGATAAAAAGAACTGTCCTGCCAATCTTAAAGCAAAGGAACATAGTATTGTACTAGTTACTGAAGCATGCTTAGTAGCTGATAATATATCAACGTGGATTCTTGACTCCGCTGCTACTAACCATATTTGTTGTTCCTTGAATGGTTTTAAGAAAACCAAAAGCTTAGAGGAAGGCGACTTCTGTTTCAAATGGGGTGATGGGAGCCTTGTGTCTGCAAAGCCTGTGGGATCTGTGACGCTGTCTTTTGAAGACCGCACTTTAAACTTGAATAATGTTTATTTTGTTCCTACCTTTGGGAAGAACTTAATAGATAACGATCTAATTAGGGAGCCAAAGAGGATCAAACTTTCTGAATCCTCCGATCTAACAAAACCAACATACCTATGGCACTTAAGACTTGGTCATATCAGTCTAGATATGATTAAGAGACATGTGAGGGACAGTCCACTCCAAGCCTCTGCAATAGGTTCACTACCTACTTGCGAATCTTGCATAGAAGGAAAAATGACTAAGCGAACTTTCTCCGATAAGGGTCGAAGAGCCACTGAGCTGCTGGAACTAGTACATTCTGATGTATGTGGTCCGCTCAGTCATCAGGCACGTGGTGGATACGAATACTTCGTCACATTCACCGATGATTACTCAAGATACGGTATTGTCTATTTGCTCAAACACAAATCCGAGACCTTTAACGTATTTAAGGTCTTTAGGGCTTTAGTGGAAAAGCAAATTGGCAAACAGATCAAAACCCTTCGATCCGATCGAGGTGGTGAGTATATGTCGGAAGAGTTCGATGACTTTCTTAAATAATAAGGTATCGCTTCTCAGCTTACCGCACCTGGCACACCTCAACAAAACGGAGTGTCAGAGAGAAGGAACCGAACTCTTATGGAGATGGTTAGATCAATGATGAGTTACTCATCACTCCCTCTTTTCTTTTGGGAATATTCCCTCGAAACAGCCGCTTACATTCTGAACCAAGTTCCGTCCAGAATGGTTCCTGGTACTCCTTATGAACGATAGACTGGCCGTAAAGTAAGTCTGGGCCACATCCGATGAGATTGTGAGGTGCTATATCTTGGCATCAATAAACAATATGTTGCAATAACAACATCGTGACATCGAGACTGCTGCCGACATGCTCAATAATATCCATGTGATGACTGGAGGGCAAAGGCGTCAAGCAAGGCAACAAGCAGTCCGACAGTTTATGAACTGCCGCATATAGGCTGGGACTCCTGTCAGGGACCATATGATGCCGATCATTAGTTACCTGAATAAGATGGAAATCCTAGGATCTAAGATTAACGAGGAGACCAAACCAGATATGATCTTGGAAACTCTTCCCGAATCTTTCGATACCTTCAAACTGAATTACTCCATGAACAAGCTAGAGTACACTGTTACCAAGCTTATGAAAGAGCTTCACACTACTGAAGGTCTCACTAAGAGTAAGAGGAATCAAAGAGAGGCTCATGCTACTGAGCGCAAAGCCTCCGCCTCTGGATCTAAGAAGAGACCTCACAAGGCCGATAAGAAGAACTGTCCTGCCTATCTCAAAGCAAAGGAACATAGTATTGTACTAATTACCGAAGTACGCTTAGTAGCTGATAATGTATCAACGTTGATTCTTGACTCCGCTGCTACTAACCATATTTGTTGTTCCTTGACTGGTTTCAAGAAAACCAAAGGCTTAGAGGAAGGCGGCTTCTGTTTCAAATGGGGTGATGGGAGCCTGGTGTCTGCGAAGGTTGTGGGATCTGTGACGCTGTCTTTTGAAGACCGCACTTTAAACTTGAATAATGTTTATTTTGTTCCTACCTTTGGGAAGAACTTAATATTCGTTGCTCGTCTTCTTGAGCAAGATTATTGTTTAAAGTTCATTAAGAATGGAATTCGTTTTTCATTTCCTGATAATTCTTTTGTTACTGATGGATTTATGAAGAATGCTCTGTTTTACATCTATCCCACTCAACCTTCTCTTTTAGAGACCGAAATAGATAACGATCTAATTAGGGAGCCAAAGAGGATCAAACTTTCTGAATCCTCCGATCTAACAAAACCAACATACCTATGGCACTTAAGACTTGGTCATATCAGTCTAGATAGGATTAAGAGACCTGTGAGGGACAGTCCACTCCAAGCCTCTGCAATAGGTTCACTACCTACTTGCGAATCTTGCATAGAAGGAAAAATGACTAAGCGACCTTTCTCCGATAAGGGTCGAAGAGCCACTAAGCTGCTAGAACTAGTACATTCTGATGTATGTGGTCTGCTCAGTCATCAGGCACGTGGTGGATACGAATACTTCGTCACATTCACCGATGATTACTCAAGATACGGTATTGTCTATTTTCTCAAAACACAAATCCGAGACCTTTAACGTATTTAAGGTCTTTAGGGCTTTAGTGGAAAAGCAAATTGGCAAAGTGATCAAAACCCTTCGATCTGATCGAGGTGGTGAGTATATGTCTGGAGAGTTCGATGACTTTTTTAAGAAGAAGGCATCGCTTTTCAGCTTACCGCACCTGGCACACCTCAACAAAACAGAGTGTCAAAGAGAAGAAACCGAACTCTTATGGAGATGGTTAGATCAACGATGAGTTACTCATCACTCCCTCTTTTCTTTTGGGGATATTCCCTCAAAACAGCCGCTTACATTGTGAACCAAGTTCCGTCCAGAATGGTTCCTGGTACTCCTTATGAACGATAGACTGGCCGTAAAGTAAGTCTTGGCCGCATAAGAACTTGGGGTTGCCCCGCACACGTGCTAGTAGGTAAGAATTGTGTCTGTTGGTTGGATATCCGAAGGAAACTAAAGGTTTCACATTCTATAGTCTCGAGGATGATAAGACTTTCGTTAGCACGAATGCTCGTTTCCTTGTGGAGGACTTTATGAAGGATGCAAAACCTAGAAGCAAAATTGTGCTTGAAGAAAAGTTGGGTGAGGAAGCTTCTACCTCATTTGTGAGAACTGTTCTCACCCTAACTGAAACACTACCTAACTCCTAAGAATCTCGTCAAGTAGTACTTCAACGTAGTGGGAGGGCTACTCAAAAGCCAGACAGGTACATGTCCTATGGAGACTCTCTCGTAGCCATCTCTGACATGGATGATCTTGTTTCCTATAGCCAAGCGATGGCTTGTTCTGAATCAAATCTTTTGCTTGATGCCATGAAAGTTGAAATGCACTCGATGTATGTCAACAAAGTCTGGAAACTTGTAGACCTTCCTGAAGGGATTAAACCCGTAGGGTGTAAGTGGATATACAAGAAGAAAAGTGGTCCGGATGGCAACGTCGAGACGTTCAAAGCACGACTTGTGGCTAAGGGTTATACCCAACAAGAAGGGATTGACTATGAAGAAACCTTCTCGCTAGTCGCGATGCTTAAATCCATCCGCATACTTCTATCCATAGCTACAGCTCTCGACTATGAGATCTGGCAAATGGATGTCAAGACAGCCTTCTTGAATGACAGTCTTGACGAACGCATTTATATTGATAAGGTGATGGATCGCTACTCGATGCAAGACTCCAAGAAGGGCCAAACACCCTTTAAGCATGGAGTTTCACTCTCTAAGGACCAGTCTCCCAAAACTGCACAAGAGATTGAAGATATGAGGAAAATTCCTTACGCCTCTGCCGTAGGAAGCCTCATATATGCTATGTTTTGCACTAGACCTGACATCTGTTTCGCCGTTGGCGTAGTTAGCCGTTTCTAATCCAACCCTGGACCCGAGCATTGGATTGCTGTTAAGCATGTTCTTAAGTATCTTCGAAGAACTAGGAACTTGATGCTTACATACTCAGGTACTGAACTGACTATGACGGGATATACAGACTCCGATTTTCAAGCGGATAAGGATTCCAGAAAATCCACTTCAGGATATGTGTTCATCCTTAATGGTGGAGCTGTTGTGTGGAGGAGAATTGAGCAATCTTGCATTGCTGACTCCACAGTGGAAGCAGAATATGTGGCTGCTTGTGAAGCATCCAAAGAGGCTGTATGGCTTAGAAAATTCCTTAAGTATTTGGAAGTTGTTCCAAACGTTGACGAGCCCATGACCCTTTATTGTGATAATAGTGGGGCACTCAAAGGAACCTCGACGACATAAGCGCTCTAAACACATTGAGAGGAAATACCATTTGATTCGAGAGATTGTGCAGCGCGGAGACGTTTATGTGACGTAGATCTATGGCAGATCTATTCACAAACGCCCTAGCGAACAAGGTCTTCGACCAACATCGAGAGGGATTAGACATGAAGGACTACACACATCTTCTTTTACTCAAGTGGGAGATTGTTGTCAATGGTGCCCACAAGAAGAGTTGTAGTCTTTATTTTGTACATTTGATGTAATAAAGTCTCACGAAGACACTTGCTTGCAATTGCTTATTCATTAATAAAAAGTTGAAACGTTCATTTATTCTTCCTTGTCTGTTTGAAGCTTTATGAGAAAACATTAGTCTTTAGTCCATAAACAAACCTAACAACACATGAAGAGACAAATGTAGATTTGCATGGACAAACTCTTCATGGTTTGCTTAAAACGATATATTCGCAATCTAAGGGTCAAAGGACTATTGACCTCAGTATGATTGTCAGGAGAATCTATGATGTCTGGTTATGGGACATTGAGAGTTGGAGACTCTATAGTTCTTCTAGGTATCTTCCGAAGGTACTGAATTGACCAGTACACTTCTAGAGAAAAAATAAGAATAAACCATTTAACCTCTTATGTCTCGAAGTCACTACGTATGAATTGCATCGTGCTTACCTTAATCCTGAAATGAGACATGCCATTTCACAGCTTACGTATTCTCATTTGAGAAAGTCAGAGTTCGGACTCACTATGTGATTCCGAACAGGGCCTATTGGTGAAGTACTAAGTTGTGAGAATGTCATGAGTAACTTTGTGAAGTTCTCATAGATATGGAATTCATGTACAAGATTGCTGAAATGCAATGTATATCACCTCATGCTTTGTTCCTTGGAATGTGAATAAATGAACTGGCCAGTGTCCAAATTGAGTCTTTACTCTTTTGGATGAAACAATGTGAGTTGTTAGCTCCTCGTCAATACATCGTTTCTAACTTACTCACAAGCGACAAAGGAGTTGAGGAAATAACAGCGAGAAGGGTAAAATGGTAATTTTGTAAATCCCGACTAGCTGATGAGATTCATGAAAGGTAAACACTGATAATATTCTGTGGATCCACTCACTACAATTAGGTTGAATTCTTGAGTAGAAAATAAATTCATTTGAACTGAGAGATTTTCAGTGTCAACTCTTTAGTGGAGTCAGTTGACATTAAGTTAAACTTGGAATAGGTTTGTGAACTTTTGAGTTCAAGTATTTAGCTCAAGCTTTGTTCATTTGGATCCATGAGGTCACTATCACAAATCATATCGAGTAGGAATAGTTAAACTAGAAGCTAAGTCAAAACAAGAACGAGACAAGTTTTACGAAAATTGTCAAAAGGGTAAATTTGTCTTTTTGGACATAGCATGAAATGAATGGCAATAAATATTTTTGACATGGTCATATGATGACCTAGATCACTCGGCCATGATGTGTTCATTGGGCCTTGTGGATTAATTTCATTTCATAGAATTTTACTTGAAAATTCTTAATGGGCTTTTCTTATGTTGTCATGAACAAGTAAAGAAAAATCTAGAAAGACTTTCTAGGAGCCTTTTGGCCGTCCAACCCAAGAGAATGGGAGACTAATTTCGTGCAGCCCGTGTGAAAGAGAGATTATTTTGTGCATTAATGTATGAAGAAACTTGCCAAAAGAAAAAGGGGAAACAAATTTGCATCTAGATGCATTAGGGAATTCGACCAAGTAAGGAAGGGAAGAAAAGATGAAACAAATCCAAGGGCTTCTAGAAGCACTCTTGGCCGTGTGACTCTAAGGGAAGGAGAGCAATATTTGCTCATGAATATGTGATATTAAATGAAAGAGGAAACTACCTTATTGAAGGTAAAACCTCTCCTATAAATTGAGCCCTCATTCCCTTCATTTCATTCATCCAAAGTTTAAGAGATTGAGAGACTCTCTCTCTAGAACATTGGCAAAACTCCTCTCTCTCTCTCTCTAGTTATTTTTCGTTTTTGTTTTGGCACCTAGGTCCTCATTTGACCTAGTGGTTTTAGCTCTTCGACTCTTAGACTTGTTCTAGAGTCGTCGTGTTTAAAAGTGCCCACTCATTAATTCCTTTTCTCTTTTGTGATTTAGTGATAGAAACTTTTGTGGTTGCTCGAGTTGGCGAGGAAAGAAGAGAGACGTGCTGCGAGGAAGACGAACGTTTCCAACCTTCCGAAGGCTCATCAACGTTCAAGCTTCTAAAAAGGTTAGTAAATTTATTATGCTCATAATAGTTTTATTTACGTGTATTTGATCCTTGTCTTGGTTAGTAAAATCGTTTTACTTATTAAAAGAAAAATTTTAAAATTCCGCCGCTTACCCAAAGCGTTAAACTTTTTCTTAAACCCTAGATCAATAACAACATGGAATTCATGTACAAGATTGCTGAAATGCAATGTATATCACCTCATGCTTTGTTCCTTGGAATGTGAATAAATGAGCTGGCTAGTGTTCAAATTGAGTCATGACTCTTTTGGATTAAACAATGTGACTTGTAAGCTCCTCGTCAATACACTGTTTCTAACTTACTCACAAGCGACAAACGAGTTGAGGAATGAACAGCTAGAATGGTAAAATGGTAGTTTTGTAAATCCCGACTAGATGATGATATTCATGAAGGGTAAACATGGATAATATTCAATGGATCCACTCATCACAATTTAGTTGAATTCTTGAGTAGAAAATAAATTCATTTGAACCGAGATATTCTCAGTGTCAACTCTTTAGTGGAGTCAGTTGACATTAAGCTAAACTTGGAAAAGGTTTGTGAACTTTTGAGTCCAAGTAATTTAGCTCAAGCTTTGTTCATTTGGATTCATGAGGTCACTGTCACAAATCATATCGAGTAGGAATAGTTAAACTAGAAGCTAAGTCAAAACAAGAACGAGACAAGTTTTATGAAAATTGTCAAAATGGTATTTTTGTCTTTTTGGACATAGGATGAAATGAATGTCAATAAATGTTTTGACATTGTCATATGATGACATATCATCACTCGGCCATAACAATTTTATTGGGCCTTGTGGATTAATTTCACTTCATAGAATTTTACTTGAAAATTCTTAATGGGCCTTTCTTATGTTGTTATGAACAAATGAAGAAACATCTAGAAGCTCCTTCTAGATTCTCTTGGCCGCCCAACATAGGTAGAAAAAGAGAGATTATTTTGTGGATTGATGTATGAAGATACTTGCGAAAAGAAAAAGAGGAAACAAATTTCCTCTACAAGGAAAGAGGATTTCGGCCAAGCAAGGAGAGAACACTACTACAAATGTTGGATTATACAACCCACTTTCTACAACGCTTAAAATATGTGTTGTAGAAACTAGGGATTCTACAACGCTTAACATAAGCGTTGTAGAAACTTGGTGTTTCTACAACGCTTATGGCTAAGCGTTGTAGAATCTGGGTGTTTCTACAACGCTTACGGATAAGCGTTGTAGAATCTGATGGTTTCTACAACGTTTATAGCTAAGCGTTGTAGAAACTTAGTGATTTTACAACGCTTGTGTTAAGCGTTGTAGAAGTAAATAAATTTCAGATTTCCCACAATGTTTAGACTATCCGTTGTAGAATCCTCGCCACGGCACCACATGATTTATGCCGCGGCGAAAACTTTCTACAACGCAAGGTAAAAGCGTTGTAGAAGGATGGACCTCGCCGCAGCGACTCGTTCTACAACGGATTTTATGACCGTTGTAGAATCCATTCGCCGCGGCGATGGTCATTTCCCGCCGCGGCGACATTATCTCGCCGCGGCTAGAAATATTCTCCGCTGCGGCGAGAAGGATACCGTGGCCAAGCAGTTTTTTATGAACCTGCCTCGCCGCGGTGATGAAGGAATCCCGCCGCGGCGAGATGATCCTACAACGGTTATAAAATCCGTTGTAGGACCTTCTCGCCGCAGCAAAAACATAGTCTCGCCGCGGCGAAGTTTTTAAGGTTTTCCCTATATAAGCCCATTTTCAGTTTTTTTTCTCATTTTTCTCAAAATACAAACGCGAGACAACCATTTCGGCCGATTTTGTCCTGATTTTTTCTTCCAAATTCCCTCGCCACGTCCTCGCCGCCCCGAACTCTCGCCGTCGCCTTGTCCTCGCCACCATTCTCGCTCGCCACGTCCTCGCCGCCATTCTCGCTCGCCACATCCTCGCCGCCCCCACTCTCTCGCGCCTCTCTCTCTCTCGCCGTCTCTCTCTCTCTCTCTCTCTCTCTTTAACATTGTAAGGTATGATTTTCTAAGTTTTTAAGGTGCTTATTGATTTAATTTCGTGTTGTTGATATGGATTTCGTGTTTTTGAATATGGATTTCATGTTATTTTCCCGAGTTGCATGTTGTTTGATTTTCTTAATTCACAAAATTAGGGTTTTTAATTTTATTTTCTTTGTTTAGAACACGAAATTAGGTTTTTGTTTGACATATTATGAATAAATTTGAGTTAGAATTTGTGTTAGAATGAATTTGAGTTAGAATTTGTGTTAGAATGAATTTGAGTTAGATTGCAATATCCGTATAGTGTTTGACATATTGTGACATCGGTTAGTATTTTAAATGGTTATATTGATTAATGTTGATATTGAATTGTTTATGAATTTCTCAATTGTTGGAATTGTTTATGAATTTCTTATTATTGGAATTGTTTATGAATTTGATATTGTTATGTTTAAATGAAGTTGGAATTGATATAGAATTTGTGATTGTTGTGACATTGTTAGTATTTAAAATGGCTATGTTCATGGTAGATGTCGAGATTGAATTTTTTATGATTATGCTTTGTGAAGGTGAAAAATGGTTCGAACAAAAAATCCGGCGGGCGCCACGGCTCCGAGCTCTTCCAAAGGTCCTAGTAAAAGTAAAGGTAAGCGAGCTCGTCAACCGTCCCCTGAAGCAGATTATAATACAAGTATCTTCACTGAGCGGGAATGTGAGCTCTAACACCGATATAGGATTGTTAATCCACAACAGTATTCAAGGTCATGACTGGGTGAAGTATTGTGTCGTTCCCGAGTTCGAGGCGAACTTAAACTTCATGTATGAATTCTACGCAAACTTACCAAATCACAATGGAGATGTTGTGACGGTCCGAGATAGACCAGTCGATGTAAGCGTCGAACCTATCAACGATTTGCTTGGGACCCCAGATGTGCCTTTCGAGAATGAAGGCTATCGGGAATGGTTAAGAACTTGCAGCCACGAGGAGATGACGAGGTTGCTGTGCATTCCAGGAGAGGATTGGGTCCTTGAAAAAGGAAAAAGGGTACTCAAGCGTGACCAACTCACCAGGATTGCTAAAGCTTGGATTTACTTTGTTTGCGCTCGCCTCTTTCCGATCAAGCACTTCACCACTCTTGACGAGGGTCATATCCAGGTGTTGTTCTGCATCATAAAAGGTTATTCTATCAACGTCGGTCGATTCATCTACAATTGGATGAAGAGTCTAGACTATACTAATGAACGACACGGTTTGCCATATCCATCAATCATTACCGGCCTTTGTACAAATGCGGGGGTAGGACACTCGAAAAGGGATACGATCAAGGGTCCTATGGGGCCTATTACGAATAATATCATCGATCGGTACAAGATTAGGGAGGAACCTCAAGCGGAGGAAGCGGAGGAAGAGGAGGAAGAAGGGGAAGAGGGACCACCACTCAACGAGCCTAGAGTGTTCTTACAAGCACCTCCGGTAGTCGACCCCGCCACCATCGACTACGTAGCTCAATGCTCCAACTATCTCGTCGGCGGGTTCCAACACACGCAACAGTACATGCACCAACAAGCGGAGTATGGTGCCTCTCACATCAACCAATTGAACGATCTCTACTCTCGGTGGGACATCAACCAAGAGAACCAGGTGTTATTTCCTCCATATGCTCAATACTCCAACTATCAATACCCACCACCACAATGGCCACCGCATATGGCACCTCCTCAATATCCTGCGCACTCACCACCACCACCACCACCGAATGACGAGTAAACCAACAACACCAACTCCTCAATAACAATTTCAAACTCTTTTAAAATTTAAATTAAGTTTAAGACTCGTTTGGTTTGTTTATGTTTATGTTTATGTTTAAGACTCGTGTTTTATTTAATGTGTGTTTGAGACTTGATTATATATTTGAGACTCATCTTAATTTCAAGATGTTAATATTTACCGCTTGTGAAATCTGAATGTGTGAAGGTTTTTTATTTAAATCGTAATTTTTTTTGTTGAAAAACAGGTTTAAAATGGGAAAGAAAGTGAAATATGAATGATGAGGTGATTATACTCTAATCTCGCCGCGGCTATGTACTGTTCTCGCCACGGCGTGGAATTGATGCCGCGGCGAGATTTCTACTTTGCCGCTGTGACGGATTCTACAACGCTTCTCCAAGCGTTGTAGAAAGTCCTCGCCGCGGCGAAAAATCAACTTCGCCGCGGCGAGACACTTACCGAGAGGATGCATTTTTTTAATCATGACCTCGCCGCGGCGACATAATTTTCTCGCCGTGGCAAGTTGTTTTCTCCACGGCGAAATAATATAGTCGCCGCGGCGAGGGATTCTACAACGCTTCCTCAAGCGTTGTAGAAACGTCTCGCCGTGGCGCAAAACATACATCGCCGCGGCGCGAAACTTATAGAAAATATACATTTTTTAAACATGATCTCGCCGCGGCGACATGATATTCTCGCTGCGGCGACTTCATGTCGCCGCGGCGCCAAACCAACTTAGCCGCGGCGAGAAACTTACCGAGAGCATGCATTTTTTTAAACATGACCTCACCGCGGCGACATGATATTCTCGCTGCGGCAAGTTGTACTCGCCGCGGTGTAATAACATAGTCGCCGCGGCGAGAGATTCTACAAAAAGCGTTGTAGAAAGTCCTCGCCGCGGCGGAAAACCAACCTCGCCGCGGCAAGAGTCTAGAAATGATATTTTAAATTTAGACACTGTAGAAAGAAATTTTAAACGAGGAATAATGTTGTCCATAAGAGAATAACATAAAATCCAAAATGAAAATATATTGTTAAGTGTTCTAAATCAAACAAAAATAGGATCTATATCCTTACGAAGTAGATGAGAAACATCGTCATCATCAAAATCATCCATCTCTTGATCAATAGGAGGTAATCCCGATGTGAACGGTGGAATGCTAGACATGTCTTCGTCTTCTTCATCGTTACTATTTATCGCTTTCATATGAACTACTAACGATAACTCTGGATTGGCTGGATCCGAAACATAAAACACTTGACTTGCTTGCGAAGCCAAAATAAATGAATCATTCTCGTAGCCAATCCGTCTAAAGTCGACAACTGTAACTCCGTCATTATCAACTTTAACATGATTATTATCTGCCCATTTGCACTTGAATAATGCGACTCGCAACCCGCAATAATCAAGTTCCCAAATGTCTTCAATGTATCCATAATAGTTCATAAAAGCATGTTTTGGATTCTTATCTTTGGCCGATGAAACATGTAATGCTTCGGCAAACAATGTAACACCACTATTTTGAACGGGATGCTTGTTGTCTCTCTCTCTCTCTCTCTTGTGTAAAGTGTAAAACCATTAACAGACCAAGCAGTGTACCTTGTAACCATTGAGGAAGGCCCGCTAAATAGTTTACTCAATGTAGATGAATGTCCTGCCTCTTTAAATAAGCATTTTCCAAGCCAGTTCTGAAACAAACGGTTGTGCTCTTCTTGTAACCATTTTTCATTTATGCCTTTCTTTGGATTATTCACTCTCAACTCATTCAAATGAATATCCACAAATGGCATGACCTCAGAAGCGTTGTGTAGCACATGGAGACCGGCTTGCTCCCATTATTTTCGGTTGACACTCGAATAGGTACCTATAAATAAAAACATACTTAAACAAGAACGGTCATAATTTAAAGTAACAAATAAAGTGTAAAAAACATACCTGTAGATAGAGCTTTTGAATCAAAATTAGTGTTTTTGGGTACCCCAATTTCGTCTGCTTTAGCTAAATACTCAGAACAAAACTCAACCGACTGTTCTGCTATGTTATTTTCAACTATACTTCGTTCGGGCCTATTGTAGTTCTTCACGTAGCTTTTCAACACTTTCATGTAACGTTCAATTGGATACATCCACCGTAAAAACACGGGCCCGCATAATTTCACTTCACGTACCAAGTGGACGGTTAAATGAACCATGATGTCGAAAAACGAAGGTGGAAAGAACTTTTCGAGCAAGCAGAGAGTTTTCACCAATTATGACTGCATTAAATCTAGACGAGTAGGATCGATGACCTTCGAGCAAATTGAGTTAAAGAATGTTGTCAATAGTGCCCACAGGAAGAGTTGTAATCTTTATATTGTACATTTGATGTAATAAAGTCTCATGAAGACTCTTGCTTGTAATTGCTTATTCATTAATAAAAAGTTGAAACGTTCATTCATTCTTCCGTGTCTGTTTGAAGCTTTATGATAAAACATTAGTCTTTAGTCCATAAACAAACTAAACAACTTACGAAGAGACAAATGTAGATTTGCATGAACAAACTCTTCGTAGTTTGCTTAAAACGATATATTCGCAATCTAAGGTTCAAAGGACTATTGACCTTAGTACGATTGTTAGAAGAATCTATGATGTCTAGTTATGAGGTATTGAGAGTTGGAGACTCTATAGTTCTTCTAGGTATCTTCCGAAGGTACTGAATTGACCAGTGCACTTCTAGAGACAAGACAAGAACAAACCATTTAACCTCTTATGTGTCGAAGTCACTATGTATGAATTGCATCGAGCTTACCTTAATCCTGAAATGAGACATGTCATTTCACACCTTAGTATTCTCATTTGAGAAAGTCAGAGTTCGGACTCACTATGTGATTCCGAACAAGGCCTATTGGTGAAGTACTAAGTTGTGAGAATGTCATGAGTAACTTTGTGAAGTTCTCATAGATATGGAATTCATGTACAAGATTGCTGAAATGCAATATATATCACCTCATGCTTTGTTCCTTGGAGTGTGAATAAATGAACTGGCCAGTGTCCAAATTGAGTCTTCACTCTTTTGGATGAAACAATGTGACTTGTTAGCTCCTTGTCAATGTTTGAATCGATCTAGGGTTTAAGAAAAAGATTAACGCTTCGTTAAGCGGCGGAATTTTAAAAATTTTCTTTTTAAGTAAAACTAGTTTTTACTAACCTAGACAAGAGCATATGCATGTAAATAAAAACTAATATGAGCTATTAAAGTTACTAACCTTTCTTGAAGCTTGAACCTTGTAGAAGCTTTTGGAAAGTTGCAACGCTCGTCTCCCCTCGCAGCACGTCTCTCTTTCTTTCCTCTTCACCTCGAGCAACCACGAAAGTTTCTATCACTAAATCACTCGAAAAGAAGGAATCAGTGAGTGGGCACTTTTAAACACTACGACTTAAGAACGAGTCTCGAAGTCGCAGAGCTAAACACTAGGTCGAGTGAGGACCTAGGTGCCAAGACAAGAAAAATCGAAAATATAAACTAGAGAGAGAGAGAGGAAGGGGCGGCCAAGTCTAGAGAGAGAAGCTCTCAATCTCTAAAACTTTGCATGAATGAAAAGTGTGGAATGAGGCTCCTATTTATAGGAGAGGTCTCACCTTCAATAAGGTAGTTTCCTCTTCTATAGAATATCACATATTCATGAGCCAATTTCCCTTTTCCTTCAAAGAGGTGCACGTCCAAGACAAAACAAGTAAGTCCTTGGATTTGTTTCCTCTTTTGTTTGCTTCTCTCTTGACCACATTTGGGCGCCCACCATGTTTCCTCTTAGGGGAAATTTGTTTCCTCTTTTTCTTTTGGCAAGTATCTTGATACATTTATGCACAAAATATTCTCTCTTCCTATGGGTATTATGGGCGCCTATCACCTTCTAGAAGGGGCTTCTAGAAGCTTTTCCATTTTGTTCATGACAACATGAAAAAGGCCCATTAAGAATTTTCAATAAAATTCTTATGAAATGAAATTAATCCACAAGGCCCAATTAATCATATTATGGCCGAGTGACATTAAGTCATCAAATGAACTTGTCAAAAAATTTATTGACATTCATTTCATCCTTTGTCTCAAAAGACAAAAATACCCTTTTGACAATTTTCGTTCTTGTTTTGACTTAGCTTCCAGTTTAACTATTCCTATCGATGTGATTCGTGACAGTGACCTCATGGACCCAAATGAACAAAGCTTTAGCTAAACACTTGGACTCAAAAGTTCACAAACCTTTTCCAAGTTTAGCTTAATGCCAACTGACTCCACTAAAGAGCTGACACTGAAAATCTCTCGGTTCAAATGAATTTGTTTTCTACTCAAGAATTCGACCTAATTATAATGAGCGGATCCACTGAATATTATCTATGCTACCCTTCATGAATGTCATCAGCTAGTCGGGATTTACTAAATTACCATTTTACCCTTCTAGCTGTTATTTCCTCAACTCCTTTGTCGCTTGTGAATAAGTTAGAAACAATGTATTGACGAGGAGCTAACAAGTCACATTGTTTCATCCAAAAGAGTCAGGACTCAATTTGGACACTGGCCAGTTCATTTATTCACACTCCAAGGAACAAAGCATGAAGGGACATACATTGCATTTCAGCAATCTTGTACATGAATTCCATATCTATGAGAACTTCACAAAGTTACTCATGACAGACTCACAACTTAGTACTTCACCAATAGGCCTTGTTCGGAATCACATAATGAGTCCGAACTTTGACTTTCTCAAATGAGAATACTAAGGTGTGAAATGGCATGTCTCATTTCAGGATTAAGGTAAGCATGATGCAATTCATACATAGTGACTTCGAGACATAAGAGGTTAAATGGTTTGTTCTTATATTGTCTCTAGAAGTACACTGGTCAATTCAGTACCTTCGGAAGATACCTAGAAGAACTATAGAGTCCCAAACTCTCAATGCCTCATAACCAGACATCATAGATTCTTCTAACAATCATACTGAGGTCAATAGTCCTTTGACCCTAAGATTGCGAATATATCGTTTTAAGCAAACTACGAAGAGTTTGTTCATGCAAATCTACATTTGTCTCTTCGTAAGTTGTTAAGTTTGTTTATGGACTAAAAGACTAAGGTTTTATCATAAAGCTTCAAACAAAGAAAGAATGAATGAACGTTTCAACTTTTTATTAATGAATAAGCAATTATAAGCAAGAGTCTTTGTAAGACTATATGACATCAAATGTACATAAATAGACACTACTACTCTTCTTGTGGGCACCATTGACAACAAACTCCCACTTGACTCAAAGAAGATGTGAGTAGTCCTACATGCCTAACCCCTCTCGAAGTTGGTCGAAGACCATGTTCGCTAGGGCCTTGGTGAATGGATCTTCCAGAGATCTACTTCACCTCCACGTCTCCGCGTTGCGCGATCTCTCGAATCAAATGGTATTTCCTCTCAATATGTTTAGAGCGCTTATGGCTTCTAGGTTCCTTTGAGTTAGCGACAGGCCCACTATTATCACAATAAAGGGTCATGGGCTTGTCGACGTTTGGAACAACTTCCAAATACTTAAGCAATTTTCTAAGCCATACAGCCTCTTTGGATGCTTCACAAGCAGCCACATATTCTGCTTCCATTGTGGAGTCAACAATGCAAGATTGCTTAATACTTCTCCACACAACAGCTCCACCATTAAGGATGAACACAGATCCCGAAGTGGATTTCCTGGAATCCTTATCCGCTTGAAAATCGGAGTCGGTATATCCCGTCATAGTCAGGTCAGTACCTGAGTATGTAAGCATCAAGTTCCTAGTTCTTCGAAGATACTTAAGAACATGCTTAACAGCAATCCAGTGCTCGGGTCCAGGGTTGGATTGGAAACGGCTAACTACGCCAACGGCGAAACAGATGTCAGGTCTAGTGCAAAGCATGGTATACATGAGGCTTCCTACGGCAGAGGCGTAAGGAATCTTCCTCATGTCTTCAATCTCTTGTGCAGTCTTGGGAGACTGGTCCTTAGAGAGTGAAACTCCATGCCTAAAGGGTGTTTGACCCCTCTTGCAGTCTTGCATCGAGAAGCGATCCATCACCTTATCAATATAAGATGCTTGAGAGAGCGACAGGGTCCGGTTTTTCCTATCTCGAAAGATTTGGATCGCCAGAATGTACGCGGCTTCTCCTAGATCCTTCATATCGAATTGCTTTGCCAGCTAGACCTTAACCTCAGATAACTTACCCACGTCATTACCAATGAGTAGTATATCATCGACATATAGTACCAGAAACACAACTTTGCCTTCGTGTATTAACTTGTAAACACAAGGCTCATCTATTGACTGTTCAAAGCCAAAGCTCTTTACAGTTTCATCGAATCTAATATTCCATGACCTAGATGCTTGCTTTAATCCATAAATGGACTTAAGCAACTCACAAACCTTGGTCTCTTGACCTTTATCCACGAAACCGTCTGGTTGAGCCATGTAAATGCGCTCGTCAAGATTGCCATTCAGAAAGGCTGTCTTGACATCCATTTGCCAGATCTCATAGTCGAGAGCTGCAGCTATGGATAGGAGTATGCGGATGGATTTAAGCATCGCGACTGGCGAGAAGGTTTCTTCATAGTCAATCCCTTCTTGTTGGGTATAACCCTTCGCCACAAGTCGTGCTTTGAACGTCTCGACGTTCCCATCAGGACCCCTTTTCTTCTTGTATATCCACTTACACCCTACGGGTTTAATCCCTTCAGGAAGGTCTACAAGTTTCCAGACTTTGTTGACATACATCGAGTGCATTTCAACTTTCATGGCGTCAAGCCAAAGGTTTGATTCAGAACAAGCCATCGCTTGGCTATAGGAAACAGGGTCATCCATGTCGGAGACGGCTACAAGAGAGTCTCCATAAGACATGTACCTGTCAGGCTTTTGAGTAGCCCTCCCACTACGTCGAAGTACTACTTGACGAGATTCTGATGAGTTAGGTTGTGTTTCAGTTGGGGTAAGAACAGTTCTTACAGATGAGGTAGAAGCTTCCTCACCCAACTTTTCTTCAAGCACAATTTTGCTACTAGGTTTCGCATCCTTCATGAAGTCCTCCTCAAGGAAACGAGCATTCGTGCTAACGAAAGTCTTATCGTCCTCGGGACTATAGAAAATGAAACCTTTGGTTTCCTTCGGATATCCTACAAACAGGCACAATTCTGACCTACTAGCCAACTTGCTAGTCTTTTGCCTCAGCACGTGTGCAGGGCAACCCCAAATTCGGATGCGGCACAGATTCACTTTACGGCCAGTCCATCTCTCATAAGGAGTACCAGGAACCGTTTTAGACGGAACTTGGTTAAGAATGTAGGCGGCTGTTTCGAGGGCATATCCCCAAAAGGAAAGCGGGAGTGATGAGTAACTCATCATCGATCTAACCATCTCCATAAGAGTTCGGTTTCTTCTCTCTGACACTCCGTTTTGTTGAGGTGTGCCAGGTGCGGTAAGCTGAGAAGCGATACCTTCTTCTTTAAGAAAGTCATCGAACTCTCCAGACATATACTCACCACCTCGATCAGATCGAAGGGTTTTGATCACTTTGCCAGTTTGCTTTTCCACTAAAGCCCTAAAGACCTTAAATACGTTAAAGGTCTCGGATTTGAGTTTAAGCAAATAGACAAACACATATCTTGAGTAATCATCAGTGAAGGTAACGAAGTATTCGTATCCCCCACGTGCCTGTTGGCTGAGCGGACCACATACATCAGAATGTATTAGTTCCAGCAACTCAGTGGCTCTTCGACCTTTATCAGAGAAAGGTCGCTTAGTCATTTTTTCCTTCTATGCAGGATTCACAAGTAGGTAGTGAACCTATTGCAGAGGCTTGGAGTGGACCATCCCTCACAAGTCTCTTAATCCTTTCTAGACTGATATGACCAAGTCTTAAGTGCCATAGGTGTGTTGATTTTGTTAGATCGGAGGATTCAAAAAGTTTGATCCTCTTTGGCTCCCTAATTAGATCATTATCTATTTCGGTGTCTAAAAGAGAAGGTTGAGTGGGATAGATGTAGAAAAGAGCATTCTTCATACATCATCAGTGACAAAAGAATTATCAGGAAACGAAATACGAATTCCATTCTTTAATGAACTTTAAACAATAATCTTGCTCACGAAGACGAGCAACGGATATTAAGTTCTTCCCAAAGGTAAGAACAAAATAAACATTATTCAAGTTTAAAGTGCGGTCTTCAAAAGACAGCGTCACGGATCCCACAGCCTTCGCGGACACCAGGCTCCCATCACCCCATTTGAAACAGAACTCGCCTTCCTCTAAGCTTTTGGTTTTCTTGAAACCATTCAAGGAACAACAAATATGGTTAGTAGAAGCGGAGTCAAGAATCCACGTTGATACATTATCAGCTACTAAGCATGCTTCGGTAACTAGTACAATACTATGTTCCTTTGCTTTGAGATTGGCAGGACAGTTCTTTTTATCGGCCTTGTGATGTCTCTTCTTAGTTCCAGAGGCGGAGGCTTTTTGCTCAGTAGCATGTGCCTCTCCTTGATTCCTCTTTCTCTTAGTGAGACCTACAGCAGTGTGAAGTTCCTCCATAAGCTTGGTAACAGTGTACACTAGCTTGTTTATGGAGTAGTTCATCTTGGAGGTATCAAGAGATGCGGGGAGAGTTTCTAAGATCATATCTATGATATTCTTCCCATCAATCTCAGATCCTAGGATTTCCATTTTATTCAGAAAACTAATGATCAGTATCATGAAGTCTCCAACAGGAGTCCTAGCCTGCATATGACAGTTCATAAACTGTCGGACTGCTTGTAGCCTTGTTTGACGCCTTTGCCCTCCAAACATCTCAAGAAGATTGTAGAGCATGTCAGCGGCAGTCTCGAAGTCACGATGTTGCTCTTTCAGCACATTGTTCATAGATGCCAAGATATAGCACCTCACAATCTCATCGGATCGAAGCCAGGCCGCTAAGGCGTCATTGTCCTCTTGAGTTGAATCATCATTCGTCAGAGGAGGACATGGGGTGGTGAGTACCCATTTGTGCTTGTTAACGGTAGGTATTATGTCGAGGTTACGTTTCGAGTCTATGTAGTTTTCGTTTTCGAGTTTGTTCGAGGAAAGAATGAAAGAGAGAGAGTTGGGAGACATATTGCCTAGAAAAGTTGAAACAAGTTTATGATTAGTCTTTGGTTTAGGATTTAAGTTTGTTTAAGACTTTATAAAATCCAAAGGTGTTATAAACAAACGATAATTTACTCCTTCGAGGGAAGGCCGCAAAAAATCTCCATTTATAAGTAAATGACACATCATTAATGCTTAGCCAAGATGTCAATACATCAACATTGACTAGCCACCTTGTAAATTGGTTTGATCACTCACATCCTTTCGCAGGGCCTCGAGGAAGGATTACTAGGGATTGAGTCTAAGTGTGTAACCAACCACTTAGTCCAAGAGATCGACTTTGAAAAACAATCCACCGAGGGGAGGCCTTGCCATCATCATCTCACTCTCGGACGTAGCTCATTGAGCAATGATCAGAGCAAAGCGCCCTTGAGTACTCTCATTTAATGGAGGGCCACGAGGGTGACTCTTAGTCCGGCGACACTTGCACTTTTCATTAGTGTTGGGGATCGTGGGTTACAAACAACAAGTATAACCCTCCCACTTAGTTTTTGGTGTTGGTTCATCGACTCTTTTAAGTTCGGAAACAAATTTCCTAGTTAGAGAGCGACAGAGCGGACAACTAGAAGAGAATCCTAGATCGACATGTTCAGAGCAGTATTAGTGCATAAAGGCACAAGGTACATACTCGATCTTTTCCTATTTTCTATTTCGGGAAAGTGCGTGAGGGAAGTGTGAACTTCAACTCACTCGAACACTTGAAAGTTTGAGATTACACATCTTTTTATTTTTCGGCTTGTCTACAAGGAGACCTCCCACTCAAATTTTCAAGAGCATATAGATTTTGAACATATGTGACATAGATATAGTTTTGAAAACATTTTGAAAATTTATTTGATTTGGATGACAAAATATTTTTCAAGTTTGAAAGTGAAAACGGTTTTTCAAAATTCAAACTAGTTTTGTAAAAATTCAATTTCAATTAAACTTTCAAAAATCAAAACATTTTAATCTTACACATCATGTTTATAATCATATGAAAAACATTTTTGCTCAAGAAAGTTTTCTCATTAGAGTTCTATAACTCATGGTAGTGGGGTTTGAAAATCCGGATTTCTAAAAAACTGGAGTTTCAGACAGCCGCGCACCTCGGAGTAAAAACTCCATAACTGGCGGCTCCGATGTCCTTTTGAGCCAAAACCGGTGGCATTGGACAGAGGACAGACAGAGCTTTAATTTGATTCAAGAATCATTAAATTTAGATTTCTGAGCAGAGAGTTATGCCGCTTTTAATGCGGGTTTACATTCCAGCTCGAAGAAAAAGAAATAAATTAAAGCTTTGTCCTTTTAGGTGCGAAAAAGAATCGAGTGTAACGGAACGTTTTATGAAGTTGCTTAAAGCTTTTATTTGTGTTTTATTAGCAGGGTAATAACATAGAATAAAATAAATAACAACATGCATAAAACGATTCAAGTAAATAAACGAAACTAGCAAGAAAATAAAACTAGTCACAAAATTTACTCGAAAAATCTCAAACCTTTAAAACACGTTTTTCAATATAAAAAATTAAAAACTTTTAGAACTGATTCTAATGTGGTTTAACATCATCCCAAACTCATAGAAAATCAACATGGTTTTTAATTTAAAGGCATGAGCAATAAATTAAAAAAAATCTAAGATTACAATTCTAACTTGTCACAAAATTAGTAAACTTTCGAAAACGATTTTCAAGCTCATAATTTTAAAAAACATGTACATGCATCTCTTTGACCATAGCTCTGATACCATTTGTTGGAATCGATCTAGGGTTTAAGAAAAAGATTAACGCTTTGTTAAGCGGCGGAATTTTAAAAATTTTCTTTTTAAGTAAAACTAGTTTTTACTAACCTAGACAAGAGCATATGCATGTAAATAAAAACTAATATGAGCTAGTAAAGTTACTAACCTTTCTTGAAGCTTGAACCTTGTAGAAGCTTTTGGAAAGTTGCAACGCTCGTCTCCCCTCGCAGCACGTCTCTCTTTCTTTCCTCGGCACCTCGAGCAACCACGAAAGTTTCTATCACTAAATCACTCGAAAAGAAGGAATCAGTGAGTGGACACTTTTAAACACTACGACTTAAGAACGAGTCTCGAAGTCGCAGAGCTAAACACTAGGTCGAGTGAGGACCTAGGTGCCAAGACAAGAAAAATCGAAAATATAAACTAGAGAGAGAGAGAGGAAGGGGCGGCCAAGTCTAGAGAGAGAAGCTCTCAATCTCTAAAACTTTGCATGAATGAAAAGTGTGGAATGAGGCTCCTATTTATAGGAGAGGTCTCACCTTCAATAAGGTAGTTTCCTCTTCTATAGAATATCACATATTCATGAGCCAATTTCCCTTTTCCTTCAAAGAGGTGCACGTCCAAGACAAAACAAGTAAGTCCTTGGATTTGTTTCCTCTTTTGTTTGCTTCTCTCTTGACCACATTTGGGCGCCCACCATGTTTCCTCTTAGGGGAAATTTGTTTCCTCTTTTTCTTTTGGCAAGTATCTTGATACATTTATGCACAAAATATTCTCTCTTCCTATGGGTATTATGGGCGCCTATCACCTTCTAGAAGGGGCTTCTAGAAGCTTTTCCATTTTGTTCATGACAACATGAAAAAGGCCCATTAAGAATTTTCAATAAAATTCTTATGAAATGAAATTAATCCACAAGGCCCAATTAATCATATTATGGCCGAGTGACATTAAGTCATCAAATGAACTTGTCAAAAAATTTATTGACATTCATTTCATCCTTTGTCTCAAAAGACAAAAATACCCTTTTGACAATTTTCGTTCTTGTTTTGACTTAGCTTCCAGTTTAACTATTCCTATCGATGTGATTCGTGACAGTGACCTCATGGACCCAAATGAACAAAGCTTGAGCTAAACACTTGGACTCAAAAGTTCACAAACCTTTTCCAAGTTTAGCTTAATGCCAACTGACTCCACTAAAGAGCTGACACTGAAAATCTCTCGGTTCAAATGAATTTGTTTTCTACTCAAGAATTCGACCTAATTATAATGAGCGGATCCACTGAATATTATCTATGCTACCCTTCATGAATGTCATCAGCTAGTCGGGATTTACTAAATTACCATTTTACCCTTCTAGCTGTTATTTACTCAACTCCTTTGTCGCTTGTGAATAAGTTAGAAACAATGTATTGACGAGGAGCTAACAAGTCACATTGTTTCATCCAAAAGAGTCAGGACTCAATTTGGACACTGGCCAGTTCATTTATTCACACTCCAAGGAACAAAGCATGAGGTGACATACATTGCATTTCAGCAATCTTGTACATGAATTCCATATCTATGAGAACTTCACAAAGTTACTCATGACATACTCACAACTTAGTATTTCACCAATAGGCCCTGTTCGGAATGACATAGTGAGTCCGAACTCTGACTTTCTCAAATGAGAATACTAAGGTGTGAAATGGCATGTCTCATTTCAGGATTAAGGTAAGCATGATGCAATTCATACATAGTGACTTCGAGACATAAGAGGTTAAATGGTTTGTTCTTATCTTGTCTCTAGAAGTGCAATGGTCAATTCAGTACCTTCGGAAGATACCTAGAAGAACTATAGAGTTCCTAACTCTCAATGCCTCATAACCAGACATCATAGATTCTTCTAACAATCATACTGAGGTCAATAGTCCTTTGACCCTAAGATTGCGAATATATCGTTTTAAGCAAACTACGAAGAGTTTGTTCATGCAAATCTACATTTGTCTCTTCGTAAGTTGTTAAGTTTGTTTATGGACTAAAAGACTATGGTTTTATCATAAAGCTTCAGACAAGGAAGATTGAATGAACGTTTCAACTTTTTATTAATGAATAAGCAATTATAAGCAAGAGTCTTCGTAAGACAATATGACATCAAATGTACATAAATAGACACTACTACTCTTCTTGTGGGCACCATTGACAACAGTCAATACATTGTTTCTAACTTATTCACAAGCGACAAAGGAGTTGAGGAAATAACAGCTAGAACGGTAAAATGGTAATTTTGTAAATCCCGACTAGCTGATGATATTCATGAAGGGTAGACACTGATAATATTCTGTTGATCCACTCATTACAATTAGGTTGAATTCTTGGGTAGAAAATAAATTCATTTGAACCGAGAGATTTTCAGTGTCAACTCTTTAGTGGAGTCAGTTGACATTAAGCTAAACTTGGAAAAGGTTTGTGAAATTTTGAGTCCAAGTATTTAGCTCAAGCTTTGTTCATTTGGATCCATGAGGTCACTGTCACGAATCACATCGAATAGGAATAGTTAAACTGGAAGCTATGTCAAAACAAGAACGAAAATTGTCAAAAGGGTATTTTTATCTTTTGAGACAAAGGATGAAATGGATGTCAATAAATTTTTTGAAAAGTTCATTTGATGACTTAATGTCACTCGGCCATATTAAAATAATTGGGCTTTGTGAATTAATTTAATTTCATAAGAATTTTATTGAAAATTCTTAATGGGCTTTTCTCATGTTGTCATGAACAAATGAAGAAGCTTCTAGAAGCTCCTTCTAGATGAGAAATAGGCGCCCAACATACCCATAGGAAGAGAGAATATTTTGTGCATAAATGTATGAAGATACTTGCCAAAAGAAAAAGAGGAAACAAATTTCCCCTAAGAGGAAATGAGGTAGGCGCCCAAGAGAGATACAAGGCAAGGCAAGGAACAAAAAAGGAAACAAATCCAAGCCTTCTAGAAGGCTTACCTTGGCCGAGTATGTCATAGAGGAAAAGAGGAAATTGGCTCATGAATATGTGATATTCTATAGAAGAGGAAATTACCTTATTGAAGGTAAGACCTCTCCTATAAATAGGAGCCTCATTCTTCTCATTTTTCTCATTCCACATAAGTTAGAGATTGAGAGCCTCTCTCTCTCTAGAAGTTGTGGCCGCCCCTCTCCTCTCTCTCTCTAGTCAATTTCGTTTTATTGTTTTGGCACCTAGGTCCTCATTTGACCTAGAGTTTAGCTCTGCGACTTCAAGACTCGTTCTTAAGTCGTAGTGTTTAAAAGTGCCCACTCACTAATTCCTTTTATTTCGAGTGATTTAGTGATAGAAACTTTCGTAGTTGCTCGAGGTGCCGAGGAAAGAAAGAGATACGTGCTGCGAGGGAGACGAGCGTTGCAACTTTCCAAAAGCTTCTCAAAGTTCAAGCTTCAAGAAAGGTTAGTAAACTTCTATGCTCATAATAGTTTTTATTTACATGTGCTTGCTCTTTGTCTAGGTTAGTAAAAATCGTTTTACTTGAAAAAGAAAAATTTTAAAAATTCCGCCGTTTAACGAAGCGTTAAACTTTTTCTTAAACCCTAGATCAATTCCAACAAAGAATACACATATCTTTGATATTGCGAATCTCACATCTTTTGGCACAATTCCTCGCAAAGCAAGAGGCAACATTTGTTGTAGCAGTACATGACAGTTGTGAGTCTTCATTCCAATAAGTCTCAAATCTTTCAAAGACACGAACCTCTTATAGTTTGATGAATGACCATCGGGGACTTTAATAGAAGCAAACCAGCTACACAACTTCTTCTTCTCCTTTCGATCTATAGTGTACTTTGCCGGTGACAATTTTGTTTTTTTTTCACCCCCTTCTTGGGGATGCAAAATGCTTCTTATATTCATCTCTTTGAGATCCATTCAAGATTTTAATCCGTCTTTCGATTTATTTTGGATCATCAAGAAGCGTACCGATAAACGATTCACACACATTTTTCTCGATGTGCATAACATCCAGACAATGCCGAACGTAGTGTGTCTTCCAATAAGGAAGGTCGTAGAAAATCAATTTCTTCTTCCAATGATTCTCTTTGAAGGATTCTTTAACACTAGCACTCCGCTTTCTTTTCCCAAGCAATTCATTGACGTTTTTAACCATCTCATAGACATCTTCACCAGACAAAATTCTTGGAGGCGGTCGTTCTTCTGTATTTCCATCAAATGCCTGTTTCAACCTTCTATATGAGTGATCTCTTGGTAAAAATCTTCTATGACCAAGAAAAACGGTCTTCTTACCATGCTTCAACCTGATGGAAGATGTGTCTTTCATGCAAATCGGACAACCAATCGAGCATTTCACAGAGTATCCTGACAAGTTTCCATAGGCAGGAAAGTCGTTAATAGTCCACATTAACATTGCCCTTAAGTTGAACGAATCTCCACGGTAAGCGTCTTTGACTTCTATCCATTTCTCCCATAACATCTTCAAATCATCGACCAACGGTGCCAAATAAACATCGATATCATTTCCTAGTTGATTCGATCCTGAAATCAGAAGCGTTAACATCAAGAACTTTCTCTTCATACACAGCTTTGGAGGGAGATTGTAGTTCACGAGTATAACCGGCCAAACACTATATTTACTGCTCATCATGCTGAACGGGTTCATACCATCAGACACTAGACCAAGGCGCAAATTTCGAGTATTAACACTGAAATCCTTATACTCTAAATCGAAGGATTTCCACTGTGAAGCATCAGCGGGATGTCTCAACATACCATCATCGATACGTTTTTCGGAGTGCCAAACCATGTTCTTCGCGTGTTTGACACTATTAAACATTCGACGGAAGCGCGGCATTGGAGGAATGTACCATAATGACTGAAATATATTTAAAGAAAATCAATAATTAATAATGAATATGAGCTACATGTATTTATTAATCAAGTAATGAAAATGTACGTACCTTGACTGGAACTCTTTTAACCCCATTACATGTAATTTTACCCTTCTTCCACCTTGACTTTTTGCACGTCGGACATTCATTCAGATCTTCATACTCATGCCTATATAAAACTCAATCATTTGGGCACGCATGAAATTTCTCGTACATCATGCCTCGTACTCATGTCTATATAAATACAATGTTCATACTCATGTCTATATAAAACACAATTCCGGTCGCTCAACAAAATCATCCTCCAAATCGTTCTATCATCTTCAACATCATTGTTATCCTCGTTTACCATAGAACGAAAAACCTCACCATGGTAGTACCATCTTTGATACGAGGTCATTATTCCATATACAAACAAATGGGTCCGAACGACATCAATCGAAAAATGTCTATGATTTCCACATTGAATACAAGGACAACGCATAGATTTCACATCTACCATGTTCTCTCTAGAAAAATCACAAAACTCATCTACACCTTTACGATATATCTCGTTTAATCTATTCTCCCACATCCACTTTCTCATCTTCATAGAAAACCCTAATTATATAAAAAAAAATAACTCATTCTAATTAGTAAACTATCAAGAGAACAACATTTGGAGCAAATTAAAGAAGAACTTACTAGATTTGGATGTGTAGATGAGACTTGTAAACGAGGACGCAGTAGAATGAGTCGAAAAGGTGCTGGAAATTTTTTTCGAGTGAGGTTATGAGAGGTCTAAGTGAAAAAAAAGAGAAATGAGAATATATTTCATCAGCCTCGTGTTTCTCGCCGCGGCGCGAATAAGACTTCGCCGCGGCGAGACCTTTCTACAACGTTTTTCCATGCGTTGTAGAAAGTTCTCGCCGCGGCAGAAAAAACACTTAGCCGCGGCGAAGTCAAAACAGTAAGTTCCCGCGGCGGCGATGTACACTCCTTGCCGCGGCGGAAAATACATGTCGCCGCGGCGGGAAACTTACCGAGAGCGTGAATATTTGAAATTTTGGTCTCGCCGCAGCGATGTACAATCATTGCCGCGGCGGGATAAGTACACCGCGGCGCCAAATACACGTCACCGCGGAGACATACTTACCGAGAGGATGCATATTTGAAATTATGTTCTCGCCGTGGCAGTGTACAATCTTCACCGTGGCGGGATATACACTACGTCGCGGCGAGACGATTCTATAACGCATTCTTAAGCGTTGTAGAATCATCTCACCGCGGCAAGATATAGACTTCGCCGCGGCGAGAACGTTTAGGTTTAGGAGTCTGTTCTCGCCGCGGCTAGGAATATTTCTCGCCGCGACGTTACTTTTCTGGGTTTGTCTCGCCGCGACGTGTTATAGACGTCGCCACGGCGAGACTTCTACAACGCTTATTATAAGCGTTGTAGAAGCATCTCGCCGCGGCGGGACTTCAACGTCGCCGCGGTGAGGTTTCTACAACGCTTCACTAAGCGTTGTAGAAGCCTTTTAAAACAAAAAATTTTCATCTTTTTTAAACCTCCCGCCTATTTTTCAGACTTAAGCATTTTTTTCCCGTCTTTTTCATTCATTCATTCTTCTTCTACTTCTCCATTCTTCTTCTTCTCCCTCCGCCCCTCTTTCTCGCCGTCCCTCTCTCTCTCTTCTCGCCATCCCTCTCTCTCCGGCCCTCACCCTCTCTTCTCGCCGCCCCTCTCTCTCCGGCCCTCACCCTCTCTTTTCCTCGCCCCTCTCTCTCCAGTCCTCACCCTCACTCCACCTTGCCTCTGCCTCGACCCCTCTACGCCTTGACCCCCCCCCCCCAGCCTCCACCTCACCTTGACCCCGCCTCGCCTCCACCTCGCCCCGCCCCACCTCCACCTCGCCCCTGCCCCGCCTCCACCTCGCCCCGCCCCGCTCCACCTCGCCTCTCTCTCACCTTGCCTCTGCCTCCACCTGGTATGTTCCTAAATTGTTTTGAATTTAATTTGATTTATGTTATTATTTAGTTATAATTTGGTATTTATTTGAAGTTAGGAAGAATTTGTATTGGATTTTAGTATATTGGATTTGAATTCGTTGTATTTGAGTTTGATATTGATTAGAAGTTGTATTTGAGTTGGAATCGGATTGGATTTGAGTTAGAAATTGAGATTATGTTTTGAATTTTGTATATTAGATTCCATGTCGTCCACTACTACTACTTCTAGCGGTAGTGGTAAAAGAAAAATTAGAAGACAACTAGCGCTAAACTCCGATGAACAAGGAAAAATAAGAAACACTCTTATGGGTCGGGTTAATAAGGCTAAAACACTTGGTAAAAAAATCCCGATACAATTCGATGATAAAGGGCAACCAATGGGTAAAGAGGGTGATGAGTTGTCGAGTTACTTTGGCGTGTTAGCAAGAGAACACGTTCCACATTCGATGCGTGATTGGAGATGTAAAGAGAACACCCAAATTAAAGAACGGATTTGGAACAAAATGCAAGAAGGATTTACGATTCCTATCGAACCAAAACACGATTGCCTTATGAGAGTCGGAGAAGCGGCAAGGTTATTTCGTCATGAGGTATACAACGATCTACTCAAAGACATCATCAACAAACCAATCGCCTTAAAGAGACCGGCTTGTATTTTGAAATTCTATACAAGTATCACCGAAGAAGATTGGATAGCATTTGTTGAGTATAGACGAACCGAAATGTTCAAACAAACATCAGAACATGGGAAATCAAATATCGGAAAAAGTGTGTAGAAATCTCGAACGAGCCGAAATGGATATCGAAATCTTGATCAAGAAAAGGTTAGATTCATTTTTTCTTTTAGTTATTCCAAATGTTGCAATTATTTTTTAATTTATTATACAATTACTTCTTACTAGCATGACGAAACGGGGGAATGGCCTACGAAAGAGGAACTTTGGATTGACTCGCGAATGAAAGACGTAGATAACTACAAGGATTGACTCGCGAATGAAAGACGTAGATAACTACGAAAAAATCGTAAGTTCTTTACCTTTGTTATAACAATTAATCTTGTAATTTTATTTTCAAATAATTTTATGTGTAGAAAACGTTATCACAACAAGCAACGCAAGGGACATGGGTGTCAGAATCGGGAAAGAGCATTTTGCAAGAACCTTTGGGAACGTCGCGAGTTTGCGGTCAATCCAAACACACGTCGCGTTTTAAGTACTTTGTTCCTCCAACGCCAAACGAAGAAGTAATTAAGATGCGTCGGGAAATGAGCGAGTTAAAGTCTTTGGTGATGAAGGCCTTCGGTGGAAATGGTAGCATTATTGTCGGAGATGCTAATGTCGAGTCGCCTAGTGTCGAGTGTGTGGAAGAGAATCTCAACGCGAAGGTTGTTGATATTAAGTTATTAATCTATGTTGAAGAACACGTCAATGAAGCGGTCTCTTTAGGTATGTTTATATTTTATTAATCTATCTATTAATAAAGCTAAATGTTTTGGTATTAAGTTATTGATAATATTCTTGATTCGCTTAGAACACGACGATGTTGATGATCGTCCGAAGATCGATCCTATCATTGTTGATGATCGTCCGAAGATCGATCCTATTGTTGTGGAAAAACCCAATAGTGTTCGTGCTAGTTGCTCATTGAATCCAACCACCCCGGTGACGCCGACTTTGGATGAAAGCGTCGAGTGTCTTCTTTTCATAGATGATGTTGTGAAAGGAGGCACGATTCATGTTGCAAATGGGCGAGCATACGTAAATGGGAGCGTAGTTCACTCTTTACCTTTGGAGGAAGGAAATGTACGTGTGACTGTTTTTGGGGTTTTGATTAAAAAAGCGAAATTGCCAATTCCCACCGAAGAAGCTCAAACCATTGAAGATGCCAGATGAGGATTTGTCTCGTGGCCGAAGAGATTGATCGAAATGGACACGGGAATAGAGAGTCGCGGTCCGGTTGTCAAACAACTCTCAAAGCTCGGTTTTGAGAGTGAACCTAGCATCGATGATGCTAAGAAGATTCTGTACAAGGTGATTAATCCAAAGTTTTGATTGCTCGGTCAACATGCCAACAAAGTAATGTTACCGGAAGGGGATGTGATTATGGTCACTGTTACTCCAAGTCTCGCTGCTATCCCGATTCCGGTGTCATTTGAAGATGTTTTCGACTTTTTGCAATACTTGGAAATTGGCGCGGGGAGCATAACGGTTTATATGGAGTAAGTGTTTTCTTTATATGCATTTTTAATATAAATATTCAATATTTAGTGTTTTGATCAACCAAATACTTGTTTGTCATAGGTATCTACGCTCGAGGCTTGAAAAGGCGAAGAAGAGTCGAGACTATCGTTTTATAAATCCGGGCTTAAGTTCATACATCGCAAACAACGACGAGGACGCTTATTTGTCAAAACGAGTCAAGGACGTTGGAAACATGGTACGAAAATGCAAATTCGGTGAACTAGCTTTGATTCCGTACAATAAAAGTGCGCATTGGATGCTCGTTGTCCTCAACCCTTGGAGAGATATTGCTATGTTCTTCGACCCGTTAAGAAATAAAATTCCAATCAATTTAACTCGATTGATAAAAAGGTAATATTTTGATTTTTTTAACTATTTTTATTATAAATCATTCTAGAGGTTTTTTCTCTTATGATTTCCATGGTATAGGGTTTTTGTGGATTTCAAGCTCGAGCACCAAAACGCCCATAATAACGGACAATCAACGTACATCAAGGCTTGGAACGCTCCGAGACAAACCGAAAACACGGAATGCGGGTATTTTGTGATTTCTTATATGCGCGATATAGTCGTAGGAGGTGTAGGAAAATTAGAAAGTAAGAAATACTATACAAAGGAGGATTTAGAGATAGTTAGGGAAGAATGGGTAACTTATGTACAAACATTTATTAATTGTGATGATTAGTTAGTTTTTTTATTAAATTTTGGATTGGTTTTAGATGTAAATATTTTCTTTTTAATGTTTTGAAGATGTAGATATTATTTTTTGGATTGAAGGTTATTTCAGGTGCCATATTTTTACAACGGGTTTTAGTACATGTAAAAAATGATTTTAGGTTCAAAAAGATGCCTCTCGCCGTGGCGACATACATTTCGCCGCGGCGTATAACGTTTGCCGCGGCGAAAAATAAGAGTCGCCGCGGCAAAAAAGATACCGAGAGCACGTTATTTATAAATCAATAACTCGCCACGACGATGTTTGGGTTTCGCCGCGGCGACATACACCATGCCGCAGCTAACCTAAAACGTCGCCGCGGCGGGTTTTTAAAAAAATAATCAGAAACCTTCTACAACGGATGTCTATCCGTTGTAGAATCCTATCGCCACGGCGCATAACATACGTCGCCGTGGCGCATAACATACGTCGCCGCGGCGACGTATAATTTTCGCCGCGGCGACAGGATTCTACAACGGATAGATATCCGTTGTAGAATGTTGTCGCCGCGGCGCAGAACATACGTCGCCGCGGCAAACAACTAGCCGCGGTAAAGTATAATTTTTGCCGTGGCGACATGATTCTACAATATAATGTTCCAAATTGTTGATTAATCTGTATGACATCGATTCGCCCGAGAGAACACAATTACCGCAAGCAAACATAGCCCAAACAAAAGTCAAAAGACCTCTAGCTCATAGTTCAATTGGACATGTAGGTTATAGAAGCTTGGTTTCTACAATGGATAATTAAGCGTTGTAGAAAGCTCTTGGATTCTACAACGGATATTTAAGCGTTGTAGAAGCTTCTAAAACGCAGGATTCTACAACGCTTGATAAGCGTTGTAGAATCATTCTACAACTGTTTTTAAGCGTTGTAGAATCCTAGTTTTGTAGTAGTGGAACAAAAGAGGAAATAAGTCCAAGCCTTCTAGAAGGACTCTCTTGGCCGTGTGAATGAGGAAGGAAGGAGAGCAAATTTTGCTCATGAATATGTGATATTCTATCGAAGAGGAAACTACCTTATTGAAGGTAAAACCTCTCCTATAAATAGAGCCCTCATTCTTCACATTTCATTCATCCTAAAGTTTTAGAGATTGAGAGTCTCTCTCTCTAGAATATTGGCCGTCTTCTCTCTCTCTCTCTCTCTCTCTCTCTAGTTTTCTCTTCATTTTTATTTTGGCACCTAGGTCCACATTTGACCTAGTGTTTTGGCTCTTCGACTTTAAGACTTGTTCTTGATTTGTCGTGTTTAAAAGTGTCCACACACTAATTCCTTTATTTCTCGAGTGATTTTGGTGATAGAAACTTTCGTGGTTGCTCGAGTTCCCGAGGAAAGAAGAGAGACGTGCTGCGATGGGAGACGAACGTTTCAGCCTTCCTAAGGCTTCTCAACGTTCAAACTTCTCAAAAGGTTAGTAAACATATAATGCTCATTAATAGTTTTAATTTATATGTACTTGCTCTTTGTCTAGGTTAGTAAAAACGTTTTATTTGTTTTAAAGAAAATTTTTAAATTCCGCCTCTTGCTCGAAGCGTTAAATCTTTTCTTAACCCTAGATCAATTCCAACAGGATGCGTTTCTCATAACGAAACACACCCCGGTTCAGCTGGGTAGAAAGCTGAAACACAATGAAATTTTTATCAGCTCGGCTACTAGATAATTCAAAAGCTTGAAATTTCACTAAGTATAACAGATCGATTACTTAATAATAATACACGAAAAAGATACTTACCCCGGCGATAGCCGAAGCAATCATTCTGTACCAATCCGCCTCGGCGAGCTTGGGTACCTTAGGGAGGCCCATGTCTAGGCAGGTCAGCTGACGGAGGAACCCCGCCGAAGAATAAATATCGTCGCACAGCATGTGATCTTGCGCGTCGTGGAAGTTGACGATATTCTTCTTCTTCCGAGATGCTGACAGGGCCTAGTAAGCTCGGCCCCCAAACCTCGAGTTCAAGGAGGCTCTGCTACCCTCGGCAACACCTTTCCCTTGTCGGCCGGGACACTGCGGCCGTGGGGGCTTCGCTAACAGGTTCCTCCTCGTCCCCTAGGGGAAGGTTCGGGACTTGGTCCCTCTTATTCTTTTTATTCCTCTTTTCCCCTTCATCAGGAACATCGGCCTCGACGACTCGGTTCGCCGGCGCTTTCTTATTTACGGTGCCACCATGACCTCGGCATCCTCAGGGGCGTGACCTTCCTCGACCTCAGGGGCTTCAGCTCCCCGGATAACCGCCTACGTAGCTTCGGCCGCTTCGGGCACCTCTCCAGATGGCACTAGGACCCTGGTCACTTCGACCTCGGGATCAATGACGGGCACCGACGGGGCCAAGGTCGAAGTCGAGGCAATGCCTCCCTTCTTGTTTTTTCTCGCCTCGCGAGCACTAACCGGGGTGTTCATGTTGTCCCCTACGTCTAAAAAAAGAAAAGAAAAGAAAAAGAGACTTAGCCAAAAATGGCGAAAACGCATATATATGACAAAAAAGGGAGGGATGAGCAAAACTTCTTTGAAGTCTCCTTCTGAAACTGTCGGGGGGTACGGCCAAAGCTTGGCCGAAGTAAATCGGTACGAGGTGAAGCTCGACAAGTCTCCGAGACCCTCTTGCAACTTTGAAAGCTTTTCGACGAACTCTTCTCTGTGAGATGGTGCCCTGATCATTCCTGAAAAAAAATAGATAAACGTTAGCCTACTTCGCTAACCATAAAAATAGTAAGGATAAAAGAATAAGTCCAAGCATACTTGGCTAACTCGCCCACTTCGACGGGAAAGAACGAGCTCGGTTCCCGAGGGAATGCTCGTTGATGGCGAAGTAAAAATATCGCCTCCCCCAGTACTTGTCCTTCGAAGGCAGGCCCGAGATCACTCCTTTTCCTACGACCTTCGAAAGATAGAAACTCTTCATATCGTGATTTGAGTTCGCCTTGACAACACAAAGATGGACTAAATCCATCAGTGTGAGCTCGACGTCTTGTTCGTGGGCCACAACTATCAGACCTAATACCATTCTGACAAAGTTCTGACAATCTGAGGCAGGGTCAACCCGAGTACCTCGACGAAGTCGAACAGAAGAGGATGGATAGGAAATCTTAGCCCGTACTTCTCTAACCAAATCTCATATATAGAACAGAAGCCCCCTACGATGGTGTCAGCAGTGGCTCCGGGAGGGGGAAGAAGGGTTTTGATTTCTGAAGGTATTTGGTATTTCTCACGAATACCCCTTAGATCGACAGAGGATACGACCGAAGGTAAAAGAATATCTTCGTTTCCTAAGGGTTGAGACCCCGACGGACGAAGTCCTGAGCTCGACATCTAAATCTAAAATTTTTAAGGACGAAGTGTATAAAGGTATGAACTTGTTTGAGTTCGCTAGTCAAACTGAGAACGAAAAACAGCCGAAGTCTAGATAAATTCAAAGAACTTAGAGAGAGAGCTTGAGTTCAAAATAAGAGAGAAAAGAAAGAATTCCCTTTTACCGCGAATGACAAGAATATAAATGAGCGGAATTGACTCTTCGGCGCGCTTATTTATAAAACTCTATGCTTAACCGAATCCCGTGAAAATCTCATGATTTCGAATAAAATCGAATCAAATCGAAAATATTCCCTAGATATCTTAAAATATATCAATAGACGCTCGCGACTCTTTGACTTCCACTTTTGAAGTGCGATCATTGTTGTCGGTCGTTTTCGGAAAACCCGAGACGCCAGGAAGACACGCCGCTCAAAGGGCCGATGGTCAGGGCGGAGGTCCTGAAGAGTGGCAAGCCATCAAGCCCTCGCCCAAACTCTTGACTCCTTCAGTTGAGCCTAGCCACTCGAGTCGAGACTTGAGTCGGCTCCTCGAGTCGAGCCTCGCCCCTCGAGTTGAGACTTGATTCAGCCTCCTCGAGTCGAGACTCGCTCCTCGAGTCGAGCCTTGAGTCAGTCTCCTCGAGTCAAGCTTCGCTCTTTGAGTCGAGCCTTGAGTCAGTCTCCTCGAGTCGAGCTTCGCTCCTCGAGACGAACCTTGAATCAGCCTCCTTGAGTCGAGCCTCGCTCCTCGAGTCGAGACTCAACTCAGATTCTACCCGTCAAATAGCTACATTCATGTCACAAACCCAAAATACAAAGCCCACAATAGCTCAATGGGCCCGGAAGGATGACGGTCGCGAAAAACCCACGGAGGCGCTGCCCAGCGCGCGCCGCGCCCGGGAAGAGTCGCGCCGCGCGCACAGCGGCGCAGACCGCGCGCCGCGGGTCGCGCGCCGCACGTGGTGCGCCGCTGCCCCTTGTGCGCCTCCACTTGAAGAGATGCGCGCCCCCAGTCCCACATGGGCGACGGAGGACCCCCTTAGGGTCGCCAAACACCTATATAAACCCCCTCTCAATGAGGGGGAAGCCATCCCTTCATCTCCTATCGATACGCTCGATTTCTCACTCTCCTCTGCTTCTCTTGATGCCATATTTGGCCTGAAGCATCCTCGCAAGTCTCTCTCGTTCTCAGAGGTTCCGAAGTACTCGCGGGGACTTCCCGGACGTCGCTCCCTCTAACTGGACACCCCCCGGTGCTCAAGCACGCCCCTAGGGTTCTCGACTAGAGTTCCCCTTGCGCGTCTAACACGCTAGACGTGTACGCGATCTCCGAAGTTCTGAGACGCCGCCGAGGACTCCTCCGCGCCTCATCTCCTTCGTCGAGCATGCTTCTCCACCAAGGTTCCACGCTTTATACTGCGTATTACACGCCTGAACTACGTTCTGACCTGATCCCACGCACAGGTACGTAGGCAGCTGACACCCAAGGCACGGTCACTCCTCCTCCTCACCCTTTTCCTCTCCCGAGAGGCGGGTTGATCGGAGAAAACCTAGCTCGAGACTTTCGAGTTCACACTCTTGGCCCGGGTGCGATCACTTGGTCCAGCCTTGGATTGAACCACCCCAGGTATTAAATAGTTGTTCATTTTCGTGCGACAACATTTTGGCGCTAGAAGGAGGGGACTTCTCGACTTGTTCAGCCCGAAATCCCTTATGTTCGTCTTCTTCTTTTCTTCTACGAACTTAACCTTCTCGAACTTGAGAAAAGATGAGTAGTCAACCACCCGTACGTTTTGAGGGCGTTAACAACCCCGATAACGTCACTGGGACCAAAAAGTACTTCTTGCGCTCCCAAGCGCATGGTGACGAAGAGTCGCTCCATGAAGAGAGCTCGACCCGCTCACCATCTCCATCTCCTGATAGTAGGGACAACCGCATCATGGAGTTGGAGGAGAGTATCCACCGGCTAAAGGCGAGGAACGCAAGGTACCACAGCCGACTGGCTGCGAAGCAACCTGCGCATGATACGGTAGTCCCCAGCAGGGATCCTGAGAACCTCAACGAGGAAAGCCGCGACCGCGACCCTGATTACGAGGGTACTGGTGATTCGGAGGATATCGAGACTTCTCTCACAAAGGACGGGGAACACCCCGCTGTGTTTGAAGCCGGTCCATCGAATCCCCTACCCCGGACAGGCGACGCGCCGGCAGCTTCTCAAGAGGGGAATTCCTGACGTTCATCCATCGACCGAGTAGGTCAAAGGGAGAATGTTGCGGAAAGTCAGGGCACGCGGAGAGCGCGCCGTCGCAGACGAAGCCTGCGCCTCCGTACGACCAGCCCTGATCTTAGGGACTACCTCACTGCTCAACGCATTGGGCATGGCAATGATCTAAGAGAGTGACTAAGCTCTAGACCCAACGTCCCGCTGGCAGCCCCAACTAACCGGAACCGCCACACAGGTCAGGGGTCTAACGAAAGGCGACAGGTGACACCTCCCGAACAGGGGGTTACTCCGACAACTGGTCTCGATGTGGTCACTATGATCCACAATCTTCGAAATGAGGTACGAGATCTCCGAGAATACGGAGTAGGTGGAAGCACCTATGGGGTCGTTGAGGAGAACTCCTCGCCTTTCACGGCTCAGATATTGGCTGAGGTTTGTACGGGGAATTTCAAACTCCCGAACCTCACTCCCTATGATGGGAAGGCAGATCCTGCTTACCACATCACGCACTATGAAACCTGGATGACGATGCAGGGTGTTTCTCCTGGCGCCATGTGCCAAGCTTTTAGTTTGACCCTCGCCGGACCCGGTTTTGAGTGGTTCAAGAACTTAAGGCCAGGAAGCATCCACTCGTTCAAAGACCTGAAGGACACGTTCCTAGCACGGTTCGCCACATCTATGGTCCAAAAGAAGACCAAGATGTACTTGTGGTCAATCAGGCAAGAGAGTGGCGAGTCTCTTCGACGATACCTCGCCCGATTCACTGAAGAGTCGAACAAGGTCGACCGCTTTGACGACGTTGACGCAATTGCTGCTATCATAGAAGGCTTGCGCACAAGTGACTTCCTCAAGTCAGTCGTCGGCCGTGTCCCTTCTACCATGGCCGAGCTAATGACTCGAGCTAAGACCTTCATGGGAGTCGCAGATTACCTCGACGGCCGTAAGAGCAGCAATCAAAGCTCTCGTCGCCGAGAAGAACCTAGCCACGAGCAGGGCGAACCTCGTAAAAGAAGAAACAAGGGAAATCAGGTTTCTAATAACCAACCCCCTGTACCCCAGAAGCCGCGACTTGCGGAAAACTTCAAAGGATACTAGTCGTTCACACCATTGAACACGGCGCCGGAACGGATCCTGGCTCTGGCACGTGACAAGTTCACACCCCCGGCTCCAATGAAAAAGGATCCCGCAACTCGCGATCGATCTAGATATTGTGAGTTCCATCGGGAATACGGTCATTTGACCTCGGAATGCTACAACCTTAAAAGGCAAATCGAGGCTTTGATCCAACGGCGTGAGCTGAAAGAGTTCGTGTTACACATGATTAGCGCTGCGGGCCCCACCACGAATAGACAACAGTCTGGTCAGGGAGGAGGAACAGCCACTTCTGCCGACCGAACCGCGGTTGCTGCCAACGCCAATCCACAGCTCCACGTGGTAACCACCATATTGGGAGGACCACAAGATGGAGATTCAGCCTGACAACGGAAGAAATTCCTTAGGGTTGTGACTCAGGAAGACGCTGCTATGCACGTCAACTTTACGTATGAAGAACCTCCGTCCGTGCCTCACGAGACGATGTATTTCACCAATAAAGAGGCCAAGCGAGTTGTGCATCCACACAATGACGCAATTGTGCTCAAAGCCCAAGTGGCCAATAACTTGGTGAAAAGGGTTCTCATCGACAACGGCAGCACTGTCGACATAATTTTCAAGTCCACCCTAAAGCGCATGAAGCTCGGGGGGCTGCGCCCGACTCCGACCCAAACGCCCTTGTTTGGGTTCACTGGGGAAAAGGTTATGACCGAGGGCATCATCGACCTGCCGGTCACCTTTGGGACCCCTGGAGGCATTGAGGCCGTTCACATGGTCCTATTCCTAGTGGTCGATCAAGAGTCGCCCTATAACTTAATCATCGGGCGACCCACGTTGAACCGGCTAAGGGCAATGACTTCCACGTACCACCTACTGGTGAAATTCCCCACCAAAGAGGGAATTGGCATTAAGGCCCGGAGACCAATCCCAAGCCAGAACATGCTACGTGCAAGGAGTTGATGGTAAATCCGCGGGAAAAATGGTCAACACAATCTTCCAACTGGAAGACGATTACCCATGCGACCCAAGGGACGCAAGGAAGTTCGTGAGAACTTGACCCCCGGGATGAAGTCGAAATACTCAAGGTGGAAACCTCGGATGATCTTGTGCCGGTCGTCCTAGACGAATCTAAGCCTGATCAGGTTGTAAAGGTCGGCACCCGGCTTCCACTCGCCATCAATACTCATCTCACTGCCTTCCTCCGGGAATTCAAGGACGTTTTTGCATGGACTCATGCGGACATGGATGGAATTGATCCCTAGGTAATAGTGCACCGATTGAACGACGACCCAAAGGTCGCCAAAAAAGTGCAGGCTAGACGAACGTTCAACCCAGAACGATACCTGGCCATAAATGAAGAGATCGAGAAACTCCTCGCCGCAAACTTCATCCGAGAGGCTAAGTACCCCAAGTGGGTCGCCAACGTGGTAATGGTGAAAAAGCCTAATGGGAAGTGGCGAATTTGTATAGACTACAAAGATCTTAACAAAGCCTGCCCTAAGGACTGCTTTCCACTCCCGTGCATCGAACAACTGGTGGACGCCATGGCTGGCCATGAGCTGCTCAGCTTCATGGACGCCTATTCGGGCTATAACCAAATTTGAATGCCCGAGCACGATCAAATTAAGACAACCTTTGCACGGATCGAGGTCTCTATTGTTATAAGGTCATGCCTTTCAGCCTTAAGAACGCGGGAGCAACGTACCAGCGTTTGGTGAATCGGATCTTCACCGATCAAATCGGCAAGACAATGGAAGTGTACGTGGACGACATGCTCGTTAAAAGCCTACTGGCAACCAATCACGTACACGACCTAAGGGAGATGTTCATGATCCTCCGCGGATATAAAATGAAGCTCAATCCCAACAAATGCGTGTTCGGGGTTGAATCCGGGAAATTCCTCGGATACATCGTCAGTCGACGAGGGATAGAGGCGAATCCCAAAAAAATCAAGGCACTCCTTGAAATGAAGTCTCCAAGACGAGTCAAAGAGGTGCAAAGCCTGACCGGTCGGATTGCCGCTCTGACACGCTTCGTGTCTAAAGCCACAGACAAGTGTTAATCGTTCTGCAAAGCTCTAAAGAAGATGGACGGCTTTGAGTGGACAGACGAATGCGAAAGTGCCTTCCAAGAAATGAAGGCTTACTTTGGGTCCCTACCATTCCTCTCTAAACCAAGAGAGGGCGAGATGCTAAACGTATATCTCGCCGTCTCTGAAAGAGTTGTAAGTGATGTTCTTGTCCGCGAAGAAGACAAGGTCCAATGGCCGGTCTACTACGTGAGCAAATCCTTACTTGACATGGAAACGCGCTACACCGAGATAGAGAAACTTTCTCTGGCTCTCATAACGGTAGCTAAGAAGCTACGACCGTACTTCCAAGCTCACCCAGTCGTGGTGCGAACCGAGCATCCGATCGGTAAAGCTCTTCAAAAGGGAACATCGACTCGCATGGCGATCTGGTCCTAAGAATTGAGCAAGTACGGGATTGAGTTTCACCCAAGAACGGCTATAAAGGGGCAGGCCTTAGCCAACTTCGTGGCAGAATTCTCCTATACTCCCGATATGGGAAGAGCAGAAAATGACCTAAACGAGGACGCATTAACTCAGAAAAGAAAGGTTGACCCGACGGGTCCCATCTGGGAGTTGTACGTTGACGGAGCATCTAATGCTCAGGGGGCTGGCGTCGGAATAGTCCTGATTAACCCCGACGTGGAAAAGTTACGTTACGCCCTGCACTACGGCTTCCGGGCCTCCAACAATGAAGCCGAATATGAGGCGCTCATTGTGGGGGTGGAACTGGCACGGAAGCTTGGCTCTCATAACTTGCGAATACAATGCGACTCGCAGTTGATCGTGAACCATGTTAAAGGGGATTACACTGCCAAGGAACCTACCTGGCATTGACAAACTCCAAACTCGATGCTTTCTCTTGGTTCGAAATCCACCAAATCCCGAGAGAACAAAATTTAGAGGCTGACGCACCCGCTCGCCTTGGATCTGGCATCGACGAAGACGGATTGGGGACCGTACCCATTGAATTTCTCCCACGGCCATCCGTCTCCAGAGACGAAATCGGGACCATAGAGGTGGCACCTCAGCCCACTTGGATGGACTCGATTGTCGAGTTTCTGCGAAGAGGGGAACTCCCTGAAGACCGCAAGGAAGCCGATAAGCTGAGGACCTTAGCATCCAAATACATGCTCCGAGAAGGCATACTCTATAAGCGCGGTTACTCAACACCGCTACTCCGATGCCTCAATAGCGTTGAGTCGACCAAGGTCCTCCGCGAAATTCATGAGGGCATCTGTGGGAACCACGCCGCTGGAACTTCCCTCGCGCTCAAAGCGCTTAAGCAAGGCTATTTCTGGCCTACCATGAAGCGAGATGCTTGCGAATGGGCAAAGAGTTGCGACAAATGCCAGTGCTTCGCGGAAATTCCGCGACGGCCTCCGACCCCATTAAGCAGCATCGTTGTCCCACGTCCCTTTGCTAAATGGGGCGTGGACATCATTGGCAAGCTCCCTAGAGCGCCAAGGCAATAAGAATATGCCATTATCGCCATTGACTACTTCACTAAGTGGGTAGAGGCCAAGCCGCTTGCCAGAATAACTGAAGCAAGCACGACAAACTTCATCTGGAAAAGCATCATATGCAGGCACGGTATCCCCGCCTCAATCGTGACCGACAATGGCGCCCAATTCGACAACGCACGAGTAAGAGATATATGCGATCAGCTAAAGATCAGCAAGACCTTCTCCTCGCCGCGTCACCCTCAGGCCAACGGCCAGGTCGAAGCAGTCAATAAGACTATCAAGGGCAATCATAAAAAGAAGATCGAAGATAGAAAGGGCGCATGGGCCGAGGAATTGCCATTCGTCCTATGGGATCGAGGCCGTGGTTCCAATCAAGACCGAGATACCTACGTTCCGAGTCGATACGTTCGACGAAGCAAACAACAACGAGGCCATGCGCCTGGAGTTGGATTTGATTGACGAAAAGAGATCGGAAGCATTCAGACGCCTCGTCGCACAGAAGCGCAAGGTCGAAAGATACTACAACTCTAAGATCAAAAGGCGAACCTTTGCCGTCGGAAGCCTCGTACTCAGACGAGTTTTCCAGAATACACAAGTTCAAGGCGCCGACGTCCTAGGCCCGAAACGGGAAGGCCCCTATAGAGTCCGCAAATTCATTCACGACGGGACATACTACATCGAGCACACAGACGGAACTCCGATTCGCCACCCGTGGAATGCAGAACACTTGAGGTAGTACTACCAGTAGCTAGCATTCCCCACGTTTTTATCGCTTTAATTTCCCATTTTCAATAAGGCCTACGAGCCAATGTTTTAGGATTTTAAATTTCTCGCAAATTTTTCGCAAACGTAATAAAACTCGAGTTTTCCGTTTCAAATTTTGTTTTGTGCAAGTTTTCCGGTTATCAAAGATTAAACTTATAACCCTAAAACTTGGGGGGGCTAGCAATGGTAAGGAAACCCTCAAAAGAACACGCTCCACCAAAAAATTTATAAGACGCCTACATGGCTCAACCAAGTCGTCTCTCGAGACGCACCTAAGACGCCTACATGGCGCACGCAAGACGCCTACATGGCGCAACGAAGTCGTCTCTCGAGACGAACCTAAAACGCCTACATGGCGCACGTAAGACGCCTACATAGCGCAACCAAGTCGTCTCTCGAGACGCACCTAAGACGCCTACATGGCACACGCAAGACGCCTACATAGCGTAACCAAGACGTCTCTCGAGAAGCACCTAAGACGCCTACATGGCGCACCTAAGACGCCTACATGGCGCACATAAGACGCCTACATGGCGCAACCAAGACGTCTCTCGAGATGCACCTAAGACACCTACATGGCGCACCTAAGACGCCTACATGGCGCACGTAAGATGCCTACATGGCGTAACCAAGTCGTCTCTCCAGACGCACCTAAGACGCCTACATGGCGCACGCAAGACGCCTACATGGCGCAACCAAGACGTCTCTCGAGAAGCACCTAAGACGCCTACATGGCGCACCTAAGACGCCTACATGGCGCAACCAAGACGTCTCTCGAGATGCACCTAAGACACCTACATGGCGCACCTAAGACGCCTACATGGCGCACGCAAGACGCCTACATGGCGCAACCAAGTCGTCTCTTAAGACGCACCTAAGACGCCTACATGGCGCACGTAAGACGCCTACATGGCGCAACCAAGTCGTCTCTCGAGACGCATCTAAGACGCCTACATGGCGCACATAAGACGTCTACATGGCGCAACCAAGTCGTCTCTCGAGACGCACCTAAGACGCTTATATGGCGCACGCAAGACGCCTACATGGCGTAACCAAGTCGTCTCTCGAGACACACGTAAGACGCCTACATTGCGCACGTAAGACGCCTACATGGCGCAACCAAGTCATCTCTCAGGACGCACCTAAGATGCCAACATCGCGCACGCAAGACGCGTACATGGCGCAACCAAGACGTCTCTCGAGACGCACCTAAGACGCCTACATGGCGCACATAAGACGCCTACATGACACACGTAAGATGCCTACATGGCGCAACCAAGACGTCTCTCGAGACGCACCTAAGACACCTACATGGCGCACGTAAGACGCCTACATGGCGCAACCAAGACATCTCTCGAGTCGCACCTAAGACGCCTACATGGCGCACGTAAGACGCCTACATGGCGCAACCAAGACGTCTCTCGAGACGCACCTAAGACGCCTACATGGCGCACCTAAGATGCCTACATGGTCACCTAAGACGTCTACATGGCGCACCTAAGATGCCTACATGGCGCACGTAAGACGCCTACATCGTTACCTAAGACGTCTACATGGCGCACCTAAGATGCCTAGATGGCACACCTAAGATGCCTACATGGTGCACCTAAGACGTCTACATGGCGCACCTAAGATGCCTACATGGCGCACCTAAGACGTCTACATGGCGCACCTAAGACGTCTACATGGCGCACCTAAGATGCCTACATGGCGCACCTAAGACGTCTACATGGCGCACTTAAAACGCCTACATGGTCACCTAAGACGTCTACATGGCGCACCTAAGATTCCTACATGGCGCACGTAAGACGCCTACATGGCGCAACCAAGTCGTCTCTCGAGACGCACCTAAGATGCCTACATGGCGCACGTAAGATGCCTACATGGCGCAACCATGACGTCTCTCGAGACGCACCTAAGACGCCTACATGGCGCACGTAAGACGCCTACATGGCGCAACCAAGACGTCTTTCGAGACGCACCTAAGACGCCTACATGGCGCACGTAAGACGCCTACATGGCGCAACCAAGACATCTCTCGAGACGCACCTAAGACGCCTACATGGCGCACGTAAGACGCCTACATGGCGCAACCAAGACGTCTCTCGAGACACACCTAAGACGCCTACATGGCGCACCTAAGATGCCTACATGGTCACCTAAGACGTCTACATGGCGCACCTAAGATGCCTACATGGCGCACGTAAGACGCCTACATGGTTACCTAAGACGTCTACATGGCGCACCTAAGATGCCTACATGGCGCACCTAAGATGCCTACATGGTGCACCTAAGACGTCTACATGGCGCACCTAAGATGCCTACATGGCGCACCTAAGACGTCTACATGGCGCACCTAAGACGTCTACATGGCGCACCTAAGATGCCTACATGGCGCACCTAAGACGTCTACATGGCGCACTTAAAACGCCTACATGGTCACCTAAGACGTCTACGTGGCGCACCTAAGATTCCTACATGGCGCACGTAAGACGCCTACATGGCGCAACCAAGTCGTCTCTCGAGACGCACCTAAGATGCCTACATGGCGCACGTAAGATGCCTACATGGCGCAACCAAGACGTCTCTCGAGACGCACCTAAGACGCCTACATGGCGCACGTAAGACGCCTACATGGCGCAACCAAGACATCTCTCGAGACGCACCTAAGACGCCTACATGGCGCACGTAAGACGCCTACATGGCGCAACCAAGACGTCTCTCGAGACACACCTAAGACGCCTACATGGCGCACCTAAGATGCCTACATGGTCACCTAAGACGTCTACATGGCGCACCTAAGATGCCTACATGGCGCACGTAAGACGCCTACATGGTTACCTAAGACGTCTACATGGCGCACCTAAGATGCCTACATGGCGCACCTAAGATGCCTACATGGTGCACCTAAGACGTCTACATGGCGCACCTAAGATGCCTACATGGCGCACCTAAGACGTCTACATGGCGCACCTAAGACGTCTACATGGCGCACCTAAGATGCCTACATGGCGCACCTAAGACGTCTACATGGCGCACTTAAAACGCCTACATGGTCACCTAAGACGTCTACATGGCGCACCTAAGATTCCTACATGGCGCACGTAAGACGCCTACATGGCGCAACCAAGTCGTCTCTCGAGATGCACCTAAGATGCCTACATGGCGCACGCAAGACGCCTACATGGCGCAACCAAGACGTCTCTCGAGAAGCACCTAAGACGCCTACATGGCGCACCTAAGATGCCTACATGGCGCAACCAAGACGTCTCTCGAGACGTACCTACGACGCCTACATGGCGCACGTAAGACGCCTACATGGCGCAACCAAGACGTCTTTCGAGACGCACCTAAGACGCCTACATGGCGCACGTAAGACACCTACATGGCGCAACCAAGACGTCTCTCGAGATGCACCTAAGACGCCTATATGGCGCACCTAAGATTCCTACATGGCGCACATAAGACGCCTACATGTCGCAATTAAGACACCTACCCGGCACACGTAAGGTGCCCGCGTAGCATGGCTAACTCGCAGTCGAAAAACTTACAGAACGCAAACGATCCAAGCGACTGGCGCGTCTGAGAGGTATCCTGCTGAGGTAAAAGAACTGGCAAGACCATTGACAAAAACGTTTGCCTATCTAAACATGCCATAAATAATTAATGAGCGAAAACGTTCATAAAAGTAAATAATATCTCACGAAAGAAAAGGGCAATTGCCCCAAAAATCCTATAAAGCAAGCGCTAAAACAAGTGCGCTGAAGGGGAAAATCTTAGTAAGCAAGCGCTAAAACAAGTGCGCTGAATGGAAAAACCTAAAAGAAAGTGTGCGCTAAACACTTGCGCGAGAAAAATAATAAAGAAAATATGTCACTCGGCGGGATCGTCGCCTACAGGATCGGCCCCGTCGAGTGGTGCGAACAACGAATCGAAGAAGTGGAAGGTGACCCCCCGAGAAACATTCTCGGTAGCTGTGGCGTCCCGACACTCCACCGCCGCCGCATGTCCTTCCTCCTCGACTCCGACGTCGAAGTCGTCTTGAAGGTCGGACGCGAGCTGTTCTGCCGCAGCTTTCTCCGCGGTGACCCAAGCCACCTCCTCCGCCTAGGAGTCGCGCTCACGCTCCGCTCGAACACGGGCACCTTTGCTCGATGTAAGTTGGCCCTGAAGAATGCCTATTTCTTCTGTGCGCGATTCCAACTGGCGTCGAAGGTCCCGTACCTCGCTCTGGAAGACCTCCGCCGATCGAGTTGCCACTTCGAGAGCTTGACGTTCCATCGTTAGCTCCTCAGCCATCTTCACCACCGCCGACTGAGCACGGTCGCATTTGCCGCGGGTAACTCCCAATTCCACGCGAGCGTCTTGGAGCTGCTCGCGGAGACTCGCAAACTCTGCCTTTGAGTGAGAACCTCGCTCGGCACGGGCCAGTTGAGACTTCGCTTGAGCAAGCTACTCTTGGGCAAGGCTCATCCGTCTGATGAGGTCGTGAAGGATCTTTTCGCCCCGGGTCGCTCGAGCAAGCACCTGAGAAGGCAAAAAGACAATTCAGTAAAAGACAAAATCCTAAAACAAACAAGGCATGAGAAACTCACTCTCTGAGCGTCAGAAACGCCGTGACGAAAGAACTCCACGTCGCTGCTGGCCACGACGCTCTTCCACATCTTCATCGAAGATTGAGCGAGACCCAGGGAACATTCCCCTTAACCTCCGCGGCCTCCACATCGACCATCGAATTTACGCGCTTCGAGTCCGAAGACGTGTCTGGTAGAACCGAGGAGGAGGGTCGCTTCAAAGAAGCGCGAGGGCCGCTCTCCGTCGGATGACCGCTATCGGGTCTCTCCCGACCATTCCGCACGGCAATCCGAGAACGGACCGCCGCCAACGACTTCGGGTCCCGGGAAGCCTTCGCTAAGCGCGCTCAAGCCCTTGCCCTAGCCGAGGAGGCTACAAAAGCGACAAAGTCAAAACCCTAAACTAAAAGCAAAAAACAGAAAGAGCGAAAGTCGAAATACCTGGAAGACCGCCGCTCGAGGGGGATGACACCGCGTTGGGAGCACTCTCGGTCCGCTGACTGTCGCCATGGCTAGGAGGAAAGGGCGGGAACCACCCGGTGAAACCCACACCCATGGTCTTCGATTACACTTCTCCGAGTCTGTGATCAGCTTAGTGTTCCGGCGATCGCGGGCCATGAAGAAACCAGGCTGCCCAGGCGCAGGGAAAACCGCGATGAGATTGCGAAAGTCACTCACGGTCATCACCCACTCGGTCTGGCAATGCCACTCCATGTGACACATCGCCACGATGCGGTAAAACGCTGGACTCATCTGACAAGCATGCACCCCCAGTCGTGCGAGGAGCTGCTGGACGATGGATTGGAACGGCAGCCGCAACCCGCAGTTGAGACTCGCGACCGAAACTGTGGCAAATCCATGGCGAGGACGGAAGGGACGGTCGCCCTGTAAGGGACGGAGGAGCGCCATGGACGATGTAATGGCGAATGCCTCCCTGAGACCGATGAATGTTCGGTAGGTGAGCGAGCTCGAAGCATCGACCCCCGAACAATCGAAGCCCTCAGGAGCAGCAAAGCCCTCCTCGGGATACCACTCCATCCTAGCAAGCAACCTCGCCGACACTAGCGCCTCGGCGTCAGGGGTCTCGGGCTGAGAGCCCGCTGGCTCCACGGAAGGGCCTCCGCCCTCCGGCACGGCCGCGGCAGCCCCCGACGGCACTTTGGGACGCTCCGGTGCAAGGCCTTCGGCCCCCGGACATGTCTCCGAATCACCTCCGGGATCTTCAGACTCGGGACCGAAATCGTCCACGCAGTCAATCTCGTCGAGGATCGACTCTAGCGGAGTCGCTGCATCCACACCCACAATATCTCCCGGCGTGCCGTAAGAATCCAAGCCGGACTTTGGCACGTTAGGGCATGTCTTGTCGCGAGCCCCCTCACCGACCAAGTTAATCACGAGGCGAGGAGTGGGATCCCCGGAAGTAGGATGATCGACCTTCCCACCTGCTCCGTGTTGTCAATGGTGCCCACAAGAAGAGTTGTAGTGTGTATTTATGTACATATGATGTCATATAGTCTTACGAAGACTCTTGCTTGTAACTGCTTATTTATTAATAAAAGTTGAAACGTTCATTCAATCTTCCTTGTCTGAAGCTTTATGATAAAACATTAGTCTTTAGTCGATAAACAAACTAAACAACTTACGAAGAGACAAATGTAGATTTGCATGAACAAACTCTTCGTAGTTTGCTTAAAATGATATATTCGCAATCTAAGGGTCAAAGGACTATTGACCCCAGTAAGATTGTTAGAAGAATCTATGATGTCTGGTTATGAGGCATTGAGAGTTGGAGATTCTATAGTTCTTCTAGGTATCTTCCGAAGGTACTGAATTGACCAGTGCACTTCTAGAGACAAGATAAGAACAAACCATTTAACCACTTATGTCTCGAAGTCACTATGTATGAATTGCATCGTGCTTACCTTAATCCTGAAATGAGACATGTCATTTCACACCTTAGTATTCTCATTTGAGAAAGTCAGAGCTCGGACTCACTATGTGATTCCGAACAAGGCCTATTGGTGAAGTACTAAGTTGTGAGTATGTCATGAGTAACTTTGTGAAGTTCTCATAGATATGGAATTCATGTACAAGATTGCTGAAATGCAATGTATATCACCTCATGCTTTGTTCCTTGGAGTGTGAATAAATGAACTGGCCAGTGTCCAAATTGAGTCTTGACTCTTTTGGAGGAAACTATGTGACTTGTTAGCTCCTCGTCAATACATTGTTTCTAACTTATTCACAAGCGACAAAGGAGTTGAGGAAATAACAGCTAGAAGGGTAAAATGGTAATTTTGTAAATCCCGACTAGCTGATGATATTCATGAAGGGTAAACATTGATAATATTTTGTGGATCCACTCATTACAATTAGGTTGAATTCTTGAGTAGAAAATAAATTCATTTGAACCGAGAGATTTTCAGTGTCAACTCTTTAGTGGAGTCAGTTGACATTAAGCTAAACTTGGAAAAGGTTTGTGAACTTTTGAGTCCAAGTATTTTACCTCAAGCTTTGTTCATTTGGATCCATGAGGTCACTGTCACGAATCGCATCGATTAGGAATAGTTAAACTAGAAGCTAAGTCAAAACAAAAACGAAAATTGTCAAAAGGGTATTTTTGTCTTTTGAGACATAGCATGAAATGAATGTCAATAAATTTTTTGACATTGTCATATGATGACAAATGAAGTTAAAACCTCACGGCCAAGTTAAAGAATTTGGGCCTTGAAGATTAATTTCATTTCATGGAATTTTATGTGAAAATTCTTAATGGGCTTTTCTTATTTTCTCATGAACAAATAAAGAAACATCTAGAAGCATGTTCTAGACTCAAAATTTCGTGAATACCATAGAGAGAAAGAGGAAATTATTTTGTGCATTGATGTATGAAGATACTTGCCAAAAGAAAAAGAGGAAACAAATTTCCTATGCATGGTAATGGGAATTTCGGCCAAATAAGGAAGGGAACAAAAGAGGAAACAAATCCAAGGGCTTCTAGAAGCCTATTTGGCCGAGTGACTCTAAGGGAAGGAGAGCAATATTTGCTCATGAATATGTGATATTCAATGAAAGAGGAAACTACCTTATTGAACGTAAAACCTCCCCTATAAATAGAGGCCTCATTCCCTTCATTTCATTCATTCAACATAAGTTAGAGATTGAGAGACTCTCTCTCTAGACATTGTTGGCCGCCCCTCTCCTCTCTCTAGTCAATTTCGTTTTATTGTTTTGGCACCTAGGTCCTCATTTGACCTAGAGTTTAGCTCTGCGACTGTTGGAATCGATCTAGGGTTTAAGAAAAAGTTTAACGCTTCGTTAAGCGGCGGAATTTTAAAAATTTTCTTTTTAAGTAAAACTAGTTTTTACTAACCTAGACAAGAGCATGTACATGTAAATAAAAACTAATATGAGCTATTAAAGTTACTAACCTTTCTTGAAGCTTGAACCTTGTGGAAGCTTTTGGAAAGTTGCAACGCTCGTCTCCCCTCGCAGCACGTCTCTCTTTCTTTCCTCGGCAACTCGAGCAACCACGAAAGTTTCTATCACTAAATCACTCGAAAAGAAGGAATCAGTGAGTGGGCACTTTTAAACACTACGACTTAAGAACGAGTCTCAAAGTCGCAGAGCTAAAGACTAGGTCGAGTGAGGACCTAGGTGCCAAGACAAGAGAAAACCGAAAATAAACTAGAGAGAGAGAGAAGAGGACTTCGGCCAAGTTCTAGAGAGAGAGTCTCTCAAATCTCTTAAACTTTGCATGAATGAAAAGTGAGGAATGAGGCTCCTATTTATAGGAGAGGTCTCACCTTCAATAAGGTAGTTTCCTCTTCTATAGAATATCACATATTCATGAGCAAAATAACCCTTATTTCTCATTCCTTTTGGGCGCCCAAGGCAGCCTTCTAGAAGGCTAGGATTTGTTTCCTTTTTTGTTCCTTGGCTTGCCTATTACTCTCTTGGCCGATTCCCTTGTGCATCTAATATGCAAATTTGTTTCCTCTTTTTCTTTTGGCAAGTATCTAAATACATTTATGCACAAAATAATTTCCCTTTCTCTTTGGGTAGTGTTGGGCGCCTATGGCTTCTAGAAAAGGCTTCTAGAATTTTCTTCACTTGTTCATGACAACATAAGAAAAAGCCCATTTAGAATTTTCAATAAAATTCTTATGAAATGAAATTAATTCACAAGGCCCAATTAATCATATTATGGCCGAGTGACATTAAGTCATCAAATGAACTTGTCAAAATTTATTGACATCCATTTCATCCATATGTCTCAAAAGACAAAAATACCATTTCGACAATTTTCGTTCTTGTTTTGACTTAGCTTCCAGTTTAACTATTCCTATCGATGTGATTCGTGACAGTGACCTCATGGACCCAAATGAACAAAGCTTGAGCTAAACACTTGGACTCAAAAGTTCACAAACCTTTTCCAAGTTTAGCTTAATGCCAGCTGACTCCACTAAAGAGCTGACACTGAAAATCTCTCGGTTCAAATGAATTTGTTTTCTACTCAAGAATTCGACCTAATTATAATGAGCGGATCCACTGAATATTATCTATGCTACCCTTCATGAATGTCATCAGCTAGTCGGGATTTACTAAATTACCATTTTACCCTTCTAGCTGTTATTTCCTCAACTCCTTTGTCGCTTGTGAATAAGTTAGAAACAATGTATTGACGAGGAGCTAACAAGTCACATTGTTTCATCCAAAAGAGTCAGGACTCAATTTGGACACTGGCCAGTTCATTTATTCACACTCCAAGGAACAAAGCATGAGGTGACATACATTGCATTTCAGCAATCTTGTACATGAATTCCATATCTATGAGAACTTCACAAAGTTACTCATGACATACTCACAACTTAGTATTTCACCAATAGGCCCTGTTCGGAATGACATAGTGAGTCCGAACTCTGACTTTCTCAAATGAGAATACTAAGGTGTGAAATGGCATGTCTCATTTCAGGATTAAGGTAAGCATGATGCAATTCATACATAGTGACTTCGAGACATAAGAGGTTAAATGGTTTGTTCTTATATTGTCTCTAGAAGTGCACTGGTCAATTCAGTACCTTCGGAAGATACCTAGAAGAACTATAGAGTCCCCAACTCTCAATGCCTCATAACCAGACATCATAGATTCTTCTAACAATCATACTGAGGTCAATAGTCCTTTGACCCTAAGATTGCGAATATATCGTTTTAAGCAAACTACGAAGAGTTTGTTCATGCAAATCTACATTTGTCTCTTCGTAAGTTGTTAAGTTTGTTTATGGACTAAAAGACTAAGGTTTTATCATAAAGCTTCAAACAAAGAAGATTGAATGAACGTTTCAACTTTTTATTAATGAATAAGCAATTACAAGCAAGAGTCTTCATGAGACTATATTACATCAAATGTACACAAATAGACACTACTACTCTTCTTGTGGGCACCATTGACAACAAACTCCCACTTGACTCAAAGAAGATGTGAGTAGTCCTAGATGCCTAATCCCTCTCGAAATTGGTCGAAGACCATGTTCGCTAGGGCCTTGGTGAATGGATCTGCCAGAGATCTAATTCACCTCCACGTCTCCGCGCTGCGCGATCTCTCGAATCAAATGGTATTTCCTCTCAATATGTTTAGAGCGCTTATGGCTTCGAGGTTCCTTTGAGTTAGCGACAGCCCCACTATTATCACAATAAAGGGTCATGGGCTCGTCGACGTTTGGAACAACTTCCAAATACTTAAGGAATTTTCTAAGCCATACAGCCTCTTTGGATGCTTCACAAGCAGCAACATATTCTGCTTCCATTGTGGAGTCAGCAATGCAAGATTGCTTAATACTTCTCCACACAAGAACTCCACCATTAAGGATGAACACAGATCCCGAAGTGGATTTCCTGGAATCCTTATCCGCTTGAAAATCGGAGTCGGTATATCCCGTCATAGTCAGGTCAGTACCTGAGTATGTAAGCATCAAGTTCCTAGTTCTTCGAAGATACTTAAGAACATGCTTAACAGCAATCCAGTGCTCGGGTCCAGGGTTGGATTGGAAACGGCTAACTACGCCAACGGCGAAACAGATGTCAGGTCTAGTGCAAAGCATGGTATACATGAGGCTTCCTACGGCAGAGGCGTAAGGAATTTTCCTCATGTCTTCAATCTCTTGTGCAGTCTTGGGAGACTGGTCCTTAGAGAGTGAAACTCCATGCCTAAAGGGTGTTTGACCCCTCTTGCAGTCTTGCATCGAGAAGCGATCCATCACCTTATCAATATAAGATGCTTGAGAGAGCGACAGGGTCCGGTTTTTCCTATCTCGAAAGATTTGGATTCCCAGAATGTATGTGGCTTCTCCTAGATCCTTCATATCGAATTGCTTTGCCAGCCAGACCTTAACCTCAGATAACTTACCCACGTCATTACCAATGAGTAGTATATCATCGACATATAGTACCAGAAACACAACTTTGCCTTCGTGTATTAACTTGTAAACACAAGGCTCATCTATTGACTGTTCAAAGCCGAAGCTCTTTACAGTTTCATCGAATCTAATATTCCATGACCTAGATGCTTGCTTTAGTCCATAAATGGATTTAAGCAACTCACAAACCTTGGTCTCTTGACCTTTATCCACGAAACCGTCTGGTTGAGCCATGTAAATGCGCTCGTCAAGATTGCCATTCAGAAAGGCTGTCTTGACATCCATTTGCCAGATCTCATAGTCAAGAGCTGCAGCTATGGATAGGAGTATGCGGATGGATTTAAGCATCGCGACTGGCGAGAAGGTTTCTTCATAGTCAATCCCTTCTTGTTGGGTATAACCCTTCGCCACAAGTCGTGCTTTGAACGTCTCAACGTTCCCATCAGGACCCCTTTTCTTCTTGTATATCCACTTACACCCTACGGGTTTAATCCCTTCAGGAAGGTCTACAAGTTTCCAGACTTTGTTGACATACATCGAGTGCATCTCAACTTTCATGGCGTCAAGCCAAAGGTTTGATTCAGAACAAGCCATTGCTTGGCTATAGGAAACAGGATCATCCATGTCGGAGACGGCTACAAGAGAGTCTCCATAAGACATGTACCTGTCAGGCTTTTGAGTAGCCCTCCCACTACGTCGAAGTACTACTTGACGAGATTTTGATGAGTTAGGTTGTGTTTCAGTTGGGGTAAGAACAGTTCTTACAGACGAGGTAGAAGCTTCCTCACCCAACTTTTCTTCAAGCACAATTTTGCTTCTAGGTTTTGCATCCTTCATAAAGTCCTCCTCAAGGAAACGAGCATTCGTGCTAACGAAAGTCTTATCGTCCTCGGGACTATAGAAAGTAAAACCTTTGGTTTCCTTCGGATATTCTACAAACAGGCACAATTCTGACCTACTAGCCAACTTGCTAGTCTTTTGCCTCAGCACGTGTGCAGGGCAACCCCAAATTCGGATGCGGCCAAGATTCACTTTACGGCCAGTCCATCGTTCATAAGGAGTACCAGGAACCGTCTTGGACGGAACTTGGTTCAGAATGTAGGCGGCTGTTTCGAGGGCATATCCCCAAAAGGAAAGCGGGAGTGATGAGTAACTCATCATTGATCTAACCATCTCCATAAGAGTTCGGTTTCTTCTCTCTGACACTCCGTTTTGTTGAGGTGTGCCAGGTGCGGTAAGCTGAGAAGCGATACCTTCTTCTTTAAGAAAGTCATCGAACTCTCCAGACACATACTCACCACCTCGATCAGATCGAAGGGTTTTGATCACTTTGCCAGTTTGCTTTTCCACTAAAGCCCTAAAGACCTTAAATACGTTAAAGGTCTCGGATTTGTGTTTGAGCAAATAGACAAACCCATATCGTGAGTAGGCATCAGTGAAGGTAACGAAGTATTCGTATCCTCCACGTGCCTGTTGGCTGAGCGGACCACATACATCAGAATGTATTAGTTCCAGCAACTCAGTGGCTCTTCGACCCTTATCAGAGAAAGGTCGCTTAGTCATTTTTCCTTCTATGCAGGATTCACAAGTAGGTAGTGAACCTATTGCAGAGTCTTGGAGTGGACCGTCCCTCACAAGTCTCTTAATCCTATCTAGACTGATATGACCAAGTCTCAAGTGCCAGAGGTATGTTGATTTTGTTAGATCGGAGGATTCAGAAAGTTTGATCCTCTTTGGCTCCCTAATTAGATCGTTATCTATTTCGGTGTCTAAAAGAGAAGGTTGAGTGGGATAGATGTAGAAAAGAGCATTCTTCATACATGCATCAGTGACAAAAGAATTATCAGGAAACGAAATACGAATTCCATTCTTAATGAACTTTAAACAATAATCTTGCTCACGAAGACGAGCAACGGATATTATGTTCTTCCCAAAGGTAGGAACAAAATAAACATTATTCAAGTTTAAAGTGCAGTCTTCAAAAGACAGCGTCACGGATCCCACAGCCTTCGTGGACACCAGGCTCCCATCACCACATTTGAAACAGAACTCGCTTTCCTCTAAGCTTTTGGTTTTCTTGAAACCATTCAAGGAACAACAAATATGGTTAGAAGCAACGGAGTCAAGAATCCACGTTGATACATTATCAGCTACTAAGCATGCTTTGGTAACTAGTACAATACTATCTTCCTTTGCTTTGAGATAGGCAAGACAGTTCTTTTTATCGGCTTTGTAAGGTCTCTTCTCAGTTCCAGAGGCGGAGGCTTTTTGCTCAGTAGCATATGCCTCTCCTTGATTCCTCTTTCTCTTAGTGAGACCTACAGCAGTGTGAAGTTCCTTCACAAGCTTGGTAACAGTGTACTCTAGCTTGTTAATGGAGTAGTTCATCTTGGAGGTATCAAGAGATGCGGGGAGAGTTTCTAAGATCATATCTATGACATTCTTCCCATCAATCTCAGATCCTAGGATTTCCATTCTATTCAGAAAACTAATGATCAGTATCATAAAGTCTCTAACAGGAGTCCTAGCCTTCATATTACAGTTCATAAACTGTCGGACTGCTTGTAGCCTTGTTTGACGCTTTTGCCCTCCAAACATCTCGAGGAGATTGTAGAGCATGTCAGCGGCAGTCTCGATGTCACGATGTTGCTCTTTCAGCATATTGTTCATAGATGCCAAGATATAGCACCTCACAATCTCATCGGATCGAAGCCAGGCCGCTAAGGCGTCATTGTCCTCTTGAGTTGAATCATCATTCGTCAGAGGAGGACACGGGGTGGTGAGTACCCATTTGTGCTTGTTAACGGTAGGTATTATGTCGAGGTTACGTTTCGAATCTACGTAGTTTTCGTTTTCGAGTTTGATCGAGGAAAGAAAGATAGAGAGATGGTTGAGAGACATATTGCCTATGTAAGTTGAAACAAGTTTATGATTAGTCTTTAGTTTAGGATTTAAGTTTTATTAAGACTTTTGTAAAATCCAAAGGTGTTATAAACCAAACGATAATTTACTCCCTCAAGAGAAGGCCGCAAAAAATCTCCATTTATAAGTAAATGACACATCATTAATGCTAAGCCAAGATGTCAATACATCTATTTTGACTAGCCACCTTGTAAATTGGTTTGATCACTCACATCCTTTTGCAGAGCCTCAAGGGAGGATACTAGGGATTGAGCCTAAGCGTGCAACCAACCACTTAGTCCAAAAGATCAGCTTTGAAAAACAATCCCCCAAGGGGAGGCCTTGCCATCATTGCATCACTCTCAGACGTAGCTCATTGAGCAATGATCGAAGCAATAACGCCTTGGAGTACTCACATTTAAGTGAGGGTCGCAAGAGCGGCTCTTAGTCCCACGTTATTGCATCTTTCATTAGTGTTGGGGATCGTGGGTTACAAACAACGAATATAACCCTCCCACTTAGTTTTTGGAGTTGGTTCATCGACTCTTATAAGTTCGGAAACAAATTTCCTAGTTAGAGAGCGACAGAGCGGACAACTAGAAGAGAATCCTAGATCGACATGTTCAGAGCAGTATTAGTGCATAAAGGCACAAGGTACATACTCGATCTTTTCCTATTTTCTATTTCGGGAAAGTGCGTGAGGGAAGTGTGAACTTCAACTCACTCGAACACTTGAAAGTTTGAGATTACACATCTCTTTATTTTTCGGCTTGTCTACAAGGAGACCTCCCACTCAAAATTTCAAGAGCATATAGATTTTGAACATATGTGATATAGATATAGTTTTGAAAACATTTTGAAAACTTATTTGATTTGGATGACAAAATATTTTCAAGTTTGAAAGTGAAAACGGTTTTTCAAAATTCAAACTAGTTTTGTAAAAATTCAATTTCAATTAAACTTTCAAAAATCAAAACATTTTAATCTTACACATCATGTTTATAATCATATGAAAAACATTTTTGCTCAAGAAATTTTTCTCATTAGAGTTCTATAACTCATGGTAGTGGGGTTTGAAAATCCGGATTTCTAAAAAAACTGGAGTTTCAGACAGCCGCGCACCTCGGAGTAAAATCGCCATATCTGGCGGCTCCAATGTCCTTTTGAGCCGAAACCGGTGGCATTGGACAGAAGACAGACAGAGCTTTAATTTGATTCAAGAATCATTAAATTTCGACTTCTGAGCAGAGAGTTATGCCGCTTTTAATGCGGGTTTACATTCCAGATCGAAGAAAAAGAAATAAATTAAAGCTTCGTCCTTTTAGGTGCGAAAAAAAATCGAGTGTAACGGAACGTTTTAAGATGTTGTTTAAAGCTTTTATTTGTGTTTTATTAGCAGGGTAATAACATAGGATAAAAGAAATAACAACATGCATAAAACGATTCAAGTAAATAAACGAAAATTCTCAAACCTTTAAAACACGTTTTTCAATATAAAAAATTAAAAACTTTTAGAACTGATTCTAATGTGTTTTAACATCATCCCAAACTCATAGAAAATCAACATGGTTTTTAATTTAGAGACAAGAGCAATAAATTAAAAAAAATCTAAGATTACAATTCTAACTTGTCACAAAATTAGTAAACTTTCGAAAACGATTTTCAAGCTCATAATTTAAAAACATGCACATGCATTCCTTTGACCATAGCTCTGATACCATTTGTTGGAATCGATCTAGGGTTTAAGAAAAAGTTTAACGCTTCGTTAAGCGGCGGAATTTTAAAAATTTTCTTTTTAAGTAAAACTAGTTTTTACTAACCTAGACAAGAGCATGTACATGTAAATAAAAACTAATATGAGCTATTAAAGTTACTAACCTTTCTTGAAGCTTGAACCTTGTGGAAGCTTTTGGAAAGTTGCAACGCTCGTCTCCCCTCGCAGCACGTCTCTCTTTCTTTCCTCGGCAACTCGAGCAACCACGAAAGTTTCTATCACTAAATCACTCGAAAAGAAGGAATCAGTGAGTGGGCACTTTTAAACACTACGACTTAAGAACGAGTCTCAAAGTCGCAGAGCTAAAGACTAGGTCGAGTGAGGACCTAGGTGCCAAGACAAGAGAAAACCGAAAATAAACTAGAGAGAGAGAGAAGAGGACTTCGGCCAAGTTCTAGAGAGAGAGTCTCTCAAATCTCTTAAACTTTGCATGAATGAAAAGTGAGGAATGAGGCTCCTATTTATAGGAGAGGTCTCACCTTCAATAAGGTAGTTTCCTCTTCTATAGAATATCACATATTCATGAGCAAAATAACCCTTATTTCTCATTCCTTTTGGGCGCCCAAGGCAGCCTTCTAGAAGGCTAGGATTTGTTTCCTTTTTTGTTCCTTGGCTTGCCTATTACTCTCTTGGCCGATTCCCTTGTGCATCTAATATGCAAATTTGTTTCCTCTTTTTCTTTTGGCAAGTATCTAAATACATTTATGCACAAAATAATTTCCCTTTCTCTTTGGGTAGTGTTGGGCGCCTATGGCTTCTAGAAAAGGCTTCTAGAATTTTCTTCACTTGTTCATGACAACATAAGAAAAAGCCCATTTAGAATTTTCAATAAAATTCTTATGAAATGAAATTAATTCACAAGGCCCAATTAATCATATTATGGCCGAGTGACATTAAGTCATCAAATGAACTTGTCAAAATTTATTGACATCCATTTCATCCATATGTCTCAAAAGACAAAAATACCCTTTCGACAATTTTCGTTCTTGTTTTGACTTAGCTTCCAGTTTAACTATTCCTATCGATGTGATTCGTGACAGTGACCTCATGGACCCAAATGAACAAAGCTTGAGCTAAACACTTGGACTCAAAAGTTCACAAACCTTTTCCAAGTTTAGCTTAATGCCAGCTGACTCCACTAAAGAGCTGACACTGAAAATCTCTCGGTTCAAATGAATTTGTTTTCTACTCAAGAATTCGACCTAATTATAATGAGCGGATCCACTGAATATTATCTATGCTACCCTTCATGAATGTCATCAGCTAGTCGGGATTTACTAAATTACCATTTTACCCTTCTAGCTGTTATTTCCTCAACTCCTTTGTCGCTTGTGAATAAGTTAGAAACAATGTATTGACGAGGAGCTAACAAGTCACATTGTTTCATCCAAAAGAGTCAGGACTCAATTTGGACACTGGCCAGTTCATTTATTCACACTCCAAGGAACAAAGCATGAGGTGACATACATTGCATTTCAGCAATCTTGTACATGAATTCCATATCTATGAGAACTTCACAAAGTTACTCATGACATACTCACAACTTAGTATTTCACCAATAGGCCCTGTTCGGAATGACATAGTGAGTCCGAACTCTGACTTTCTCAAATGAGAATACTAAGGTGTGAAATGGCATGTCTCATTTCAGGATTAAGGTAAGCATGATGCAATTCATACATAGTGACTTCGAGACATAAGAGGTTAAATGGTTTGTTCTTATATTGTCTCTAGAAGTGCACTGGTCAATTCAGTACCTTCGGAAGATACCTAGAAGAACTATAGAGTCCCCAACTCTCAATGCCTCATAACCAGACATCATAGATTCTTCTAACAATCATACTGAGGTCAATAGTCCTTTGACCCTAAGATTGCGAATATATCGTTTTAAGCAAACTACGAAGAGTTTGTTCATGCAAATCTACATTTGTCTCTTCGTAAGTTGTTAAGTTTGTTTATGGACTAAAAGACTAAGGTTTTATCATAAAGCTTCAAACAAAGAAGATTGAATGAACGTTTCAACTTTTTATTAATGAATAAGCAATTACAAGCAAGAGTCTTCATGAGACTATATTACATCAAATGTACACAAATAGACACTACTACTCTTCTTGTGGGCACCATTGACAACAGCGACTTCAAGACTCGTTCTTAAGTCGTAGTGTTTAAAAGTGCCCACTCACTGATTCCTTTTATTTCGAGTGATTTAGTGATAGAAACTATCGTGGTTGCTCGAGTTGCCGAGGAAAGAAAGAGAGACGTGCTGCGAGGGAGACTAGCGTTGCAAACTTTCCAAAAGCTTCTCAAAAATCAAGCTTCAAGAAAGGTTAGTAAACTTCTATGCTCATTATAGTTTTTATTTACATGTGCTTGCTCTTTGTCTAGGTTAGTAAAAACTGTTTTACTTGTAAAAAGAAAATTTTTAAATGTCCGCCGCTTACCGAAGCGTTAAACTTTTTATTAAACCCTAGATCAATTCCAACACTCCGCGCCCAGTTGGCGCGCACTCCTCTTGAGGCTGAGCAACAGGCACGGTCACGCCCAGCTCGCCTTCTTCGAGCCACTGCTCTACTCCGCTTGGATTCTCTTCCACGTGCAGAGGAACTTCCCCTAATCCCGCGAAGAGATCATCCTCTACATGTTCAGAATCCTGAAACAAGAGAGAGAAATCAATCTCGGGACTCTCAGTTGAGAAAAGGGAAGGAACATCCATAATGCAAGCGTAGAAAAGAAACAAGTGTAGAGAAAGAGAGAAAAAATAAAGTGGAGGAATAGGAGAGAGGGGGGGCTTCTTTATAGACTCATAGGGGGTATGAGTCCAAATCCTACTCCCGCAAGGAGAAAACAGAGGAAAAAGTCGGATTTCCCCGCGCGAAACGAACCAGCCCCGCGCACGGGGCGCGCCGCGCGGCTACGCCAAAAAAAAAAAATTAGTTACTTTCCTTGGGTGACGGGATTTCAAAAATATTTTCCTCAAAACCCAACCGGAAAGACAAAAAGTTCATCGCCGGGAACCTCCCGAGCAACGAACTTGGGGGGCTAATGTTGTCGGTCGTTTTCGGAAAACCCGAGACCCCAGGAAGACACGCCGCTAAAGGGCCGATGGTTAGACCGGAGGTCCTGAAGAGTGGAAAGCCTTCAAGCCCTCGCCCAAACTCTTGACTCCTTGAGTCGAGCCTAGCCCCTCGAGTCGAGACTTGAGTCTACTCCTCGAATCGAGCCTCGCCCCTCGAGTTGAGACTTGATTCAGCCTCCTCAAGTCGAGCCTCGCTCCTCGAGTCGAGCCTTGAGTCAGTCTCCTCGAGTCGAGCTTCGCTCCTTGAGTCGAGCTTTGTGTCAGTCTTTTCGAGTCGAGCTTCGCTCCTCGAGACAAACCTTGAATCAGCCTCCTCGAGTCGAGCCTCGCTCCTTGAGTCGAGACTCGACTCAGATTCTACCCGTCGAATAGCTACATTCATGTCACAAACCCAAAATGCAAAGCCCACAAATAGCTCAACGGGCCCAGAAGGACGACGGTCGCGAAAAACCCACGGAGGCGCTGCCCAGCGCGCGCCGCGCCCGGGCAGAGTCGCGCCGCGCGCACAGCGGCGCAGACCGCGCGCCGCGGGTCGCGCGCCGCGGGTCGCGCGCCGCGCGTGGTGCGCCGCTGCCCCTTGTGCTCCTCCACTTGAAGAGGTGCGCGCCCCCAGTCCCACATGGGCGACGAAGGACCCCCTTAGGGTCCCCAAACACCTATATAAACCCCCTCTCACTGAGGGGGAAGCCATCCCTTCATCTCCTATCGATACGCTCGATTTCTCACTCTCCTCTGCTTCTCTTGATGCAATATTTGGCCTGAAGCATCCTCGCAAGTCTCTCTCGTTCTCAGAGGTTCCGAAGCACTCGCGGGGACTTCCCGGACGTCGCTCCCTCTGACCGGACGCCCCCCGATGCTCAAGAACGCCCCTAGGGTTCTCGACTAGAGTTCCCCTTGCGCGTCTAACACGCTAGACGCGTACGCGATCTCCGAAGTTCTGAGACGCCGCCGAGGACTCCTTCGCGCCTCGTCTCCTTCATCGAGCACGCTTCTCCACCAACGTTCCACGCTTCATAGTGCGTCTTACACGCCTGAACTACGTTCTGACCTGATCCCACGCACGGGTACGTAGGCAGCCGACACCTTAGGCACGGTCACTCCTCCTCCTCACCCTTTTCCTCTCCCGAGAGGCGGGTTGATCGGAGAAAACCTAGCTCGAGACTTTCGAGTTCACACTCTTGGCCCGGGTACGATCACTTGGTCCGGCCTTGGATCGAACCACCCGAGGTATTAAATAGTTGTTCATTTTCGTGCGACAACAATCATATCGCGCCACGTGTTAAGAAACGCGTCTCCATTCGATGCCACGTATCAAAAAATATTTAATTTCTCTCTTTAAATTCGAGGTAGTTTGAATTCTCCGCAATAAATATTTTCAAAATATTCGGAATATTTAGGGGTTAATTATGGGGGTAAAATTTTTTTAAATATTTATTATTTATTGGGCCTTTGTTCGGCCAAAGCCAAATAAATGATTCAGCCCGGCTCTGAGCAAGGAGCCCAAGCCTAGGTCGCCGAAGAGAACAGATCGCCCGCATTGAACCAGTCGAGTAGCGAAGTCGTGGTCAAGTAGAGTAATCGCCGAGAAGACCGGATCTGAGAATTGACCGACCTGTGACGTGGCGAGGGTGAGCTGATCAACACGTGTCTAAGAGATGATCCTTTCTTCGCCTATCAATAGCAACTGTTGTATTCATTTTTACGCACGTATAAGGGGAGATTCAATCCTTAACATCTGTATTCGAATTCTCTGATAATTGTTGAGTTCGCCATCTCCACCTCGGCACTTCGCCCACTGTAGTTATTTCATTATTAATAAAAGTTTATTCTCCCTATATTTTGTATCAATATTTCTTTCTAATTAAATTGGGATTTCATTTATGTTTCTTATACGAAGTCTTCTAAGACCTATTATAAAATAAAGCAAATATATTATAGAAGTATTTGTGATTGTTGACGATCCCGAAATCAGCATCAGCAACAATCCTTTCTCTTTTTCAATCGATTCGTCAATCTTGGGGATACTCCACAAAAATAATCAAAGACTGCACTCTTCTTATTACTAGTCACTACGTGATCTCAATTCTCCAGGTTCAACTCGTATCGAATAAGGTCAATTATACTGTTATACCCTTTTGGATACATATGAGCCCTAAGCACCGCTGCTTCCCCAGCGAAAGATTTTTTCGTACGTACTTACTACGAAAGTGTGCACAATCAATCGGTTTTAGAATCAACCCTTAGGTGAGTGAACATTTACCTTCTTTCAGGAAGGCTAGATTCCGTATCTGTGAATCATATTCTGCTAAGATCATATCCCGAACTCCGAAGACATAAGTATCCCAGCATAATAGTAGCCTTTAACAAATGAGTCAAAGAATTCGGTAATATGACCTAGAAGTTCATGATCACTTCAGGATTTAGATTAATTCTCACTGTGACCATTATAGCGACCCTAGTTAGTGTATCGTAACGGTCCTTAAATATCACGTCAACAACCAAAGTCTGTCCATGCCGTACACTTACCAAAAGTGTAGAATTCTCACACCAAGTGATCAATCTTCACTTATGTTCCACATATATGATTTTAGATATAGCTATCCAAGCATGTATCAATCATCGACCACGATTTTAGCTCACCGCCTGAACTTAGATGCCCATCACGTAATTCAATATAATACGAAGGATAAGGATGATAGTTATTATTGATTCTCTTTAGAAAACAACCCACTAACCATAAATCCTAATAAAATAAACTTCTTATCGAATTCAATAATCATTCATGTTTATTTTTTATCATCTTCAGTTGGCAATATTCCTAACAATACCCCACTTTGACCAGAGAGGATAATACAATTTCCTTTGATCATCAATGCTTAGCCATCGTATTACAAATGGCTTGACATTTGACCAGGATTGAGATTCCCATCTTATGGATTCTCACCTTAATTTATATCTCCATCAATTATGTCGATCGATGTATGTGTCATTTTATATTCTTCCAGTTTATGTTAGTTTGCAAGTGATATTTGACTTACCACTTAAGGTCAAGTTATATTGTTCAGAGTAAATTATTTTATTATTGAACACATTGACACTTCGCACATCTTTTAGATAATATAACAGACTTTATATCTTTCCGATAATAAGTCTACCTATTCTTGTTGTACATCCCTTTTGGTGCCAAGACTAGTTGCACCATAACATATATGAATCTGTCATTACTATTAATAGTGTGATAAACACTGAACATATTTATAAGAACTTCTATTGAACTATTTACATTACTTGGTTATTCATAGTTTGTCCTTATCAGTTGTGCTCATATTCAATATACACAAGACTAAGGATTTACTATATATTGATAACTAAGTATCTCACATTTCCAGAAATCTTTGATATTTCTCGAAAATTTACCATTGTCAAAATTCTAATTATTAGTCATTTTAATGATAAAGTCTTTAGCCTCGACGATCGAGCTTATACCTTATATCAATAAGCATATTTGATATAAAATAGAATGAGCTAGTCGTTTCTAAACTTTAAGTTGTAGAAACAATTAGCTCAGTCAATTTACTTGGGTCATAATTCAGTCCATTTCTTAAACGGTAATGACTTCATTCATGACATACATTTAGGAGTTACACTTATCGATCCTTTTCAAAATATCGATTCTTTAACAAACCTTCATGTACTATCATACTTGGTTTGTTTAGCAATTGGATCAACATTTCATATTTAAAAAAGTTTTAGTAGATTAACTTCTATGATCCATGTCATAATCTTACAAACTTCATCCATAGTGGACTATTCATGTTCTCATTGGAAGATCCTGATGAACTGGTTCGTGGTATCAGAGAGAAAAGCAATATCATTGCCCATATCTCTTCTCAAAGGTCAAATCTCTTATTCACCAAATACCTTTCAAAGCTCGAACTCATTCATATGTCTATTTATAGATCTCCTTGATTTTCATTAAGCCAACGGCTTAAATTGAAGATCTACTAAACTGGGTTCATGAATATTGCTAAGTTAGTTTGATCTTTAGTGATACTTCACAAGTCTTTCTATTCAAGGAAATATTTCGTTGATGATAGTGACAAGGATCCAGGCAAGGATGCTTTCACTCGATTATTGACATTATCGGCAAGGTAACTATTAATTATGTTCCCACTCAAATTACCGAGTAATAGTAGCTATGTTGCAATTAAGGATGCCGCTTCAAATAGTGGCTTGATTCCTGTTAAGAATGATGCTATTTAGTTATTGAACAATAGTGGCTTGATTCCTGTTAAGAATGATGCTATTTAGTTATTGAACAATAGTGGCCAGATTCCAAGTAAGGATGCTCCTACTTAATCACTGAACAATAGTGGCTAGATTCCAGCTAAGGACTCTCTCACTTCAATAATTTGAACTATAGTGGTTAGGTTTCATTTCCCAATCAATAATAGTGGCCAGGTTCCAGTTAAGGATGTTCCCACTCAATAATAGTATCATCAACACTAACTTTACTGTTGTATCTCCTTATTACCTCTAACTCGCACAAATCATTGTCGATATAAGGTAATAATTATTTAGACACAATCATTGCTCCAAACAATTTTGAACAATTGAATACATTCATTATAAAAAATAAAGAAAGCAATAAATGCTAATTATATTTCTATCAGAGATATAACTTAGAAAATATAATTGGGCGCAATAATAGTATATGAACGGTAATTCAATTCCATCATATTCTATAGCATTCAACTCTATGGCAAAATACTCATGCATAATCAATATCATAAAGACATTCAATGGATAAGAGAAAAATATTTAATGACACAACCATGTGTTCATAAATAATATAATGAAACATAACGAAAGATAAGATTCATAATATCTGAAAAAACCATGAATGGCTACAATCTAGACAACTTGGATTATTTATCCTGATACATCGCCATGTTCAATAATAAGAAAATCCAATAAATGAAAGTAATAAAACTAGCAGAGATAGTAGATCTTCAACTGGAGCATGAGCTTCTCTGCAACTCGGACTTGAATCTGACATTGTCTGGCAAGCTCATTGACACTTTTGTGCTGCATCAAATCTTCTTTGCAACATGAGAAGAAGTATGCTCTACAACATGAGAAGAAGTATGCTCATGATTAATTATCCTCAAACAACATTTTTAGGATATCTTTAATCATGAATTTTAAGGTACCATACGAGTATTCTTCTTGTTTTTCTCAAGCTCGGCGAAATACAATGGAATGACCTTTAGTGTTGCAGTAGTAACAATTACCAACGCTATCTTGCTTTTTCTCTTTCCCCTACCCACTCCTCTTGAACTTTCTCTTTTCCTTCTTAGCAGGACCTTTCCCCTTTAAAGTACTAAGATGTGCCTTAAGTGACTCAGCACCAGAAGACCATTTTGTCTTGGTTTTAGGCGAAAACTCTTGTCAGCATAGTCTCGACCCTTTGTTCTTCCCATGTCGAGTGATAGAATCGAAAGTCTGTCATTTATTCAACAGTTGAGACAGCCCATATTTCAACTTATTCATAATATAGTTTAATGTGAACTGTATGAAATCACTCTAAAGGGATTTTAGAATGATTCCCACCTAAGTCACCTCATCCATCTGTGCCCCGTGGAGTTCAGCTTCATTAAAGTAGTTAGTAATTTTCATGACATGATCCCTTGCCGGAGTTCTCGCTACCATCCCAGTGCTAGTGCACTTACGGGTGAGTTCAATGCGGGCTTGTTCACTCTGTATCCTAAACATTTCTTGCAGCGAGTCAAGGATGTCCACATCAGTCTCCTTCCCTTCCATCTTGGTTTGCAACGCATCAGGTATGTTTGCGAGGATGCAAGCTACGGCCTTGTTATCAGCTGTGACCCTCTTATCATAATCCTCTTTTAAGTTTCTAGAGGCATTAGTACCAAGATATGTAGGTCTATCTTCAGTGAGGATAAAACGGATGCTCCCACTCAACAGCACAATATTCAGGTTTGACTTCCACTTAGGAAAGTTGTCACCAATGAGGATGTCTTTTGACAACAAGGCCATAATAGGGCTTGACATGATTACTGAATTTATAAAAGAACTTCAATTAGCAGTATGTAATGAAACAACTATCTAGATTATTTAGGTTATAAAAACATAATGTAAACAAGCACGGGATAAAATACTAAGACAAAAGAATCCAGCTTTTATATTCCATGGTAATTCAACTAATAGTCACGATCAACCTCACTATTGGTGACATAGCGAAGTGCACCTAGCGAAAATGAAATTCGTTTCGGATTAGTGGGCAATCATGATACATGCACTTTCACAATTATGCTCATTTACTACCCGTTTTTAGGAATCGTGGCCATATGCGAATTAAATTGTCCATGCATGAGTCGACCCAACATTTCAGCAGGTGAAAGCTTAACTCGAACGTGCTAGAGAAGGTCTAGTCAGGAACCTTATCCACTTCTTCCGCCTATCGCCAGAGACCCAAGCTTGGTATTATAATCAGAAAAGCCATTCCGTTCGGGAACGTTAGACATTGCATTCACGAAGAAGAGTTGCTAACTCGAGGGGATCTTTCATCCTCACGGTGTTGGTATCAATGTTGGAGGCCTTATATGTGACTCAAAATACGTCTAGTATTTTAATTTTTCTAGCATTAATCATTAATCTAGGTGATATACTTAGGTTTACTAAATCATATTAAAAACCCAAGTGTTTCTAAGCTACCCTTAAAAACAAAGTTTCGAAAAGCTTAATTATTAGGTATTCATGACATCTAGTCTTGATTAACCTAATAGCATCCCTTCACGAGAGACCTTCTAGTTGGGAAGGTGAGACATGAGGTCTTCTTAAGAGCCCCCAGCTTAGCCCCTTATCGGCTTGGTGACAAAGCTCTCCGATCCGTTCAACTTATTCATATAAAAAACTATCATAATCCAATTAGATATTTTCAAATGAATAAAGCCCATGAAAAGCAAGCAACCCACGAAACAATTTTTAAGTTACAGCTAACAAGCATGGCTAAGCATTTAAATAAACAAGCATATAACACGCAAGCAATGTTTGTTTGGTTTGATTGTATCCTATAAGACTCTTAATAAATTAAAACAAGAGGAGCGCAATACTATTGGCCCATAGATTCGGTTTTGGGCCCATGTCTATGTCCCATTGAAAAATAAATCAATATTATAATTATTTATTTTCTACATTTTTTTCCTAAATTAGAGGGCGTGTGGGCCCACTGGGCTTCAGGGCTGAGGCCTGGTTGAATCCCACCATCCCTAACCAGCCATGTTAGGGATGGACTTATTGGAAGGAGCGCCGCCACAAAGAACGGTGCTCGGAGGATGACTACGCGCTTCATGGATAGACGGGCAGTTCATCTTCATCCTCATCGTCTTGCCACCGTGGCGAGACGGTCTTGTTGGCCGTCGGGGCTGCTCTAAGTCTTCGTCGTGGTTCATCGGTGGTCAAGTGTTATGGGTTTATGGTTGTGATCACGGTTTGTCAATCATAAGATTATAAACACACAAATATTTTTCGTTAAATATAAATTACATAAAACCTATACCCTTTGAATTTCGGGTGTACAAGAATTCTAGAAAGTGAGAATCCATAATCTACGATCAAATCTAGAAAAAAAATTCGCATATCACATATCCAATCCAATGAAAAATATAATCAAATATAATTTCATTCAAACCACAATTAATTTAAAAGCAAGAACGGATAATTCAAATAAGAAAATCGATTAGCACTGATACTACTTGTTCGGAATTTGTCATGCCTATAACCGTTGCGAAAAATAAATAATTACGCTAACAGACTAATTATTTATATGATTATATAAACTAGATCTAGATTTGTAGATTTGAATAGAACAGAGCTAGATTTGAGAGAGAGATTCAAGCAACCAATTCAAAGACGAGTTTTCAGATTACTTACAAACTCATCCTAAGAGCGATCCCCACTACAATTATGGAGGACATTAACAGATCCTTGCTGCATCCATTTACTTGTTTGAAATAAAATTTTTAAATTCCGCCGCTTGCTCGAAGCGTTGAATCTTTTCTTAACCCTAGATCAATTCCAACAAATGGTATCAGAGATATGGTCAAAGATATGCATGTACATGTAATTAAAATTACGAGCTTCAAAATCGTTTTCGAAAGTTTACTAATTTTGTGACAAGTTAGAATTTTTTTCTTAGATTTTTTTAATTTATTGCTCATGCCTTTAAAATAAAAATCATGTTAATTTTCTATGAGTTTTGGATGTTATTAAAACACATTAGAATCAGTTCTAAAAGTTTTTAATTTTTTATGATGAAAAACGTGTTTTAAAGTTTGAGAAATTTCGGTAAATTTTTGTGACTAGTTATTTTGTCTTACTAGTTTCTTATTTTTACTTGAATCGTTTTATGCTTGTTGTTATTTCTTTTATGCCTTGTTATTACCTTGCTAATAAAACACAAATAAAAGCTTTAACAACTTCCAAAAACGTTCTGTTACACTCGATTCATTTTTCGCACTCAAAGTCCGAACTTTAGTTATTTCCAGTTTTCTTCTAGCTCGAGAAAACCCGCAGTAAAAGTGGCATAACTCTCAGCTCAGAATTCTAAATTTAATAATTCGTGAATCAAATTAAAGGTTTGTTTGCCCTCTTTCCAATTCAATTAGTTTTAGATCAAAAGGATATCGGAGCCGCCAGTGATGGTGATTTTACTCCAAGGTGTGAGGCTGTTCCGAAAGTCAAGTTTTTTAGAATTCTGGATTTTCAACCCCACTATCATGAGTTATAGAACTCTAATGAGAAAATTTCCTTGAGAAAAATTATTTTTTATAAGATGAATAAACATAATGTGAAAGATTAAAATTTGATTTTTGAAAGTTTAATTGAAATTGAATTTTTACAAAACTAGTTTGAATTTTGAAAAATCGTTTTCGTTTTCAAACTTGAAAATATTTTGTCATCCAAATCAAATAAATTTTCAAAATGTTTTCAAAACTATATCTATATCACATATGTTCAAAACCTATATGCTCTTGAAAATTTGAGTGGGAGGTCTCCTCGTAGACGAGCCGAAAAATAAAGATGTGTAATCTCAAACTTTCAAGTGTTCGAGTGAGTTGAAGTTCACACTTCCCTCATGCACTTTCCCGAATAGAAATAGGAAAATTTCCGAGTATGTACTTTGTGCCTTTATGCACTAAAACTGCTCTTCCTTGAACATGAAGATCTAGGATTCCTTTCTAGTAGTCCACTCTATCGCTCTATAACTAGGAAATTTGTTTCCGAACTTATAAAGACGATGTGCCAACTCCAAAAACTAAGTGGGAGGGTTATACTTGTTGTTTATAACCCACGATCTCCAACACAAATGAAAGAAGCAATTAACGTGAGACTAAGAGTCACTCCTGTGGTCCTCTCTTCAATGGGAGTACTCTATGGCATTTTGCTTCGATCATTGCTCAATGAGCTACGTCCGAGAATGAGACGATGAAGACAAGGCTTCCTCTTGGGGGATTTTTTTTCCAAAGTTGACTTTTTGGACTAAGTGGTTGGTTGCACACTTAGGCTCAATCCCTAGTAATCCTCCCTTGAGGCTCTGCGAAAGGATGTGAGTGATCAAACCAATTTAAAAGGTGGCTAATCAAAATTGGTGTATTGCCATCTTGACTAACCATTAATGATGTGTCATTTACTTATAAAAGGAGATTTTTTACGGCCTTCTCTTGAAGGAGTAGATTATCATTTCGTTTATAACACCTTTGGATTTTATCAAATCTTAAAAACTTAAATCCTAAACCAAAAGACTAATCATAAACTTGTTTCAACTCTTATAAGCAACATGTCTCTCAACCATCCTTTCCTCAAAGAAACTCGAAAACAAAAACTACATAGATTCGAAACGTAACCTCGACATCGTCAGTACCATTAACAAGCACAAATGGGTACTCACCACCCCCTGTCCTCAAACGAATGATGATTCGACACAAGAGGAAAAACACACCTTGATGGCCTGGCTCCGATCCGATGAGATTGTGAGGTGCTATATCTTAGCATCGATGAACAATGTGTTGCAACAACAACATTGTGTTATCGAGACTGTCGTCGTCATGCTCTACAATCTCCATGAGATGTTTGGAGGGCAAGGGCATCAGGCCGGACAACAAGAAGTCAGACAGTTTATGAACTGTCGCATGAAGGCTAGGACCCCTGTCAGAGACCATATGATGCTGATCATTAGTTACCTGAATGAGATGGAAATCCTACGATCCAAAATTGATGGGGAGACCAAAATAGATATGATCTTGGAAAATCTCCCCAAATCATTTGATACCTTCAAGCTGAATTACTCCATGAATAAGCTAGAGTACATTGTTACCAAGCTAATAAAGGAGCTTCACACTGCTGAGGGTCTTACTAAGAAAAAGAGGAATCAAGGAGAGGCACATGCTACTGAGCACAAAGCCTATGCCTCTGGATCTAAGTAGAGACCTCACAAGGCCGAGAAAAAGAACTGCCATACCTATCTCTAAGCAAAGGAACATAGTATTATACTAATTACCGAAGCATGCTTAGTAGCTGATAATGTATCAACGTGGATTCTTGACTCTGCTGCTACTAACCATATTTGTTGTTCCTTGACTTGTTTCAAGAAAACCAAAAGCTTAGAGGAAGGCGACTACTGTTTCAAATGGGGTGATGGGAGCCTGGTGTCTGCGAAGGCTGTGGGATCTGTGACGTTGTCTTTTGAAGACCGCACTTTAAAGTTGAATAATGTTTATTTCGTTCCTTCCTTTGGAAAGAACTTAATATCTGTTGCTCGTCTTCTTGAACAAGATTATTGTTTAGAGTTCATTAAAGATGGAATCCGTATTTCGTTTCCTGATAATTCTTTTGTCACTGATGCATGTATGAAGAATGCTCTTTTCTACATCTATCCCACTCAACCTTCTCTATTAGACACCGAAATAAATAATGATCTAGTTAGGGAGTCAAAGAGGATCAAACTTTCTGATTCCTCCGATCTAATAAAATCAACATATCTCTGGCACTTGAGACTTGGTCATATCAGTCTAGACAGGATTAAGAGACTTGTGAGGGACGGTCCACTCCAAGCCTCTGCAACAGGTTCACTACCTACTTGTGAATCTTGCATAGAATGAAACATGACTAAGCGACCTTTCTCCAATAAGGGTTGATGAGCCACTGAGTTGCTGGAACTAGTACATTCTGATGTATGTTATCCGCTCAGTCAACAGGCGCGTGGAGGATACGAATACTTCGTTACATTCACTGATGATTACTCAAGATACGGTTTTGTCTATTTGCTCAAACACAAATCCGAGACCTTTAATGTATTTAAGGTTGTTAGGGCTTTAGTGGTAAAGCAAACTGGCAAAGTGATCAAAACTCTTCGATCCGATCGAGGTGGTGAGTATATGTCTGGAGAGTTCGATGACTTTCTTAAAGAAGAAGGTATCGCTTCACAGCTTACCGCACCTGGCACACGTCAACAAAATGGAGTGTCAGAGAGAAGAAACCGAACTCTTATGGAGATGGTTAGATCGATGATGAGTTACTCATCACTCCCTCTTTCTTTTTGGGGATATGCCCTCGAAACAGCCACTTACATTTTGAACCAAGTTCCGTCTAAAACGGTTCCTTCACTACTACAAATTAACATATTGGGTGCGGAAGGGTATTAGGTGCGACATGTCGCACCTAATAGTCGCACCTAAGCTAACATTAGGTGTGACATGTCGCACCAGATAGTCCTCCATGCCTGGTTGAAAGCAATAGAGACGTTCGACTCGCCGGAGCATAAGGTATGAGTTGAACTTCCGATGGTTATTCGAATTTATTAAAATTAAACTTAACGAATTTATGTCTTGCAGGCGAAATCTCTCCGCAACCGGGAAAATTCGAAGATGAAGAAAACGAAGGCGAGACAAGGCTCGCTTAGTTTTTTTGGTCATCGCTCGAGGAACATAAGTCTCTTAAAATTAATATGCAATATATATGTGATTCATATTTTAATGTTGAAAAATTACAGCGAAGGGAAGATGGGAGTATAGGCTCGGCTTTAGCGATATGGTCAGAAAAACACCATGACGCTAAGGGATCGTGGAAGACGGACTTCGCGAATTCGCAATACGTAAGTTAATTTTTTTATTTACTATATTTAATTACTTTATTTCTTCTTATCTGATAAGTTTTTGTGGTTTCTTTTTAAGGATCAAATCACCGCCCAAACGATAGATATTTTGCAGCGAGCGGCGGAGCAAAACGCCGTGATCTCCCAAGAAGATGCAGAGATGTACGCGATGCGCGATGTTTTGGGAGTACGCAGAGACTGGGAAGTCGGTTTAGGGCCTTCGATCCCAAGGTCATCGTTGGGTGTTGCCCAAACGCTAGATAGAGACTCGTCAAGTTCGTCATCTCAGACCGATCAACTGGTTGCCGAGATGCGAGCTCAGATGGATGCCCAACAAGCCAAGCTGCAGCAGATGCGGCAACAGATCGCATTCCTCAACCAGCTGCACAACCAGCCTCCCATGACTCCCCAACCTCCTCATCGCAACCAGGTGGGACTGATCAGCAGACGCTAGGTTCCACGCCGAGTTCTACGCCTGGTTCTATGGATTTCTTGCGAGACCGTCCTTACGGAAACGGTGGAGGGAGCGGCAGCGCGTCAGGCAGCGGTGGACGAGGACGCGGAAGCGGTTCTCAAAGTTCTGGCAACTTATTCGGTAGAGTGAAATTATTTTTCCGCTTTTTTAGAATGAATTTGTATTTTTAATTAAGAATTCTATTTTCAGAATATTATTTCTAATTAATTTAGAATTTCGTTAATTAATTTTTATTTAATTCTAAATTAATTTTTATTTAATTCTAAATGAATTTTGTTAATTAATTTTTATTTAATTCAGTAATTTTTTTTAATTAAAAAACATATTGGGTGCGACATTGTCGCACCGAATAGTGTGGCGGGAACGGTAATATGAATTTACCCGCCAAGTTTATTAAATTTTGCAGAAAAACGGCTTCTGTATTTGGTGCGAGATGTCGCACCTGAAAGTGTCGCACCTAAAGGGGTACTTATTAGGTGCGACATGTCGCACCCAATACCTTCTGCGACGGGTTATCCGGTGCGCCGCTGTCGCACCCAATGTCTCACCTAATAAACTTTTAGGTGCGACATTTTAAGCATTGGGTGCGACATTCGTCGCACCGGATAACGTATTTTGTCCTAGTGCTTGTACTTGTTATGAACAATGGACTGGCCGTAAAGTAAATCTTGGCCGCATAAAAATTTGGGGTTGCCCTGCACACGTGCTGAGGCAAAAAACTAGCAAGTTAGCTAGTAGGTCAGAATTGTGTCTGTTCCTTGGATATCCAAAGGAAACCAAAGGTTTCACTTTCTATAGTCCCGATGACGATAAAACTTTCGTCAGCACGAATGCTCGTTTCCTTGAGAAGGACTTTATGAAAGATGATAAACCTAGAAGCAAAATTGTGCTTAAAGAAAAGTTGGGTGAGGAAGCTTCTACCTACTTTGTAAGAAATGTTCTTACCCCAACTGAAACACAACATAATTCATCAGAATCTCATCAAGTAATACTTCGACGTAGTGGGAGGGCTACTCAAAAGCCTAACAGGTACATGTCCTATGGAGACACTCTCGTAGCCGTCTCTGACATGGATGACCTTGTTTCCTATAGCCAAGCGATGACTTGTTCTGAATCAAACCTTTGGCTTGACGCCATGAAAGTTGAGACGTTCAAAGCATGACTTGTGGCTAAGGGTTATACCCAACAAGAAGGGATTGACTATGAAGAAACCTTATCGCCAGTCACGATGCTTAAATCCATCCGCATACTTATATCCATAGTTGCAGCTCTCGACTATGAGATCTAGCAAATGGATGTCAAGACTGCCTTCCTGAATGGCAATCTTGACGAGCGCATTTATATGGCTCAACCAAACGGTTTAGTGGAAGAAGGTCAAGAGACCAAGGTTTGTCAGTTGCTAGTCTATTTATGGATTCAAGCAAGCATCTTGGTCATGGATTATTAGATTCGATGAAATTGTGAAGAGCTTCGGTTTTGAACAGTCAATGGATGAGCCTTGTGGTTACAAGCTAATACACGAGGGCAAAGTTGTGTTTCTGGTATTATATGTCGATGATATATTAATCAAAGGTAATGATGTGGGTAAATTATCTGAGGTTAAGATTTGTCTAGCAAAGCAATTCGATATGAAGGATCTAGGAGAAGCTGCGTACATTCTGGGGATCCAAATCTTTCGAGATCGGAAGAACCGGACTCTGTCACTCTCTCAAGCGTCTTATATTGATAAGGTGATGGATATCGCTTCTCGATGCAAGATTCCAAGAAGGGCCACACACCTTTTAGGCATGGAATCTCACTCTCTAAGGACCAGTCTCCCAAGACTGCACAAGAGATTGAGAACATGAGAAAAATTCCTTAAAACCTCAGCCGTAGGAAGTCTCATGTATGCAATGCTTTGTACTAGACCAGATATCTGCTTTGCAGTTGGAAAAGTAATCCTTTTTCAGTCCAACCCTTGACCCGAGCACTGAATTGTTGTTAAGCATGTTGTTAAGTATTTTCGAAGAAGGAACTTGATGCTTACATATTCAGGTACTGACCTGACTATGACGGGATATACCAACTCCGATTTTCAAGCGGATAAGGATTCTAGGAAATCCACTTCAGGATCTGTGTTCATCCTTTTTGGTGGATCTGTGGTTTGGAGGAGTATCAAGCAATCTTGCATTACTGACTCCACAATGGAAGAAGATCTCAACGGTGGACAACCTAGCAGATTGAGAGGAAATATCAATTGATTTGAGAGATCGTACAGCGCGGAGACGTGGTGGTGAAGAAGATCTCAACGGTGGACAACCTAGCAGATCCATTCACCAAGGCCCTAGCCAACAAGGTCTTCGACCAGCATCGGGAGAGATTAGGCATGAAAAACTACTCACATCTTCTTTGAGTCAAGTGGGAGTTTGTTGTCAATGGTGCCCACAAGAAGAGTAGTAGTCATTACTTATGTACATTTGATGTAATAAAGTCTCACAAAGACTCTTGCTTGTAATTGCTGAATAATTAATAAAAGTTGAAACATTCATTCATTCTTCCTTGTCTGTTTGAAGCTTTATCATAAACTATAGTCTTTAGTCCTTAAACAAAGCTAACAACAAATGAAGAGTCAAATATAGATTTGCATGAACAAACTCTTCATAGCTTGCTTAAAACAATATATTCGCAATCTAAGGATCAAAGAAATATTGATCTCAGTACGATTGTTAGGAGAATCTATGATGTCTGGTTATGGGCCATAGAGAGTTGGAGACTCTATAGTTCTTCTAGGTATCCTCTGAAGGTACTGAATTGACTAGTGCACTTCTAGAGACAAAATAAGAACAAACCATTTATGTCTTGAGGTCACTACATATGAATTGCATCATGCTTACCTCAATCCTGAAATGAGACATGTCATTTCATAGCTTATGTATTCTCATTTGAGAAAGTCAGAGTTCTATATTCACTATGTGATATAGACAAGACCTATTGGTGAAGTACTAAGTTATGAAGATGTCATGAACAACTTTGTGAAGATATCATAGATATGGAATTCATGTACAAGATTGCTGAAATGCAATGTATATCACCTCATGCTTTGTTCCTTGAAACGTGAATAAATGAACTGGCCAGTGTCCAAATTGAGTCGTGACTCTTTTGGATGAATCAATGTGACTTGTTAGCTCCTCGTCAATACATTGTTTCTAATTTATTCACAAGCGACAAATGAGTTGAGAAATAACAACTATATGGGTAAAATTGTAATTTTATAAATCCCATCTAGTTGATGATATTCATGAAGGGTAAACATATATAATATTCAATGGATCCACTCATTACAATTAAGTAGAATTCTTTAGTGGAGTCAGTTGACATTAAGATAGAACTTGGAAAAGGTTTGTGAACTTTTAAGTCCAAGTATGCTAGCTCAAGCTTGTTCATTTGGATCCATGAGGTCACTACCACAAGTCATTAGAGTAGGATTAGTTAAACATGCAAGCTAACTCAAAACAAGTTCAAATGTTGAACTAGACATGTTTTACGAAAATTGTCTAAAGAGTAATTTTGTCCTTTTGGACATAGGATGGTGTGAATGTCAATAAATAAGTTGTTTTGACATTGTCATATGATGACAATGAATTTAAACCACCGACCATACTAGCCTATTGGGCCTTGAAGATTGAATTTCATTTCATGGAATTTTATGTGAAAATTCTAAATGGTCTTTTCTTATGTTGTCATGAACAAATAAAGAAACATCTAGAAGCATGTTCTAGAAGCCTCATTTTCGTGCACCATCAAGAGAGAAAGAGAGTTTATTTTGTGCATTAATGTATGAAGATACTTGCCAAAAGAAAGGAGGAAACAAATTTGCTTCTAGAAGTAATAGAAGTGGGCGGCCAAGGAGAGAAGCAAGAAAATGAGGAAACAAATCCAAGAGCCTTGATGGCTTAGGTTGGACGTGCAAGGGAGAAAGAGGAAACAATGATTTGCTCATGAATTTGTGATACCCCACCTCATTCACAATTCACAACACACAATTTTAGAGATTGCGAGCTTCTCTCTATAGACTTGTTAGCCACCCACCCTCTCTCTCTCTATCTTTTTTTGTCCTTTTTTTTTTATTTTGGCACGTAGGTCCTCAATAGACCTAGCGTTTGTTTTAGCTCTTTGACTCATCTTGTCGCTGTTTTTCGGACAACCATTTAGGAGCCCAAAGTGGTTAGACCCAAGGCCAGACCAAGTGGTCTCACTTCGGCTCGAGCGTGTCGGACTTGGCATCCCAAGTCGTCCCTTAGCTGTGAATGTCCCTTGAGTTCGTCCAAGTACCTGAAAAGGAAGAAAGAACAGGTGAACTAGGAAGGGAAAACAGAGGGGGTGCCTCTGTTTACCTCTCCGACGCTCAACATTAGTAGGATTGAGGTGGAGTATAGAGGTTTTAGAGGTGGTGAGAGGCCAAAGATGAGCGAAACGAGTGAAGTATGAGTTCGACAGCGTTTCGGGACTCAAAAATGGATTACCTTTGGGAGAGGACGGACCTCTCTATTTATAGGCGACCAAGGGGTGTTTGGAGAACCCCTTCGCCGAGTGAGCTTCTTGGGTCGGACATTGGCCGAGTGAACTTCTTGGAAGGTTCACTCGGCCATTGGCCGAGTGAAGTGCATGGCCGGCTGAAAATCTTCCAGGCAAATTCACGGTCAAAGAAGCTGAAGCACTTGCTCTACGTTATGGCTTATCTTGGGCTTTGGAAGTGTTTCTGCCTATCCACTTTGTGGAGTCAGATGCAAAGACGCTGGTACAAACTCTTGAGAAGTGCACTATTTTCAAGAATGAGGTTGGTTTCATTTTGTCGAATGTATCTAATTTATTATCTAACTTTCCATTAGTAAAATTATCTCAAATCTATACAGAAGCCAACATGCAGTCCATGATTTAGCAATTTACGTTATTTTCATAGATGATAAACTCATTTGATTGGAAGATTTTCCTCCTTTTGTAATTAATCCGAAGCACTGTGGTCAATAATAGATTTCTATTTAATTTTTTTTGTTCTTTCCAGGTAAAATCAAGCGTAATAATGTCTTTTATTTTCCCAGTTTGGTGGGTTTCGCAAGATCAGACAACCCACCAGTTGTTGAGTATCTGAAGGGAGAGAGAGAGAGAGAGAGAGAGAGAGAGAGAGAGAGAGAGAGAGAGAAATGGTGGTGGTGAGTGCTGCGGAGAAGAGATCTCGGACTTTAACCAGTGTCGTCATGACTTCCAATGATTCCATAGCTTAGTTACCGAACTGTATTTTTTCGTCTCCTTCAAGGTAAACGACTAACCTTTCAGCCTTATTGTCTATTCGCTGTCTACAAACGTTGTTGAGCTCGTGAACCGCTTGATATATCTGTTTTTTTTTTTTTTTTTTGGATCTCTCACACTGTTCGCCTTTTTCTGTTTTGAATAATGATCTAGGTATTTCTCATTTCTCTGATTCAAGCTCTGGGTTTCACTGATAATTGTCCTACTTATTTTTTAAATGGAGATTATTTGTACTCTCTAGAAATTACTCCGATTGGTTCACGAGATATTATTGGAATGAGTGTTTCAGTTTTGTTTTATTATTATCCTATTGGCCTCTTGTAATGTTCGCATTCGTTCTTCTTTGCTTATTTTTTTTTTTCATTTCATTTTTCTCTCCGCGTGAATTTGGTTGTTGGAACGGTTTTGGATCTTGGCATAATGCTAAGGTGGAAGCCATTTTTAGGAAATTTCTGATTCATTTTCCGTATTATTATTTTTTTTTTTCACACCCCACTTTTAATTTGTGAATTCCAAAGGCGTTTCCATGTGTCAGATCTCAATAGTTATATCTAGATTCGTTGTACAAATCATAGCATGAATTGGAGCGTTACTAAAACTAGAAAAAAGAAAGTTTTTCCTCTAAAGATCTTACGCTGTTGCATTGTTTTTTTTTTGTTTTTTGTTTTTTGTTCTTCTTTTATTGACGTAGTTGCATAAGATACGCGTGAGTAGAAATTGGAAGAAAGAACTATTTGCTGTAGAAAATTTAATTTCTAGACTTACTCTGAAGAACCTAGAAACTTTTTTTTTTTTTCTTTTTCATTCTGATATATAGTCTTTTTGGGATCATTGCTCCGCAAAAGAGTTCTTGAATCTTCATCTTCCTGTAGGTGTGCAAATAGTTGAGTTGTTATAATTCCTCATGAAAGTTGAAGTGAAGAGGACTTGGCCATAATTCAACTTTAAGAAGAACTCAAATTTGATTGGCTAACTCAAGTCAAGACAAGCAAATATTTTATATTTTTTTTTCGTTGGAGTTACAGAGCTTTCTGACTGACACTTCTTAGAATTTCTGATGAGGATTTAGTTTACAGGGTTTTACCGAGCTCATTACAGTCTTACATTCAAGTTATTTATTTATTTATTTATTTTTGTGTGTGAAACGGATTTTGTTTTCTTTGAAAAGTGGGTGATGCTGCAAAATGGGTTGTGTGTTATCCGATCTCTTGGTGTATGTTAGAACTATGACTGAATTCAACTGGGTTAAATTGCTCTTTCAATCCTTGTTACTGCTTCATAATTTAAATAGAAATAGAAGTTTCAGCTTTTTCAAAATACATTGTTTGCTTCGAAAGCTCTTCCGAAACATGGAGTCTTATGTTCGCATCAGTGGTTTGTCAATCTTAAGGAATAGGTATCGAGGACATAGATTGCAACTAGTTATTACAATAGGACACCATGAATGTTTCTAGTGCTAAATGAGTTAAATTATTAACACCTATATTCTTAGAAGTGTCACTCCTTGGTAATTTTTCAGCTTTTTGAAAAAGAAAAGGAAAAATCTACAAAAATTAGCATCCTGGTTCTGAAGTTTGGCAGCACTAGTTTTCTCTTGGATTCCCTGATACACAGGGATCATTAGTACTTTTATTAGAATCACTGTTAAAGATCTAAGCTATGGGATTTGTTGGCCAATTTAAGTTTTTATATCTTCCCACAGTTAACCAAACATTATATTGAGACCACAGTCAATCTCCATTACTGCTGAAATTGTGATCGGCTGCATGATTATTTAATCCATGGCTAATTTTTCCTCCTGTAGGACTTTAAAGATCTTTTGTGCCACTGGTTGGTGTCTTCTAGTTTTGTCATCCGAAACTAAGTGCGATGGGTTCTAGACTCCACTCTCATCAACTCAGCAATGGCCTTTATGTATCGGGCCGGCCTGAGCAACCGAAGGAAAGACCTCCCACAATGAGTTCAGTTGCTATGCCCTATACAGGCGGCGACATTAAAAAGTCTGGCGAGTTGGGAAAAATGTTTGATATCCCCACAGACGGGTCAAAATCTCGGAAATCAGGACCAATTGGAAATGCTCCTACAAGAACTGGGTCATTTGGAGGTGCTGCTTCACATTCGGGCCCAATCACGCCAAGCGTCGCTGCTCGTAGCATTTATACTACTTCAGGACCTATATCTTCTGGTTCTGGCACTGCTGTGAAAAAGACAAACTCGGGTCCGTTAAATAAACACGGAGAACCTATGAAGAAGTCATCCGGGCCTCAATCAGGAGGAGTGACCCGCCAAAACTCGGGCCCTATTCCACCTAATCTTCCCACAACAGGTCTTATAACATCTGGTCCGATATCTTCGGGCCCACTCAACTCATCTGGGGCACCAAGAAAGGTATCGGGCCCCTTAGAATCGATGGGGTCGATGAAAATGCAGAGTGCCTCTCTAGTTAACAATCAGGCAGTCACTACCTTGAACCAAGATGACGAATATTCTTTCAGGAGGAACTTCCCAAAGCCAATACTGTGGTCTGTGATACTGTTGTTCATAATGGGATTCATAGCCGGTGGTTTTATTCTTGGAGCAGTTCACAATGCCATTCTCCTCATTGTTGTAGTAATTCTTTTTGCTACAATTGTCGCATTGTTTAGTTGGAATACTTGTTGGGGCAGGAAATCTGTTGTAAATTTCATTAGTCGTTACCCGGATGCTGAGCTTCGAACTGCAAAGAATGGACAACTTGTGAAAGTTTCTGGGGTATGTGTGAATAATTTGCTGGTAGAATGTCTATGTTCTGTTTGAAAATGCTAGTTGAATAATTCGCCTTTTTATATTTTTATTTTATTTTTTTATGGTAGTTTCTTAAGTAAGCAATTGCTGTTGAAAAGAGGGTTTATTTGAGGAATCTCTCAAAGACTCTGCGCAGGTGCTAATGGAACCTATTTGTGATGCATATTTCGACTCCAACAAGAAAATAATCTTTGTAGATTTTTATGCAATCTTGCTTCAATTACCACGTGGTGCAGAAAACGGAGATTGGAGAATGAGAACAATAGGTTGAATCGGATGAGATATATAGGGTTTAGTCTTTACGAGTCAAACACATGTTTTTCAGTCTGGTCTCAGATATATATATCACCTTCTGTTAAATGATTAATCGGCCTTTCAATGTTCTGATGTTAGATTTGTCTGATCCTTGAAGGTAGTTACTTGTGGAAATGTGCCTCTTGAGTCATCTTTCAGAAAAGTTCCTAGATGTGTGTATACATCGACTAGTTTATCCGAGTACAGAGGATGGGACTCAAAACCAGCCCACTCAACACATCGTCGCTTCACATGGGGACTTAGATCGTCAGAGGTGAGTTACATTAGATTTGCGTTGCAACTATGTTCACAGATAATTTGATGTCTGCATTTGATGCCTTATGCCTATTTTCTATTTGAAAACATAAACTTAATTTGCAAATTGCAAAGAAGAAACCTCATTTCAGATTTTGTATGAACGATAGTCACCTATAGCATCCAGGGTAATTTTGCTTATACATGAGTTTTGATGTGGACAAGGAACAATTTGTTATTACGAAAGATCAAACAAGAGATATCGCATACGACTCAAGAAGAACACATCGTTCGACACATTTTTTGACATGCGACTTCTTCGTATTATGACTGATGGGTTAATTTGTGTTTCACGGGTTGGTATGCAATGGTTGAAGTTTTCTGATTTTGCTTGCAGAGGCATGTGGTAGACTTTTACATCTCGGATTTCCAGTCTGGGTTGAGGGCATTGGTTAAGACGGGTTATGGGGCGAGAGTGACTCCTTATGTCGACGACTCCTTTGTCGTTGACGTCAACCCAACTAATGAACACTTGTCCCCTGAGTTCGTCAGGTGGCTGGGCGACAGAAAGCTTTCGAGTGATGACCGAACAATGCGACTCAAAGAAGGGTAACAGAAACATACTCTTTCTCTTCAAGGTTCGACGATGGTGCAATGTTGTTAAGCTGGGAAAGCTTTATGATTTTTGCAGGTACATCAAAGAAGGGAGCACGGTAAGTGTGATGGGCGTTGTACAGAGGAACGAGAATGTGCTGATGATCGTGCCTCCGCCGGAGCCGTTGACAACAGGCTGCCAATGGGCACGATGCATCTTTCCCGCTAGCCTTGAGGGCATTGTTTTAAGGTGTGAAGACGCGGCCAAGAACGATGTGATACCCGTTTGAAGCTTGAGCGTGCTCATCGGTCTCATGAGCAACTTTTTGGTTTTTTTTTTTTTATCATATAAAAAGCTAAAAGTTAACCGTTGAATGGCTGCGTTTGTACGAAGAAAAAACAAACGAAAATGAGTGTGGTGATGATGATGCCTATTTTATTTTTGTTGGTGTATAGTTTTTCTGTAGGGTATATTTTGGATCACCCTTTTTCTTTTTCCCTTAGGTTTGAAAGCTTTTTATTATATTGGTGTGGCTTGATCTAGTGGGAGGCGTATTACATGTTTGAGATATTGAGCAGACTATGGCTGTGTTATAAAGCTGTGTTATATAATTCTTTAGTTTGATGATATTTTCGTAGCATAGGCTTGGATTTTTCAGATATTCGTGTATGAAGTTTCAGATTCAATTTGCACCAAGTCTTCTAGCTATAGATTTCTGTAGGACGCTGCCTTTATTTCTACACGTTGAAGATTTGAAAGTATTCTTATTCTGAACCTCGTGACTTCGTAAGTTCATGTATGAAGTTATTAATGGGTCGAAGTAATTTTACTGTAACGAACACTACCCGTTGGATTTTTTATTTTTATATATCGTTAGCAGTACATTTTCTAACATTTATTTGGTATTTCTGTTTGTAATTGGTATTTTGTTAGGAACTTAAATACTGAGGATAGGAGATAGGGTAGTGAGAAATTAATTTAGTAGGTAAATAAGAGGGATTAGTTGATGAGAGCGTCAGAAAAATCTCTTGGCCGTGTCCTCTCTAAGGGTGTCGTGGGCGTCGTTCGTCGGTTCGGCGGGCTGACTCTCGTTATCACGACGTAGTTGATTGCCCACTCGGTGTACCAAGTTTTGTAAAACGTACCTCGAGCTAGTCACTCGGCGGCCGCGGAGGTAGCGGGCGGATTACTCATCTATCGAGAGCATGTCAGGAATTAGAAGGAAAGTGTGGTAGAGGGAACAAGCTTCCAAGTCGGAAAGTCCCCTCCTTCTACCTCCTAGTCTACCTCTAATTTGAGGGATTGAACATCAAATCGACTTTGTTACTGGCTCCACGATCCCAAATCAACCAGCCTATAGAAGCAATCTTGAGGGGAGTAAAGAACTTCAGCGGCAAATCAGCGAGTTAATGGAGAAGGGACATGTAAGAAAAAGCACAAGTCAATGTGTTGTTCCGGTTATTCTAGTGCCTAAGAAGTATGGGACATAGAGAATGTGCTCTTAAGAGTGGATATCATCAGATTTGAATGAAAGAATGAGATGAGTGGAAAATAGCATTTAAAACAAAATATGGATTGTATGAATGGCTAGTTATGCCTTTTGGGTAAACTAATGCGCCTAGTACATTTATGAGACTTATGAACCATGTTTTGCGTGCTTTCCTTGGAAAATTTGTTGAAAATTTGGTGTTGTCTATTTTGATGGTTTTCTGATTTATAGCAAAAACATTGAGGATCATGTTGCGTATTTGAAATTGGTTCTAGAGGTTTTAAGGAAAGAAAGCTCATTTGGAAATATAAAGAAATGTACATTTTGCACGGATAAGCTTACTTTTCTTGGTTTTATTGTAAGTGCTAAATGGATTGAGGTTGATGAAGAAAAGGTGCCCAATGCCTACTTCGGTAAGTCGGATAAGAAGTTTCCATGGGTTGGCTAATTTTTATCGACGGTTTGTTCAAGAATTTAGTTCCCTTGCATCATCGTCAACCGAAGTAATAAAAAAGAATGTTTCATTCAAATGGGGAGATGAAAAAGAAAAGGCATTTAGACTGATCAAGGAAAAATTAACTAATGCTCCTTTGCTTATTTTGCCTAACTTCACTAAAACGTTTGAAATTGAGTGTGATGCTTCAAATTCAAGAACCGGTGGATTTTGATGTAAGAAGGAAGACCAATTGCGTTTTTTTAGTGAAAAATTGAGTGGGGCAGCCCTAAACTATCCCACTTATGGTAAGGAATTATATGCATTAGTGAGGGCTTTTGAAAATTGGCAACATTATCTTTGACCTGAAGAGTTTGTGATAAGGATCATGAGTCTTTGAAGCATTTGAAGGGTCAACACAAATTGAAAAGACGTCATGCCAAATGGGAGGAGTTTTTAAAAATATTTCCATATGTAATCAAATATAAGCAAGGTAATGAGAATATTGTGGCAGATGAATTACCTCACAAGTATGTTCTGCTCTATACTCTTCATTCTAAGTTGCTTAGACTTGAATACATTAAGGAATTGTATGATTTTGATTCTGATTTTGGTGGAGCATTTGAATATTGTTCTAGTGGGCCAAATCGAAAAATTTTCATTCATCATGGTTTTCTATTTTGTGAAAATAAATTATGCATTCATAATTCTTCATTGCGTGAACTACTTGTTAGAAAAGCACATTAGTGGCTAAGACATCGGGTGTTTTGCATGAACATTTCAATTTTCCCCATATGAAACGAGATGTTGAAAAGATTGTGAAAGACGCTTAACTTGTAAACATGCTAAGTCTATACAATAACCACATGGCTTGTACACACCAATTCCAATTCTTAGTGCACCTTAGATTGATATTTCAATGAACTTTGTTTTGGGATTACCAAGGACTAAGAGGGGGAGAGATTATTTTTTTTGTGGTCTATGATCGATTTCTAAAATGGCATATTTTATTGCATGTCACAAAACTGATGACGCATCAAACATTGCTGACCTGTTTTTCAAAGCGATTGTTAGGTTGCATGGCATGCCTCGCACAATTCTTTCAGATAGAGATGAAAAATTCTTGAACTATTTTTGGAAAACATTATGGGAAAAGTTGAGAACAAAACTATTGTTTTCTACTACTTGTCATCCACAAACTGATAGGTAAATTGAAGCAGTAAATAGATCATTGTCTACTTTATTGCGTTCTATCACTCAAAAAAATTAAAAACTTTGGAAGATTGTTTGCCACATATTGAATTTGCTTATAATCGTAGTGTTCATTCGGTGCGACATTGAAAGTCATCACTATCAGGTGCGACATTTTTGGTGCGACTCCTCGCACCTAAAATGTCGCACCTGATAGTGATGACTTTTAGGTGCAACTTTAGATGCGACAAAGTCGCATCTGAAAGTCCGCACCTGATGATTTTAGGTGCGACTTGTCACACCTGAAAGTCATCACTATCAGGTGCGACATTTTAGGTGCGACTCCTCGCACCAAAAGTCGCACCTAAATATACTCCAACATAATATATTAAAGCGAGATATATACTAATGGATGCGACTAGTCGCATCGGATACTCATTCCCCGCCTAATATTTTGGCGGGTTATAGTACAATCAGATGCGACTTGTCGCATCTGATACGTTTCCCGCGAAAGTATCAGATGCGACTAGTCGCATCTGATTATCTGTAGTTTTTTTTTTAAATTCTATTAGAATCAATATTTTTTTGTTAAATTAATTAAATAATTTTAATAATAATAATTATATAATATTAATTAGAATAATTATATAAATAATTTAATAGAAATTCTAATATTAAATTCATAAAATGAAAAACCGAACCTCCGTGGTTCGGTCACAACATTTATAAATGAAAAACCGAAATAAACAAAATATCACAAACTATCAAAACATGTCACAAACTATCAAAGCATGTCACAAAACTATTTTTCTTATTTAAATTACAATTTCATTACATGTTAAATCAACTACACAAACTTATCACAAATTAATTAACTAATTATAAACTAAGCAACATAAATGTAATTATTAAACTAATTACAATTTCTAGGTCATAATTTACTTACAATTAATCTAAATTAATTAAAAGCAAAAAATTTAAAAATGTCACAAACTATATATCAAACCATGTCAAAAAAACAATTAAAACTTAATTTTAACCTAATATAAACTAATCACATTATTAAACATGTGATATTATCATATAAATACTAACTAATTTACAATCAATTTAAACTTTTAACCTAAACTAATAGAATTATTAAACTTAACCAAATTACTAAACATGTTAAATTAATTATCAAATTAATACTAATTAAGTTACACATTAAATTAAACTAATCCAATTAAAATTACTTAACACAATATACAATACTATAATTAGTAACACATATAAACTAAACATATATGCAATATACAAACACACACACACATATATATATATATATATATATATACATATATTATTACACATATATACATATATTAATTAGTAACATATATACATATATATACTTAAACAGGAAAAAAAATAAAAACACTAACTTTGCGTCGGAGATTCAGCAGGGACGGCAGAGACGGTGAGGTCCTGTGGCTGAGGCGCTGTTGGAGATGGAGCAGGGACGGCGGAGATGGTGAGGTCCGGTGGCGGAGTTGGACGAAACAAAGAAAAATTGCAGTGAGAGAAAGAGAGAGCCAGAGATAGAGTGAGAGAGAGAGAGATAGTGAGATAACCTGGTGGCTAGAGCAGGGACGGTGGCAGTGGTGGCTGACGAGGTCCGGTGGCCGGATGAGGCGGAGGTCCGGTGGCTGGGTACGAGGTGGAGGACCAGAGACGCGCGGTAGCTTGTGGTGGTCGGCGAAGGAAGAGGCCGAGAAGAGAGGGACGGAGGAGAGGGTGGACGGAGGAGAGGGTGGTCGGAGAAGGGAAGTTAGCAGAAAGGGAGAGTGAAAAAATTGGGTTTGAGCGGCTGGAGAAGAAAGGATCGACCTGCGTTTTTAAACAAACCCTAATAATCAGGTGCGACTTAATCCCACCTGATAACTCTTTAGGTGCGACTAGTCGCACCTGATACCTCTACCGATGCGACTAGTCGCACCGGATTATAATTAAAAAAAATAAAAATTTCATTCACCACGTCAGATTAATGAAATAAAAGAGGGGGAGATGAGGCCCGCCTAAAAATTTAAAACTATCCGATGCGACAAAGTCGCACCTGAAAGTTTCAACATATTTTCAGGTGCGACTAATCGCATCGGATTGTCAAAATCAAAAGAAAATTTGTGCGAATTTTTTCGGCTTATGATTGACTATCCGATGCGACTAATCGCATCTAAAAGTTATTTATATGCGACTAGTCGCATCTGATAGTCTTGCGCATCAGAAAACCAATTTTGTAGTAGTGTGAGCTGGAGCATGAGCTTCTTAATAATTCGGGCTTGAATCCGACATTGCTCAGCAAGCTCACCAACACCGTCGTGTTCCTCTAGATCTATTCTGCAACAAGAATAAAAATATCCTCATGAATAATTATCCTCAAAAACAATTTTAGGATAGCATGAATTTTTCGGTACATTGGCAGCATTCTTCTTGTTCTTATCAAGCTCGGCCATGTACAAAGGACAGTTCCTCTTCCAATAGCCTTTAGTGTTACAGTGGTGGCACTTGCCCACAATTTCACATTTTTTTTCTTTTCCTTTTCCACTTCTCTTGAAGTTTCTCCTTTCCTTGTTAGCGGGAGCTTTCCCCTTCTAAGTACTGGACGTGCCTTTGATGACCCAGCTCCAGAAGACATGTTATTCTTGGATTTCGGCAAAGAACTTTTGTCAGCATACAGAGCCGATCCTTTGTTCTTTCTTTGATAAGTAATATACTTGAAAGTCTGTAACTCAATCAATAGCTGAGGCAGTCCATACATCAACTTAGTCATGATATAATTAGACGTGAACTGTATGAAATCACTCAAAAGGGAATTCATGATAATTCCCACCTCAGTGACCTCATCCATCAAAGCCGCATGGAGTTCAGCTTCTATGAAGTAATTAGTCATTTTCATGACATGATCCCTCACAGGAGTACCCGCAAGCATCCTAATGCTAGTGCACTTACGGGTGAGTTCAATATGGGCTTGTTTGCTTTGCATCACCAACATTTCTTGCAGCGAGTCAAGGATCTCCATTGTAGTCACCTTTCCTTCCAACTTTGTTCGCAACGCATCAGATATGCCTGCGAGCATGTAGGCAATGGCTTTGTTGTTAGCCATGTTCCACCTATCATACTCTTCCCTTTGAACTCGGGAAGCAGTAGAATTAGGAAAGGCATGTTTCTCTTCAGTGAGGATAAAGCGAATGCTTTCACTCACTAGCACAATATTCAGATTAGACTTCCATTTCGGGAAGTTCTCACCAGTCAGGACATCTTTCGACAACAGGACCATAATAGGGTTCCACATGATTACTAAAATATAAAAGCACATATATATTAGCTATATGAAAAGAAACAAGCTATCAATAAGATTTAGGAAAATAAAAAGATAATGCAACCAAGCACGAGATAAAATACTAAATAAACGAACCCGGTTTTTATACTCCACGTTAATCCACCAATAGCGATAGTCCGTCCCAATATGGTCGCGTAACGGAGTGCATATATTGAAAATCGAGAACCATCTCAGATTAGTGAACAATCGTGGTTCATGACACTTCATAACTATGTTCTCTAACTACCACTTAATTAGGAATCTTTGACCACGTGAGCAACCACCGGTTGGATTCACGCATGAGTCAACCCAACATTTCAGCAAAAAGAGTATCACCCGAACGCAATGACTTAGCCAGTACATGCCGAACTCAACTCCCCCATCAATCGCTAGAGACACAACCTTGTTATTGGAATCAGAAAAGCATGTCCTTAGGAGCAGATCACTATGTCTAAAAGAGCCTATCAAGCAGGGGTCTTTCATCCTCACGGTGTCGTGGCAATGTTGGAGGTCTACGACTCAATATACTTTCAGTATTATTATTATTTATCTCCTAGCATTAACTTTAATCTAGGTGATCCACTAGAATTATCTAATCATATTAAAAACTCGAGTGTTTCTAAGCTAGCCTTAAAAAAATTAAGTTTCGAATAGCTTAGTGATTAGGAGTATCGTGACATCTGTTGTCGGTCGTTTTCGGAAAACCCGAGACACCAAGAAGGCACGTCGCTCAAAGGGCCGATGGTCAGGCCGGAGGTCCTGAAGAGCGGCAAGTCTTCAAGCCCTCGCCCAAACTCTTGACTCCTTGAGTCGAGCCTAGCCCCTCGAGTTGAGACTTGAGTCGGCTCCCCGAGTTGAGCTTCCCTCCTCGAGTCGATCCTTGAGTCAGTCTCCTCGAGTCGAGCTTCGCTCCTCGAGTCGAGCCTTGAGTCACTCTCCTCGAGTCTAGCCTCGAGTTGAGTCACTCTCATCAAGAAGAGACCTTCACATTTCGCGTGTGAAGAATGGTATTCGAAGACCCCTAAAGGCCCGCAAGAGTCCGGCAAGACGAGCCATTCGCCGCGCGCACAGCACGCTACGCCGGCCAGCCGCGCAGCAAGCGGCGCGCCGCGCCATCAAGGCAGCTCGCCGCGCCAGGCAGGCGCGCGCCGCGCGCTCCATGCGCCACGCATCCTGCGCCGCGCCAGATGACCCGCGCGCCGCGCGTTGTGCGCCGTGCGCTCCGTGCGCCTCCAATTGATGCCGCATGCGTTCCTAGTCCCACATGGACGAACAAGAAGCCTTCTAAAGCCCCCAAACACCTATATAAACCCCCTCCCATTGAGGGGAAAGCCATCCCATTCATTCTCAAGGAACTTGAGACTTCTCTCTGCTTCTCTGGATGCCATCCTTGGCCTGAAGCAGATTCTCCTTGATTTCTCATTCTCAGAGATTCTGAAGCGCTTTCCGGGAACTCCCGAGCGCCGCCTCTCTTGATCGAACGATTAATCTCGAGACCACGAGCGTTCTAACGGTTTTCGACTGAAAATCGCCTACGCGTCTAGCACCCTAGACGCGTCCACCATTTCTGACAAGAAATCGCCTACGCGTCCGGCATTTCCAACTAGGAATCGCCTACGCGTCCGGAATCTCCGCCACAACAAGGAACTCTTGACTTAGAGTCTTCCACGTCTCCAAAAGAGAGAAAACACACATTCTCTCTCGCATACGCGATCTCCGAAGTTCTGAGACGTCGCCGAGGACTCCTCCGCGCTTCGTCTCCTTCGTCGAGCACGCCTCTCCACCAAGGCTCCGCGCCTCATACTGCGTCTAACACGCTTGAACTACGTTCTGACCTGATCCCACACACGGGTACGTAGGCAGCCAACAACCAAGGCACGGTCACTCCTCCTCCTCACCCCCTATCTCTCCCGAGAGGCGGGTTGATCGGAGAAAACCCTAGCTCGAGACTATCGAGTTCACACTCTTGGCCCGTGTGCGATCACTTGGTCCGGCCTTGGATCGAACCGCCCGAGGTTTTAAATAGTTGTTCATTTTCGTGCGACAACATTTTGGCGCTAGAAGGAGGGCACTTCCCGACCTGTTCAGCCCGAAATCCCTTCTGTTCATCTTCTTCTTTTCTTCTACAAACTCAACTTTCTCGAACTTGAGAAAAGATGAGTACTCAACCACCCGTACGTTCTGAGGGCGTGAACAACCCCGAAAACGTCACTGGGACCAAGAAATACTTCTTGCGCTCCCGAGCGCATGGTGACGAAGAGTCGCTCCACGAAGAGAGCTCGACCCGCTCACCATCTCCATCTCCTGACAGCAGGGACAACCGCATCATGGAGCTGGAGGAGAGTATCCGCCAACTAAAAGCGAAGAACGCAAGGTACCACAACCGACTGGCTGCGAAGTCAAGTCGAGCATCACTCCTCGAGTCGAGTCATTCTCCTCGAGTCGAGCCTTGCTCCTCGAGTCGAGTCATTCTCCTCGCGTCGAGCCTCGCTCCTCGAGACGAGTCATTCTCCTCGAGTCGAGCCTTGCTCCTCGAGACGAGTCATTCTCTTCGAGTCGAGCTTCGCTCCTTGAGTCGAGTCATTCTCTTCGAGTCGAGCTTCGCTCCTTGAGTCGAGTCATTCTCCTCGAGTCGAGCCTTGCTCCTCGAGTCAAGTCATTCTCCTCGCGTCGAGCCTCGCTCCTCGAGACGAGTCATTCTTCTCGAGTCGAGCCTTGCTCCTCGAGACGAGTCATTCTCCTCGAGTCGAGCTTCGCTCCTTGAGTCGAGTCATTCTCCTCGCGTCGAGCCTTGTTCCTCGAGTCGAGTCATTCTCCTCGAGTCGAGCCTTGCTCCTCGAGACGATTCATTCTCTTCGAGTCGAGCTTCGCCCCTCGAGTCGAGTCATTCTCCTCGAGTTGAGCCTCGCTCCTCGAGTCGAGCCACTCCCTCGAGTCGAGCCTCACTCCTCGAGACAAGTCATTCTCCTCGAGTCGAGCCTTGCTCCTCGAGTCGAGTCATTCTCCTCGCGTCGAGCCTCGCTCCTCGAGACGAGTCATTCTCCTCGAGTCGAGCCTTGCTCCTCGAGACGAGTCATTCTCTTCTAGTCGAGCTTCGCTCCTTGAGTCGAGTCATTCTCCTCGAGTCGAGCCTTGCTCCTCGAGTCGAGTCATTCTCCTCGAGTCGAGCCTTGTTCCTCGAGTCGAGTCATTCTCCTCGAGTCGGGCCTTGCTCCTCGAGACGATTCATTCTCTTCGAGTCGAGCTTCGCCCCTCGAGTCGAGTCATTCTCCTCGAGTTGAGCCTCGCCCCTCGAGTCGAGTCGTTCTCCTCGAGTCGAGCCATGCTTCTCAAGACGAGTCGGTCTCCTCGAATCGAGCTTCGCTCCTCGAGTCAAGCTCAAACTTTATATATGAAGAACCTCCGTCCGTGCCTCACGAGACGATGTATTTCACCAATGAAGAGGCCAAGCGTGTTGTGCATCCGCACAATGACGCGATCGTGCTCAAGGCCCAAGTGGCCAATAACTTGGTGAAAAGGGTTCTCATCGATAACGGCAGCCGACATAATTTTCAAGTCCACCTTAGAGCGCATGAAGCTTGGGGGGCTACGCCCAACTCCGACCCAAACACCTTTATTCGGGTTCACTGGGGAGAGAGTCATGACCGAAGGCATCATCGATCTACCGGTCACCTTCGGAACTCCCGGAGGCATTGAAGTCGTTCACATGGTCCCATTCCTAGTGGTCGACCAAGAGTCCCCCTACAACGTAATCGTTGGGCGACCCACGTTGAACCGGCTAAGGGCAATCACTTCAACATACCACCTACTGGTGAAGCTCCCTACCAAGGATGGAATCGGCATCATGGCTGGAGATCAATCCCAAGCCAGAATATGCTACATCCAGGGAATCGATGGAAAAACTGCTAGAAAGACGGTTAACACAATCTCCCAATTCAGAGATAGCGTCGAGTCGACCAAGGTCCTCCGCGAAATCCACGAAGACCTCTGCATGACACTCAAGTGCAAGGCGCCGACGTCTTCATCCCAAACAGGGAGGGACCCCACAAAGTCTGCCGAGTCGTACATGACGAGATACGCTACATCAAATACACGGACACCGATCCGTCGCCTGTGGAATGCGGAACACTTGAGAAAGTACTACCAGTAGCCAGCGCTTCCCCCATTTTATTTCTTTGCTTTCCAACATTCAATAAGGCCTACGAGCCAATGTTTTAGGATTTCAAATTTTTGCCAATATTAATAAAGTTCGAGGTTTTTCTTTCAAAATCCACTTTATGAAAGATTTTCAATCATCAAAGATTACACTTGTAAACCCAAAACTCGGGGGGCTAGGGACATAGGCAATGGTAAGTACGCTCAAAATCCTCAAGAGAGTACGCTCCACAAAAAGAAAGCACGCTCCGTCAAAACAAAACACCCGAACATAAAACGGGAACAAGCGTGCACGTAAGACGCCTCAGTGGCGCACCGTAAAACATCCCCGAGATGCAGGCAAAGACGCCTCTGCGGCGCGCCGTACGCCATCCCCGAGATGCAGGCTAAGACGCCTCCGCGGCGCGCCACAAGCCATCCCAGAGATGCAGGCTAAAGACGCTTCCACGGTGCGCCGTAAGCCATCCCCGAGATGCAGGCTAAGACGCCTCCGCGGTGCGCCATAAGCCATCCCAGAGATGCCGGCTAAGACGCCTCCGCGGCGCGCCACAAGCCATCCCAGAGATGCAGGCTAAGACGCCTCCGCGTCACGCCATAAGCCATCCCAGAGATGCAGGCTAAAGACGCTTCCGCGGTGCACCGTAAGCCATCCCCGAGATGCAGGCTAAGACGCCTCCGCGGCGCGCCATAAGCCATCCCAGAGATGCCGGCTAAGACGCCTCCGCGGCGCGCCACAAGCCATCCCAGAGATGCAGGCTAAGACGCCTCCGCGGCGCGCCATAAGCTATCTCAGAGATGCAGGCTAAGACTCCTACATGGTGCACTCAAGACGCCTACATGGCACACGTAAGACGCGTAAAGGCGCAACCCGTAAGACGCCTACATGGCGCGACCTAAGACGCCTACATGGCGCACTTAAGACGCCTACATGGCGCACGTAAGACGCGTAAAGGCGCAACCCGTAAGACACCTACATGGCGCAACGTAAGACGCCTACATGGTGCACGTAAGACGCGTAAAGGCGCAACCCGTAAGACGCCTACATGGCGCAACCTAAGACGCCTACATGGCGCACTTAAGACGCCCACATGGCGCACGTAAGACGCGTAAAGGTGCAACCCGTAAGACGCCTACATGGTGCAACCTAAGACGCCTACATGGCGCACTTAAGACGCCTACATGGTGCACGTAAGACGCGTAAAGGCGCAACCCGTAAGACGCCTACATGGCGCAACCTAAGACGCCTAGATGGCGCACTTAAGACGCCTACATGGCGCACGTAAGACGCGTAAAGGCGCAACCCGTAAGACGCCTACATGGCGCAACCTAAGACGCCTACATGGCGCACTTAAGATGCCTACATGGCGCATGTAAGACGCGTAAAGGCGCAACCCGTAAGACGCCTACATGGCGCAACCTAAGACGCCTACATGGCGCACTTAAGACGCCTACATGGCGCACGTAAGACGCGTAAAGGCACAACCCGTAAGACGCCTACATGGCGCAACCTAAGACGCCTACATGGCGCACTTAAGACGCCTACATGGCGCACGTAAGACGCGTAAAGGCGCAACCCGTAAGACGCCTACATGGTGCAACCTAAGACGCCTACATGGCGCACTTAAGACGCCTACATGGCGCACGTAAGACGCCTACATGGCGCAACCTAGGACGCCTACATGGCGCACTTAAGACGCCTACATGGCGCACGTAACACGCCTACATGGCGCAACCTAAGACGCCTACATGGTGCGCTTAAAACGCCTACCTGGCGTGACCTGAGATGTCCACTTGGCACAATTCGGCACACGTAAGGCGCCTACGTAGCATGGCTGACTCGCAGTTGAAAATACTTAAGAACGCAAACCGTCCAAGTGACTGGCGTGTTTGAAAAGGTATCCTGCTGAGGTAAAAGGATGGGCAAAACCATTGAGACAAACAATTGACCTTCTAAGCATGCCATAAAAGATGAATGCGAAAACATTAAAAGAAATGGGAAATTGCCTCAAATCCTAGAAAGCATGCACTAAACACTTGCGCGAGAAAAATAAAGAAAGGAAAAGGTCACTCGGCAGGATCGTCGCCTACATGATCGGCCCCGTCAAGTGATGGGAACAACGAGTCGAAGAAGTGGAAGGTGAACCCCCGAGAAACATTCTCGGTAGCTGTGGCGTCCCGACACTCCACCGCCGCCGCATGTCTTGCCTCCTCGACTCCGACATCAAAGTCGTCTTGAAGGTCGGACGCAAGCTGTTCCGCCGCGGCTTTCTCCTCGGTGACCCGAGCAACCTCCTCCGCCAAGGAGTCGCGCTCACGCTCCGCATGAACATGGGCAGCCTCGCTCGATGTAAGCTGGCCCTGGAGAATGCCAACTTCTTCTGTGCGCGATTCCAACTGACGTCGAAGGTCCCACGCTTCGCTCCGGAAGACCTCCGTCGATCGAGTCGCCACTTCGAGGGCTTGACGTTCCGTCGTTAGCTCCTCAGCCATCTTCGCCACCGCCGACTGAGCACGATCACACCCGCCTTGGGAGACTCTCCATTCCGTGCGAGCTAATCAAAGCTTCTCATAAAAACTCGCAAACTTCGCCTCTGAGCGAGAACCTCGCTCAGCCTGAGCTAGCTGAGACTTCACTCGAGCAAGCTCCTCCTGGAAGAGTCCCAGGCGACAAATGAGGTCGTGTAGAACCTCCTCAAGTCGAGTCATTCTCCTCGAGTCGAATCTCGCTCCTTGAAACGAGACACGCTCCTCGAGTCGAGTCATTCTCCTCAAGTCAAGCTTCGCTCCTCGAGTCGAGGCACTCTCTCCTTGAGTCAGGCCTTGCTGCTTGAGTCAAGTCATTATCCTCGAGCTGAGCCTTGCTCCTCGAGTTGAGTCACTCTCGCCAAGTCAGTCTCCTCAAGTCGAGCATCGCTACTTAAGTCGAGTCGCCCTCCTTGGGTCGAGCCTTGCCCCTCGAGTCGAGCCATTCTCCTCAAGTCGAGCATCGCTCCTCAAAGTCGAGTCGCTCTCCTTGAGTCGAGTCTTGCTCCTTGAGTCAAATCATTCTCCCCGAGTCGAGCCGTGCTCCTCGAGTCGAGTCATTCTCCTCGAGTCGAGTCATTCTCCTCGAGTCGAGCATCGCTCCTCAGAGTCGAGCACTGCTCCTCGAGTTAATTCATTCTCCTCGAGTCGAGCCTCGCTCCTCGAGTCGAGTCATTCTCCTCGAGTCGAGCCTTGTTCCTCGAGTCGAGTCATTCTCCTCGAGTTGAGCCTCGCTCCTCGAGTCGAGTCACTCCCTCGAGTCGAGCCTTGCTCCTCGAGTCAAGTCATTCTCCTCACGTCGAGCCTCGCTCCTCGAGACGAGTCATTCTCCTCGAGTCGAGCCTTGCTCCTTGAGACGAGTCATTCTCTTTGAGTCGAGCTTCGCTCCTTGAGTCGAGTCTTGCTCCTCAAATCGAGTCATACTCCTCGAGTCGAGCATCGCTCCTCGAAAAGAGTCATATCCCTTAAAGTCCAGCCAATCTCCTTGAGTCGAGCCTCGTTCCTCGAGTTGAGACTTGATTCAGTCTCCTCGAGTCGAGCTTCGCTCCTCGAGTCGAGCCTTGAGTCAGTCTCCTCGAGTCGAGCCTTGAGTCAGCCTCCTCGAGTCGAGTACCGCTCCTCGAGAAAACACCGGGAGCGACCTAAAGAACAGGTTGGCCAAAGCAGAGACCCGCACTCACGTCTGGGGAATAAGGGCCGATCTTCCGAACGCAGACGGAGAAGCGTCGCCAGGGCTGGGATGGCGGATGCCCCGTGAGACCGACTTATGCTTGATGCGCGGTCAAACTTTGAGTGTTGACCCCCGAGCAGTCGAAACCCTCCGGTGCGGCAGAGCCTTCCGCCAGGTACCACTCCGTCTTCTCGGAGCATCGGCCCACAGCATCAGCCCCCGTCTCCGAGACCTCGGAACGAGCACGCCTTTGCGAAATGCAAAAGTGCAGTCGCCTTCCAAGCTGGCCGAGACGGACACCATGATCTTCCCCTAGTTGGTCACGATTACACGATCGTCGCCCTGCTATTCACAATCGAGTCCCACGGACTCCGCTTGAAAATATCCTTAAACAAAACATGACTTCACCAAAAGACCAACATACCGTGACACGCTGGTACGCCTCTGCACAAATGCACGCCCTACTTGCGCGTGCATATCCCCGTTGCTCCGAGGCTAGAGCGACGGACGCAAGCGCGTTCGCCTCGCCCACGTTGAGCTATGCCTCCTATCCGCTTGGATCCTCCTCCACGTGTCGATCACACACGCGTGTCGAGAGAGACGGAAAAACGAGAGAGAGCACTATCAATTGTGAGAATATCCTTCATAACCACAAAAGCTTCGTGACAGTGAAGCTCTAGGAAGTCTATTTTCCTCAAACACCCAGCGGAAACAACTAAAAGTTCACCGCCCGGGGCCTCCCGAGCAATGAACTTGGGGGGCTAATGTTGTCGGTCGATTTCGGAAAACCCGAGACACCAAGAAGGCACATCGCTCATGTTGGAATCGATCTAGGGTTTAAGAAAATAATTAACGCTTCGGGAAGCGGCGGAATTTTAAAAATTTTCTTTTACAAGTAAAAACGGTTTTTACTAACCTAGACAAGGAGCAAGTACATGTAAATAAAACTAATATGAACTAAGAAGTTTACTAACCTTTCTTGAAGCTTGATCTTTGAGAAGCTCTTAGAAAGTTGCAACGCTCGTCTCCCTTCGCAGCACGTCTCTCTTTCTTTCCTCGTCACCTCGAGCAACCACGAAAGTTTCTATCACTAAATCACTCGAAATAAAGGAATTAGTGAGTGGGCACTTTTAAACACTATGACTTAAGAACAAGTCTTGAAGTCGCAGAGCTAAACACTAGGTCGAGTGAGGACCTAGGTGCCAAAACAAGAAAAATCGAAAATAAACTAGAGAGAGAGAGAAGAGGAGTTCGGCCAAAGTTCTAGAGAGAGAGTCTCTCAAATCTCTTAAACTTGGATGAATGAATTGTGAGGAAATGAGGCTCCTATTTATAGGAGAGGTCTCACCTTCAATAAGGTAGTTTCCACTTCTATAGAATATCACATATTCATGAGCAAATATTGCCCATTTCCCTCTTATTCCACACGGCCAAGGCAGCCTTCTAGAAGGCTTGGGTTTGTTTCCTTTTTTGTTCCTTGCCTTGCCTTTCTCTTACTTGGCCGATTCCCTTATGCATCCTTATGCAAATTTGTTTCCTCTTTTTCTTTTGGCAAGTATCTAAATACATTTATGCACAAAATAATCTCTCTTTCCTCTTGGGTGGTGGGCGCCTATTCTAGTACTAGAAAGGCCTTCTAGAAGCTTTTCCACTTGTTCATGATAACATGAAAAAAGGCCCATTAAGAATTTTCAATAAAACTCTTATGAAATGAAATCAACTCACAAGGCCCAATGATCAAGTCATGGCCGAGTGACATCAAGTCATCAAATGAACTTGTCAAAAAATTTATTGACATTCATTTCATCCTATGTCTCAAAAGACAAAAATACCCTTTTGACAATTTTCGTTCTTGTTTTGACTTAGCTTCCAGTTTAAGTATTCCTATCGATGTGATTCGTGACAGTGACCTCATGGACCCAAATGAACAAAGCTTGAGCTAAACACTTGGACTCAAAAGTTCACAAACCTTTTCCAAGTTTAGCTTAATGCCAACTGACTCCACTAAAGAGTTGACACTGAAAATCTCTCGGTTCAAATGAATTTATTTTCTACTCAAGAATTCAACCTAATTATGATGAGCGGATCCACTGAATATTATCTATGCTACCCTTCATGAATGTCATCAGCTAGTCGGGATTTACTAAATTACCATTTTACCCTTCTAGCTGTTATTTCCTCAACTCCTTTGTCGCTTGTGAATAAGTTAGAAACAATGTATTGACGATGAGCTAACAAGTCACATTGTTTCATCCAAAAGAGCGACACTGGCCAGTTCATTTATTCACACTCCAAGGAACAAAGCATGAGGTGACATACATTGCATTTCAGCAATCTTGTACATGAATTCCATATCTATGAGAACTTCACAAAGTTACTCATGACATACTCACAACTTAGTACTTCACCAATAGGCCCTGTACGGAATCACATAGTGAGCTCGAACTCTGACTTTCTCAAATGAGAATACTAAGCTGTGAAATGGCATGTCTCATTTCAGGATTAAGGTAAGCATGATGCAATTCATACGTAGCGACTTCGAGACATAAGAGGTTAAATGGTTTGTTCTTATATTGTCTCTAGAAGTGCACTGGTCAATTCAGTACCTTCGGAAGATACCTAGAAGAACTATAGAGTCTCCAACTCTCAATGCCTCATAACCAGACATCATAGATTCTTCTAACAATCGTACTGAGGTCAATAGTCCTTTGACCCTAAGATTGCGAATATATCGTTTTAAGCAAACTACGAAGAGTTTGTTCATGCAAATCTACATTTGTCTCTTCGTAAGCTGTTAAGTTTGTTTATGGACTAAAAGACTAAGGTTTTATCATAAAGCTTCAAACAAAGAAAGAATGAATGAACGTTTCAACTTTATTAATGAATGAATAGGCAATTACAAGTAAGAGTCTTCATGAGACTTTATTACATCAAATGTACAAAATAAAGATTACAACACTTCTTGTGGGCACCATTGACAACAAACGCCCACTTGACTCAAAGAAGATGTGTGTAGTCTTTTCATGCCTAATCCCTCTCGAAGTTGGTCGAAGACCATGTTCACTAGGGCCTTGGTGAATAGATCTTCCAGAGATCTACTTCACCTCCATGTCTCCGCGCTGCACGATCTCTCGAATCAAATGGTATTTCCTCTCAATATGCTTAGAGCGCTTATGGCTTCTAGGTTCCTTTGAGTTAGCGACAGCCCCACTATTATCACAATAAAGGGTCATGGGCTCGTCGACGTTTGGAACAACTTCCACATACTTTAGGAATTTTCTAAGCCATACAGCCTCTTTGGATGCTTCACAAGCAGCCACATATTCTGCTTCCATTGTGGAGTCAGCAATGCAAGATTGCTTAATACTCCTCCACACAACAGCTCCACCATTAAGGATGAACACAGATCCCGGAGTGGATTTCCTGGAATCCTTATCCGCTTGAAAATCGGAGTCGGTATATCCCGTCATATTCAGGTCAGTACCTGAGTATGTAAGCATCAAGTTCCTATTTCTTCTAAGATACTTAAGAACATGCTTAACAGCAATCCAGTGCTCGGGTCCAGGGTTGGATTGGAAACGGCTAACTACGTCAACGGCGAAACATATATCAGGTCTAGTGCAAAGCATAGCATACATGAGGCTTCAGTTGGAATCGATCTAGGGTTTGAGAAAATAATTAACGCTTCGGTAAGCGGCGGAATTTTAAAATTTTTCTTTTATAAGTAAAACAGTTTTTACTAACCTAGACAAGTGCAAGTACATGTAATTAAAAACCAATATGAGCTAGAAGTTTACTAACCTTTCTTGAAGCTTGAACTTTGAAGAAGCTTTTGGAAAGTTTGCAACGCTCGTCTCCCCTCGCAGCACGTCTCTCTTTCTTTCCTCGGCACCTCGAGCAACCACGAAAGTTTCTATCACTAAATCACTCGAAAAGAAGGAATCAGTGAGTGGGCACTTTTAAACACTACGACTTAAGAACGAGTCTTGAAGTCGCAGAGCTAAACACTAGGTCGAGTGAGGACCTAGGTGCCAAAACAAGAAAAATCGAAAATAAACTTAGAGAGAGAGAGAAGAGGGGCGGCAACCACAAGTTCTAGAGAGAGAAGCTCTCAATCTCTAACTTATGTGGAATGAATAGAATGAGAGGAATGAGGGTCCTATTTATAGGAGAAGGGTTGGCCTTGGAAAGAAGTAGTTTCCTCTTATTTTCCAAGCCTTAATGAGCAATCTTTATTGCCCATTCCCATCCAAGTCACACGGCCAACATGTGCCTTAATGACACCTTGGATTTGTTTCCTCTTTTATTCCTTGCTCTCTCTAAGCTTGTTTGGCCGAAATCCCTTATGCCTCTTAGAGGAAATTTGTTTCCTCTTTTTCTTTTGGCAAGTATCTTCATACATTAATGCACAAAAGGAACTCTCTTTCTCTTGGGTATTTGGGCGCCTATGACCTTCTAGAAAGGCTTCTAGAATTTTCTTCACTTGTTCATGACAACATAAGAAAAGCCCATTAAGAATTTTCAATAAAACTCTTATGAAATGAAATTAATTCACGAGGCCCAATGATCAAGTCATGGCCGAGTGACATTAAGTCATCAAATGAACTTGTCAAAAAATTTATTGACATTCATTTCATCCTTTGTCTCAAAAGACAAAAATACCCTTTTGACTATTTTCGTTCTCGTTTTGACTTAGCTTCCAGTTTAACTATTCCTATCGATGTGATTCGTGACAGTGACCTCATGGACCCAAATGAACAAAGCTTGAGCTAAACACTTGGACTCAAAAGTTCACAAACCTTTTCCAAGTTTAGCTTAATGCCAACTGACTCCACTAAAGAGTTGACACTGAAAATCTCTCGGTTCAAATGAATTTATTTTCTACTCAAGAATTCACCTAATTATAATGAGCGGATCCATTGAATATTATCTATGTTTACCCTTCATGAATGTCATCAGCTAGTCGGGATTTACTAAATTACCATTTTACCCTTCTAGCTGTTATTTCCTCAACTCCTTTGTCGCTTGTGAATAAGTTAGAAACAATGTATTGACGAGGAGCTAACAAGTCACATTGTTTCATCCAAAAGAGTCAGGACTCAATTTGGACACTGGCCAGTTCATGTATTCACACTCCAAGGAACAAAGCATGAGGTGACATACATTGCATTTCAGCAATCTTGTACATGAATTCCATATCTATGAGAACTTCACAAAGTTACTCATGACAGACTCACAACTTAGTACTTCACCAATAGGCCTTGTTCGGAATCACATAGTGAGTCCGAACTTTGACTTTCTCAAATGAGAATACTAAGGTGTGAAATGGCATGTCTCATTTCAGGATTAAGGTAAGCATGATGCAATTCATACATAGTGACTTCGAGACATAAGAGGTTAAATGGTTTGTTCTTATATTGTCTCTAGAAGTGCACTGGTCAATTCAGTACCTTCGGAAGATACCTAGAAGAACTATAGAGTCCCCAACTCTCAATGCCTCATAACCAGACATCATAGATTCTTCTAACAATCATACTGAGGTCAATAGTCCTTTGACCCTAAGATTGCGAATATATCGTTTTAAGCAAACTACGAAGAGTTTGTTCATGCAAATCTACATTTGTCTCTTCGTAAGTTGTTAAGTTTGTTTATGGACTAAAAGACTAGGGTTTTATCATAAAGCTTCAGACAAGGAAGATTGAATGAACGTTTCAACTTTTTATTAATGAATAAGCAATTACAAGCACGAGTCTTCGTAAGACTATATTACATCAAATGTACACAAATAGACACTACTACTCTTCTTGTGGGCACCATTGACAACAGCTTCCTACGGCAGAGACGTAAGGAATTTTCCTCATGTCTTCAATCTCTTGTGCAGTCTTGGGAGACTGGTCCTTAGAGAGCGAAACTCCATGCCTAAAGGGTGTTTGGCCCTTCTTGGAGTCTTGCATCGAGAAGCCATCCATTACCTTATCAATATAAGATGCTTGAGAGAGCGACAGGGTCCGGTTTTTCCTATCTCGAAAGATTTGGATCCCCAGAATGTACGCGGCTTCTCCTAGATCCTTCATATCGAATTGCTTTGCCAGCCAGACCTTAACCTCAGATAACTTACCCACGTCATTACCAATGAGTAGTATATCATCGACATATAGCACAAGAAACACAACTTTGCCTTCGTGTATTAACTTGTAAACACAAGGCTCATCTATTGACTGTTCAAAGCCGAAGCTCTTTATAGTTTCATCGAATCTAATATTCCATGACCTAGATGCTTGCTTTAGTCCATAAATGGACTTAAGTAACTCACAAACCTTGGATTCTTGACCTTCTTCCACGAAACCGTCTGGTTGAGCCATGTAAATGCGCTCGTCAAGATTGCCATTCAGGAAGGCTGTCTCGACATCCATTTGCCAGATCTCATAGTCGAGAGCTGTAGCTATGGATAGGAGTATGCGGATGGATTTAAGCATCGCGACTGGCGAGAAGGTTTCTTCATAGTCAATCCCTTCTTGTTGGGTATAACCCTTCGCCACTAGTCATGCTTTGAACGTCTCGACGTTCCCATCAGGACCCTTTTTCTTCTTGTAAATCCACTTACACCCTACGGGTTTAATCCCTTCAGGAAGGTCTACAAGTTTCCAGACTTTGTTGACATACATCGAGTGCATTTCAACTTTCATGGCGTCAAGCCAAAGGTTTGATTCAGAACAAGCCATCGCTTGGCTATAAAAAACAGGATCATCCATGTCAGTGACGGCTACAAGAGAGTCTCCATAAGACATGTACCTGTCAGGCTTTTGAGTAGCCCTCCCACTACGTCTAAGTACTACTTGACGAGATTCTGATGAGTTAGGTTGTGTTTCAGTTGGGGTAAGAATATTTCTTACAGATGAGGTAGAAGCTTCCTCACCCAACTTTTCTTCAAGCACAATTTTGCTTCTAGGTTTTGCATCCTTCATAAAGTCCTCCTCAAGGAAACGAGCATTCGTGCTAACGAAAGTCTTATCGTTCTCGGGACTACAGAAAGTAAAACCTTTGGTTTCCTTTGGATATCCCACAAACAAGCACAATTCTGACCTACTAGCCAACTTGCTAGTCTTTTGCCTCAGCTCGTGTGCAGGGCAACCCCAAATTCGGATGCGGCCAAGATTCACTTTACGGCCAGTCCATCGTTCATAAGGAGTACCAGGAACCGTTTTGGATGGAACTTGGTTCAGAATATAGGCGGCTGTTTCAAGGGCATATCCCCAAAAGGAAAGAGGGAGTGATGAGTAACTCATCATTGATCTAACCATCTCCATAAGAGTTCGGTTTCTTCTCTCTGACACTCCGTTTTGTTGGGGCGTGCCAGGTGCGGTAAGCTGAGAAGCGATACCTTCTTCTTTAAGAAAGTCATCGAACTCTCCAGACATATACTAACCACCTCGATCAGATCGAAGGGTTTTGATCACTTTGCCAGTTTGCTTTTCCACTAAAGCCCTAAAGACCTTAAATACGTTAAAGGTCTCGGATTTGTGTTTGAGCAAGTAGTAAAACCCATATCGTGAGTAATCATCGGTGAAGGTAACGAAGTATTCGTATCCTCCACGTGCCTGTTGGCTGAGCGGACCACATACATCAGATTGTACTAGTTCCAGCAACTCTGTGGCTCTTCGACCCTTATCGGAGAAAGGTCGCTTAGTCATTTTTCCTTCTATGCAGGATTCACAAGTAGGTAGTGAGCCTATTGCAGAGTCTTGGAGTGGACCATCCCTCACAAGTCTCTTAATCCTATCTAGACTGATATGACCAAGTCTCAAGTGCCAAAGGTATGTTGATTTTGTTAGATCGGAGGATTCAGAAAGTTTGATCCTCTTTGGCTCCCTAATTAGATCATTATCTATTTCGGTGTCTAAAAGAGAAGGTTTAGTGGGATAGATGTAGAAAAGAGCATTCTTCATACATGCATCAGTGACAAAAGAATTATCAGGAAACGAAATACGAATTCCATTCTTAATGAACTTTAAACAATAATATTTCTCACGAAGACGAGCAACGGATATTAAGTTCTTCCCAAAGGTAGGAACAAAATAAACATTATTCAAGTTTAAAGTGCGGTCTTCAAAAGACAGCGTTACGGATCCCACAGCCTTCGCGGACACCAGGCTCCCATCACCCCATTTGAAACAGAACTTGCCTTCCTCTAAGTTTTTGGTTTTCTTGAAACCATTCAAGGAACAACAAATATGGTTAGTAGCAGCGGAGTCAAGAATCCACGTTGATACATTATCAGCTACTAAGCATGCTTCGGTAACTAGTACAATACTATGTTCCTTTGCTTTGAGATAGGCGGGACAATTCTTTTTATCGGCTTTGTGAGGTCTCTTCTTAGTTCCAGAGGCGGAGGCTTTTTGCTCAGTAGCATGTGCCTCTCCTTGATTCCTCTTTCTCTTAGTGAGACCTACAGCAGTGTGAAGTTCCTTCATAAGCTTGGTAACAGTGTACTCTAGCTTGTTTATGGAGTAGTTCATCTTGGAGGTATCAAGAGATGCGGGGAGAGTTTCTAAGATCATATCTATGATATTCTTCCCATCAATTCAGTACCTTCGGAAGATACCTAGAAGAACTATAGAGTCTCCAACTCTCAATGCCTCATAACCAGACATAATAGATTCTTCTAACAATCGTACTGAGGTCAATAGTCCTTTGACCCTAAGATTGCGAATATATCGTTTTAAGCAAACTACGAAGAGTTTGTTCATGCAAATCTACATTTGTCTCTTCGTAAGCTGTTAAGTTTGTTTATGGACTAAAAGACTAAGGTTTTATCATAAAGCTTCAAACAAAGAAAGAATGAATGAACGTTTCAACTTTATTAATGAATGAATAGGCAATTACAAGCAAGTGTCTTCATGAGACTTTATTACATCAAATGTACAAAATAAAGATTACAACTCTTCTTGTTGGCACCATTGACAACAGCTCAAAGGGCCGATGGTCAGGCCGGAGGTCCTGAAGAGCGGCAAGTCTTCAAGCCCTCGCCCAAACTCTTGACTCCTTGAGTCGAGCCTAGCCCCTCGAGTTGAGACTTGAGTCGGCTCCCCGAGTTGAGCTTCCCTCCTCGAGTCGAACCTTGAGTCAGTCTCCTCGAGTCGAGCTTCGCTCCTCGAGTCGAGCCTTGAGTCAGTCTCCTCGAGTCTAGCCTCGAGTTGAGTCACTCTCATCAAGAAGAGACCTTCATATTTCGCGTGGGAAGAATGGTATTCGAAGACCCCTAAAGGCCCGCAAGAGTCGGGCAAGAGGAGCCATTCGCCGCGCGCACAGCACGCTACGCCGGCCAGCCGCGCAGCAAGCAGCGCGCCGCGCCATCAAGGCAGCGCGCCGCGCCAAGACGCGCCCGCGCCGCGCGCTCCATCCGCCGCGCATCCTGCGCCGCGTACACTGACCCGCGCGCCGCACGTTGTGCGCCACTCTTTGTGCGCCGCGCGCTTCGTGCGCCTCCAATTGATGCCGCACGCGTTCCTAGTCCCACATGGACGAAAAAGAAGCCTTCTAAGGCCCCCAAACACCGATATAAACCCCCTCCCATTAAGGGGAAAGCCATCCCATTCATTCTCAAGGAACTTGAGACTTCTCTCTGCTTCTCTGGATGCCATCCTTGGGCTGAAGCAGATTCTCCTCGATTTCTCGTTCTCAGAGATTCTGAAGCGCTTTCCGGGAACTCCCGAGCGCCGCCTCTCTTGATCGAACGATTAATGTCGAGCCCACGAGCGCTCTAACGGTTTTCGACTGAAAATCGCCTACGCGTCTAGCACCCTAGACGCGTCCACCATTTCTGACAAGAAATCGCCTACGCGTCCGGCATTTCCAACTAGGAATCGCCTACGCGTCCGGAATCTCCGCCACAACAAGGAACTCTTGACTTAGAGTCTTCCACGTCTCCAAAAGAGAGAAAACACACATTCTCTCTCGCATACGCGATCTCCGAAGTTCTGAGACGTCGCCGAGGACTCCTCCGTGCTTCGTCTCCTTCGTCGAGCACGCCTCTCCACCAAGGCTCCGCGCCTCATACTGCGTCTAACACGCTTGAACTACGTTCTGACCTGATCCCACACACGGGTACGTAGGCAGCCGACAACCAAGGCACGGTCACTCCTCTTCCTCACCCCCTATCTCTCCCGAGAGGCGGGTTGATGAGAGAAAACCCTAGCTCGAGACTATCGAGTTCACACTCTTGGCCCGGGTGCGATCACTTGGTCCGGCCTTGGATCGAACCGCCCGAGGTTTTAAATAGTTGTTCATTTTCGTGCGACAACAACATCTAGTCTTGATTATCCTAATAGCATTCCTTCACTCCGCATGCACCTTCAAAACAGAGAAAATGACACGCCAAGTTAGGAAACGCGTAACGAAATAAAATGGCAAAGCAGATTGTTTTTTCGACGCTATTGTAAAAAGTCCTCGGCAACTGCGCCAAAAACTTGTTGCGATATTTTTATAACTAGCACGCAAGCGAACGTATCGAACAAGTAATAGTGTTACGTAAGTAACGGATATCTATCCCACAGAGACTAGTTACTATAGCTACGTTAAATAACCTAAGAAAATTGATTTCACGGTATTAAAGTGGGAGGTGCAAGAATTAACTATAATTAAAATAACAAAAAAAGCAGCGGAAACTTAACGCAAAACTTTGAATAAGAGAAAATGGGGGTCACGACTTCACCGGAAAATTAAGACTCGGGGGTTTCGGGTTCCAACAACTTGACCTACTCTACTCTCGCTAATCTCATTCTCCCTATGATATTACTAGCCTCTCTAGAGTGATCTAGCAACCTACGCAATTGACGGATTATATATCCTCTCAGCCTCTAATCCTATTAAAACAATCACGAGCAATAAACACGAGAATTCAAACGATCACATTAAGCTTAAGCCGTCTAGCAACCTAAGAACAAAACGAAGCATGGATTATGAGCATGAGTTTTCGCCCTCTCTCGAGTGACAGAAAACTCCTAAAAACAATCCTAAAGATGGCCAATCCAAAGAACGCATTAAGAACACATCCACACAATCATGAATAATTAAGTAAATTCAAAGCATAATTTTCACCCTAAGGAAACCCCCTAACCCAATTCAATCCGGCTACATCGCAACCCCGCTAAAAATCTAGCCTCTAACGGAATCCATAATTAACAACATAATGATCAAAACAATAATCAACATAATCATAAACAAGAAAAACATTATGAGATTCATGACGGGAAGAATGAAACTATCAATTAATCGAGAAATAAAAGTCTTGGAGAGTAAGGGCAAGAAAGAAACACTATTAAAAACGGGAGTTCACGGTTGCTTGTTCGTCGGATCGTCGATTCAACTTCGCTCCCAAAACAAAAGCTCTCAAAAGAAAAGTGCAGCCAAAAGTAGAAAAAAAAACTAAAACAAAACTAGAATGATTTAATTAGGTTACAAGAGGTGTTTTTAGCCCTGAATGTATGTTTTTCGGAGTGATCTGAGCCTTCCAATTCGATCCAAGGGTCAAAAATCTTCAGAAAACGCTAATTTCCTATTCCAGTAACCCGGAGGCACGCGGCGCGCGGTAGTCGACGCGCGGCGCGCGGACTCAACTCCAGGTTATGCGCGCTCCGCGCATAAGACTCTGTGCGATTTCATGGTTTGTGTCCCCGTATGCGCGGCGCACGACTAGAGGCACGTGGTGCGCGGTCTCGGATTCTGTCTTCCCGCGGCGCGCGGTAGAAGGCGCGCGGCGTGCGTATTCGCCAAGTTTTTTTACCACCTCATTTTTTACTCTATTTTGACCATTTTGACTCCGAATCCCATCATCTTTCCACGAAATTGATTGTAGATGCTCTAATAGGAGTTTTACGCGTGATTAACGCACCTATCAAATCCCCCCAAACTTAAACCGTTACTTGCCCTCAATTAACAAAAGAAACATGCAAATACGCAAAAGAGGTTAACCCGACTAAGATTGGTAAATTTCAATGCTTTGACTACACTGATCGACTCATACTTGCCTCAACTTCAAACCTCTAGACTTACATTGACATAGACATCTGTGGTTTTAAAGTCCAAGTCAACTACCAAGTTTAAAAGAATCCTTACGAATGCGTGTTAGCCCTAGCCGTTTGCAATGTTCTTTTTATCTCAATTGACTTTTGCTTCCCAAGTCTCGTGACCTTCCCACTCCTAAGACGCAACCACAAGAATCGTTTCATTTGTCTTGACAAAATCTTCGACTCGAGACACCATACGCCTTCTCTTCCCCCTTGATCTCCACTAATGCGCACACGTCATTCCTAGCTTGTCAATAGGTCTTAGAGGCTTGTAATGTTCAGGCTTAGGTTCAAGTGGGAAAACGGATTTTTAGTGGTTTTAACATTAACCTTAGCGACTCCCTCCATACCAAAACATCACCCAATTTCTTCACTCACTCATTTTTCTCAATGTTTTTGGCTTTGAAAATGCCTTTCTTGAACATCTTACCTCGTTAGCATTTCTTCCCCAAATCCCCCCAAACTTTGACTCAACCACGACTACACTCTTCAAAAGAACCTAGACGACCACGCCATAACTACAAATAACCCAATTGGGCACGTTGTTTTATATTTTATTTTTTATTTTTTTATTTTTATTTCTCTTTTTTTTTTTTTTTTTTTTTCGAAATATAACCAGATAAATCACCGGCGTGGTGTCTAAGAAGACAACCTAACAAACACAAAGAGTGTGGTCATAGCATATATCGCACAATTGAAAAAAATTCACTCAAAGATGTCACTCAGGACTCGCTAAAGTTAATGTGGGTTCTTTGTGGGATTTCAAACTTATTGGCTCGGCTTTTTCTGACTAAGTATCGAGAGAGGATAAAATGTTCGGCTTTTTGTGAGTGGGTTCTACTTGATACATATTTCCGAGTTGGCTTTTTGGCTTGAAGGGTTATTCCTAATGCCTATATCACTCTCGCCAGATCAGTGTGCGCTCAATTTCGCCTCGACTAGGGGTCCGAAAAGGTTCTTAGTGTGTTCGGTGGTCACTTCTTAGGACTAGTTAGGCGACTACTAAAGTTCAGCTAAGCATCGAGATAAACATTATTCAGGCTTTAGGCCGTACACAGAACTCAATCAGATTCTTTTTCACTTGGTAATTCACAGATCTTTTCAAATACCTAAAGTTCAAGACTATCCATATCATCGGCAAACATTTAACGAGTCAATCAAAGCAGTCAGAACACTAATTTCTACCAATTATCCTAAAAAACTCGAAAACCAAAAAAAAAAACTACTAGTATACAAAGAAACACCCCCGCAAGACAAACAACCCCCCCCCCCCCCCCCAAACTCAAAACTGGGGGTGGCCGAGCGCCCCTACTCATTGCGGCCATGGTCATCGTCCTCGTCAGGGTCGCGCGGGGCGTAGAGGCTCGGCTCCCACTGAGGATATGCCGAGTAACGTGCCATTAGGTGCTATGGGTATGCCGAATAGAACGGGGCGTCATGATGTGTTCCGGCCTGAACATCGGAATGAGACGCGGGGAAGCTTTGCTGCTTCGTCCACGTGTTGTAGACGTTTTGGTGGAACTCGTCTCTGTTGCGTTGCCGTTGGCCGAAGTCGGTGAGGAAGCTCCCAATTGCGTTATAGCGCTGGCCCAGTGTTTCAATGTTCTGGGCGATTCGACCCAAGTGGTGGTCGAACCGGTTCATCATGGCCAACACTTCGTTATAGCCGGTGGCGGGCACTTCGTTGGTCTCGATCGGGGGGGTGGAACTTCATCGGGGGCGTCCAAGATGGGGGCTCCCGGGATGCCTTGGTACTGCTCGGGAATGTCGATGAACCCGCGCCCATCCGGAGGTGCGGCTCCGTGCTTCCACTGCTTTAGGCTTGTTGTCGCTGTTTTTCGGACAACCATTTGGGAGCCTCAAGCTGTTAGACCCAAGGCCGGACCAAGTGGTCTCGCTTTGGCTCGAGCGTGTCGGACTTGGTATCCCAAGTCGTCCCATAGCTATGAATGTCCCTTGAGTTCGTCAGAGTACCTGAAAAGGAGTAAAGAACAGGTGAACTAGGAAGGGAAACCAGAGGGGGTGCCTCTGTTTACCTCTCCGACGCTCAACATTAGTAGGATTGAGGTGGAGTGTAGAGGTTTTAGAGGTGGTTAGAGGCCAAAGATGAGCGAAACGAGTGAAGTACGAGTTCGAAAGCGTTTCGGGACTCAAAATCGGATTACCTTTGGGAGAGGGTGGACCTCTCTATTTATAGGCGACCAAGGGGTGTTTGGGGAACCCCTTGGCCAAGTGAGCCTCTTGGGTCGGCCATTGGCTGAATGAGTTGATCGGCCAATGGCCGAGTAGGGAGCTCGGGCTGGATGAAGGTTCACTCGGCCAATGGCCGAGTGAACTGCTGGAAGGTTCACTCGGCCAATGGCCGGGTGAACCTTTGGGTCGGTCATTGGCCGGCTGAATGGTTGGGCCGGCCAATGGCCGAGTGACCCTTGAGTCGGCCATTGGCTGGCCAATGGCCGAGTCAACCTTGGGCCGGCCATTGGTCTGGGCCGGCCGCTAGTTTGGGCCGGCAAATGGCCGGGGCAAAGACTTGCCGCCCGGTGCCCGTCTGAGGCTTTGCGCCAGTCGTGTGGGTCGAAGTGACACCCTTGTCCTCGTCGGTCCGAGACGGGCCGACAACATTAGCCCCACGAGTTTTCGGTCGAGCGTGGGTTGAGCGGAAACTCAATACTTGAGCTGATGTGCGAACCTGGGATAAACGCTCTCGACTGTAAAGGGGCTTTTAATGCATCGCAAGGGACGGCATTTGTGCGTCATGATGGACGGCCTTCGTGTGTCACGAGGGATGGCTTTGGCACGTCACAAGGGATGGCTTTCGTGCGTCGCGAGGAATGGCCTTTGTGCGTCGCGAGGGACGGCATTGGCGCGTCACGAGGGATGGCTTTCGTGCGTCGTGAGGGACGGCCTTTGTGCTTCGCGAGGGACGGCATTGGCGCGTCACGAGGGACGGCTTTCGCGCGTCACGCGGGACGGCTTTCGCACGTCACAAGGGACGGCTTTCGCGCGTCACGAGGGACGGCTTTCGTTTTACGTGTCTTATGTTCTTGACATACTATCGTAGTCGATTCGCACGGTTTTGTCGGTGCGCGTCTTATTTTCTCGACTTACCAGTGAAGGCGTAATCGATTTGCACGGCTTGGGCATCGGGGGGCCTCGATGCCACATTTGTGTGACCGGGTTTTCCCTGGACGCTGGCTAGACCAGTTACGTTTGGCGGGCGCAGGCCTTGGAAACCCATTTGTGACTCGCTGCCTATCGGCGCACGAGCTGGGCGGCGAGCGTGGTGCCACATTTGTGTGGCCAGGTTTCTCGTGGACGCTGGCTAGACCAGGTACGTCCGGCGGACGCAGGCCTTTGAAACCCATTTGTGACTCGCTGCCTATCGACGCACGAGCTGGGCGGCGAGCGCGGTGCCACATTTGTGTGGCCGGGTTTCCCCTGGACGCTGGCTAGACCAGGTACGTCCGGCGGACGTAAGCCTTTGAAACCCATTTGTGACTCGCTGCCCATCGGCGCACGAGCTGGGCGGCGAGCGCGGTGCTTCATTTGTGTGACCATTCCACCTCACGAGCGTGGCACCCTTGGGTGCGCGTGTCGTGTGATAGGCGGGGTTAGGTGTAGACTTGATTCCCCGGCGAGTGTGGCACCGTAGTGCACTGGTCGCGTTTTCGGGTTGAGTCTCTTGGGTTGAGTCTTGTGCCCTTGTGAATGCGACGCCATGGCGCGCGCGTCACATTTGGGGACTCAATTGGCCCATTCTTTCTCTCACGAGAGCGTCGTGGAGCGAATTTTGGTTTGCCGTTAGGTGCGATTTTTGTTGCTTGTGTGAGAGAATTTAGATTTATCATTGAATCTTGTGAGTCTACCATTGACTGGTGACTCAGGAAGTTGTAGATTTTTGACACGAGGACTTTCAAGTCGATTCGTGGGTTTTGGGACTCAACTTGAGGAATAGACTCGACTCGAGGAGTTACACGTAAGGTCGACTCGAGGGCTAGTAACTTGTAGAGCTGGCACGAAGACTTATCAGTAGACTCGTGGACTCGGACCTATCCTCGAGGAGTGATCTCAACTCTAGGAGTCATGTAGAGTCGGCACGAGGAGTTTAGTCGACTCGTGGACTCGGTACTCGACTCGAGGGGTGAACTCAACTCGAGGAGTCATGTAGAGTCGGCACGAGAAGTCATCAGTCGATTCGTGGACTCGGGACTCAACCCGAGGAGTGAACTCAACTCGAGGAGTCGTGTGCAGAGTAGGCATGAGGAGTCATCAGTCGACTCGTGGACTCGGAACTCAACTCGAGGAGTGAACTTAACTCGAGGAGTCATGTAGAGTCGGCACGAGGAGTCATCAGTCGACTCGTGGACTCGGGATTCAACCCGAGGAGTGAACTCAACTCGAGGAGTCGTGTGCAGAGTTGGCACGAGGAGTCATCAGTCGACTCGTGGACTCGTAACTCAACTCGAGGAGTGATGTGCAGAGTCGGCACGAGGAGTCATCAGTCGACTCGTGGACTAGGAACTTAACTCGAGGATCGAACTCAACCCGAGGAGTGAACTCAACTCGAGGAGTGATGTAGAGTCGGCACGAGGAGTCATCAGTCGACTCGTGGACTCGGAACTTAACTCGAGGAGTGAACTTAACTCGAGGAGTCATGTAGAGTCGGCACGAGGACTTCTCAGTCAGCTCGTGGACTCGGGACTCAACTCGAGGAACGAACTCAACCCGAGGAGTGAACTCAACTCGAGGAGTGACATCAACTCGAGGAGTCATGTGCCGAGTCGGCACGAGGACTTCTCAGTCAGCTCGTGGACTTGGAACTCGACTCGAGGGGCGAACTCAACTCGAAGAATTATGTGTAGAGTCAACTCGAGGACTTATCAGTCGACTCGTGGACTCTGAACTCAACTCGAGCAGTGAACCCAACTCGAGGAGTCATGTAGAGTCGGCACGAGGAGTAGTTAGCCGACTCGTGGACTCATAACTCAACTCGAGGAGTGAACTCGACTCGAGGAGTTGTGAAGAGTCGGCACGAGGGCTCATCAGCCAACTCGTGGAATCGGTATTTGATTCGAGGATCGAACTCAACCCGAGGAGTGAACTCAACTCGAGGAGTGATGTAGAGTCGGCACGAGGAGTAGTTAGTCGACTCGTGGACTCGGTATTCGACTCGAGGATAGAACTCAACCCGAGGAGTGAACTCAACTCGAAGAGTGATGTAGAGTCCGCACGAGGAGTCATCAGTCGACTCGTGGACTCGGAACTTAACTCGAGGAGTGAACTTAACTCGAGGAGTCATGTAGAGTCGACACGAGGACTTCTCAGTCAGCTCGTGGACTCAGGACTCAACTCGAGGAGCGAACTCAACTCGAGGAGTGAACTCAACTCGAGGAGTGACCTCAACTCGAGGAGTCATGTGCCGAGTCGGCACGAGGACTTCTCAGTCAGCTCATGGACTTGGAACTCAACTCGAGGGGCGAACTCAACTCTAAGAATTATGTATAGAGTCAACTCGAGGACTTATCAGTCGACTCGTGGACTCGGAACTCAACACGAGCAGTGAACCCAACTCGAGGAGTCACGTAGAGTCGTCACGAGGAGTAGTTAGTCGACTCTTGGACTCATAACTCAACTCGAGGAGTTGTGAAGAGTCGGCACGAGGGCTCATCAGCCAACTCGTGGACCCGGTATTTGATTCGAGGATTGAACTCAACCCGAAGAGCGAACTCAACTCGAGGAGTGATGTAGATGTTGGAATTGATCTAGGGTTTAAGAAAAAGATTAAATGCTTCGGGAAGCGGCGGAATTTTAAAAAAATTTCTTTTCAAGTAAAAACAATTTTTACTAACCTAGACAAAGAGCAAGTACATGTAATTAAAAACTAATATGAGCTAGAAGTTTACTAACCTTTCTTGAAGCTTGAACTTTGAAGAAGCTTTTGGAAAGTTCGCAACGCTCGTCTCCCCTCGCAGCACGTCTCTCTTTCTTTCCTCGGCACCTCGAGCAACCACGAAAGTTTCTATCACTAAATCACTCGAAATAAAGGAATTAGTGAGTGGGCACTTTTAAACACTACGACTTAAGAACAAGTCTTGAAGTCGCAGAGCTAAACACTAGGTCGAGTGAGGACCTAGGTGCCAAAACAAGAATAATCGAAAATAAACTAGAGAGAGAGAGAGAGAGGAGTTCGGCCACCACAAGGTCTAGAGAGAGAACCTCTCAATCTCTAACTTATGTGGAATGAGAAAAATGAGAAGAATGAGGCTCCTATTTATAGGAGGGGTCTCACCTTCAATAAGGTAGTTTCCTCTTCTATAGAATATCACATATTCATGAGCCAATTTCCTCTTTTCCTCTATGAGACACTCGGCCAAGGCAGCCTTCTAGAAGGCTTGGATTTGTTTCCTTTTTTGTTCCTTGCCTTGCTTCTTTCTCTACTTGGGCGCCTACCTCTTATTTCCCTTAGATTAAATTTGTTTCCTCTTTTTCTTTTGGCAAGTATCTTTATACATTTATGCACAAAATATTCTCTCTATCGCTAGGGTATTTGGGCGCCTATATTCACTAGAAAAGGCTTCTAGAATTTTCTTCACTTGTTAATGACAACATAAGAAAAGGCCCATTAAGAATTTTCAATAAAATTCTTATGAAATGAAATTAATTCACAAAGCCCAATGATCAAGTCATGGCCGAGTGACATTAAGTCATCAAATGAACTTGTCAAAAAATTTATTGACATTCATTTCATCCTTTGTCTCCAAAGACAAAAATACCCTTTTTACAATTTTCGTTCTTGTTTTGACTTAGCTTCCAGTTTAACTATTCCTATCGATGTGATTCGTGATAGTGACCTCATGGACCCAAATGAACAAAGCTTGAGCTAAAAACTTGGACTCAAAAGTTCACAAACCTTTTCCAAGTTTAGCTTAATGCCAACTGACTCCACTAAAGAGCTGACACTGAAAATCTCTCGGTTCAAATGAATTTATTTTCTACTCAAGAATTCAACCTAATTATGATGAGCGGATCCACTGAATATTATCTATGCTACCCTTCATGAATGTCATCAGCTAGTCGGGATTAACTAAATTACCATTTTACCCTTCTAGCTGTTATTTCCTCAACTCCTTTGTCGCTTGTGAATAAGTTAGAAACAATGTATTGACGAGGAGCTAACAAGTCACATTGTTTCATCCAAAAGAGTCAGGACTCAATTTGGACATTGGCCAGTTCATTTATTCACACTCCAAGGAACAAAGCATGAGGTGACATATATTGCATTTCAGCAATCTTGTACATGAATTCCATATCTATGAGAACTTCACAAAGTTATTCATGACATACTCACAACTTAGTACTTCACCAATAGGGCCTGTTCGGAATCACATAGTGAGTCCGAACTCTGAGTTTCTCAAATGAGAATACTAAGGTGTGAAATGGCATGTCTCATGTCAGGATTAAGGTAAGCATGATGCAATTCATACGTAGTGACTTCGAGACATAAGAGGTTAAATGGTTTGTTCTTATCTTGTCTCTAGAAGTGCACTGGTCAATTCAGTACCTTCGGAAGGTACCTAGAAGAACTATATAGTCCCCAACTCTCAATGCCTCATAACCAGACATCATAGATTCTTCTAACAATCGTACTAAGGTCAATAGTCCTTTGACCCTAAGATTGCGAATATATCGTTTTAAGCAAACTACGAAGAGTTTGTTCATGCAAATCTACATTTGTCTCTTCGTAAGTTGTTAAGTTTGTTTATGGACTAAAAGACTAAGGTTTTATCATAAAGCTTCAAACAAAGAAAGAATGAATGAACGTTTCAACTTTATTAATGAATGAATAGGCAATTACAAGCAAGAGTCTTCGTAAGACTATATGACATCAAATGTACATAAATAGACACTAGTACTCTTCTTGTGGGCACCATTGACAACAGTAGAGTCGGAACGAGGAGTAGTTAGTCGACTCGTGGACTCGGAACTCAACTCGAGGTGTCGTGTAGATTGTCTCTCTTCGGGACCTCCGGCCTAACCATCGGCCCCCTGAGACTTTCTTATACTTTTATTATTTTTTTTTTGAGTTGTTTTTATGAGTATTGTTTTATTGAGTATTGTTCCCTATTAGCCCCCCGAGTTTCTTGTGTTTGTGAGACGAAGACCAAGAAACTCTCGCGTCGGAGGTATACAACAGTATGTGACAATGGGTAGGACAACTTTCATTGCAATAAGGAGGGTTTTACAGCTTGCCTTGGTAACTGGCCTTTTTAGGGAAAATAAAATTACACGTTTGAAATAAAATGAGAAAAAGTTCAAGCCTGAATTCAATGACGAAAGTTGTGTCGGTCGTGGCCGTGAATGCTAGGCGCGTGTTAGACAGTGCTCATCATCTCATTGTCTTTGTGCTAGAGGATTCTCCCCTTTGACAAGTCGGTTGCTCGGTCAGGGTCACCTCGCTAGTGAATGTGATGAACTCTTTGAGATGCCCACCTCGGATCAGGGAATCAATTCGCTTCCTAAGCTGGTAGCATTCGGTCGTCACGTGTCCGTGATCTTGGTGATATTCGCATTGCTTGCTTCTGTCCCTCGTCGCGGGGTCCATCTTCAACGGGGCCGGAGATCCTAGCTTCTCCTTGTGTAAGCTCAGGATCCGGTCGAGCGTCGTGTTGAGTGGGACAAAGGATTGGTTCGGGGTCGGAGAAGGAAGGTCATTAGGGACTTGACCCTTTCTGCGCTTTTTCCCTCGCGGGTCGGGTCCGGGGGCCGATGCCACGATTTTGGAGGCGCGCTTCTTGTTGGGTGCGCGATCAACAATGTTGGGTGGTTGGTGTCCCAAGGCAGCCTCTCTTGCGGTTTCGCGTCGAGCGTTGAGCTTCTCTCTCAAGTCGCATCTATGGGATTCCCTTCGGGAATTGAGGTGGTCTCTCAAGTCTCCGTTGGCCATCCCTATCATCCTTGGCAAGGATATGTCGTTCAAGCGACGTCCTCGACGGGTGCCACGACCTTTGATGTCGTCATCTCTTCAGACGCAAATGGTGAGCTTGGAGCATCCCTTTCGGGACCACGAGATTGAGCATCCTCGGGTATTGTGCGAGCTTTGACGCCTTGACGCGGTCTCTCGAGGATGTCCCCTCGGGGGCGCACGTGTGTGTTCACCCAACGATTGACGCCTTGACGTAGTTGCCTGAGGGTGTCCCCTTGAAGGCGTTCGTGCGCTCTCACTCTCGTGAGTAGCGTGGACGGGGTTCGTCTCGCTGGTTTTTGATTTCGCCACATGGTGGGGATCTTTGTTATCATGGCTGACGTCGTCGACGTTGTTGTAGCCAAGGAGGTCGGTGATGAGTGCCCCGTCGACACCGAGACGGTCTAGGAGCTCGGCAAGCCTTCGAACCGTATCCTCTCGGAGCGCGGCCTTGGGGTCATTCGCCGAGCCACGGGGCTGGCTCTCGTTGTCACGAGGCTGCCCTTCTAGACGGTGCGCGAGGCTTCAGGGGCCGTACCTCGAGCCCGTCGCTCGAGAGTCAGCGAAGGTAGCGGGAACTTGACTCATCTCTCGAGCGTCGTAGAAGTGGGAAGAAAAGGATTGGAAGGGAGAGTGTCGCCAAGGTCGGGAGGGGCTCCCCTCCTTCTAGCGCCAAAATGTTGTCGCTATTTTTCGGACAACCATTTAGGAGCCTCAAGCGGTTAGACCCAAGGCCGGACCAAGTGGTCTCGCTTTGGCTCGAGCGTGTCGGACTTGGTATCCCAAGTCGTCCCTTAGCTGTGAATGTCCCTTGAGTTCGTCAGAGTACCTGAAAAGGAGTAAAGAACAGGTGAACTAGGAAGGGAAAACAGAGGAGGTGCCTCTGTTTACCTCTCCGACGCTCAACATTAGTAGGATTGAGGTGGAGTGTAGAGGTTTTAGAGGTGGTGAGAGGCCAAAGATGAGCGAAACGAGTGAAGTACGAGTTCGACAACATTTCGGGACTCAAAATCGGATTACCTTTGGGAGAGGGCGGACCTCTCTATTTATAGGCGACCGAGGGGTGTTTGGGGAACCCCTTGGCCGAGTGAGCCTCTTGGGTCGGCCATTGGCTGAATGAGTTGATCGGCCAATGGCCGAGTGGGGAGCTCGGGCTGGATGAATGTTCACTCGGCCAATGGCCGAGTGAACTGCTGGAAGGTTCACTCGGCCATTGGCCGAGTGAACTGCTGGAAGGTTTACTCGGCCATTAGCCGAGTGAACTACTGGAAGGTTCACTCGACTAATGGCCGAGTGAACTGCTGGAAGGTTCACTCGGCCAATGGCCGAGTGAACTGCTGGAAGGTTCACTCGGCCAATGGCCGAGTGATTTGCTGGAAGGTTCACTCGGCCAATCGCTGGGTGAACCTTTGGGTCGGTCATTGGCCGACTGGATGGTTGGGCCGGCCAATGGCCGAGTGACCCTTCAGTTGGCCATTGGCTGGCCAAAGGCTTGGGCTGGCCAATGGCCGAGTCAACCTTGGGCCGGCCATTGGTCTGGTCCGGCCAATGGCCGAGGCAAGGTTGGGCCGGCCGCTAGTTTGGGCCGGCAAATGGCCGGGGCAAGGACTTGCCGCCCGCTGTCCGTCTGAGGCTTCGCGCCGGTCGTGTGGGTCGAAGTGACGCCCTTGTCCTCGTCGGTCCGAGACGGGCCGACAACAAGGCTCATGATCTTTCGGTCGTCAATCGAGTCCCCCAATTTTTCTCGCGTCTCGGAGGCCGGGATTCGAAGTCCCTCGTTGAGGTAGAGCTGTGTGATGAGCCCCCCATTGCCGAGCGTGACATCGGTGTCGCGATTTGCACAGAACACGAATCTTTCTTTCAAGATTTTTCCGATGTTGACGCCTTTTCTGGTGACGATGCACACCAATAGAGCCAGGCGTTGGAGGTCCACTGTGTGCTCTCGCATGTTAGGAAGGATCGTGGTGCAGATGAAGTGCTGCCACGCCTTTGCGTAACGGTTCAAGCTCGATATCGGGAGGTGGCTCAGGACTACTTGGCCATGCAACACTTTCGTCTAGTAGGTGGCTCCGGGGTGGGCGAGGATGCGAATCCACTCCTCCCATTGTGGATACAGGCACAGGTCGGCGTAGTTGTCATTCTTGGGTTCTGGGATCTCGAGATAATCGTTGAGCGCTGGTGCGGAGATGTTGACCACCACATTACGCACTTTGACGAAGATTCCCTCAGTGATGGAGACATTGGCGTAGAACTCGCGCACCAACTTCGGTAATGCCCGTGTCTCTATGTTGCACAGTTTCTCCCTATGGAGTCCCCGGATTTGTGCCAGCATATTCCCGGATAGCTGATTGGGTGTAAGCACACGCTCAGCGATTAGTCCCTTCTTTGATATGGCGTCCCAAACCTCGCCGGCACCCTCCAGTAATGTTGATGGTCGAGGCAACGCCGCCCCCGACCGACGGACACGTTTGGGGTTGACTCTCGATGTCGAAGCTCGTTGCATCTGCAAAACACGACGTAAAATTAGTCGATGATATTATGATGAACGTCTATTACCCCTTTTACCCCCCAAACATATTCACAACTAGACCCCGTACGTATTGACCCGTAATCGTACGTAAATTTTTCACTTTTTTGCTTGTACGTTCGTTCGGGTATTTCATCGAACACCTAGAGAGCATGCAAATTTTTTATGAACAATCGAGTCATGAAGAGTATCTAAACCATTCATATTGCCAACATTCGTGCATTCCTCCTTAATACCACAAAATTATCACCAAATCACAATAAATTCGAGTGTTAAAACCATACCTTGATGTGTTGGGGAGGGAGAGGAGGAAGAGATGAGAACACCCAAAAACAACTAGACCCACACGAATTTAGGTAGATGACACAAATGAAAGAGATGTGATGAATGAATTCCGTGTTTGTATGATGATTGGGGTCGGAAGTTTGTGAGAATGGGGTTAGGGTTCGGGAGAAATTGGGGTTGAGATAAATTTTTGAAAAAACACTGCAAAAAAGCCTTATTTAAATCAACTTACGCGGGCCCGCTCACCATGTTCTGCGCGCCGCACGGGCCTGGGTCTTTACATACGCGCGGAGCGCGCATATGACTATGTGACTTCGGGCCAAAAATTTTCGTTTCGCGTGCCGCGCGTAATGGAGCCCGCGGTGCGCGCTTGCAAATTTTCTTTGCGCCGCGCATGTGATGCCTCGCGGCGCGCGGATGAAAATTCGGCTTATGCGCGGAGCGCGCATAAGACTCTGTGAATGGAAAAAGCCAAAAGTTCCGTCCGCGCGCCGCGCAGTGTGTATCCCGCGGCGCGCGATGTGCGATTTTTTTTTTTTCTGAAAAACTAACACGCAAATAAAAAACTGGGTTCAATCAAATAAGTAAAAAAAAATGAAAATGCGACGAAAGAAAGTCGGGTTGCCTCCCGATTAGCGCTTTTGTTAACGTCAATAGCTTGACAGGATATGTCTTTGGTTCACGAGATGGTAGTGATGAAGGTCACCACTTTCTCACTTTCGAACACGCCCCCAAAGTATGGCTTCACCCGTTGACCGGTGACCTTGAAGCGTTCTCCCTGCCTGTTCGCTAATTCCACCCAACCGTGTGGATAAACATTCACGACTTCGAACGGGCCCGACCATCACGACTTTAGCTTCCCAGGGATTAGCTTCAACCTGGAATTATAGAGGAGTACCTTTTGGCCCGGCTTGAGGTCCTTCCTGACGATGTGCTTGTCATGCCACGCTTTGGTCTTCTCCTTGTAGATTCTGGCATTCTCGTACGGTTCTCTTCGGAGTTCATCAAGGGCGTTCAGCTGAAGGAGTCTCTGTTGGCCCGAAGCTTTGTAGTCGAAGTTTAGCTTCTTCATCGCCCAAAGCGCCCTGTGCTCTAGCTCGACTGGTAAATGGCATGCTTTTCCGTAAATGAGGTGGTACGGGGACATACGAATTGGCCTCTTGTATGCTGTGCGGTAGGCCCACAGTGCGTCGTCGAACTTGGCTGCCCAGTCTTTTAGAGAATTTCCCACCGTCTTTTCCAGGATTTGCTTGATTTCCCGGTTAGAGATCTCCGCTTGACCGTTGGCTAGAGGGTGGTATGCCAATGTCTTCCGGTGTGTGACGCTGTACTCGGCGAGGAGTGCGTCGAACTGCCGGTTACAAAAGTGTGCTCCCCCGTCGCCGAAGATGGCTCGTGGTGTGCCGAATCGGGTGAAGATGGTCTTTAAGAACTTCAAGACCACCTTCCCGTCGCTTGCCGGAGTAGCTTTGGCCTCGACCCATTTAGATACGTAATCCACCGCTAGGAGAATGTACTTGTTTCCGTAGGAAGACGGAAATGGGCCCATGAAATCTATTCCCCAGACGTCGAACGGTTCTATTTCCAAAATGTTAGTGAGTGGCATCTCATTTCGGTTAGAAATATTACCCGTTCGTTGGCACCAGTCACAGGCAATAATGAAGTCTCGGCTATCTTTGAAGAGCGTTGGCCAATAGAAGCCACTTTGAAGGAATTTCGCTGCCGTGCGGTTCGGACCGAAGTGACCCCCGCACTCGAGACCATGGCAATGTCGCAGAACTGACTCCATCTCAACCTCGGGAACACACCTTCTCACAATAAGGTCTGCACACTGCCGATAGAGAATCGGCTCCTCCCAGTAATACTTCCGAACCTCCGAAAGAAATTTCCGCTTCTGGTACGTCTTGAGGTTGGTGGGCACCACCTTGCCTACGAGGTAATTAACGATGTCAGCATACCATGGGAGGACGGCTTGATGGACGGCCAGAAGTTTTTCGTCGGGGAAGTCGTCATTGATGAGAGCCGTCTTGTCTGGAACATGCTCGAGCGTCTCTAATCTCGATAGGTGGTCAGCTACTAGGTTCTCTGTGCCCTTTTTGTCTTTGACCTCGTTGTCGAACTCTTGGAGCAGAAGGACCCAACGAATTAGGTGGTTTGGCGTCCTTCTTCTCCATGAGGTATCTTATGGCGGCGTGGTTGGTGTAGACGATCACCTTGTTGCCAATGATGTAGGGTCTGAACTTGTCGAAGGCGAACATCACTGCCAGAAGATCCTTCTCCGTCGTCGTATAGTTCACTTGGGCTTCGTTAAGGGTCCGGCTCGCATAGTAAATAGCGTGGAAAACCTTATCTTTACGCTGCCCAAGGATTGCACCCACCGCATGGTCGCTGGCGTCGCTCATGATCTCGAACGGGAGACTCCAGTCTGGGGCGGTGATGATCGGGGCGGTGCTGAGTCGCTGCTTGAGGGAGTTGAAATCCTCTAATCACTCGGTGGAGAGGGAGAACTTGGTGTCTTTCTCGAGTAGTCCGCATAATGGCTTCATTATTTTGGAGAAGTCTTTGATGAAGCGCCTGTAGAAGCCGGCATGCCCCAGGAAACTTCTCACTCCCTTGACTGAAGTAGGCGGTGGCAGCTTCTCGATTGTGGAAATTTTCGCCTGATCCACCTCTAATCCGTCTTTCGAGACTCTGTGGCCCAGCACGATGCCTTCTTGTACCATGAAATGGCACTTCTCCCAGTTAAGTACGAGGTTAGTTTCTTCACACCTGTTCAGCACCTGAGACAAATTCTCCAAACATTGATCAAATGTAGGGCCAAATATAGAAAAATCGTCCATAAAAACCTCAATTGTTTTCTCCACCATGTCGGAGAAGATGGCCATCATGCATCTTTGGAACGTGGCTGGTGCGTTACATAGCCCAAACGGCATTCGCTTGAAGGCGAAAGTGCAATCGTGATCTGATTATAACCTGAATAGCCATCAAGAAAACAATAATACCTGTGCCCTGCGAGACGGTCGAGCATCTGGTCAATGAAGGGGAGTGGGAAGTGGTCTTTGCGCGTGGCGTTGTTGAGCTTGCGGTAGTCCATGCAGATTCTGTACGCGCTCACCGTCCGAGTGGAAATGAGCTCGTTGTTTTCGTTTCTCACCACCGTCATTCTGCCTTTCTTCGGAACGCATTGCACTGGACTCACCCATGCGCTGTCGGAGATCGGGTAAATGACCCCGACGTCAAGCCATTTCAGGATCTCTTTCCTGACGACCTCCTTCATCGCTGGATTGAGGCGTCTTTGGTGCTCCACCGAGGGACGATGCCCGTCCTCCAAAAGTATGCGGTGAACGCAATAAGACGGGCAGATCCCTTTGATGTCCGAGAGTGTCCACCCGATCGCTCCCTTGTGCTTGCGTAGCGCCACTAGTAGCCTTTCTTCTTCTCCCTTGGTGAGGTGATTCGAGATGATCACCGGAAGGGTCGAGCCTGTGCCTAAGTATGCGTAGCGGAGATGTACGGGTATTTCTTTTAGCTTGAGCTTTGGGGGCTGTTGAATGGACGGAGGCACTCGAGGTTGGCTCTCCCCCAAACTCTCGATCGAGTTACGTCGGTAAGGCATGGCTGCGTTCATGTAGTCCACGTGCTCTAAAGCTTCACATTCATCAAACTCGTTAGTGAAATCGAAAGAGTTTAGCAAACTTACCTCGAGAGGGTCCTCGGATCGGTGAGAGAAGTCGGCGATGATGGAATTACATACGTCGATCCGAAAAACATCGTCGCTCGCCCTCTGGTATTTTATGGCGTTGAAAACGTTAAACACCACCGCTTCGTCTTGCACCCTCAGTTGTAGCTCTCCTTTCTGGACATCGATGAGCGCTCCTCCTGTGGCGAGGAATGGCCGCCCTAGAATGATTGGGACGTCGCGGTCTTCCTCCATGTCGAGCACCACGAAGTCGGCGGGGAAGATGAACTTGTCGACTTTGACCAAGAGATCCTCGATCACTCCTCACGGGTATACAATGGACCTGTCTTCCATCTGGAGCGTGATTCGGGTCGGTCACACCTCTCCGATGCCGAGCTTCTTAAAGATAGAGTACGGCATCAGGTTGATGTTCGCTCCCAGGTCGCATAGTGCTCGCTCAAAGAAGGTGTTCCCAATAGCACACGGGACGGTGAAACTCCCTGGATACTTCATCTTCACCGGAAACTTCCTCTGAATGATGGCGGAGCACTCTTCGGTGAGGGTGATCATGCTGCAATCCTCTATTTTCCTCTTTTTCGAGAGGATGTCCTTCAGGAACTTGGCGTAAGTCGGCATCTGCTCAAGAGCGTCAGCAAACAGGATGTTTATCTGAAGCTGCTTGAATACCTCGAGGAACTTGCTGAATTGGTGGTCGAGTTTCCCTTCTTTCTGCCTCTGAGGAAACAGCAGCTTTGGCGTGCTTGTTGGAGCTGGGGCACTCGCCGGAGGTGGCGTGGCTTGGGGCATCGATACGGGGGACTCGTCTTTCTCCACCTTCTCTTTCTTCTTGTCGGAGTTGTCAATCACCTGTCCGCTTCTGAGTGTAATGGCATTGACTTTTGACCTGGGGTTGATATCGTTGTTGCTCGGAAGCATTCCCTGAGGTCGTAAATTAACCGCGGTCGACAGTTGCCCCATCTGCGTCTCAAGATTTCGGATCTACGCCGATTGGTTCGAGAGAGACGTCTTCGTTTCGTGCATGAACTCGGTGGTGGAGTTTATGAAGGCGGTTGTTGACGTGGCCAAGTTGGCGATGAGCTCCTCTAGGTTGGTCTCACCCTTGTACGCCCAAATGAAGGAGGCTGGTATGGCGGTGGTCGGGGCTGGTTCTGTGGTGGGCGAGGCTGGGCTTGAGGCGCGGGTTGCATCGGCATATTGTTTTGGGGACCTCTCCATCCCCCATTCTGGTAGTTGTTCCTTGGGCCTTGATTGTAGTTGTTATGGGGCGGCCTGTTGTTGATGAAGTTGGCCTGTTGGCCGTTGTCCCCATAAGCGCACTCGTCACTATTGTGCAGCCCGTTGCACCAGAAGCAGGCTTCAGGGGTGTGCACGGCTTGAACGGAGGCTTTCTGTCCCTGGACTGACTTTGTGAGATCCGCCACCTGTGCTGCCAGTGCCTTCATCAGCTCCATCTCGGGAGTGACTGGCATATTCTTCAAGATGCGCCGCTCGGACGGGCATTGATCGTTGTTGTAGGCCAGCTCCTCGAGAATGCTGTGAGCTTCCTCCTCTGTCTTCTGAAAGAACGACCTCTAGCGGCAGTGTTGAGTAGGGTGCGAGACGATGGTGAGAGACCGCCATAGAAAATCTGCACCATCATCCACCCTTGGATGCCATGATTGGGACACCTCCTCTCTAACTCCTTGAAGCGCCCCCATGCTTCAAACAATGACTCCCCGTCGTATTGGGCGAACAAATGGATCTCGTTCCGTCTCTTATGCATCTTCTCGAACGGTAAGAAGTTTGAGATGAATTTGACGCGCAGGTCAGCCCACGAGGTGATGGAACCTGGCGGGAGGGAGTTGAGCCACGTCTTGGCTCGGCCCCGTAGTGAAAACGGGAAGAGGCGGAGGCGGACGGCTTCGTCGGACACGTTGTGGAGCTTGAACGTGTTTGCGATCTCGATGAAATTCGTCAAATGGTCTTGCGGGTCTTCGGCATGTGATCCAGAGAATTGATTCGCTTGGACCATGTGTATTATGCCGGTCTTGATCTCAAAATTCTGGTTACCCGCAAGAGCCGGGAGAGCGATTGCCGATTGCGCGGCGTCGGCTGGTGGTAACCCATATTGGAATAGGGTCTTTGGCTCCTCGTTCGCCGCGTTGTTCACTCTATCTCCCATTGCTCGTTCCTTTGATTGCTTTCTATTTGTCTTGCAGAATTTTTCTATCTCAAGATTGTTTTTTCGACGCTATTGTAAAAAGTCCCCGGCAACGGCGCCAAAAACTTGTTGCGATATTTATATAACTAGCACGCAAGCGGACGTATCGAACAAGTAATAGTGTTACGTAAGTAACTGATATCGATCCCACAGAGACTAGTTACTATAGCTACGTTAAACAACCTAAGCAAATTAATTTCACGGTATTAAAATGGGAGGTGCAAGAATTAACTATAATTAAAATAACAAAAACAGCAACGGAAACTTAACGCGAAAATTTGAATAAGAGAAAATGGGGGTCACGACTTCACCTGAAAATTAAGACTCGGGGGTTTCGGGTTCCAACAACTTGACCTACTCTACTCACGCTAATCTCATTCTCCCTATGATATTACTAGCTTCTCTCGAGTGATCTAGCAACTACGCAATTGACGGATTATATATCCTCTCGGCCTCTAATCCTATTAAAACAATCACGAGCAATAAACACGAGAATACAAACGATCACATTAAGCTTAAGCCGTCTAGCAAAATAAGAACAAAACGAAGCATGGATTATGAGCATAAGTTTTCGGCCTATCTCGAGTGACAGCAAACTCCTTAAAACAATCCTAAAGATGGCCAATCCAAAGAACGCATTAAGAACACATCCACACAAGCATGAATAACTAAGTAAATTCAAAGCATAATTTTCACCCTAGCGAAACCCGCTAACCCAATTCAATCCGGCTACATCGCAACCCCGCTCAAAATCTAGCCTCTAACGGAATCCATAATTAACAACATAATGATCAAAACAATAATCAACATAATCATAAACAAGAAAAACATTATGAGATTCATGACGAGAAGAATGAGACTATCAATTAATTGAGAAATAAAAGTAATGGAGAGTAAGGGCAAGAAAGAAAAACTATTAAAAACGGGAGTTCAAGGTTGCTTGTTCGTCGGATCGTCGACTCAACTTCGCTCCCAAAACAAAATCTCTCAAAAGAAAAGTGCAGCCAAAAGTAGAAAAAAAAACTAAAACAAAACTAGAATGATTTAATTAGGTTACAAGAGGTGTTTTTAGCCACGAATCTATGTTTTTCGGAGTGATCTGAGCCTTCCAATTCGATCCAAGGGTCAAAAATCTTCAGAAAACCCTAATTTCCTATTCCAGTAATCCGGAGGCGCGCGGTAGTCGATGCGCGGCGTGCTGACTCAGCCCCAGGTTATGCGCGCTCCGCGCATAAGACTCTGTGCGATTTCATGGTTTGTGTCCCCGTATGCGCGGCGCGCGACTAGAGGCACGCGGTGCATGGTCTCGGATTCTGTCTTCCCGCGACACGCGGTAGAAGGCACGCGGCGCGCGTATTCGCCAAGTTTTTTGCCCATCTCATTTTTTACTCTATTTTGACCATTTTGACTCTGAATCCCATCATCTTTCCACGAAATTGATTGTAGATGCTCTAATGCTCCTCTGAACCTGTAATTACTCAAAAACCTACTAAAAACCATTAAAATACTTGAGAACTCGTCAGTTTTTTGTTCGGGAAATAGGAGTTTTACGCGTGATCAACGCACCTATCACTTTGGACCGTCATCTCATCTCGCATTGGGTAGTCAGCCCTCCGAATTTTACGACGATCGGATTAAAGCAAGTATTTTAAATAAAATTATAAAAATCATATACCCTTTGACTTTAAGGTTTAACAATTCTAGAAAAGCGAGAATAAAAAATCTACGATCAACCACGAATCACAATTCACATATCATATCATAGTGAATTGAATGAATAACATATCATAATATAAGTCCATAAAAACCATATTAAAATTAATTACTGAAACAAATCGATTAATTAAGTAATCATCTTGCTCTGATACCACTTGTTGGTGATTATTGCACCTTAAAAATCAATTAAATGTGGATAATAATAATTACACTATCAAGAGCTAATTATTAATATGGTTATTAAACAAGATCTAGATTGCTTAATTAATTAAACATAAAAAACTTCATCAAGCAACCATATCAGATAAAAGACGAGTTTAAGAAAACTTACAGTTTTTGGCTCACGAACCGAAAGCTTTTACAATCCGTCTTCGTCTTGAACGTACAAGCCTCCAGACGATCAGATCTGGAACTTCTCCTTCAAGGACTCGATGTGATGACACCAAAGTCTTCTGAAATGTAATCTTCGAGGAAGATAAGACAAAAGAGTGGACTTTGTTATACCTCACTAGATCTGAAAATGGGGTGTTTCCGATCTTTCTCTCTTATTTCTAAGAATGGAATTGAAGCGATTCCGAGGAGAAGGAGTAGAGGAATTAGGTCGGCACACTCAAGGGAGAGAGGCCACGAAATTCCTTGGCAATTAGGTTAAAATTTGCTTCTCATTAGCCATCTATTTATAGCAGTTTAAAAGGTATCTTTATAGAATATTCCAAAATATTATTTCCTTTTATTGTGTTCACACTAGTGGATTAAATCTCAGCCATTTGATCTCAACAAGTGAATCCTATTTTTTCTTTTATCTGTCAGATCAATATCTAGGGATTTTATTTTATAAACTAGTATAAAATATTTGCTCTTGAAGAAATTTAGGAAAATATATGCTCATAAATATTCTCCTAAATATTCTCCTTATATTTATCCTAAATATTAGGAGGATCTTGATCACGAACTGACTATATCAGTGGACACTCGTCACGATGAGTAAATATAATTCTAGTATAAAGGAGGGTTTAGTCTTGGCTAACATAGTGGAGTATTTGACCAAGATTAAACGAATCGATTTTTTAAGCTCCTATTACTAGGTCCATAATCCCCGATTCGGCTCTGATAAATGCGGATAAGAACTCTCTAGTATTAATGAATATTATTATTACTATCTCACAGCTGTAAATTGTTTAGCAACATTTATTCGAAAACTTGTCTATTTGCCGAATTAAATATTTATTGTGGAATTAATTATTTATTGTTGGATGAAGTAAATAATTAATTGAATTTTAAGTTGGGCCTTATGGACACTGTAAAATTTAAAATTCCTTGGCTCAGTACCAGTCATGTTTGGCGCCTACTTTGGGTAGAAATACCCAATATTCTCCCTTTAATCAGTTGCTAGATTTGTGGAAAAGAAGCAGATAACTACTTAAATAAGAGTGAGAATAATAATGGTAGAGATATTCTCTCCATTAAATAAGAAAATAAGATACTGTCATTTATTCTCTCTCATTATTAATTTGATAATATCTAGGAGAATAATAATGGTAGAGATAATCTCTCTATTAAATAGGGAAATAAGATATTGTCCTCTTTACTCAAATATCTAGATTCCTTAAATACATAAGAAGAATAAAGAAATATAATATCCTAGCTAGATTATGATCTGGTATATTGTAGTCAAGATCCAACAGTTCATAGTTAACTACAAAATAGGAAAGAATCAAGGAGAATAAAATATATCTAGGAGATTCGTAGAATATCTCATTTCTACCACTATAAGTAGGGGTATAAGAGAAAGCAAAAATGACTCAAGCTGATAGCTAAAAATTTCGACCAACTCCCTTGTGTTGGACAAAATTCTCTCTCTCTCCGTCTCCCTCGGAATTTCGTAATTCCATTCCCATAAACACGGTACGATCTGAAGTCATAAATCAGAGTTATAATGAGATTCAGAGTGTACCCACACCATCTTCTTATTCTTCTTAGAGAATACGTTTCGAAAGACCACAGTGTCATTGTCTGAGTGCCATGTGATGAGAATACTAAAGCCATTCCCGGAGATCTGAATGTGTAAGATAAAGCTTGAAGAAGGAGTCGGAGGAATGCGAAACGAAAGCTTGAAGAGCGCATTGAAGATTCTGTAGCTAAGGAGATACCCGTAAGTTTTTCCTAATCACTCTTTTCTTTAATTCGGTTGCTTAATATTTCTCTCATGCTTATATTAATTAAAGTAAATCTAGATCTCGTTATATATAATCAATATTAATTAGCTCTTGTTAGTGTAACTAATTTTCCGCGTGGTTATATGGGTGCATAATCACCAACAAGTGGTATCAGAGCTAGTTGATTTACTTAATTAATCGATTCGTTCTTGGGATTAAATTTAATATGGTTTGAATGAAATTATATGTGATTATGTTTTTCGTGCAATTCAATATATGATTATGTGAATTGTGATTCCGGATTGATCGTAGAATATTTGATTTTCGTTTTTCTAGATTTTTTGTAAACCCGAAATTCAGAGGGTATAGATTTTTTGTAATTTTTTATATTATTTGTTGTAATCTGACGAACGATGTTATTGATCAAAACGATCGGCTTGAGAAGGACCCACACCGAGGAGAAGTGAAGGACCGAAGGAGGGCCTCCACGACCGAAGATCCACCCCGCCATGGTGGTGGGGCCGATGACCAAAAGAGGCGGACTTGCTGTCCTCCTCTCCCCTGCTACTGCGCCTCATGGGCCGTGCTGCCCTCCTGGCACATGGTCCATGCCATCATGTCGAGTCCCACCGTGGCGGGTGGGCTTGATGATTCATCCGAGCTTGAGCCCGGATGCCATGCGACCCCACTTCATAATTTTTTTTTAAAATTAATTAATTGAATGGGCTGGGCCTTATTAATTATTTAAAAACATGGAAAAATAAATAATTTGGTATTGATTTATTTTTAAATGGGACATAGATATGGGTCCATATAGAATCCATTGGCCAATGGGATTGGGCTCATCTTGATTTGTTTATTAAGAATCAAATACGACACGATCAAACCGAATCGAACCATACTTGCTTGTTGTGCTTGTTTATTTAATTGCTTTGCCATGTTTGAATGCTATAACTTAGATACTGTATCGTGGGTTAATGGTAATCTTGGGCTTTAATTTTTTTTAAATTTATCGAATTGGATTAGGATAGTTTTAATAAATGAGTTGAACGTATTAGAGAGTTTTGTCACCAAGCCGATAAGAGGCTAAGCGGAGAGGTTGTGAAAAGGCCTAGCGCCTTTCCTCTGTACTGGAAACTTCTCCTTGAAGGAATACTATTAGGATAATCAAGACTAGATGTCACAAAATTCCTAATAACTAAGCTATATCGAAAATTATATTTTTAAGGGTAGCTTAGAATCACTTGAGTTTTTAATATGATTTAGAAAACCCGAGTGTGCCACCTAGATTAATGATCAATACTAGGAACATTAAAATACTAAAATTATATTTAGTCTTAGGCCTCCAACATTGACACAATACTGTGAGGATGAAAGATCCCATCGTGTCAACCACTCTTCTTCGTGAATGCTATGTTTGACATTCCAAACAAAATGGATTTTCTTATTCCAATACCAAGGTTGTGTCTCTGACGATAGGTGGAAGGAGTGGATCTATGTGTGTGTTGGACTTGATCTAGGGTTTAAGAAAAAGTTTAACGCTTCGTTAAGCGGCGGAATTTTAAAAATTTTATTTTTCAAGTAAAACAGTTTTTACTAACATAGACAAAGAGCAAGCACATGTAAATAAAAACTAATATGAGCATAAAAGATTACTAACCTTTTTAGAAGCTTGAACGTTGAGAAGCTTTTGGAAAAGGTTGCAACGTTCGTCTCCCTCACAGCACGTCTCTCTTCCTTTCCTCGTTAACTCGAGCAACCACGAAAGTTTCTATCACTAAATCACTCAAGATAAAAAGGAATTAGTGTGTGGGCTCTTTTAAACACTACGACTTAAGAACGAGTCCTGAAGTCGCAGAGCTAAACACTAGGTCAAATGAGGACCTAGGTGGCTAAACAAAAACCGAAAATTAACTAGAGAGAAAGAGAGAGGATCGGCCAAGTTCTAGAGAGAGAGTCTCTCAAATCTCTTATACTTGGATGAATGAAATGTGTGGAATGAGGCTCCTATTTATAGGAGAGGTTTCACCTTCAATAAGATAGTTTCCTCTTCTATAGAATATCACATATTGATGAGCCAATTTCCTCTTTTTTTCATGAGGTACACGGCCAAGGCTTGCCAAGCAAGTCCTTGGATTTGTTTCCTCTTTTATTTGCTTCTCCCTTGATTCCTCTTGGCCGAAATTCCCTATGCATGTGTGGGAAATTTGTTTCCTCTTTTTCTTTTTGGCAAGTATCATGATACATTTATGCACAAAATATTCTCTCTTTCTTTGGGTATGTTGGGCGCCTAAACCATCTAGAAAAGGCTTCTAGAAGCTTTTCCATTTGTTCATGACAACATGAAAAAGGCCCATTAAAAATTTTCAATGAAATTCTTATGAAATGAAATTAATCCACAAGGCCCAATAAATCTAATTTTGGCCGAGTGTTGCTTGTCATCAAATGACCATGTCAAAAAATTTATTGACATTCATTTCATGCTATGTCTCAAAAGACAAAAAATACCTTTTTGACAATTTTCGTTCTTGTTTTGACTTAGCTTCTAGTTTTACTATTCCTACTCGACGTGATTCGTGACAGTGACCTCATGGATCCAAATGAACAAAGCTTGAGCTAAACACTTGGACTCAAAAGTTCACAAAACTTTTTCCAAGTTTAGCTTAATGTCAACTGACTCCACTAAAGAGTTGACACTGAAAATCTCTCGGTTCAAATGAATTTATTGTCTACTAAAAAATTCAACCTAATTGTAATGAGTGGATCCACAGAATATTATCAGTTTTAAACTTCATGAATATCATCATCTAGTCGGGATTTACAAAATTACCATTTTATCCTTCTAGCTATTATTTCCTCAACTCCTTTGTCGCTTGTGAATAAGTTAGAAACAATGTATTGACGAGGAGCTAACAAGTCACATTGTTTCATCCAAAAGAGTCAAGACTCAATTTTGACACTGGTCAGTTCATTTATTTACTCAAACGAACAGAGCATGATGTGATATACATTGCATTTCGGCAGTCTTGTACATGAATTCCATATCTATGAGAACTTCACAAAGTTACTCATGACATTCTCACAACTTAGTACTTCACCAATAGGCCATGTTCGGAATCACATAGTGAGTCCGAACTCTGACTTTCTCAAATGAGAATACGTAAGTTGTGAAATGGCATGTCTCATTTCAGGATTAAGGTAAGCATGATGCAATTCATACGTAGTGACTTCGAGACATAAGAGGTTAAATGGTTTGTTCTTATTTTGTCTCTAGAAGTGCACTGGTCAATTCAATACATTCGGAAGATACCTAGAAGAACTATAGAGTCTCCAACTCTCAATGCCCCATAACCAGACATCATAGATTCTCCTAACAATCGTATTGAGGTCAATAGTCCTTTGACCCTTAGATTGCGAATATATCGTTTTAAGCAAACTACGAAGAGTTTGTTCATGCAAATTTACATTTGTCTCTTCGTAAGTTGTTTAATTTGTTTATGGACTAAAGACTAATGTTTTATCATAAAGCTTCAAACAGACACGGAAGAATGGATGAACGTTTCAACTTTTTATTAATGAATAAGCAATTACAAGCAAGAGTCTTCATGAGACTTTATTACAACAAATGTACAATATAAAGACTACAACTCTTCTTGTGGGCACCATTGACAATAGTGTGGCCTAGGACTCTGCTAGGGCGTGGGACTAAACTTTCTTTAACCGAAATATTGGATTGACTCATGCATGAAACAATCAGTGGCTGTCCATGTGGCCAAAGCTCCTCTAAAATAGGTAGTTAGTGAGCATAGTTATGAAAGTGCATGTACCTATGATTGCTAGCTAATATGAGATGGTTCTCATTTTCACTAGGTGTACTACGTTATATCACCATAGTGAGACAGACTTGTTGGAATTGATCTAGGGTTAAGAAAAGATTTAATGCTTCGAGCAAGCAGCGGAAAATAAAAATTTTCTTTTAAACAATTAAAACAATTTTACTAACCTAGACAAAGAGCAAGCACATGTTATTATTAAAACTATCTAAAAGCGATTACACGTTTACTAACCTTTATGAATCTTGATCGTTGAGAAGCTTGTGGAGGTTGAATCGCTCGTCTCCCCACGCAGCTCATTTTTCTTCGCTCTTCAAGAACTCGAGTAACCACAAAAGTTTCTATCACATAACTCATTCGAGGTAAGAAGGAATAAGTGTGTGGGCACTTTTAAACAAAATGACTCAAGAAAAAGTCTTAGAGTCGAGGAGCTAAAATAAACGCTAGGTTAAATGTAGATCTAGGTGCCAAAACAAAAAAGAAAAGAGTTAGAGAGAGAGAGATAAGTGGACGGCCAAGTCTAGAGAGAGAAGCTCTCAATCTCTAAAACTTTGAGATGAGAAACAATAAGAATGAGGGCTCTATTTATAGGAGAAGAATTACCTTCAACAAGGTAGTTTCCTTTTCTATAGAATAACACATATTCATGAGGAAATATTCCCTCTTTGTCTCTTATGTCACATGGCCAAGGGTGCTTCTAGAAGGCCTTGAATTTGTTTCCTCTTTTGCTTTCTCTCTCGCTTTGGCCGCCCATCTCTTTCCATGTAGAGAAATTTGTTTCCTCTTTTTCTTTTGGCAAGTATCTTTATACATCAATGCACAAAATAATCTCTCTTTCTCTTTGACTTGGACGTGTAAGGCTTCTAGAAGGTGCTTCTAGATATTTCTTCATTTGTTCATGACAACATAAGAAAAGCCCATTAAGAATTTTCAAGTAAAATTCCATGAAATGAATTTAATCCTCAAGGCCCAAATTCATCAATATGGCCGAGTGGTCTAAGTCATTTGTCATCATATGACAATGTCAAAAAACTTATTTATTGACATTCATTTCATCACATGTCCATAAAGACAAAAATACCCTTTAGACAATTTTCGTAAAACTTGTCTAGTTCTTGTTTTGAGTTAGCTTCTAGTTTAACTAATCCTACTCGAAATGACTTGTGATAGTGGCCTCATGGATCCAAATGAACAAAGCTTGACCTAACATACTTGGACTCAAAAGTTCACAAACCTTTTCCAAGTTAGATTAATGTCAACTGACTCCACTGTAGAGTTGACACTGAGAATCTCTCGGTTCAAATGAATTTATTTTCTACTCAAGAATTCCACTTCATTGTGATGAATGGATCCATTGAATATTATCTATGTTTACCCTTTGTTGTCGCTCATTTTCGAACAACAATTTAGAAGCCCCAAACGGTTCGACCAGAGGCCGGACCAAGTCGTTGCGTTCGGGCTTGAACGTGTCGGACTTGGTATCCCAAGTCGTCCCTAAGCTGTGGGTGAAGCTCACCTCGTCTCGATACCTGGAAAGCAGTAGAGAATACGTGAACTACAAAGCGGAAACAGAAGGGTTGCCTCTGTTTACCTCTCCGACGCCCAACATTAGTAGGGTTGAGGTAGATTGTAGAGGGTTTGAGTGTTTAGAGGCCAGAGATGAGTGAAACGAGTGAGTTATGAATTCGACAGCATTTCGGGGCTCAAAATTGGATTACCTGGACCTGGGGAGGGACCCCGGTATTTATAGGGGACCAAGGGACGTTTTGAGGGTCCCTCGGCCGAGTGAGGTTGAGTCGGCCATCGGCCAAGTGAGACTCGGCCGACCGATGGCCGAATGATGTGCTAGCCGCCGAGGGAGGTTCACTCGGCCAATGGCCGAGTGAGCTGCTGGACGCCGGACGAGGTTCACTCGGCCATTGGCCGAGTGAAAGGCTGGACGCCGGATGAGTTTCACTCGGCCATTGGGCGAGTGAGCTGTTGGGCCGGCAGGGAACTCACTCGGCCATTGGCTGAGTGATCTTGGTGGGCCGGCTGAGGGTTCACTCGGCCATTGGCCGAGTGAATCTTGACGGGCCGGTTGAGATTCACTCGGCCATTGGCCGAGTGAGCGTGATGGGCCGGCTGTGGGCTCACTCGGCCATTAGCCAAGTGAATTTCTTGGGTCGGCCAATGGCTGAGTGAATTGCGCCGGCCATTGGCCGGACGAGCTCATCCGGCCGCCCGAAACGCCGATCGCGCCGTCGGACCTCGTCGGGCCGATAACATTAGCCCCCCGAGTTTGGCGCCGGGCGTAGCCCGTGTGGTAAACTCAAGCAAACTCCGCCCTTCACCGTCTCGCCGGACCGTCCCGTCATCAATTTGTAAGCCCGCTTCCTTTAGCCATTATTTTAATTTTTTCCGACGACGTGTTCCTCGTTACACGTGCCGATGGGGTCCCCCAACCACATGTCGGCTAATGGGCCCCCCGAGGATCTCATCTCCCTCCTTTTTGACGACCCTTGTGAGACCTTAGACGATTTCTTAGGTCGATTTTCACCGCCCCCGGTTGACCACCAATCTCTCCCAAACTTGGGTTTGATTTTCTTGGACCGAGCGACGATGAGCATGGACGCCCAGCACTTCCCCACGGTGGAAAATTGGCTGGCGGGCGAGGATGATCACCCAGCGACCGAGGAGGCCAGGCGCGGCTTGGAGGGCGAGCGCGCGGGTGACGCGGCCGCCCAGGGAGAACCTGCCAGGCCGCGCGCGGCGAACTTGGCTGAGGTGAGCGCTGGCGGGGCCGAGGAGGCTGAGCCAGGCAGCGCAACCACGGGGGGAGCCGTGAATGGCTGGGTCGGCGTCGTCTGCGGTGGACCCAGCCCCGGTGGGGAGCTTGCTGGGTCGTGTGCGGCGAATCCGGCCGAGACGAGCGCCGGCGGGGCCGATGGGGCCGAGAGAGGCTGCGCCACCATCGGGGGAGCCGCGACCGACTGGGTCGGCTCTGTCTGTGGTGGACCCATCCCCGTAGGGACGTTTGCAGAGGCGCGCGCGGCGAGCCTGACCAGGGAGCATGCCGACATGGCCGAGGAGGCCGACGCCGGCGTAGAGGGGGCCGCGCCCGGCCGGGTCGACGCCGTCTGGGGCGATCCCAGCCCCGGGGAAGGCTCCCCTCGTCCTAGAGGGGTCGGGCAGGTTATGGAGGACGCCAGAGGAGTGGGCGAGCCTCGGGGTGGCACGTCTGGCGGGATGGGCGCCGGGAACGACGCGCTGGCGTGGAAGGACGCCCCCGGGGGCGGCGTTGATGCCGGGGAGGACCCCGCCCTCTCGGGTGGGGCTGTGCTGCAGGTGGCCGGCGGCCGTAGGAGCCCAGGTGGACCAGCCCCAACCGGGCTGGGGCGCGCACATGACGGGGGAGCGCCGCCGGCGGCGGCCGGCGCTGGAGGTGGGGGCGCCGGCGCCGGAGATGAGGTGCACCGGCCACCCATTGCCGGAGAGGAAGAGGCGGCCAACCTGGCTCCCTTGCAAACCCTAGGGCCCGTTGGGCCGGGCCTAGGTGGATGAGGTTCGGCTCTCCTCGGGCCGGGCCACATGCTTGGGCCGGACGCCCAACACGAGGGCCACATGGCCGACCCATCGTTCCAAGGGCGTGAGGGGGACGTGCTTGGGCCGGCCCTTGCCGAGATTGACCCTGGGGTTCGAGCGTCCGATGCGCGTCACGGGCCCACGACTGGGCCGGACGCGCCGACAAGGCCGCCTCCCGCGGTCAACACACGGGAAATGGGTCCTAATGGGCCAAACGCGCACACTACGGCTCGAGCGACCCATTCTAGGGAGCATCACGAGGGACTCCCTGGGTCGAGGGCCGCTCCCAACGCCGAGGGATCGGGTGAGGCGTCGAGTTGCCGCGCTCTATCGATCGCCCCAATCAGCTTGACAGCGCAGGAAGAGGAACGTGCCTCGTCGTTCCCTATCGGGGAAATAGCGATTCGAGATGGCTTCGACTGCTCCGGCGTTGACTTCCCGAGTTATCTTTCGTTTGCCAGCTTCAGGGGTTTGAGAAAGCGCTTTCGCATTCCGCCAGCCGTATCGTTATTGCGACCGTTGCCCGATGATCTTCCGACTCGCCCTCGGAAGGGGTACGCCGCCGTTCACGAGGCGAGTCTCCGCGGGGGGCTGCGATTGCCTTTCCAGCCTGTGATCCAGGATCTTTTGGTCTGTCTCAATATTCACGCGCCTCAGATGTCTCCATCCTTCTACCGCATGGTGGCCGCCTGCCACATGATGCTGCATCGAGCGAAGGGCCGAGCCGTGACGGCCGATGATGATACTAGGAACCTCGTGGCTATCTTCGACGTTCCCGGGAAATCTGGCTTCTATAAGGTTCAGCATTGGAAGCGGTTTCCTATCCTTGCCAAGCTAACCTCTAAGCATCGCTACCCTTGGGTGTGGGTGTCCGAGTTTGCCTTCGGGACGGCACCTCTCACCTTCGGCCCCGCGGCCGACTTCCCGGACGACCACGGTATCGAGAGCTCTGAACTTGCGACCGTGGTCGGAGCAGTACCAGATTCAAGGCGGCAGGGGTCAATTTTTGAGTCCCTGGACCTCATGGCGACCACTGGATGGTTCTTTCCCATCGACGAAGATCCTTAGTGCTCCGGACCCGGAGCGGAGGCCGTGGAGGATCCTGAGTCCGAGGCGGGGGTTTCGTCTGCTCCCCTACCCGACGCGGGGGATACTAACCGTATATGTGCCTTCGTGCTATTGCTGTTTTCCATTGTCTATGCTTATTGTTATGTTCTAACTGACTGACACACTTTCTCCTTTGCAGATACCATGGCCCGACGACATCGATCGCGCACGCAAGTGCCGAGAGTGGCGCCTACCGCCGAAGCTATGACCACGGCTCATCCCCGAGCTAAGGCTCGCCACGGGGGGTCACCACCGCGGGAGAGGAACGAGGTGATGTCTTCCAACAAGCGACCGTCGCCATCGACCTCCTTCGGATCACCATCCGGCCACAAGCGCTCACACATCGGCGGTGCCGGACACCATGGATTCGATGCTCCTAGCGGAGGCGGCAGAGCTGAGGGACCAGTGCTCTCGAGGGATCCTTGAAACCTCTCTGCGGGATTTCAAGGGTCTGCTGATGATGAGCGACCTTGAGCATTTCCAAAATGGGATCGGAGACGCCCGAAAGGTACGATTCGTTTGCTCGTCTCATGTGTAATCCTTATGCTTATTCTGATTATGCGTATGTCACTTGTTTCCACAGATGCTCGCACGCCAAGAGCGAAGTTACCGCATTCTCCGAGACCTGTTGCGGCACATGCAGATCATGGAGAATGACAAGGAGAGCGCGGCGGCCGCCCATGCTGCCGCTCTAGCGGGGGTCCGTACTGCCCGAGAGTTTCAAGCGCTCGAGGAGGAGTTGGAGCGAGTTCGCGGGGAATCGGCGGCCGAGAAATCACTTCGTATGGCTGAGCAGGCATCCCGGGAGAAGGCAGAGTAGGCGGCTGACACCTTCCTAGGGGAAACGAAGAAGCTCCAGGCGGCACTCTCGAGCCGGGATGAGGAGCTGAGCATCGTCCACGCTTGACTATCGGCGAGCGAGATCTCTCGGGTCAAGGTCGAGAGGGAGAGGGATTCTTTGCGGGCGGAGGTGCAGACCCTCGTCGAGGAGAAGGACGATGTCGTGCGATCCAAGACAGACTTGGAGGACGATTGGGACCTCGCGCTGGAGGTGGCTCGTTATGAGGCGGCCATACGGGTCCGAGACGTGACCGCGAAGGAGAACGCGTCTCGTGGGACCACGATTTCGTTCTTCGACGCCATGTTCCCCCCTTTGGACGATGAGCCACCGGCGGACGACCCGCTCTCTCACGTTCCCGCAGAGATAGCTCAATCGACGAACCGCCTGCTTGACGGAGAGGCGACCGACGGGTCGGGAGCCCCCTATCCTGAGGATGATGAGGAGCAGATCGACTTTGGCTTAGAGTAGCCAACTTCGCGCATTTGTTTAGCGCTCGCATTACGTTTCCTTTCGGGTATTCGTTATGTTTCTTTTTCTTGACATCCGGTGTGTTTTTCTTGTTGGGTTGTTTATGTGACATTGTTTGTTTTGGTTAAATCTTTTCTTATCAGTTATGCGTCTTATTTTCTCAACTTGCTATGCTTTAGCGTAATCGATTCGCGCAATCCAATTAGTGCGCGTCTTACGAACTTGGCTTACTATATCTAGCGTAACCGGTTTGCACGGCTTAGTGCCATACCCGGCGACGAGGCTTTCCGCGGACGCTGGCTAGACCAGTTTCGTCGAACGGATGCGAGTTTTCATCGTTCATTAATGACTCGCAGCCTATCGGCGCGTGCGAGCTGAACGACTATCGCGCCCAATTGCCGGTGCGTACGCTACCTGTCGACGTGCGTGTCGTGCGCCAGAACGGGCTCGAGGCGAGCGTGGTTCCCAGCGAATGTGATACCTATCTGTACGCACATCGCATCATGGGTGGGCTGCCAAGATCAACGATCCGGTGCGCGGATGTGATCAACCGACGCCGGCATGCGAGGCGTGGAATCGCGCGGGAGCGCCGCGCGGGATACATGTAGGGTCGGAGGTCCGGAGCGTGGATCCGACTTGTCGACATTTCGCTACCTATTGGTGCGTGAAACGTCGGTTTGTGCATGTAGGGTCGGAGATCCGGTGCGTGGATCCGACTCGTCGACATTTCGCTACCTCTCAGTGCGCGAATTATTGAGCGGTGCGAAGGCGCCGCACGTGGGATGTGTGGGATTGGAGGTCCGGAGCGCGGATCCGACTTGCCGACATTTCGCTACCTCTCGTTGCGCGAAACGCAGAATCGCGCGAATGTGTCGCGCGAGAAAAGTGTACCTGTTATCCTTATTAGCCCCTCGAGTTTCTTGTGTACTCATAGAGGAGACTAGAAATTATAACATCGTAGGACAAAGGCTTTGAGATGAAAAATGCAATTCAATTATCATGTACTATAGTTCAAAATTACATTCCCAAGCCATTGGCTTTACTTGAAACTGAAAATTGTTTGTTGCTAAAATTGAAAACAAGATGAAAATAAACGAACGTCGGGGAAGCAGTGCCTCTATTGGTAGTATTGCCGCAGGTGTTCCGCGTTCCACGGATGTGTGAACACGAGTCCCTCTAAGTTCTCGAGCTCGTACGTGCCGTTGTGGATGGCTCGGCGCACGCGGTACGGACCTTCCCAGGTGGGGCCCAAGACTCCCGCCCGTTGTACTTTGGTGTTTTGGAACACCCTACTAAGGATGAGGCTTCCGTCGGCGAACTTTTGCAGCTTGACCTTGGAGTTGTAGTACTTCTCGACCTTCCTCTTCTGTGCAGCAAGGCGGGTGAGTGTGTCTGCCCTCTTCTCGTCTATGAGGTCTAGCTCAAGCCTGATTGCGTCATCGTTGGCGGCTTCTTCATATTCCTCGATGCGCAGGGTTGGCAACTTGGTCTCGACGGGTACCACGGCCTCGACGCCGAACGCGAGAGCGAAAGGGGTTTCGCCGGTCGCATTTCGAGCGGTGGTTCGGTATGCCCACAAGACCATGGGAAGCTCGTCGGCCCAAGCCCCCTTTCTTTCTTCAAGCTTCTTCTTCAAGTTTTCTTTGATCGTTTTGTTGACCGCCTCGACCTGGCCGTTGGCTTGTGGATGGTGGGGAGAAGAGAAAGTCTTGCTAATGCCCAATTGTTCGCACATGTCTCGGAGGCGCGTGTTGTCAAATTGTTTTCCGTTGTCAGTCACAATTGACGCGGGGATCCCGAAGCGGGAGACAATGTTCTTCCAGATGAAGCTCGTCGTGTTCGCCTCGGTGATCTTCGCCAGCGGTTCGGCCTCTATCCACTTTGTGAAGTAGTCGATTGCCACGATTGCATGCTTGTATTGCCTCCGGGCCACGGGTAGCTCACCGATGAGGTCGATTCCCCACTTCGCGAAGGGTCGTGGCACGACGATCGGGCATAACGGGAACGGCGCTTGGCGCGGGATGTGGGCGAACCTTTGACATTTGTCGCATTTTTTGGCCCACTCGTGGGAGTCCTTTTTCAAGGTAGGCCAAAAATATCCGAGCCTCAGTAGCTTTAGTGCCAAAGATTGTCCGGCGGCATGGTTCCCGCACACCCCTTCGTGCACCTCGCGGAGCGCTTTCTTTGCCTCGACTTCGGTCAAGCAGCGGAGAAGGGGCATGGAGTAGCCTCTCTTGAACAAGTTATCCTCCCTCATTGTGTATTTCGGCGCCAAGCTTCTCAGCTTTTTGGCCTCTTCTTTGTCTTCGGGGACGACTCCTCGTTTAAGAAAGTCCACGAGCGGCGTCATCCATGAGGGGGGCGGAGTTCCGTCAACTACACCTACATCGCCCCTCGAGACGTAGGGTCGAGTCAACACTTCAATCGGAACGCTGCCTTCTCCCTCCTCGTCTACGCCGGATGCAAGGCGTGCCAGGGCGTCAGCGTCGATGTTCGCCTCTCGGGGAACTTGGACGATCTCGAACCAAGACAGGGCCTCTAGATTCCTCTGGGTCTTTGACAAGTACCCGATCATGTTTGGCTCTTTAGCGGCGTAGTCGCCCTTAACCTGATTCACAATCAACTGCGACTCGCAGTGGATGCGCAGGTTTTGGACGCCTAGCTTGTTCGCCAGCTCCAAGCCAACGATCAGAGCCTTGTACTCCGCCTCGTTGTTGGAAGCCTTGAACTCGAATCGCAGGGCGTATCTCAATTTTTCCCTATCGGGATTTGTGAGCACAACGCCGGCGCCAGCCCCCCGGGCATTTGACGTGCCATCTACGTGCAAGTCCTTGACCGGCCCTATCGGGCTGTTGGTCCTCTTCTTTGACGACTCGTTGTGGTCGTTCTCCTTGTCTTCCTTATTCTCGTTGCCTTTTTCACCCTCGTCAGTTGAGGGTGCGCTTGTGAATTCGGCTATGAAGTCGGCGAGGGCTTGGCCCTTGATGGCGGTTCTCGGTTGGAATTCGACCCCGTACTCGCCCAACTCCTGGGACCATATGGCCATTCGAGAGGAGGTCCCTTTTTGCAGGGCCTTCTCGATGGGATGTCCCGTGCGTACCACGATGGGGTGCGCTTGGAAGTAGGGTCTGAGCTTTCTCGCGCTCATGACAAGGGTGAGGGACAATATCTCGATTTCCGGGTATCGGGTCTCGGCGTCGAGGAGCGCCTTGCTAACGTAATAGACCGGCCATTGCACCTTGTCTTCTTCGCGTATTAGAACTGCGCTCGCGGCCCTATCGGAAACCGCGAGGTAGACATACAAGGTTTCGCCATCCTTCGGTTTTGCGAGGAACGGGGGGGAGCTGAAGTAGGCTTTCATTTCGCGGAACGCCTCCTCGTACTCCTCAGCCACACAAATCCGTCGGTCTTCTTCAACGCCTTAAAAAACGGTTGGCACCTATCGGTTGCCTTGGAGATGAATCGCGTCAGGGCGGCGATCCTTCCCGACAAACTCTGTACTTCTTTCACCTTTTGCGGCGACCTCATCTCTATGATCGCCCTAATCTTCTCAGGGTTGGCCTCAATCCCGCGACGGTTCACCATGTAGCCCAAGAACTTTCCGGACTCAACCCCAAAAGCGCTCTTGTTGGGGTTGAGCTTCATCTTGTAGCGCCGCATGATTGTGAACATCTCTTTAAGGTCTCGAACGTGGTCATGGACTTTGAGGCCCTTGACCAGCATATCATCCACGTAGACCTCCATAGTTTTGCCAATTTGATTGGCGAACATTCGGTTCACCAACCTTTGATACGTTGCTCCCGCGTTTTTGAGACCAAAGGGCATGACCTTGTAGCAGTAGAGTCCGCGGCTCGTAACAAAGGTGGTCTTGATCTGATCCGGCGCGTGCATGCGGATCTGATTGTAGCCTGAGTAGGCGTCCTTGAAGCTCAACAACTCGTGGCCCGCCGTAGCGTCCACAAGTTGCTCGATCCTCAGGAGAGGGAAGCTATCGTTCGGGCAAGCTTTGTTGAGATCTTTGTAGTCGATACAGATCCGTCACTTCCCGTTTGGCTTCTTGACCATTACCACTTTGGACATCCACTTGGGGTGCTCCGCCTCCCTGATGAAGTCGGCGGCGAGAAGTTTGTCAACCTCTTCACCAATGGCTTGGTACCTCTCTCCGCTGAACGCCCGTCGTGGTTGAACGCGCTCAGCCACTCTCTTGTCGTCGTTGAGACGATGAACCATTATCTCGGGGTCGATCCCCGGCATGTCGGCGTGTGTCCACGCAAAGACATCTTTGAAGTCACGGAGGAAGGCGGCGAGCTGGTTCCGTACCTCGGACGGGAGTTGGGCGCCTACCTTGACTACTTGGTCAGGCTTGGCGTCGTCCAACACGACGGGAACGAGGTCGTCCGGTGTCTCCACCTTTCGACGCTCGACATCGTCCCTTTGGTCCAGTTCTCCGAAGGTGCCTCCTTCCTCTATTTTGCATGGGAGCTTGTCCCCGAGCTGGAAGACGGTGCTTACCATCTTTCCCTTTTCTTTCCCGTCCATGCCTTGAATGTAGCACATTCTTGCCATCAATTGGTCTCCCAACATCATGGCTATTCCCTTATCAGTCGGGAATTTCATCATCAGGTGGTAAGTGGACGTAATGGCCTACAACCGATTGAGGGTCGGGCGGCCGATTATGATGTTGTAGGCAGAGGGTTGGTCCACGACCAAGAACAACACGGTGTGGGTGACCTCGAGCCCCCCCGGTGTCCCGAAGGTCACCAGGAGGTCGATGGTGCCCTCTGTCATGACCCTCTCCCCGGAGAATCCGAAGAGTGGAGTCGAGATCAGGGTCGGTCTCATCCCGGATAGCTTCATCCTGTCCAGCGCCGACTTGAAGATTATATCGGCGGAGCTTCCGTTGTCGATTAGGATTCTCCGGACTAGGTTGTTGGCGACCGGGGCTGAGACGACTATCGCGTCGTTGTGCTGGTGGAGGACTCGTGCCGCCTCTTGGCCAGTGAAGAACATGGACTCGAACGGGGTCGGAGGAGGAGCCTCGTACGTGTGGTTGATGTAGTGCGCTATTTTCCCTTGGGAAACTTCACGTACGTACTTCTTCCTTTGCGTGGCCGAGTCTCCGAACTCTGGGCCGCCCATGATCGAGCCCACCACGTGCAGTTGCGAGCTCTCCGGCTCTTCAATTGCGGCCCGATCCGTGACGATCACCGTCGCCGAACCCTTCCTTTCTTGCCGCGGGCGTTCACCGTGCGCCGCGGCCGTCCCGATCGTTCTCAGGACATATTCTTTCAATTTCCCATCTTGTATCAGGGCCTCGATCTGACGCTTGAGTTGGTAACATTCGGACGTCAGATGCCCGTGATCTTGGTGGTATTCACAGAACTTGCTTCGATCCCTCTTCGCAGGATCTTTCGTGAGAGGAGTTGGACTTCCTAGCTTGTCACGGTGCAGAGTCAGGATCCGCTCTTGCGGAGTACTCAGGGGGTGAATGTCGAGAACTTTCGGAAGCTATCGACATGTGATGGTCTCGGCCCGGGGAGGGAGCCTGGCCTCCCTTGTTCCTCCTCTTTCGAGGGTCGGGGCGATCTCCATCTTGGTCGTCACGGCGGTGACTACCCTGCCCTCCTGACTTCCGGCCGTCTCGGCCATCGAGATAGTCCTCGATTCCCATATACGTGCGGGCTCTCGACATTAGCTCCGCCATGTCCCGCGGGACTTTTCCGACAATAGACTTGAGGAAGTCGCTCGTGTGAACTCTCTCGGTGATTGCCGTGACGGCATCCTTATCGTCGACACCTTCGACCTTGTGAGATTCCTCGGTGAAGCGAGCGAGGTATTGTCTCAACGTCTCGTCTCTCCCTTGCCGGATGGAGAGGAGGTGGGTCTTTGATTTCTTTTGCGCCACGAGAGTGGCGAATCGTGCAAGGAAAGCCTCACGTAGAGCTCGGAAGGACAAGATGCTCCCCGGTCTCGAGCTTCGGAACCACTCAAATCCCGACCCCATAAGGGTCAGGCTGAAGGCTTGATAGAGGGTCGCGTCCGACTATCCTTGCATCAACATCCACGTCTCGTAGTGTTGGATGTGGAAGTTTGGGTTCGTCCGCCTGTCGTAAGTGGGGATGGACGGCAGTTTGAAGTTCCCCACGCAAGGCTGCGCGAGGATTTGAGCGGCGAAGGGAGAGTATGACTCCTCGATCCCTCCGTAAGGCCTTTGCCTCCCTGATTCCCTCATCTCGATGATTTGGTTTTGGAGGCTTTGAATCATCGTGACCATGTCAAGCCCATTAGTTGGGCTGGCTGCCGGGACCGCGTGGGTCGCCTGTCGGCGCTCGTTGGACGCTTGGTCTCCGGCGTTGGCGGGGAGAGCGTCTTTCCGAGAATTGAGCCTTTGGCGGAGATCCTCCCCTTGGGAGTTTCTCTGCGCCGTTAGGCGCTCTCTAAGGTCCACACTCGGCGCGTGGCGGGGCGAGGTCGCCCTTGGTCGGACCATTCGGCGGGCGCTTCGGCTATCGGCCCCATCGTCCACCAGAGTCCCTCTCTCCTCGGCGAGGGGCCGTGTCCGGCCGCCTCTTGGAACCGAAGGGGCGAGTCCCCGGGAATATGAGCGCGCCTGCTGCCTCGCCGGTCCGGCCAAGTCGCCGCTCGCCCTCTCGGACCGCGACGGGGCAAGGCTTGGCGTTGCCTCATTGGTCCATGACTCCCCCACATAGTCGGGGTCGGAGTCATCTCGGGCGGACCTATCCTCGACATCGTAGCCGAGGAGATTGGCGATGAGTGAGCCGTCGACTCCGGGACGGTCCAGAATCTCCGCGAGCCGCTGGGCCGTGTCCTCTCGGAGCGCGGCCTCGGGGTCGTTCGCCGGGTCTTGGGGCTGGCTCTCGTTATCACGAGGTCGCCCTTCAAGACGGTGAGCGAGGCTTCGGAGACCGTACCTCGAGCTCGTCGCTCGAGTGCCAAGGGAGGTCGTGGGAATGTGACTCATCTTTCGAGAGTCGTAGACGTAGTGAGAGCGTGGAATGGAAGGGAGAGCGTGCTAAGGTCAGTGGTCCCCTCCTTCTAGCGACAAAATGTTGTCGCTCGTTTTCGGACAACTATTTAGAAGCCCCAAACGGTTCGACCCGAGGCCGGACCAAGTGGTCGCGTTCGGGCTTGAGCGTGTCGGACTTGGTATCCCAAGTCGTCCATTAGCTGTGGGTGAAGCTCACCTCGTCTCGATACCTGGAAAGCAGTAGAGAATACGTGAACTACAAAGGGGAAACAGAGGGGTTGCCTCTGTTTACCTCTCCGACGCCCAAATTAGTAGGGTTGAGGTAGATTGTAGAGGGTTTGAGTGTTTAGAGGCCAAAGATGAGTGAAACGAGTGAGTTATGAATTCGACAGCGTTTCGGGGCTCAAAATTGGATTACCTGGACCTGGGGAGGGACCCCGGTATTTATAGGCGACCAAGGGACGTTTTGAGGGTCCCTCGGCCGAGTGAGGTTGAGTCGGCCATCGGCCGAGTGAGACTCGGCCGGCCGATAGCTGAATGAAGTGCTAGCCGCCGAGGGAGGTTCACTCGACCAATGACCGAGTGAGCTGCTGGACGCCGGACGAGGTTCACTCGGCCATTGGCCGAGTGAAAGGCTGGACGCCGGATGAGTTTCACTCGGCCATTGGCCAAGTGAAAGGCCTGGGCCGAGAAAGGACTCACTCGGCCATTGGCCGAGTGAGCTGTTGGGCCGGCAGGGAACTCACTCGGCCATTGGCCGAGTGATCTTGGTGGGCCGGCTGAGGGTTCACTCGGCCATTGGCCGAGTGAATCTTGACGGGCCGGTTGAGATTCACTCGGCCATTGGCCGAGTGAGCGTGATGGGCTGGCTGTGGGCTCACTCGGCCATTAGCCGAGTGAATTGCTTGGGTCGGCCAATGGCCGTGTGAATTGGGCCGGCAATTGGCCGGACGAGCTCATCCGGCCGCCCGAAACGCCGATCGCGCCGTCGGACCTCGTCGGGCCGATAACACCCTTCAGGGATATCATTAGCTAGACGGGATTTACAAAATTAAAATTTTACCGTTCTAGCTTTTATTTCCTCAACTCCTTTTTCTCTTGTGAATAAGTTAGAAACGATGTATAGACGAGGAGCTAACAAGTCTTGTTGATTCATCCAAAAGAGTCATGACTCAATTTGGACACTGACCAGTTCATTTATTCACATTCCAAGGAACAAAGCATGAGGTGATATACATTGCATTTCAGCAATCTTGTACATGAATTCCATATCTATGAGATCTTCACAGAGTTACTCATGACATTTTCATAACTTAGTACTTCACCAATAGGTCCTGTCCAAATCACAACTTGAATCCGAACTCTGACTTACTCAAATGAGAATACGTAAGCTATGAAATGACATGTCTCATTTCAGGATTGAGGTAAGCATGATGGAATTCATACGTAGTGACTTCGGGACATAAGAGGTTAAATGGTTTGTTCTTATTCTGTCGATAGAAGTGCACTGGTCAATTTAGTACCTGTAGAAGATTTCAAGAAGAACTATAGAGTCTCCAACTCGCAATGTCCCATAACCAGACATCATAGATTCTCCTAACAATTGTACTGAGATCAATAGTCCTTTGATCCTTAGATTGCGAATATATAGTTTTAAGCAAACCATGATGAGTTTGTTCATGCAAATCTACATTTGTCTCTTCATACGTTGTTAGGTTGGTTTAAGGACTAAAGACTATAGTTTATCATAAAGCTTCAAACAGAGAAGGAAGAATAAATGAATGTTCCAACTTTTATTAATGATTCAGCAATTACACGCAAGAGTCTTCGTGAGACTATATTACATCAAATGTACATAAATAGACACTACTACTCTTCTTGTGGGCACCATTGACAACACAAAAGACATACTTTGAGTGGGTACTCGGATCGGTTAAAGAAGTCAGTGATGATGGAATTGCACATGTTGATCCGAAACACGTCATCGCTAGCTCTCAGGTACTTAATGGTGTTGAATATGTTGAAGATGACCTCCTTATCTTGTACCCTTAGCTTTAACTCTCCCTTTCGGACATCTATAAGAGCTCCTCCGGTTGCAAGGAATGGCCGCCCGAGGATGATTGGAATGTCGCGGTCCTCCTCCATATCAAGCACCACGAAGTCGACGGGGAAAATGAATTTGTCGACTTTGACGAGAAGATCCTCTATCACTCCTCATGGATACTTGATGGAACGGTGCCATCTGAAGCGTGATCCTCGTCGGCTTCACTTCTCCGATGCCGAGTTTCCAGAATATGGAGTCTGGCATTAAGTTGATGCTTGCCCCACTGTCGCATAACGCCCTCCTAAAGAAAGTGTCGCCAATTGAACACGGCACAGTGAAGCTCCCCGGATCGTTCAACTTTTGTGGAAGCTTTTGTTGAATGATGGCACTACAGTCTTCAGTGAGGGTAATTGTGCTACAATCCTCGCTCTTTCGCTTGCTGGAGAGGATGTCCTTCAGAAATTTTGCATAAGTCGGCATCTGCTCAAGGGCGTCGGCGAACGGGATATTGATCCGGAGTCGCTTGAACACATCGAGGAATTTGTCGAACTGCCTATCGAGCTTCTCGCCCTTGTGTCGTTGAGGAAATGGCAACTTTGGATGCATGACCGGGGGCAGACGTGGAGGTGGTGCATTCGATTTAGATGGTTTTTCCTCGTCAACCTTCCCTTTCTTTTTGTCCGTGCTGTCGATCACGTTCCCGTTTCGGAGGGTGATGGCGTTGACTTGTGACCTCGGGTTTACATCTGTATTGCTCGGTAGAGTTCCCTGAGGGCGCGAGTTCACGGCAATCGATAGTTGCCCGATTTGCGTCTCGAGATTTCGGATCTCAGCCGTTTGATTCAAGAGTGCCATCTTCGTGTCATTCATCAAATCGGTGGTGGAGTTCCCAAAGGCGGTCGTCGACATGGTCAGATTATCTATGAGCTCCTCCAAATTGGTCTCGATCTTGTAAGCTCGGAATGGTGGGTCTTGATATGGTAGTGGTCGGGGCTGATTCTGAGGTGGTCGAGGCTGAGCTTGCAGTGCGTGTTGCATCGGCATGTTATTTTGGGGACCGCGCCATCCCCCATTCTGATAGTTTCTCCTCGAGCCTTGATTGTAGTTGTTATAACTCTGGTTGGGCGGCCGATTGTTGACGAAATTTTCTTGTTGGCCATTGTCCCATTGTGCGCACTTGTCACTAGAATGAGGGTCGGCACACCAGAAGCACGGCTCGGGAGTAGGGGCTTGGACAGCCTGAACTGTGGCGTTCTGCTTGTGGAACATTTTGGTGAGGTCGGCCACCTGTGCCGCGAGAGATTTTATCACTTCCATCTCGGGCGTGACTGGCTCGCGCTTCTGAATCCTTCGCTCGGAAGGGCATTGGTCATTGTTGTAAGCGCGCTCCTCAAGGATGGCATGAGCTTCTTCCTCGGTCTTTTGGAAGAAGGATATTCCCGCAGTGGTGTTGACGAGGGTGCGTGATGAAGGAGAGATCCCGCAGTAGAAGATTTGCACCGTCATCCACCCTTGGATGCCATGGTTAGGACACTTCCGCTGCGTCTCCTTGAAGTGTCCCCAAGCTTCAAATAAACACTCACCATCAAACTTGGAGAACAATGGATTTCATTACGCCTGTTATGCATCTTCTCAAATGGGAAGAACTTCGAGATGAACTTCACGCGCAAGTCCGCCCACGAAGTGATGGAGCTAGGAGGGAGCGAGTTGAACCAAGTTTTGGCTCGATCCCGCAGAGAGAACGGGAAAAGGCAGAGGCAGATTGCTTCGTCAGAGAAGTTGTGGAGCTTGAACGTGTTACTGATCTCGACGAAGTTGGTGAGATGGTCTTGTGGGTCTTCGACCGATGATCCCAAAAATTGGGATTGCTGCACGATATGGATCACACCGGTCTTGATTTAGAAATTTTGATTACCCGCAAGAACCGGAAGAACAATGGCCGATTGTGTGTCATCGGTCGGAGGTAGCCCGTATTGTAATAGGGTCTTGGGCTCCTCGGCGTTGTTCTTGTTTTCTTCCATTGCTAGTTCCTTTGATTTCTTTTTCGATTTTTCCTGCAAAATTTTTCGATCTCGGAGTTGATTGAAATGAGAGCTGATGACCCGTCTTTTCGCATACACCTTCAAAAGCAAGAAAGTGACACAAAAAGTTAGAAAACAAAATTAAAGAAATTAAATAGCAAGAGTAAGTAAATTCAATCGCTATTGTAGACTAGTCCCTGGCAACGGCGCCAAAATCTTGTTGCGAAACAACTCGCGCACGCAAGCGTACGTGTATCGGTCAAGTAATATAGAATGTAAATTCGAGTATCGTATCCACAGAGACTAGTGAAACATCGATTTCCTAAGACTTGATACTAATTAACTCTAAGTAAAATTAAGAAAATGTTTGTAACAAGAGTAATAAGTAAAACTAAAGCAGAGAATTATATACGAGGTTTGCATGAAGAGAAGGTAGGGGTCACGACTTCACCGGAGCTAACTAGGTCGGGGGGTTTCGGGTTCGAACAACAAACCTCTCTCAAGTGATCAAGCAAACCTATGCAATTGATGGATTATTATCCTCTCAGCTTCTAATCCTATTAAAATAATCGCACACAATAAAACAAGAGTTCAAACGATTACATAAATTGTCTAGATTTTCTAACCTAGGATCAACTATGAAGCCATTAATAGACGCACGATTTTCGATTCTCTCTTGAGTAATAAACAATCCTAGATAACAGTTCTAATGGTGATCAAGTACTAGAAAGCATTAAACATGATTCACGAAAAGAAATTTAATAGATGGAGAAAACAAGCATAATCTAACCTAACAAAACCCCCTTCCCATTGTCAACCCTAGCTACATCATAACCCCATAAGAATCTAGCCGCTAAAGGAACCCATGATAATCAAAACATAAAGCAAAATAATTAAAAGCAATAAGATGAGCATGGAAAGCAAAAACAAATTCATATTGAAACGATGTTCAACAATATTTGAAAGGTAACAATAAAATAAAAGTAAAGGAAGAAGGAGAAATAATGGTTGTGAGTTTAAGTGAGTCGCTGGAGTTGTCGATTCCAATGAAGAACGCTCTCTCTCTAAGAAATGCTCTAAAAAACAACCTAAAAGCAATACGGTAACTAAATATAAAATCAAAAGTATCTTTCTAGGTTACAAGAGTGGTTTATATAGGAACTAGGGTGATTTTCGGAGCTCAAATGGGCTTTTAATTGAATTGACTCGGCCCAAAATCTTCAAAAACGGAAACAAGTAACGCCAAAATCGAACCCTCTTGCATTGTGCAAAACATAGGTCATGGCGTGAGGATGCTTTTTGGAGGACGTCGCGGCGCGAGCAACAGGAGGTCGCGGCGCGAGGAATGCTGCTGGAGGAGATGCGCCAAAGCCGAAAGAATGTCGCAGCGCGAGGAAGGAGGGTCGTGGCGCGATTCATCTTCTAATTCTTCTACGCTTCATTTTGACTCGTTTTTTGTCATAAACGCTTGCGTTTGTCATCAAACACTCTGAGACTCTAAAAGAACACCATTTTTCTGAAATATGGTGCAAAAAGTCACAATAACCGTTAAAAACACTTAAGGACTAACTCGATTCAAGTCAAATGAGGGCGGATTCGCACGTAAAATACGCGCTCATGAATATAGTTTTGAAAACATTTTGAAAACATATTTGATTTGAATGACAAAACATTTTTAAGTTTGAAAGTGAAAACAATTTTTCAAAATTCAAACTAGTTTTTATAAACTCTCAATTTCAAGTAAATATTCAAAAAATTAAAACTTTTTAATCTTACACCTTATGTTCCTTATACTTGGAAAAACATTTTTTCTCAAGGAAATTTTTCCATTTGAGTTCTAGAACTCTCGGAATCGGATCCGGAATCCAAAATTTTCAGAAATCCTGGAATCTCGGACTGCAAGCACCTCGGAGTAAAATCATTGTAGATGCTGGCTCTGATGTTCAATTGAGCTAATTTAAAATGATTTGAAAAGTAGAGTCACAGGCCTTTAATTTGGTTCAAGAACCATTCAAATCCGAGTTCCGAGCAGAGAGAGATGCACTCGTTTTACCGAGAGGCATTCTTAAGCTCAAGGAATTTTAGACAAAAATTCGGCCGATGACAAAAATGCAAAAGAATTAAGTGTAACAGAAGTCTTTATTGAGTGGTTTTGTCTTATTAATGTGTTTTATTAACAAGGTAATAATATCGCAAAAACGAAAATAACAACAAACATAAAGCAAGCGACTAAATAAACAAAGCTAGCAAGACAATATTACTACTTCATGAAATTACGCAAAATTCTCAAACTTCTCAAAACATGATTTTGATTATGAAAAAATTAAAAAATTTCAGAACTAAATCTAATGTGTTTTAATATCATCCTAATAGTGTATAAAATCAACATGGATTTTAATTTAAAGGCCCGAGCAATAAATTAAGAAAAATCTAAAAAACAATTCTTGCAAATTCATTACACGAGTAAAATTAAGAAAACAAATTTCAAACTCGTAGTTTAAATTACATGCATATGCTTAAACTTTCATCATAGCTCTGATACCATTTGTTGGAATAGATCTAGGATTAACAATAATTTATCACTTCTAGCAAGCGGCGGAATATAATTTTTTTTTAAAACACGTAAAACGATTTTACTACATAGACAAATTGCATGAGCAAACAATTTAAAATTAATAACTATAAAGAGTTTTCACTCGGCACAAACCTCGTTAGAAGCTTGAGCATTGCAAAGCCTTTGGAAAGGTTGAATCGCTCGTCTCCCCACTAAACTCGTCTCTTTCGTGTCTTCTTGAACCTGAGTAACCACAATAGTTTCTACCACTAGAGTCTTTCGAGTTTGGTTAGGATTTAGTGTGTAGGCACTTTTAAACACTATGAGTCAAGAACTTGTCTTTGAGCCAAAGCGCTAAAATAAAATGCTAGGTCTAATGAGGACCTAGGTGCCAAAACAAAAGAGCAAGAAGAGAGAGAGAGGGAGAAGGGTAGAAGACAAGTCTAGAGAGAAAAGCTCTCAATCTCAAAACTTGCGTGTTTAACATTGTGAATGAGGTGTGGTATTTATAGGAGGATGGATTGCCTTGAAGTGATAATTTTCTCTTTTCTATTGAACATCACATATTCATGAGCACAATCTTTATTTCCCATTCCTATCAAAATACCAAGGTTGGAAATAGTTTCCCTTTTTCTACTTAGCTTGGACGTCCAACATGTATCATCAAGATACAAATTTGTTTCCTCCTTTTTCTTTTGGCAAGTATCTTCATACATCAATGAACAAAATAAATTCATCTTTCTCTTGATCGTGTGCACGAAATTGAGCTTATAGAACAAGCATCTAGATGTTTCTTTATTTGTTCATGACAATATAAGAAAAGCCCATGTAGAATTTTCACATAAAATGAAATTCAATCCACAAGGCCCAAATACCTTAATGTTGGCCGTGTGGTCTTATTTCATTGTCATCATATGACAATGTCAAAAACTTATTTATTGACATTCATACCATCTCATGTACTAATGGACAAAATTACCCTTAGACAATTTTGGTAAAATTCGTCTAGTTCAACACTTGAACTTCTTTTTGACTTAACTACTAGTCTAACAAATCCTACTCTAATAGGTCTTGTTTATATCACATAGTGTACATGAATTCCTTATCTATGAGATCTTCACAGAGTTGTTCATGACATCTTGATAACTTAGTATTTCACCAATAAGTCTTGTCTATATCACATCGTGAATCTAGAACTCTGAATTTCTCAAATGAGAATACGTAAGCTATGAAATGACATGTCTCATTTCAGGATTGAGGTAAGCATGATGCAATTCATACATAGTGACTGTGAGACAGAAGAGGTTAAATAGTTTGTTCTTACTATGTCTCTAGAAGTGCACTGGTCAATTCAGTATCTTCAGAAGATACCTAGGAAGAACTATAGAGTCTCTAACTCTATATGTCTCATAACCAGACATCGTAGATTCACCTGACAATCATACTTAGATCAATAGCCCTTTGATCCTTAGATTGTGAGTATATTGTTTTAAGCGAACCATGAAGAGTTTGTTCATGAAAATCTATATTTGACTCTTCATTTGTTGTTAGGTTTGTTTAAGGACTAAAGACTAAGGTTTATGATAAAGCTTCAAACAAACAAGGAAGAATGAATGAAAGTTTCAAATTTTATTAATTATTCAGCAGTTACATGCAAGAGTCTTCGTGAGACTTTATTACATCAAATGTATATATATATATATATTATAAGTTATAACAACTACTCTTCTTGTGGGCACCAATGCCAACAGTCCCCTCTCTCTCTCTCTCTCTCTCTCCCTCTCTTCTTCTTGCTCTTTTGTTTTGGCACCTAGGTCCTCATTCGACCTAGCGTTTTGGTTTAGCTCTTTGGCTCTAAGACTAGTTCTTGAGTCATTATGTTTAATACTGCCCACACAATAAATCCTTTCCAAACTCGAAGACTGTAGTGGTAGAAACTATCATGGTTACTCCGATTCAAGAAGACACAAAGAAGACAAGCTAAGTGGGGAGACGAACGATTCAACCAATCCAAAAGCTTTTCAACGCTTAAGCTTCAAGCAGGGTTGGTACCGAGTGAAAAATCATTATAGTTTTATTTTAGATTACATGTTCATGCACTTTGTCTAGGTACTAAAATCGTTTCACATGTTTTAAAGAATTTTTTATATTCTGTTGCTTACAAGAAGCGATAAATTGTTCTTAATCCTTAATCTATTCCAACACAATCGTGGTTCATGACACATCATAACTATGTTCACTAACTACCAATTAATTAAGAATCTTTGACCACATGAGCAACCACCGGTTGGATTCACGCATGAGCCAACCCAACATTTCAGCAGAAAGAGTTTAGCCTGAACGCACGGACTTAGCCAGTACACGCCAAATTCAACTCCCCCACATATCGCTAGAGACACAACCGTATTATTGAAATTAGAAAAGCCTGTCCTATGGAGCAGATCACCATGTCTAAAAGACCGCCGATCAAGCAGGGACCTTTCATCCTCACGGTGTTGAGGCATTATTGGAGGTCTATGACTCAATATACTTTCAGTACTATTATTTTTCTCCTAGCATTAACTTTAATCTAGGTGATCCACTCGAATTATCTAATCATATTAAAAACTCGAGTGTTTCTTAGCTACTCTTAAAAACAATTAAGTTTCGATATAGCTTAGTTATTACGAATTCGTGACAACTAGTCTTGATTATCCTAATAGTATTCCTTCACGGAAAAGCTTCCAGCGAGGAGGGAAGACATAGTCTTTTAATAATCCCAAGCTTAGCCTCTTATCGGCTTGGTGACAAAGCTCTCTGATCCGTTCAAGTCATTTATTAAAAGTATCCTAATCCAATTAGATAATTTAATATAATAAATTAAAATCCCATGACAAGCATAAACCCACAAAACAATTTTTAAGTTATAGCTAACAAGCATGGTTATAAGTAATTAAATAAACAAGCTAGAGCAAGCAAGTATGGTTTGATTCCGTTTGATCGTTTCCTATTTGATTCTTATAAATCTAACTTGATGAACTCAATCATATTAGTTCATGGATTCACTAGAGCACATTCATCGAAAAATAAATCAATTCAAGATTATTAATTTTTATTAACTTTTTCAAAAATTAATTAATGAAATAAAGGCCCATTCAATGTCCTCTAGAAAAATAAATCAATAACAAGATCACTTATTTTTCATTGTTTTATATAAAATATATTAGGGCTCAACCCATATAATTATTTTAAATAAAACTTCAAAAATTAAATATATTTTTTTTAAAACGGTTGGGCCTTAGGCCCACCGGGCTAACGGGCTGCTACCCGGTCGAATTCTTGAGCCCATTTGCTAAGGTAGGGCTCAACAAGTCATCTCGGACCAAGTGTCGGGTGGGCTAATGGGCCGAGACCTATTTTCTAAGGGGTAGGCGGTTTATTGACATGGATGTCAATAAATTAGGTTTCTTCGTCAAACAACTGATGAGAAAGACGAGTTTAAGAAAACTCACGAACCGAAAGCTTTCACAATCCGTCTTTGTCTTCAATGTACAAGCCTCCACACGATCAGATCTGGAAATTTTCCTTCAAGGACTCGATGTGATGACACCAAAGTCTTCCGAAACGTAATCTACGAGGAAGATAAGACAAACGAGTGGGCAACGTTATATATCACTAGATTTGAAAACAGGGTGTTTCCGATCTTTTTCTTTTATTTCTAAGAATGGAATTGAAGCAATTCCGAGGGGTTTGGGGAGAGGAAGCACAGTGCCACAAAGGAGAGGTTTTGGCCGTTTTTATCAGTTAGTGCCAGGTTAAAATTTGCTTCTCATCAACCCTCTATTTATAGCAATTCAAAAAGTATCTTATAGAATATTCCACAATATTCTAGAAAATATTATTTTCAATTACTGTGTTCACACTAGTGGATTAAATCAGCCCTCGGATCTCAACAAATGAATCATATTTCTCCTAATATTTAGCCTAAATATTAGGAGAGATTATAAGACAATCATATTTCCTATATTTTCTCCTTTAAATTAGGAACAGAAAAACGGAAAAAATACTGGTTCTACAACCAGTACAAAAATCGCCTATACCAAGGTAAGGAGGCCTAAATTTTTTTATTTTTCAAGGCCTAATAGCTTTAAATCCATTTAACACATGTTTACTGTCCAACAATAAATATAAAGTTTATATACTTGATCTAGCGACAAATAAGCAGCATTGCCATAAATATTATTTAATTCTTTAAATATTCTTTTTGTAATTAATGTTGTCAATCACTATTACAGCAAGTGAGATTATAATAATAAAACACATTATTATATTAACGTTCTTATCGCCTTTATCAAAGCCGAATCCAGGACGATGGACCTAGTAGTAGAGGCTTAACAATCTCGATAAAAGACAAACTATTCCTTTCTCTTTTCATATCGAATTGTCTAATATATTTCAATACTCCACTACGTAATACTAGAATTATATTTACTGAACCCTTCTTTAATACTAGAATTATATTTACTCATCATGACGAGTGTCCACTGATTTAGTCAGTACGTGATCAAGACCCTCCAGGTTCTGCCCGTATCGAGATAGGTCAATTTGTTCCGTTATACATTTCTCGTTACATATAAGCCCTAAGCATCGTTGCTTCCCAAGCGAAAGATTCAACCGAACGTAAGCCAACTTCGGAAGTGTGCACAATCAATTGGTTTTGAAATCAACCCTTAGGTGAGAGAACATTTACCTTCTTTCAGGAAGGCTGAATTCCGTATCTATAAATTACTTTCTTCTACAATCATGTCCCGACTTCCCAAGACACCTATTTGATTAGCGTCTTACTAGCCTCTTACGTGGTGAGTCAAAGAAGCAAGTAACATGATCTAGAAGTATGATTACTTCAGGATATTAGATCATGCGTCACTTTGACCATCATAAGTGGCCTCAGCTAGTGCATCGTAACAGTCCTTAAACGACGCATCTATCCAAACTAAAGCATGTCCAGGTCTTACACCATCTGCAAGTGTATAATGCTCCCACTGAGTGATCAACCCTCAGTCATGTTCCACATATATGACTTTAGATAAGGCTTTACAGGCGCATATCAGTCATCGACCAAGTTTTAGTTCACCATCCGATCTCGGATGCCCAGCATGCGATTCAGTTTGATACGGAGACTATGGATGGTAGTTGTTATTGATTCTGAATGTTATCATACCTCAACCCACTAATGATATGATGCTAATAATGTAACTTCTTATCTTATTTAGTGATCATCATCTTCTAGTGGGAAATATTCCTAGCAATCCCAACTTTCACGTACAACATTACGAGACATCGATGCTAATGCAAGGGCAACCCGATGCCACCCTCTACCAGGCCTTCAGCCTAACCCTCACGGGCTCAGGCTTTGAATGGTTCCAAAGTCTCAGTCCAGGCAGCATCGCGTCCTTCCAAGCGCTCAGGGAGGCGTTCCGAGCTAGATTCGCCATGCTCGTGGCGCAAAAGAAGCCCAAGTCCTGTTTGTGGACTATAAGGCAGGAGAGTGGCCAAACATTGTGCGATTACCTCGCCAGGTTCATGGAGGAATCACATACAATCGAAGCCTTCGACGATAAAGACGCCATCACTGCTATAACTGAAGGGGCCAAGACAAGTGACTTCCTGATGTCTATCGTGGGAAAAGTCCCGAGGGACATGGCTGAGCTAATTGCGAGAGCCATGACCTACATGGGAATTGAAGACTACCTTGAAGGACGGAAAGGTGTCGACCGTGGTAGCCGTCACCGAGACGAGCGAAGTGGCGACCGCTCCGAGTCACAAAACAAGATAAGCAAAGACAGCCAGGCCCCTAAAGGCCGTCTTTCCCCGAGGTTGTGATAGCCCCTTGTTGATGACTTTAGGAGACAATCATTCACCCCGCTCAACACCACGCTGGATCGGATCCTGACTATACAAAGAGACAAGCTAGGGTAGCTGGCCCCACTAAAGAAAGACCCCGCGATGCGGGATAGAGGGAAGTATTGTGACTACCACCGAGATCACACAATCGTGACCTCTGAATGTTAACAACTGAAGCGGCAATTCGAGACGCTGATCCCAGATGGAAAGCTAAAGGAGTTTGTCATGCGCACCGCCACGGTTACAACCCCGACCGAGATTCCGCCTCAACAAGGAAAGAGAAATGGGCTAGTTGTTGTCAATGGTGCCCACAAGAAGAGTTGTAGTCTTTACTTATGTACATTTGATGTAATAAAGTCTCACGAATACTCTTGCTTGTAACTTCTTATTTATTAATAAAAGTTAAAACATTCATCCATTCATCATTGTCTGTTTGAAGCTTTATGATAAAACTTAGTCTTTAGTCCGTAAATAAACATAACAACATATGAAGAGACAAATGTAGATTTTTATGAACAAACTCTTCATGGTTTGCTTAAGACAATATATTCGCAATCTAAGAATCAAACGACAATTGATCTCAGTACGATTGTTAGGAGAATCTATGATGTCTGGTTATGGGACTTTGAGAGTTGGAGACTCTATAGTTCTTCTAGGTATCTTCCGAAGGTACTGAATTGATCAGTGCACTTCTAGAGACAAGATAAGAACAAACCATTTAACCTCTTATGTCTAGAGGTCACTATGTATGAATTGCATCATGCTTACCTCAATCCTGAAATGAGACATGCCATTTCATAGCTTACGTATTCTCATTTGAGAAAGTCAGAGTTCGGTTTCACTATGTGATCTTAACAGGACCTATTGGTGAAATACTAAGTTATGAAGATGTCATGAGTAACTTTGTGAAGTTCTCATAGATAAGGAATTCATGTACAAAATTGCTTAAATGCAATGTATATCACCACATGCTTTGTTCCTTAGAATGTGAATAAATGAACTGGCAAGTGTCCAACTTGTGACATGACTCTTTTGGATGAATCAATGTGACTTGTTAGCTCCTCGTCATTTCTAACTTATTCACAAGTGACAAAAGAGTTGAGGAAATAACAACTAGAAGAGTAAAATGGTAATTTTATAAATCCAATCTAGTTGATGATATTCATGAAGGGTAAACATAGATAATATTCAATGGATCCACTCGTCACAATTAAGTAGAATTTCGAGTAGAAAACATATTCATTTCAACCGAGAGATTTTCAGTGTCAACTCTTTAGTGAAGTCAGTTGACATTAAGCTAAACTTGGAAAAAGTTTGTGAACTTTTGAGTCCAAGTATTTTAGTTCAAGCTTTGTTCATTTGGATCCATGACGTCACTGTCACAAATCATATCGAGTAGGAATAGTTAAACTAGAAGTTAAGTCAAAACAAGAACGAGACAAGTTTTATGAAAGTTGTCTAAAGGGTATTTTGTCTTTTTAGACATAGGATGAAATGAATGTCAATAAATTTTTTGAAATTGTCATATGATGACTTAAAATCACTCGGCCAAGTTAAATAATTTGGGCCTTGTAGCTTAATTTCATTTCATAGAATTTTACTTGAAAATTCTTAATGCCTTTCTTATGTTGTCATGAACAAATGAATAAACATCTAGAAGCCCTTTCTAGATGATTATGGCCGTCCAACCCAATAAAGAAAAGAGAGATTATTTTGTGCATTAATGTATGAAGATACTTGCCAAAAGAAAAAGAGGAAACAAATTTCCTCTACGAGGAAAAGGGGAAATCGGCCAAGCAAGAGGGAGAATAAAAGAGGAAACAAACCCAAGACTTCTAGAAGACTAGTTTGGCTGTGTGACTTGAAGGGAAGGAGAGCAAATTTTTATTATGAATATGTGATATTCTACAGAAGAGGAAACTACCTTATTGAAGGTAAAACCTCTCCTATAAATAGAGCCCTCATTCCCTTCATTTTATTCATTCAAAAGTTTTAGAGATTGAGCGCTTCTCTCTCTAGAACCCTTGGCCGCCCCCTCTCCCTCTCTCTCTAGTTTTCTTTCGTTTTTGTTTTGGCACCTAGGTTCACATGTGTTTTAGCTCTTCGACTCGTAGACTTATTCTTGAGTCGTCCTGTTTAAAAGTGCCCACACACTAATTTCTTTCTTTCTCGAGTGATTATTATGATAGAAACTTTCGTGGTTGCTCGAGTTCCCGAGGAAAGAAGAGAGACGTGCTGCGTGGGGAGATGAATGTTTCAATCTTCCTAGGGCTTCTGAACGTTCAAGCTTCGCAAAGGTTCGTAAATAAATAATGCTCATTAATAATTTTAATTTATACGTACTTTCTCTTTGTCTAGGTTAGTAAAAACGTTTTACTTATTTAAAAGAAATTTTATTAATTCCGCCGCTTGCTCGAAGTGTTAAATTTTTTCTTAACGCTAGATCAATTCCAACACTAGCCACAATAGCGGCCCTCGGAGCAAGGGACGATCTGGAAAGCACGAGTATGAATATTGTGAAGACAATCGTGGGAGGGCCGGAGTACGGCGACTCTCACAATCAACGAAATAAATATTTGAAGACCATCTCCCATGTGAAGATCGCCCAGACTATCAACCTTATGTATGTACCACCCCCATCTGTCCGGTTTGAGTCGATTTATTTAACCGAACTTGATGCCAAGAGAGTCCTGCACCCACATAACGATTTGATAGTCGTGACAACGACAACCGCAAACAACATTGTTCGTCGCATTCTAATATTTAACGGTAGTGCAGTGGACATTAGATTCGAGTCGACCTAGGATTGCATGAAACTCGACGGTGTAAGGCCCGTGCCCGTCAAGACCCCCCTCTACGGGTTCCCGAGGGAGAAGGTCTAGACCGAGGGGTCCATTGACTTGCCGGTGACTTTTGGGATACAAGGCGACATCGAGGTCAACCGAATCGTGATGTTCCTCATAGTCGACGAGCCCACTGCGTACAACATGACCATAGGTCAACCGACCATCATTAGCCTTAAAGCCATAACGTCGGTCTACCACTTAATGATGAAATTTCCCACCGAGGAAGGCTTGGCTCACATGATGGGAGACCATGCAATGGAGAGGTCATGCTACGTCTGAGCCGTGGATAGCAAAGCGGTCGTCATATAAGAGGAGCACAAGATGATAAGCACGGTGTACCAACTCGGAGACGAGTTCCCGTGTGACATCAAGGGAGGCGGCACATTCGGTGAGCTGCACCAACGAGAAGAAACGACGCGCCGAAGGGTAGAGACACCCGACGACCTTATGCCGATCGTGTTGGACGATGCCAAGCCTGACCAAGCGGTCAAGATAGGCGCCCAACTCCCAGCTGATGTCAAGCTCGAGTTCGCGACCTTCTTGCGAGAACAAGGATGTCTTCGTGTGGACACACACCGACATGCTGGGGATAGACCCCAAAATAATGGTGCACTACCTCAATGATGACAAAAGAATAATCGAGAGGGTACAACCGAGAAGAGCGTTTAGCGAGGAGAAGTACTTGGCCATTAGGGAGGAAGTTGATAAAATCTTCGCCGCCGGTTTCATTCGAGAGGTGGAACACCCCAAATGGGTATCAAATGTGGTCATGGTGAAAAAACCAAACGGGAAATGGCGGATTTGTATCGATTATAAGGATCTTAATAAGGCCTGCCCGAAGGACAGCTTTCCCCTCCCAAGAATCGAGCAACTCGTGGACGCGACCGCGAGCCACGAGTTATTGAGCTTCATGGATGCATACTCAGGTACAACCAGATCGGAATGCACGTAGATGACTAAATCAAGATGATATTCGTCACCAATCGCGGCCTATATTGCTATAAAGTCATGTCGTTCGGCCTATAGAACGTAGGCGCAACTTACCAACCGTTGGTGAATAGAATGTTCGCCGCCTAGATCAGCGAAACCATGGAGGTATACATGGACAACATGCTCGTCAAAAGTTTGAAGATCGGAGACCATGTTCAAGACTTGAAAGAAATGTTCGCGATCTTGCGACGGTACAAGATGAAGCTCAACCCCAATAAATGTGCATTTGGGGTCGAGTCGGAGAAAGTTCCTTGTATACATGTTGAGCAAGCGAGGGATCGAGGTGAATCCTGAAAAAATCAAGGTGGTCTTAGAATTGAGATCACCGAAAAAGGGGAAAGAAGTTCAAGGGTTGGACAACAAGATCGCGGCCTTAACGAGGTTTGTATCAAAGGAAACCGACAAATGCCAACCTTTCTTTAAAGCCCTAAAGAAGAAGGACGGGTTTGAGTGGACTGAAGAGTGCGATAAGGCATTTAGAGACATGAAGACGTACTTCGCCTCACCTCCGTTCCTCTCGTTACCTAAAGGCGGCGAGCCATTACTACTATACCCAGTTGTGTCCGAGAGGGCCACTAGTGTGGTCCTCATACGAGAGGAAGATCGGGTGCAATGGCCCGTCTATTACGTAAGTAAAGCACTCTTCGACACTGAGAAACACCATCTAGGAGATTGAAAAGCTATCCCTCGCCTTGGTCATGAGCGAATGAAAGCTACGATCGTACTTTCAAGAGCATCAGATCGTTGTGCTTACAGGGTACCCAATAGAGAAGGCGTTGCAAAGAGGGTCCTCAACGAGGATGGCAATGTTGTCGCAAGAGCTAAGCGAATATGGGATCACATTCCAACCTAGGACAGCGATAAAAGGGCAAGCCCTCGCCGATTTTGTGTTGGAATTCTCATACATGCCTCGATTAGAAGATGGAACAGAAGCAGCGAGGAAGGAAGATGACGTGCGAGAGCCGTCAAAGAAGAGGGAAGTCGGCCCGATTGGGCCAATATGGAATCTACATGTGGATGGCGCGTTGAACGCTCAAGGAGCTGGCACCGGGGTGGTGTTGACGAATCCCGATGGGGAAGTTTGACGATACACGTTATGATTCAAGTTCAAGACTTCCAACAATGAGGCCGAATACGAAGCCTTGATCGTAGGGCTGTAGCTGGCACAAAGGTTGGGAATCGGGAACATTCGCATTCACTGCGATTCGTAGCTTATCGCAAACCAAGTGAAGGGCGACTACGTAGCCAAAGAGCCCAATATGATCGCATACCTCATAAAGATACTGAGTAACCTTGAGGCTATCTCCTGGTTCGAAGTCGTACAAGTCCCACGTGAAGAGAATGCCGAGGCCGATGCACTAGCGCAACTCGCATCGGGGATAGATGAAGGAGAAGAAGGGAGAAGGGAGTGTTCCCATTGAAATTCTGACATGACCTTACATCTCAAGAGATGACGTAGGGGCCGTTGGAGAAGTGTTCCCACCGCCATCGTGGACGACCCCGCTAGTGGAGTAAATCTCAAAAGGGATTCTCCCCGAAGATCGAGACGAGGCGAAGAAGTTAAAAAGCCTGGCGTCAAAATACACAATGCGAGGAGATATCCTCTACGAGCGAGGTTATTCGATGCCACTACTGCGGTGCCTTCGCGAGAGCGAAGCCGGGAAGGCCATGCACAACGTACACAAAGGATTGTGCGGGAATCATATAGAAGGACAATCCCTCGCACTAAAGCTCCTCGGATTAAGATACTTCTAGCCGACCTTGAGAAAGGACGCGCACGAGTGAGAAAGTGCGACAAGTTTCAAAGGTTCGCCCACGTCCCACGGAAACCCCCCGCACCCCTCTGCCTGATCGTTGTTCCACGACCATTCGCAAAATGGGGAATCGCCATAATCGGCGAGTTGCCCACGGCCCCGCGACAATTCAAATATTCCATAGTGGCCATCGACTATTTCACCAAGTGGGTGGAAGCGGAGCCATTAGCCAATATTATATAGGCGAACACTACGAACTTTATCTTGAAGAACATAGTGTGCCGCCATGGCATCTCAGCCTCGATCGTGACAGACAACGGGAAGCAGTTCGATAACGGCCGCCAACATTTGCAACTAGGTCATAATCAGCAAGACATTGTCCTCTCCTCGACATCCACAAGCCAACGGCCAAGGGGAAGCGGTGAACCATACGATCATGGAAAACTTAAAAAAGAGGCTAGAGGATAAGAAGGGCGCGTGGGCTGACGAGCTCCCGTTCGTCCTATGGGCATACCGCACGACTGCTTGGAATGCGACAAGAGAGACCCCGTTCGCTCTTTCATACGGGGTAGAAGCCGTTGTGCCCATCGAGACAGAACACCCAACTTTTTGCATGGAGTCATTTGAGGAAGAAGGCAATGACAAAGCCCTAAGAATGGAGCTCGACCTAATCCATGAGAAGAGGAAAGACGCCTTAACTTGCCTAGCCAAACAGAAAAGGAAAGATCGAAAGGTATTACAACTCGAAGGTCAAGCTTCGAAGATTTGCAGATGGGAGCCTTGTTCTGAGAAGGGTGTTCCGAAACACAAAGGTGAAAGGCGTCGGAGTCCTAGGACCCACTTGGGAAGGGCCGTATCGAGTACGAAGAGCCATTCACAAAGGCACATACGAGCTTGAGAACATGGAGTGTCACGACCCGCGACCTCTCGTCGCCGGTTCACCAGCCGCGACAGTGGATTATGTCACAGATCACATATAAAGATATATCATATTAAACAGATACAAAATTAAATAAACATAATAACCATAATACTTATATTAAACATAATACGATAATACATAAGTATTATAAGTGGTTATATGAAAAACCCGGGTAAATTTTTCGCGGTTTAAGTTTAGGAATTAAAGCCTTATAGCGAGTCTTATTTGTACACAAGCTCCCGAATTTTAAGTATATATACAAGGGATATTTTGGGGAGCATAGTTTAAACAGAGTTTTACAAAATACTAATATATAGTAATTTGTTCCCGGGTGAGTTCCTATTAGCCCAAAGGTCAAGAGATACACGTCCGGTTTTCGTCTTTAGTTCTGTTATTCACACGCCACCTTGCCCTTCTCTACATTACCAAGGGTCATAAAACTATGAGTCGATTGACTCAGTAAGTGGGAGTCTAACTTAGAAAATAAAGCGACTAATGCCGTATGATAACATGTGACGTGCAAACAAGCACATAAGAATGCATTGATGCGATTCTAACTAGTTCTATAGCATGACAGATGTGTGCACACTCTAACTAGTACTTGTCGTCTTTAAGGTTACACACATCCCCCGCTGTAACCTCTAGAACGATAAGAAACCAGCTTTAGACTTCGAGCAGCAGTCGTCTGGCGGCCTAAGAATTTTAACGTCTATCTAGGATTCACTAATGGTACCACTTCATTCAACGTCGGCGCAACCCCCAGGCCCACATAGCCCGTCAAGGTGCATTCTTTAGGCCTTCATAGCCTGGAAACAAGGTCGGGTACGACTCTTGATCGACTCCCCGAGATATGAGTACTCAGCGCCATCCCTTAGGCCCTCATAGCTCATCAGGGTTCATTTCCTTTTGGTACCATCGACACATCAATTTTTTAGGGTTCGGGTACTCTACAGCACTCAGAGTACACACCTATGCTACTTACAGGAGAGCGACCCGGGTTAAATCCCGAAAGAATTATGGTTTCCCTTTCATGCTCGTTAAGGGTTTTAGATTGAAGACTCAGGACGTGACTCTCGGTACTTTTGAGAGTCCAACATGCTCTCCTGTCACCTCAGATCTAGCCAAACTCTATGGTTAGAAGAGGGATTTAACTACAACAAAGTAGCAACGTGGCTGGTTCAAGTTACCATTTGACCCTATGGGTATAACCCAACTAAATTTTCCATAAAGAGTGACCGAAGCCTTAATCTTTGGTGTTTGTGTCTTTTAAGGCTTTTCCTACTCTTTATTATTATTATGTAAATGCACGTAAACAAGATTATTCCCTTGGTAAGTAGTCGACTTATATCTCCACACGTACCTAAAATAGTGCGACAGAAAGTTCAACGCCTTCCAGTGATGTCTTGCTTTTCACGTTCTCTGAGATACTTGACACTTGTCGAAACGTCGAAAGAACTAGCATCCGAGGTTGGAAGTCCGTTAGTTATTGGATACGAGATTACTTGAAGAAGATAGGATTCGCTGTCGGGAAAAGGTTGAGTCGGTTCGGAATTCGAGAATTCAATTTATTATTCTCCGTTTTATCGGAAGTTAAACTTATTTAAGACCCACGATTCTCATATCGAAAATGATACGAAATAAAATTCAACAATATAATTATGAGTCTTAAATAATTTAATTAATACGAATCAAAATAACCGAGAATTCCAAAACGAATAGTTGAATTAATTTCATAAACGTTTTTTTTAAATAAATAATCACAAATTATTTATTTAAATAAAGGAAAAAACTACCTAATGAAATTTACGCTTTAATTTCGAGAATATTTAAACGCTATAAGCGATTAAAAGACTCACGAGCTAATCGATCTTTGACTTCGGTAGCTCTTTTCTCGAACTTCAAATTCCGACTTCGTCGCCTTTGACTCTTCCGATTCCTGCTTGTCCGATTAAATCTGTAATTAAGTCGTGGAAATCCGATCACGAGTCAATTCCTTAAATTCCAAACTCATATGAATTCCGAAATCAAAATCCGACATCTCGACCCAAAACAAACCGAACCCAACAAGTCAAACAAACTCAATGCGAATCCAACCTAACCACAACGTCCTAAACCAATAGAAATCACAAAAATCATTCTTCCGAGGGTCATATATCACGTCACAAAACACAAACGGTCAAAACTTGCTCACACGCCCAAAAGAACCACTCGGCAAAGAACGTGTCATAACTTCCGCTACACAACCTGAAATCCAACGATTCTAATATCAGAATAAAACTAACATCCACATCTTTCTAATAAGATATCACAAGCCAATTTTGGACTCAGGAAGCTAACTCAAAAGCATCCCACAAATATCAGCTTACAATTCGCCATTCCCAGTTTTTTCCAGTTTCGAAAAACCAAATTGAAAAATTCATATCTCATTCAATTCTTAACGGATTTACACGTTCTTAATGTTTTAGAAACCTCATGACATCTATTATCCAGGAAAAATATCAACAAATGTAAATCAAATCGGTAGTGAACTGTCCACGTCAATTTACACAGGCTGTTCAAACCGTAAAAATCCGGCGAAAATCCAAATCATTCCCAATCTCAAGACCGAGTATAAAACAACCCAACACTCATCAATTTAATCCCAGAATCACAAAGCCCCAAATTCTCATATGAACCCTAGAAATTTCGAGTTCAAAATTGGGGTTTATCCCAATTCCCTTGATCTTATGATGGCCGAGACAAATTAAGGATGGAATTCATCCAGTTTCCTCGTCAATTCTAGTCGGGACTCCTGAAACTCACGGCTAAGGGAGAGGGAGATGAGTTAGGGTTTTGGTTCAAAAAATCCTTTTGGTATTCCAGAGAAGAAGTTGGAATTCAACTCCGCTCTTACCTCTGACACTACCTCCAGTGCTTTCCTCTCGGTTCGACGTCCTTGACCAGCTTGTCGAGGTCGTTTCTCTTCGGTTGGAGCGCGCGTGTGGTGGTTGTGGGTCGCAGAGGGACTGAGTTGAGTAAAGGCGAAGAAGATGAGATGAGATGAGGTTGGTGACAAGGATCGGCCGATGTTTTTGATGATGTTCTTTGAATTTTTTTTTCTTCTTTCCTTTCTTTCTTTCTTTCTTTCTTTCCTGGTTGTGTGCTAAGTTAGCTGGCCGAGTGATATACATCACTTAGAAGATGTTTCCAGACTATGATGATGTGGCAAGGATAAGAACAAGTGTTAAAGTTCCCTAAATTCACATTTGACCATCTTTTCTCATTTTTTATTTCAAATGGGTCCAGAACACATTACAATTAAGTCCTTGCTTAATCCTTGTAGCACATAATTCCTTTTTTTTTCTCGAGAGATGGAAAATATAAAGAGAAAATTAGTCCAATAATTTTTTTCCGAATTTCTTCAACGTAGAAATTAATTAAGATCGTTAGAATTTATTTTCACTTCCACAATCCTTCTTAAATTCGTGAAAATATTCTAAAACCTTATCGACCTTAATATCCTTAATTTTCCATTCTCGATAGTTTTCTCGTTCCTTCAAGAAATTCCTTTATATTATTCTTGTGATTCTCATGCACTCCAATTTTTCAACGCTCAAGTACCTTCAAAATCCTTTTGTTGACTTTATTTATTTATTCAAATTCACAAGTCGAGCGCTACAAAAATTTGTACATTACATGGAGGGCCAAGTCTTCACCAATCGGTGGAATGCCGAGCATTTGAGGCAATATTAACAATAGAAGGATAATCGGCGTCAACGACCTCCCTTCGATTTTTTTTCTTGTTATTTCTTCATTTTGGGTTTCGTTTTTATTTTCTCAGAAGGCCAAGTGCCAAGACAATTATGTTACAACTTTACGATTTGCAATGGAAAGTTGTATTTCGCTCTTAAAAGTGTTGTTGCATATCTCGAATATTGTAGTTTCCAGGCTTTGCCCAACAAACCAGAGAAACTTGGGGGCCTAATGGGGACGATGCAAAGATCTCACAAAAAAGAAAAAATGCGATCAACGCACTATGGTGGCACGCTCGCCAAGGGATCAAGTCAACAAGGGACTCAGCTCGGCAGCGCAACACAAATATCGATAGGTAATGCAACCGCCGAGAAGTCAAGTCCACAAGAGGCATAATCGGACGCATGGCGATGAATGCTGGTAGTCGCCATGCCTCCGAGGGATCTCCGCGCTCACCGCCCAACCAAACAATCCGTAAGCCGATATGCCATCGGGCACATCGGGTTCAAGGCAACACTCAGCCCTAGATCAGGCGACTCGTAAGCCGATAGACCATCGGGCACGTTGGGTTCAAGGCAACACTCACCGCCCGATCAAGCAACTCGTAAGCTGATAGACCATCGGGCACGCCGGATTCAAGGAAACACTCGCCACCCGATCAAGCGACTTGTAAGCTGATAGGCCATCGGGCACACCGGGTTTAAGGCTGCGCTCGCTGCCTGATCAAGCGACTCGTAAGGCGATAGGCCATCGAGCACGCCGGGTTCAAAGCATGCGTCTGCGGGCCGAACAACTGGATCGGCCAGCGTCCACAGGAAAATAATCAAAGGCTTATGCTCACACGCAACTTACATGCCAAAGAGCCGCGTTCGCAGAGATGAGTAGCAGGCTTGCCGCCCGATGGGACAAGTCGTGCACCGATAGGTAGCCGACCATTTCGGGTTCATGGCTCGCGTCCGCAGGGTAGGGTGAACAACTGGCTCAGCCAGCGTCCACGGGAAACAGAGTCACTCGATGTGATAACTACTCACGGTCAAAGGCCTCTCACGCAAATCAGTCGGACCCCTGACATCACATCGAGAAAATAAGATGCGCATACAACCCAAGAAAGCTCGAAGTCGAGAAAGATAAAGCAAAGTAGAATGAATCCAAAATGATGCAATAAGCGCGAAACGGAGGCGCATAATCCATGACAAGAATCCAACAAAGGAAATGAAGAAAAGGCACTAAACATGTGTGCAAGAAAAAAAAACTGAAATAAGAAACTACTCGGACCCGAAGTCCACGCGCTCCTCATCCACCTCCAACAACGGCGTATTCGGGCGCTTGAGAAAGTTTGTGACGGATGAGTGGGCGAGCTCAGAGGGATGAGGGTCGGTCGGCCTGCCAGGGCATGTCACATCATCGAGGGTGGGAAACATGGTGTCAAAAAAGGAGAAGGTGGTCCCCAACGAGGTATTTTCCTCCGCCGTCGCATTCCGCACCCGGAACGCGGCCGCGTGGCGAGCCTTGCATAAAGCGACGTCCCAGTTCTCCTCTATTTGGACCTTCGCTTGTGCGACCTCGTCTCGATCATTGAGAACCACCTACATCTCCCTGAGCTAGGAGTCGTTCTCCTCCTCCGCCTTCACGCGCGCGGCCTCACTCTCGCTAAGTTGAGTGCGCATAACCCGCAAATCCTCCACAAGGGTCGTGGCTCGCGCCTCAAATTCCTCGACTTCCCTCAAGAACGCCTGAGTGAACTCCTCGACCGTCGCACCAGCAGCCTTCTCATCCTTTAACTTCGACCTCGCGAGGGCGGCGTCCTCACGAGCCTTCTTCATCTCTGCCTCGAGATCCGTGAACTCTTGGGTCGACCGCTCTCCCTCCAATGCCTTTGCATGCTCCGCCTCGATGCGATCCATCTCCTCCCTCATGAGACGCCATGAGGGTCTGACTTTCAGCTCTTTTTTAGTCTTACTCGTTCGGACAAAGAGGGTCTGACTTTGAGCTAGTCGATTCTAAAAATCGACGTCGATTTTGGTGGACATATTCTCTATCCATTAAATAAGGAAATATGATATTTTTCTATTTGTAAAATTAAATATTTATCGTGAAATTAGTTATTTATTGTTGGATCAATGAAATTTGAATCCGGAATTTGCTCCTATTAGAACAATTTCGTGGTGTCACGAAGTGAACTGAGTCTGCCGACGCATGTCGTCGACGATGCGTTGCCCCCGCCCATGCCACACAAGCATCTGCAACAAAGAGACAATTAGCACTTACGGACAACAAAAAAGAAGAAAGTAAGGCATACCTTCATCGCGTCACAGATCCCTTGCTGAAAGAACTCCGTATCGTCAACCACAACGAGTTCCTTGAAGTTCTTCAAAGAAGACTCATGGACCCCACGGAAAGCCAGTTCCCTTATCTCGGCCGCCTCCGCAAGAAGCAGCGATTCGGTGCCACCGGTAGTTGACGCGTCATAAAGCACCGAGGGCTTAATGGAGCATTGCACGTCAAAGACGAAGTGGGACGCCTCTTCGGAGGGCGCTCACTACGCTCTTCTTGGGAATGACTCCTCGCTCGAGTCTTCTCTTGCTGCTCGGCCACTCCCGCCCGAGCCGTGGCCAACACGTCAATCAGAGGGTGAGGTCGTGGCGATCTGGCATGAGAGCGCTCGCCGGTCGACTTATGTGCACAAGGAAAACAAAGCTAAGCAAACACATAATAAGAAAGAGGCGAAAGATTAAGAAAAGTAGCATGTAAAAACTATGCTTTATACTGCCCACGTCCTCAGGAACGGTGCCAAAATCCCCCTCCTAGGGCTCCGACTCCGAGTGCTCGCTTTGGCGGGAACAGGGCTGAGGAGGAGGAGGCGCACCACAAACAAACCATCTGGTGGTCATTATCAAGTCCGGTGACTCAAAGACGGAGGCCTGTCGCCTAGAACTCGAGAGCCTCATGACTAGCATCCCGAGCTCGGTATCGTCCACATCTTCGTCGCTCGAGAAGTCCGCCGCACTCCCAAAAGTGAAGGGGGGCGCTCGAAGGCATTCACAGAAACCCATACCCAAGGGTATCGGGACTTCGTCGTCGCTTGTGTGACAATGGCAAATTGCTTACGATGACAGATCGTGTAGAAGCCCGGCTTCCCAGGGACAGTGTAGACAGCCACGAGTTTCCTCATATCCTCCAAAGTAATGTCTCCGCCCGTCTCCATGTGAAGCATCATATGGCAAGCGGCCACGATCTGATAAAAAGATGGAGACATCTGGATCGGATGAATACCGAGGCAGACTAAAAGGACCTGAATGATCGGCTAGAAAGGCAACCGGAGACCACTGCGAAGGCTCGCCAGGTGTACATCGGCAAACCCCTCTTGAGGCTGCGTAGGATAATCCTCGGCTAGCAGGCGCAATAGTTCGATGTCCTATGGAATCCCGAATTCACCGCTCAAGGCCCAATAAGAACTAACTCGAACGGTTCTCGAGACGTCAACTCTCGATAAGTCGCGTCACTCGCGCATGGCCGAGGCGCCCGTCGGGAATGCACGCATACGCTCCTCGTCCTCTCGGGCGGTCAAACCTCTGGGGCAGTCAAAAGGCATCGCGCATCATCTCCTCGATGGCCTCGCACTCGATGTCCGATACGGGCAAGAGCGGCCCACCATGGCCGGCACCGGGCCAGGATTGCCCTCAACTGAAAGGGTCCAACCGGACGCGTCCAGCTCGGTGAGATCACCTGGACCGCCTCTCCCTCGTGCGCCTGGCTCACCCTCGCCCGGTCGGGCTCGGTCTGGCATATCCAGCCTGGCTCGCTCGGTCGGGCTCCCTCGGTCACCTCACCCCTTCCCCCTGGGCCGCCTACACCTGGACAGGCCCAGTCAGGCACGCCCAGTAGCCCCTAGGCCGGTGTTGGTCCCGGATCTCCTTGCGGACGGTTGCGCGACTAGTCCTCGCCCAGACGGGCCCGCCCTAGCGTGCCAAGCGGCACCTGGGCCGCCGCTGGGCTTAGCTTACCCGTGCTTGGTCGCGCGGATCAACCAGGCTACCCCTGCCTAGATTGGCTAGGCCTAGTGCACCCAGCAGCCCTAGGGTTGGCGTTGGGCTCGGGCCGTCACACTCCTCGCCCAAATGGGCCCAGCCCGGTGCACCCAGCAGTTCTAGAGTTAGCACCAGGCTGACTCCTGCCGGCTTGCCAAACTGGCCCTCGTCGGACGAAGCCCAGCGGCCGGCGTCGACCATGCCTCCGACGGCACCGACCTGATCCCGGACCACCGGCGTGGACCCGTGCGCAGTAACGCCTCCACCAGCTCATACTCGTGCACAGCGACGCACCCGGCCACGTGCGCATCAACGCCTCTTCAGCACTCCTGCACGCCGATACCCCCGATGGCCCTGGCTTACTATAGGGCCCGATCGGCCGCGCCGCCGGTCACGCCGGGCGAGGCCTAATCGGCCGGAGAAACACCACCCGAATCTAACACCTTGACATGAAGGATAGACTTACTTTGATTTCCGGCGAGTGCGTCGTCCCCTGCCCCAATCATAGCCGTCGCAGTCGCTGGTGCCTCGCCACTATCCATCCAAGCATTCACGGCTGACAGGTCATCTTTGCCGATAGCCATCACTCGTGTCGTAGGAGTACCGAACCCCAAAGTGGAAAATTGAAGGTGTGAAATCAGGACTATGAGTTTTCCGACTCAATTTGCAATTCAAAAGAAAACTCGGGGGGCTAATGTTGTCGGTCCGTCTCAAGGCGACATGCATAAAATACTCGTTAGATACTCACCGCTACAGGGCCGAACGTCCCAACCGTTACGACGAGAAGCCCCAGAACGGCCTGCCAGTCGCGCCTCGGCCAGTCGGCCAGTCGTGCCTTAGCCGCTCGGCCACTCCGATACTTGGCCACTCACGCCTCGACCAGCTGGCCAGTCAGTCACTCGGCCCCTCGGCCAGTCGACCACTCGGACAGCTGGCCACTCGGCCATTCAGCCTCTAAGGCGCCTTTGAGCTCTATAAATAAGGAACATGGCCTTCACCAAAAGGTCACCAATTTCACCTCGTGCTTGAGTACCGAGACGCTGAAGAATTCATTATTCACTCGTTTCACTCAACACGAGCGACAAATCTCTAAACACCTCTACACTCCACCTCAATCCTCCGAATGTTGGGCGTCGGAGTGGTAAATAGAGGTACCCTCTCTGTTTCCCCGTTGTAATTCAGGTGTGTTCTACTTGTTTCAGGTGTTCCGACGAATGCAAAGACGAATCCATGCTAAGGGACGACTTGGGATACCAAGTCCAATACGCTCAAGCCCAAACACAACTACTCGGTTTGACCTTTGGTATAACAATTTGAGGAATTAAATCGTTGTCCAAAAGTGAGCGACAACAAGTACCTTGAGACAGAGCTAATAGTTTGTTCTTCCTATCACGTATGATTTGGATTCCAACAACAAAATCCCCATTTCCCAAATCCTTCATTTGGAATTGCTTTGCCAGCCATGCTTTTATGCCATACATGATCTCAATATCACTTCCTATCATTAGGATGTCGTCTACATAAAGAACTAAAAAACCACTACCTTTCCCTTTGAGTACTTGTAAACGCAAGGCTCGGAAAGGTTTTGTTCGAAACCATAGGTCTTGATAGCCTCATCAAACCTTTGGTTCCAGAATCTAGACGCTTGCTTAAGTCCATAAATGGACTTCAATAATTTGCAAACATTGTGCTCTTGACCCTTTTGTATGAATCCATTTGGTTGAGCCATTTAGATTTGTTCTTCCAGATAGCCATCCAAGAATGCTGTCTTTGCGTCCATTTTCCAAATCTCATAATCATAATGAGCGGCAATGGCCAATAGAACTCTGATGGATTTAAACATGGTTACCGAAGAGAAGGTTTCGTAGTAGTCGATTCCTTCTCTTTGGGTGAAACCCTTAGCAACAAGTCTAGCCATAGGTTTCGACTTGTCCATCAACTCATTTCCTTCTCTTGTATATCCACTTACACCCAATCGGTCTAGTTTGTTCTGGTGCATCTACAAGAGTCTAGAATGAGTTTGAGTGCATAGACTCTATATCTTGATTCATGGCTTCTAGCCATTTATCTTTGTCCAAGTCGACCATTGCATCTTTAAATGATGCGGGGTCATCATCGCTCGCATTCAATGCAACAACGTTTACTTCAAAGCCAAGATATCGGTCAGGCTCTCTAGAGACACTCCCACTATGACGAGGCAATGTATCACTTCGACCAACATTTGTGTTTTCTTCTTCATCTCCCACTCTCACAACAGTTGTAGGTAGAGATGGTTCCCCTTAGATGTTAGTCTTTGGGGTTGGTCTAATCGTTTCCTCGAGTACTATTGTACTACGAGGCTTATGTGATTTAACATAATCATTTTCAAGAAAAGTAGCATGAGTAGAGACGAAGGTTTTCTTATCCATAGATCATAGAATATACCTCCTCTAGTCCCTTCCGGATAACTAACAAAGAAAGATAAGTTTGTTTTTTGTTCCAATTTACTCGCCTTCTTTTTCAAGACGTGAGCGGGATAACCCTATATGCAAAAGTGACGCAAGCTAGGATTAGCTCCGTTCCATAGTTCCAATGGGGTTTTGGATATCGATTTAGAAGGAACATGGTTTATGATAAATACAGCATTTTGCAACGCATATCCCCAGAAAGGTTGAAAGTGAAGAATAGCTAATCATGGATCTAACCATGTCTAATAGAGTTCTACTTCTCCTTTCAACAACACCAATTTGTTGTGGGTTACCAGGAGCCGATAATTGCAACATAATCCCATGTTCAAGCAAATAATCAGTGAACTCAGTATCTAAGAACTCACCTCCCCGATCAGATCGAAAGGGCTTAATAGTTTTACCTAACTGGTTTTCAACACTGGCACGAAATTCTTTGAACTTGCCAAAAGTTTCAAATTTTCAATGCATTAGGTAAATGAAACCATATGTAGAATAATCATCAGTGGAAGTGACAAAGTATTCAACCGCCTCTCGTAGCTTCACTCATCACTATTCAGAAGTCAGAGTGAACTAGTTGCAGAGGTTTTGTGGCTCTTAGTCCTTTGCCAGAGAAAGATCTCTTGGTCATCTTTCCTTCAATACATGATTCACAAACAGGTAGAGTTCCCATTTTAAGGTGTTTCAACGGCCCAAGCCTTGAAACCTCTCTAGCCTGTTTATATTAATGTGTCAAAGTCTTAAGTGCCATAAATATGTTTCATCGTCATTGGATACCTTTAATCTTTTATTAGATGTATGTTTAGCTACCTTAAACATCTCAACATTAAAAGCAAATTTATTTTCAGGGGATATCACATATAAACCATTGTATAAATGAGCATTACATATAATTCTTCCATCATGAGAAATACTAATTGCATTTTCATTCATTGACAAAGAATAAGGTTTCTACAAAAACCAAGAATAAAATAAACTAAATCAATTATCAAAAATTTATTTCCAAATTGGAGCCGAACTACTCAAAGCTTTAGCTGTGACGGACTCTCCGTTCCCCACTCTAAGCTGTAGTTCATTTACATTCAGTTCCTCCCAGGAATTAACACCTGTAAAGATGTACAAACATTATTCGTAGTCCCCAAATCACCAATCCAAGACTAGAATGAATCACCAGCATAAAATGCCTAAATACATGGATGTTTGTGGATGGGACAATACCTCCACAAGACTCTGGGTACAAGTCTATTACTTCGTCATCATCATCAGAGATGTAAATTACCAAAGGCTCTCCCACTGCGAGAACATTCTCCACGGGTTGTCTTATCGAAGAGTAATAATGAGATGGGATTGCCACAACAACAGAGTGCAATCTATAAAGGAGCTTGTCCTTTACTAAACCATCACGCTAGGCTAGAAGTTCAACTTGGAACTTCTTCATGACATACTTTGGGTCCAAACCACAAAAGTACTCTTTAAAGCCGGCGTACTCCTTGACAAGGGATTCAAGAATGATCTCGACCCGAGTAGCTTCAATAATCTCAATGCCTAAGAAGTCGATTAAATTCAATCTATCGGTCATCGACTTCATGTGTTCGATGGCACATTCTCCGCTCCTCATCTTAGTATCCAATATTTCTTTTAACAAGGAATACTATGAAGTCATGCTGAAATTTAATAAAATACAAGTACATAAATAATTATTCGAAAAGAAAAACATTCATCATAAAGGTTTTGGAAATAAAAACATAATGCAACAAGCACGAGAAAAATACTAATATCTAAAAAGACCCAGTTTTTATATTCCATGGAAATTCACCAATAGTCATAGTTCGTTTCACTAAGGTGAGGTAACGGAGTGCACCTAGCAAAAATGAGGAGCATGTCAGATTAATAAAGCAACCGTGGTTCATGGACATTCGTAACTATGCTTTACTAACTACTAGTTTATATGAATCTTTGGCCATATGAGAAAACCACCGGTCATCTCACAATTGAGTCGACCCAACATTTCAGCAGACAAAACTTAGCTCGTGTGTCCTAGGGAAGCCTAGGTCAGACACGAGATCCACTTCTCCATCTTTCGTCAAAAACACATCCTTGGTATTGGAATGCACATACACCTTACGAAGGGAATGGACCACCATGTCTAAAAGTCCGTCAGTCACAAGGCGAGCAAGACCACCCTCACGGTGTCTTGTTAATGTTGGAGGCCTTACATACACAATATACTTATAGTATTTTAATTTTCCTCGCATTAACATTAATCTAGGTGATCCACTTGAGTTAACTAAATCGTATTAAAAACTCGAGTGTTTCTAAGCTACCCTTCAAAACAAAAGTTTTGATATAGCGTACTTATTAGGAAATTCGTGATATCTAGTCTTGATTATCCTAATTGTTTTCCTTCATGGAAAAGCTTCGAGTTGCGAGGGAAGACATCGTCTTTTATTAACCCCCTAGCTTAGCCTCTTATCGGCTTGGTGACAAAGCTTTCAGATCCGTTCAACTCATTCATTAATTAACTATCCTAATCCAATTTGATAACTTTAATAAATAAAAGCCCATGATAACCCACGACACAAGTTCCAAGTTATATCAGGAATGGCAAAGCAATTAAATAAACAAGCAAAGCAAGCATGGTTTGATTTGGTTTGATTGTATCATGTTTGACTCTTAATAAACAAAACAAGATGAACCCAATATCATATTTGTTCATGGATAAGTTATGGGCCCATATCAATGTCCCATTGGAAAATAAATCAATATCAAATTATTTATTTTTACAAAAAAACGTTTTTTATAAAGTGGGCCCGTGGGCCCACTTGGCATCCGGGCCCAAGCCCAGACTATCCTCGAGTCCACCCGCCATTGTGGGACTCGACCCTAGTGGTCGGGCCGTGTGCTAGGTGGGCCACACGGCCGCAGAGGCGCGGCAGCAGAGGGGGGCAGACGGGTTGTCCGCCCCTTTTGGTCATCGGCCATGGAGGCCATCCTTTGGTCCTTCACTTCTCCTCGTTGTGGGTACGTCTCTCGCCGATCATTTTGATCAAGAACATCGCTCATCGGATTAAAACAATAATTATAAACTTTACAAAAAAAACCTATACCCTTTGAATTTCGGGTTTAACATAAAATCTAGAAAAGCGAGAATCAAATATTCTACGATCAACCCCGAATGCCAATTCACGTAATCATATATTGAATTGCATGAAAAACATAATCTAAATATTTTTCATTCAAACTATTTAAATTAATCACATTAACGAATAAATTAATAACGTAAATCAACTAGCTCTGATACCACTTCTGGGTGATTATTGCACCTTGATAGCCATATTAAGTGCGAAAAAGATTAATTATACTAACAAGAGCTAATTTATATTATGGTTATCTAACAAGATCTAGATTTACTTATTAATTATTCACGAAAGCAATATCAAGCAACCAATAAGAGCTAGGTTCAAAGATTCAGTAATACTTACATGTTTTGGATCAGCTACTGAATCTTCAAGCTTTCACTCCTCCATCTTCAGTCTTAGAAGACTATCTTCAAGGTTTTAGCTCCTTCTTCAAGCTTTAGCTTCGATACTCTGAACTCATCTATGATGACACCGTAATCTTCCGAAACATAATCTCCGAGACGAATAAGAAAGATGATTGGACACAATCTTTATCTTACTACGATCTACAACGAGGTGTTTAGATCGCACCGTGTTTATGGGATTGGAATCCCGGAGTTCCAAGAGGGGGAGAGGGAGAGTCTGCCGAGGGAGAGAGAAGCTCTCTTGGTCGAAATTTCTAATGCACAGAAGTGTGTTTTTCTCTTCTCATGAACTCCCTATTTATAGTAGTGGAAAAGATATATTTTCGGTAGTTTCCGAAATATATTATTTTCTTTTATTATGTTCACACTAGTGAATCTAAGCTTTAGCCATTGGATCTTATCTCATGAATCCTACTTTCTCTCTTAGCCATTAGATCAATATATATGAAATGTTATTCCCTGTTTAAATAGAGAATATTTATTAAAGAGAGAATAAAGGAAATACCTTAAATATTATTCTCTCATGAAAGAGAATAAATGACAATATCTTATTTCTTTTTAAATATTATTCTCGTTAATATTCATGAGAGAGAATAAATGACAATATCTTATTTCCGTTTAAATATTATTCTCTCATGAAAGAGAATAAAAGACAATATCTTATTTCCTTTTAAATATTATTCTCATTAATATTCATGAGAGAGAATAAATGACAATATCTTATTTCCCTTTAAATATTATTCTCTCATGAAAGAGAATAAAAGACAATATCTTATTTCCTTTTAAATATCATTCTCTCCTATATTTAAACAACTAAAGAGAAAATATTGGTAATACCAATAATGGCATGGACGAATTTCTACCTCTCGGCCAAGAAGAATTTGCGCAAATCATGTGCCAAAATCTCCTAAAATTCGTGCACCTCATATTGTGCAAGGCCCAATTGCTTAAAACTCAATTAATTATTTATTTACTTGGTTCAACTATAATAAAATAAGTAATTGATTAATTATTTACTTGATCAAACAATAAATAATTAATACTACCATAAATAATTATTTAGTTATGCAAAATACCCATATTTCAGAGTTGATGCTGTCAATTACAATTACAGCTAGTGAGATTATAATAATGAAAATATTATTATTCGAAAGTTCTTATTCGCCTTTATCAGAGTTGCTACTGTCAATTACAATTACAGCTAGTATTAGAAGCTTAACAAATCCAATGAAAAGAGAAAAACTACTTTCTCTTTTCTACATCGATTTGTCTAATCTTGCTCAGACTCCACCTTGCAACCCAAGACTGAACCTTCCTTGGTACTAGAATTATTTTTACTCATCGTGACGGGTGTCCACTGGTATAGTCAGTTCGTGATTAAGATCCTCCTGGTTGTCGAGAAAAGTCAGTTATTCCATCATTTTCTTAACACCTATAAGCTCTAAGCATTATTGCTTTCTTAGCGAAAGATTCTTCTGAACATACAAACTTCGGAAGTGCGCGCAACATATCGGTTCTGGAATCAACCGTTAGGTGAGAGAACATTTACCTTCTATCAGGAAGGCTGGATTCCATATCTGTAAATCACTTCCCACTCGAACCATGTTCCGTAACACTCCCAAGACATAAGCCGTGATTAGCATGATAGTGGCCTCTTAGAGAATGAGTCGAAGAGTGCGGTAACATAATCTAGTGTCCATGATCACTTCAAGATTTAGATCAAGTCTCACTGTGACCATCATTTGTATTATCGGTTAGTGTGTCGTAACGGTCCTTAAATGACACATCTACAACCAAGATCTGTCCAGGTCGTACACTTACCACAAGTGTAGAACACTCCCACTAACTGATCAACCTTCACTTGTGTTCCACATATATGATTTCAGATTCAGCTACCTAGGCATGAACCAATCATCGACCAGTTTTAGTTCACCGCCCGAGCTTAGATGTCGCGCATGTGACTCAGTTCGATATAGAGACTATGTGTTGATTAATGTTTGATAAATCTTAATATATAAGAAATAACACTTTCGATTCGAATAATTTATAAATGTCAAAACTTTATTTTATTAATATTTCAGCGAGAATTTACAAAAGAATCTTCTCGTGGGCAAGAATTACTAACACAAAGACCCAACAGGGCAAAAAGCCCACAAGGCTAAGCTAAGGAGGCCGAGATGTAACGTGGAACAAAGACCCAACAGAGCAAAAAGATCATAAAGCTAAGCCAAAGAGACCGAGATATAATGTGGCACGGAGACCCCAAAAGGGCATGAGCCCACAACGCGATAAACTCCCCAATGCTCGTAATATAAAAGGGCATGAGCCAACTGTTGTCGGTCATTTTCGAGAAATTGGAAAAAAAAACACACATTTCCATACGGGCTTCGCCCGCCGGATCGCCTGCCAGGCCCCCGCCCATGCACGTACCGGCCAGCGCGTCGTTGCCGGGCCCTCGGCCCATGCGCGCCCAAGCACCCCTGGTCCACCAGCCTACGCGCGCCCCGCGACCTGTGCCCTGTCGGGCATGCGCGCCCCGCACCCCGTAATCTGTGCCCTGCCGGGCATGCGCGCCCCGCGCCCTTTCGTGGGCTTCCAAGAAGGTCGGCCCATGGCCTTCCCAACACTTATAAATACCCCCCCTCACTTGAGGGGGAAGACACACAACTTTCTCCACAGAGAATTTTCTTGAGAATATTTTCTCTACATTCTCTCCCCCGGCTTTGGCGTGCCTTATGCCGCCGCCCCGCGTACGCCCGGCGCCCTCGGTCGCCCTGCGCCAGTGCCCTGTGCCGTCGGCCCGTGTGCACCCGCGCCCTGCACCCCTGGCCGCGCGCGCATGTGCCCTGCGCCTTTCACCCGCACGCGCCCTGCACCCTGCGCCTTTCGCCCGCGCGCGCCCTGCGCCTTCGGCCCGCGTGCGCCCTGCGCCTTCGGCCCGTGCGCGCCCTGCGCCTTCGGCCCGCGCGCGCCCTGCGCCGTTGGCCTGCACGCACCCTGTGCCGCCGGACATGCGCACCTTGCGCCCTCGGTCTCGCGCTCTGCGCCCCGCGCAGTCGGCCCACGCGCGCCCCGTTCTCGGCCGCGCGTGCCCTACACTACCAACCGCACTCACCTTGCGCCACCAGCCACGTGCGTCTTCCACCCCCTGGCACGCGCGCCTTGTTCTGCCGACCGTGCGCGCCCTGCGCCCCCCGCCACATGCGCCTTACGCACTTGGCCATGTGCACCCCTTTCCCAGCCGCGCGCGCCCTGAGCTGCCTGCCGCGCGCGCCTTGCACTCCCGGCCGCTCGCCCCCCTCTGCCCTCAGCCATCCAGTCTGCGCGCGCCTGCGCTCTCGGTCGCTAGGCTCATGCGCGCACCTGCTCCCCCGGCCCCTTGGCCAGGCGCCCCTGCTGCCTCGGTCGGGCGTTCTTGCTGCCTCGGCCGAGCGGTCCTGCTGCCTCGTACGAGTGTCCTGCTGCCTCGGCCTGGTGCTCCTGCTGCCTCGGCCGAGTGTCTTGCTGCCTTAGCCGAGCGCTCCTGCTGCCTCGGCCGAGTGCCCTGCTGTCTCGGCCGAGTGCTCCTGCTGCCTCGGCCGAGTGCCCTGCTGCCTCGGCCGGGTGCTCTTGCTTCCTCGGGCGGGTGCTCCTGCTACCTCGGCCGAGTCCTCCTGCTGCCTCAGCCGGGTGCCCTTGCTGCCTCGGCCGATCGCCCATGCCGCCTTGGCCAAGCATCCCCAAAGCTCCGCACGCTCCGTGTGCCCTACGCCCGTCCAGGTGTCACGCCCCGCGCCCGTCCATCGGACGGACCTCAAGGGGCCCGGCCCAAGGCCTCCTCCAAAACTATAAATACCCCAAAGGCGTCCAAAAAACATCCAATATCAACCCAACACAACATTTTCTCCTCGAGAACTCTCTCGCTATCTCCTCTTCACTTGGATCTCTAGCTTGCGTCCTCTGAAGAGCTCTCCTCTCCGAACGCGCTCTTGTGACATCCCGAGAGCGCGCGGTCCTCCTCCCTCGGCACAGAAACTCAAGGACCCCCTCCACGAGAGGGAGCACGCTCCTCTTCTGCGACCCGAGTCTCTGCAGTACACAAGTTGCACGCCCTCTCCTTGGCCCTTGAGTTAGAACTCTGAGCTACGAGACAAGTGACCCCTCTAAAGTCTTCACTAGAAGCTACGAGTCTGGTCCTTCTCTAAAGCCTTGGATTCTCAATCTCGGAGCCCAAGATAGCCCCCCCCCCCCCCACACATTCATATTGAACTACGTTCTGACCTGATCTCTACAAACGGGTACGTAGGCAGCCAACCTTTGGCACGGTCATACACTCCAAAACACACCTCAAGGTCTGGAGGGTGCAACTCGGTCTACGTGTTCACATTTTTGGCCCGGGTGCGATCACTTGGTCCGGCCTTGGATCGAACCGCCATAGGTAATTAATCATTGTTCATTTTCGTGCGACAACATTTTGGCGCTAGAAGGAGGGGACTTCCCGACTTATACACCCCGAAATCCCTTCTACAAGTCGACCCATTCTTTATCGACTTGAAAAAGACATGAGTGGTCAACCACCCGTTCGTTCTGAGGGCGTGAATAACCCCGAGAAGGTGACTGGAGTGAAGAAATACTTCTTGCGTTCCCGAGCGCAAGGCGATGAGGAGTCTCTCAACGACGAGAGCCACGCTCCCTTGCCGCCTCCACCTCAGGATAGCCGGGACGACTGCATCCTCGAGATGGAGGAGAAGATCCACCAACTAAGGGTGGCCAATGCCAGGTACCACCGCTAACTAGCTAGTAAGGCGCCGATGCAAGGTGTTCCTCGCGAGGAATCCGAGGACCTCATGGACGAGGGACATGACTATGACCCCGACTATGAAGGTTTGGAGATTTCGGTAAAGATCGAGACTTCTCTCATCAAAGACGGGGAACTCCCCGTAGAGATTGAAGCCGGTCCATCGAATCCACTGTCTAAAACAAAGGCAATACCAATCTCCTCCCATGAAGAAACATCCCGACGATCAGCCCATGACCGACTCGGTCAAAGAGGAAATGTCAGGGAGGGTCCAACGACTCGGCGAGTGAGGCGTGTGGCTCGAAGTTCACGCCCCTATGCCACTGAGCCAGATCTTAGGGATCGGCTTACTGCCCAACGGAACGACCGTGGTGAAGACCTCCGAGAGAGGTTAAGTGCTTGCAGCACCAGTCAATGGGGACCCTCGCACAGCTCAAGGGTCGAATGAAAGGTGCCAGGTGATTCCTCCCGAACAGGGAGTGACCCCCTACACTAGCCTCGATGTTGTCACCATGATTCACAACCTTCGTAATGAAGTATGTGATCTGCGTGAAGGCGGCTTGGCCGGTGACACATACAAGGTCGTAGAAAAATATTCCTCGCCCTTCACTGCCCAAATCCTTGCTGAGGTGTGCCAGGAAACTTAAAACTCCCGAATCTCCCTCCCTGCAATGGTAAAACATATCCTACTTATAACACACAACATTACGAAACTTGGATGACGATGCAGGGCATCTCACCTGGGGCTCTATGCAAGGCTTTTAGTCTTACCCTCACCGGACCCGGTTTCGAGTGGTTTAAGAAGTTAAGACCAGGGAGCGTCCAATCGTTCAAAGACTTGAAGGACATGTTCCTAGCACGATTTGCTACATTGATGGTTAAAAAAAAACCAAGATGTACTTATGGTCAATCAGGCAAGAGAATAACGAGTACTTGAGATAGTATCTCACTCGGTTCACCGCGGAATCGAACAAGGTTGACCGCTTTGACGACATTGATGCAATTACAGACATCATTGAGGGCTTGCGCACTGGAGACTTCTTAAAGTTCGTCGTTGGCCGAGTGCCTTCTACGATGGCCGAGTTAATGAACCGAGCCAAGACCTTCATGGGGGTAGAAGATTACCTTGACGGCTACAGGAGCAACAACCAAAGATCCCCCCATCGGGACGAGTCTGACAACGAGCCAAACAACCCCCGCAAGATAGTGAATAAGGGAGGTCAAGCTTCCGAAAGCCGACCCCCAACATCTCAAAAGCCGCGTCTTGCAAGCAACTTCAAAGATTATTCACATTACACACCTTTGAACGCCCCGGTAGTACAAATCTACGCTATGGCACGTGATAAGTTCACCGCTCCGACTCCAATGAAAGGCGACCCCGCGGCTCGCGATCGGTCCCGTTATTGTGAGTTCCACCAGGATAATTCACATGACCACTCAATGCTTCCAACTCAAGAGGAAAATTGAGACATTAATCCAGAAAGGTGAACTCAAAGAGTTCGTTCTCCACATGATAGGTGTTGCGGTCCCCGCCAACAACAGGCCACAGCCTGAGAAGGGTAGAGGGACCAACACTAACACCGACCGTACCACGGTCGTGGCTACGGCCGATGCGCAACTACACGTCGTCACCACCATACTAGGTGGCTTGCAAGACGGGGACTCGGCCCGGCAAAGAAAAAAATTTCTCAGCGCTGCCGCTCAAGAAGGCCTTGCCGGGCAGGTTAACCTTACCTATGAGGAACCTCTGTCCGTACCACACGAGACGATACAATTCACCAACGAAGAGGCCAAGCGAGTTGTGCACCCGCATAATGTCGCAATAGTCCTTAAAGCCCAAGTGGCCAACAACCTGGTGAAGAGGGTTCTTATTGATAATGGCAATGCAGCCGATATAATCTTTAAGACCACCCTAGAGCGCATGAAGCTCGGGGGGCTCCGCCCCGTCCCGACCCAGACACCTCTGTTTAGGTTCACGGGAGAAAAGGTCATGACCGAAGGAATCATTGATTTACCGATCACCTTCGGAACTACCGGAGGAATCGAAATCGTTCACATGGTCCCCTTTCTTGTGGTCGACCAGGAGTCGCCCTACAATGTTATCATCGGGCGACCCACGTTGAACAGACTTAGGGCCATCACATCCACATACCACCTACTGGTGAAATTCCCCACTGAGGAGGGAATTGGCGTCATGGCTGGCGATCAAACCCAAGTGAGGATATGCTACATCCAAGGCGTGGATGGCAAGCCCGCTGAAAAAACGGTTAACACGATCTACCAGCTAGAAGACGACTACCCGTGTGATCAAAAGGATGCACAGCAGCTCGGGGAACTAGACCCCGGCCGACGAAATCGAGAGGTTGAAAGTTAACACCCCCGATGATCTCATTTCGATCGTTCTCGATGAAGCTAAGCCTGACCAGGTGGTGAAGATCAGTGCACAACTCCCTCTCGCCATCAAAACTCAACTCGCGTCCTTCCTTCGAAGTTTAAGGATGTCTTTGCATGGACAAATACAGACATGCCTGGTATAGACCCCGATGTGATTTTGCACTGGTTGAACGACGACAAAACAATCACCGAGAAAGTACAAGCTAGACGCGCGTTCAACCCCGAACGATACCTAGCGATAAATGATGAAGTCGAAAAGCTTCTCTCCGCCAAATTCATCCGAGAAGCCAAGTACCCCAAGTGGGTGGCCAACGTGGTCATGGTTAAAAAGCCTAATGGGAAGTGGCACATTTGTATAGATTACAAAGATCTTAACAAAACTTGCTCAAAAGATTGCTTTCCGCTCCCGCGCATCGAGCAACTGGTCGACGCCACGGCAGGACATGAGCTACTATGTTTCATGGATGCCTATTTAGGCTATAACCAGATATGAATGCACGAGCCCGATCAAATCAAGACGACCTTCGTCACTGATCGCGGCCTCTACTGCTACAAGGTCATGCCTTTTGGCCTTAAAAACGTAGTAGCTACTTACCAACGATTGGTAAACCGGATCTTCGCCGACCTAATCGGCAAGACTTTGGAAGTATACGTGGACGACATGCTCGTTAAAAGCCTACTGGCTACTAATCTTGTAGACAACCTCAAGGAGATGTTCTCAATCCTCCGCCGGTAGAAAATGAAGCTCAACCCCAACAAATACGTGTTCGGGGTCGAGTCCGGGAAGTTCCTAGGCTACATCATTAGCCGGCGAGGAATCGAAGCTAACCCTGAGAAAATCAAGGCACTCCTTGACATGAAATCTCCGCGACGTGTCAAGGAAGTCCAAAGTCTGACCGGTCGGATTGCCGCCCTCTCGCGTTTTGTGGCTAAAGCAACCGACAAGTGTCAACTGTTCTTCAAAGCTATAAAGAAGACGGACGACTTTATATGGACGGACGAGTACGAAAAGGCCTTTCAGGAAATGAAGGCCTACTTTGGGACACCTCTATTCCTCTCCAAAACGAAGGAAGGCGAGATGCTCTACGTCTACCTCGCTGTCTCCGAGCGGGCCGTAAGCACTGTGCTAATCCGCGAAGAAGATAAGGTTCAATGGCCTATCTCCTACGTGAGCAAAGCCTTACTCGACGCTGAAACACATTACACAGAGATATAGAAACTCTCTCTCGTTCTCCTCGTAGCTGCAAAAAAGCTACGTCCCTACTTCCAAGCTCACCCAATCGTCGTCTGAATAGGAACCCCATCGGTAAAGCTCTTCAAATGGGAAAATCGACTCGTATGGTGATCTGCTCCTAAGAATTGAGCGAGTACGGAATCGAGTTCCACCTGAGACCGGCAATAAAGGCTCAAGCCCTAGCCGATTTCGTGGCAGAATTCTCCTATACTCAAGACATGGGAAGAGCAGAAGATGACTCGATCGACGACTTGTCGGCTCGAAAGAGAAAGGTCGACCCTACGGGTCCCATCTGGGAAATACACATAGACTGAGCATCTAATGCCCAGGGAGCCGGCGCCAGCGTAATTTTAACAAATCCCGACTAGGAAAAGTTACGCTAGGCCCTCCACTACGGATTCCAAGCTTCTAACAACGAGGCCGAGTACGAAGCCCTCGTTGTGGGGCTAGAGCTCGCTAAAAAGCTCAACGTACAAAATTTACGAATACACTGCAACTCGTAGTTGATCGTAAATCAGGTTAAAGGCGACTACATCGCCAAAGAACCTAACATGATCGCCTACTTGGCAAAAAAAAAAATGCCAAGCTAGATGCCTTCTCTTGGTTTGAGATCATCCAGATCCCAGGAGAAGAGAACACCGAGGCTGACGCTCTAGCTCGCCTCGGATCCGGTATCACTGAAGTCGGGTTAGGAACTATCCCGGTCGAGTCTCTCTCACGACCATCCGTCTCACGTGATGAGGTTGGAACGATTGAGAGCACCACTCATCCGACCTGGATGACTCCGCTCACGGACTTCGTGCGAAGAGGGGTACTTCCCGAAGACCGCAAAGAAGCCGAAAGGCTGAAAGCCCTCGCATCTAAATATGTGCTGAGAGGCGAAGCCCTATATAAGCACGGCTACTCAACTCCACTGCTCTGATGCCTAAATAGCATTGAGTCGACCAAGGTCCTCCGCGAGATTCACGAGGGCATCTCTGGGAACCACTCCCCTGGGAGATCCACTACTACAAATTCACATTTCTGGTGCGGATAGGTATTAGGTGCGACATGTCGCACCTAAATGTCGAACCTAAGTGAATCTTAGGTGCGACATGTCGCACCAGATAGTCCTCCAATTGACTAAAAATTTCGCTGATGTTTAGTGGTATTCGGTGCGACAAAGTCGCACTGGATACCAATCTGTCGCACCGGATACTATTGGGTGCGACACATGTCGCACCTAATACCTTTAGGTGCGACACGTGTCGCACCTAATGGGTTTAAAATTTGAAACGGTCAGAAAATTCCCCCCCGAATATTTTTGGTTTTGTAATTTCATATTCGGTGCGACATTAGGTGCGACAATGTGCACCGAATATGAGTATTAGGTGCGACAAAAACGTTTTAGGGTAATTTTAATACACGAGCGTCTTCTTCCTCGCCCAAACAGCCTCTCTCTCTCTCTATCTAACTCTCTCTCTCTCTCTCTCCGACGCTCGTTCAACCTCCACCGTGACCTCCCCCGCCGCCCGTGACCCCTTCGTCGTCCTCCTCCAAGGTACGTCTATCTCTCTCTCTCTCTCTCTCTCTCTCTCTCTCTCTCCCCCCATCTCTCTTTCAATCACTCATCTCTCTCTCCATTTCCGACCAGCCCACCGTGTCCAGCCCGCCGCCCCGCCGCCGTGACCAGCCCGCCGCCCCACCGCCCCTCCACCAGCGTCGCTGCCCCACCCATCGTCAATCCATGCCACCTCGCCGCCCTGCTGCCCCACCGCCCCGCCACCCCACTACCCCACCGACCCTGCTGCCCTGTCCCACATCCAGCCCCGCCGCCCCGATACGTCTCTCTCTCTCACCTTTATCGCCATCTCACTCTGTCTCTTTGCAGGTTCGTCCCGCTCCCAACGACAAGCCCCGCTCGCCGCCTGTGAAGAGCCCGCTCGTCGACACCGACTTGCCGCAACCCATGCCCGACCCCAATCAGCGAGGCCGTCCCCCACCGCCACTGCCCGTCCTCGTCCCAGCCTCGACCCACCGCCGCTAAACCACCCCCGGCCTAGCCCCGACGTGATCAGCCTTAACCCCGACACTGTGTTACCTCTGTTGTCGCAGTTTTTCGGACAACGATTTAGGAGTCGTAGACGGTTAGACCCGAGGCCGGACCAAGTGGTCTCGTCTCGACTCGAGCGTGTCGGGCTTGGTATCCCAAGCCGTCCCTTAGCTGTAGATGATCTCTATCTCGTCCAAGCACCTGAAACGTGAACAGAAAGGTGTGAACTACAAAGGGGAAACAGAGGGGTTGCCTCTGTTTACCTCTCCGACGCTCAACATTAGCAGGATTGAGGTGGTTTGTAGAGGGTTTAGTGTTTAGAGGTCGAGACTTGAGAGAAACGAGTGAGGTACGAGTTCGACAGCGTTTCAGTACTCAAATTCGGATTACCTGGACTAGGGGAGCGGCCCCTTTATTTATAGGCGACCAAGGGGTGTTATGGGCAACCCCTTGGCCGAGAATTGTCTTGGCCCGGCCATTGGCCGAGACTGGCCCTTGGGCCGGCCAATGGCCGAGGCTATCTGGGCCGGCCATTGGCCGAGGCTGGCCCTAGGGCCGGCCAATGGCCGGGAGTAGCTTGAGTCGGCCATTGGCCGAGACTGGCCCTTGGGCCGGCCAATGGCCGAGGCTGGCCCTAGGGCCGGCCAATGGCCGGGAGTAGATTGAGTCGGCCATTGGCCGAGACTGGCCCTTGGGCCGGCCAATGGCCGAGGCTATTTGGGCCGGCCATTGGCCGAGGCTGGCCCCAGGGCCGGCCAATGGCCGGGAGCATCTTGAGTCGGCCATTGGCCGAGGCTGGCCTCTGGGCCGGCCAATGGCCGAGGCTGTTTGGGCCGGCCATTGGCCGAGGCTGGCCCTAGGGCCGGCCAATGGCCGGGAGCATCTTGGGTCGGCCATTGGCCGAGGCTGGCCTCTGGGCCGGCCAATGGCTGAGGCTGTTTGGGCCGGCCATTGGCCGAGGCTGGCCCTAGGGCCGGCCAATGGCCGGGAGCATCTTGAGTCGGCCATTGGCCGAGGCTGGCCTCTGGGCCGGCCAATGGCCGAGGCTGTTTGGGCCGGTCATACGCCGGGCGGCCGCCGGCCGGGAGCTGGCCGGACGGCACTTGGCCGGCCGGGAGCCGCCGTGCGGGCCTTGCACCGGTCGCGTGGATCTAAGCGATGCCTTAGTTCCCGTCGGTCCGAGACGGACCGACAACATTAGCCCCCCGAGTTTCCGGTCGAGCGTAGATCGAGTGGAAACTCAAAATCTACGCCTTTATACGGGTGCGGGATGAACGCTCTCGGGTTCGTGTCATGAGGAATGGCCTTCGCACGTCGCGAGGGACGGCCTTTGTGCGTCGCGAGGGGCGGCCTTTGTGCGTCGCGAGGGGCGGCCTTTGTGCGTCGCGAGGGACGACTTTTTGTTTCGGGTTGATCGTGCGTGGCTTATTTTCTCGATCCGCCAATGGGGGCGTGATCGATTAGCACAACTTTATTGTGTCGTGCGCGTCTTATTTTCTCGGCTTGTCAACGAAGGCATAACCGATTTGCACGTCTTTGTTGCGTTGTGCGCGTCTTATTTTCTCGATTTGCCAACGAAGGCATAATCGATTTGCACGTCTTCGTTGTGTTGTGCGCGTCTTACTTTTCTCGACTTGCCAACGAAGGCATAATCGATTTGCACGTCTTCGTTGTGTTGTGCGCGTCTTACTTTTCTCGACTTGCCAACGAAGGCATAATCGATTTGCACGTCTTCGTTGTGTTGTGCGCGTCTTACTTTTCTCGACTTGCCAACGAAGGCATAATCGATTTGCACGTCTTTGTTGTATTGTGCGCGTCTTACTTTTCTCGACTTGCCAACGAAGGCATAATCGATTTGCACGTCTTTTTTGTTTTATGCGCGTCTTGTTTTCTCGATTTGCCAATGAAGGCATAATCGATTTGCGCGTCTTCGTTGTTTTGTGCGCGTCTTGTTTTCTCGATTTGCCAATGAAGGCATAATCGATTTGCGCGTCTTTTTTGTTTTTTTTGTTTTTTTTGGTGAGCGAATGAGCTCTAGTTTCGTTGAGCATTGTTTCCCATTAGCCCCCCGAGTTTCGTGTGTACTCGTAGAGGAGACTAGAAATTATAATGCAACAAGGTGAAATGTAATCTAATTACCATGTAGAAATAGTCAAAAATTACATCCCTGGGCCATTGGCCTTATTGAAATTCGAGATTGTCTTAAAACCGGAAATAAAATGACATAATGAGAAAAGGGGACGGGCTTAGCCCACGACATGCAGCTGTGAGCTCTCCGGTTCTTCAATCGCTGCCTGATCCATGACAGTCACCGTCGCCGGACCCTTCCTTCCCTGCCATGGATGGCCTTCGTGCACCGTGGCCGCCCCGACCGTTCTCAGGACATACTCTTTTAACTTCCCGTCCTGAATCAGGGCCTCGATCTGACGCCTAAGATGATAGCACTCGGACGTCAGATGCCCGTGATCCTGGTGGTACTCACAGAACTTGTTCCGATCCCTCTTCGCGGGATCCTTCGCTAGAGGAGCCGGACTCCCTAGCTTGTCGCGGTGCAGAGCTAGGATCCGCTCTTGCGGAGTGTTCAGTGGGGTGTATGTTGATGACGCTCGGAAGCTATCAATGTGCGACGATCTTGGACCGGAGAGGGGGCGACCGTTAGGGGCCCGGCCTCCCTTGCTCCTCTTGCTTTGAGGGTCGGGGCGATCTTCGTCCCGTTCTTCGCGGTGGCGACTACCTTGCCCTCCTGACTTTCGGCCATCGCGGCCATCGAGATAGTCCTCGATTCCCATATGTGTGCGAGCTCTCGTCATCAGCTCCGCCATGTCTCGCGGGACTTGCCCGACAATGGACTTGAGGAAGTCGCTCGTGCGAACTCCCTCGGTGATCGCCGTGATGGCGTCCTTGTCGTCGAAGCCCTCGACTTTGTGAGACTCCTCGGTGAAGCGAGCGAGGTATTGTCTCAATGTCTCATCTCTCCCCTGCCGAATGGAGAGGAGGTGGGTCTTCGATTTCTTTTGTGCCACAAGCGTGGCAAAGCGAGCGAGGAAAGCCTCTCACAAGGCTCAGAAGGACGGGATGCTTCCAGGCCTCAAACTTTGGAACCACTCGAAGCCCGACCCCGTGAGGGTCAGGCTGAAGGCTTGGCAGAGGGTGGCGTCCGTCTGCCCTTGCATCGTCATCCACGTCTCATAGTGTTGGACGTGGAAGTGTGGGTCCGTACGTCCATCATAGGGGGGAATGGACGGTAACTTAAAGTTTCCCACGCATGGCTGCGCGAGGACCTGTGCGGCGAAGGGAGAGTATGATTCCTCGATCCCTCCGTACGGCCTTTGCCTCCCAGATTCCCTCATCTCGATGATTTGATTCTGGAGGCTCTGAATCATCGTGACCACGTCAAGCCCGTTAGCAGGGCCGACCGTCGGGGCCACGGGAGTCACCGGTTGGCGTTCGTTGGATGCTTGGTCCATGACATTGGCCTGAGGTCGGCCAAGAGTTGCGGCGGGGAGCGCGTCCCTTCGAGAATTTAGCCTTTGGCGGAGATCCTCCCCTCGGGAGTTTCTCTGCGCCGTCAAGTGCTCTCTAAGGTCCGCGCTTGGCGCATGACGAGGCGAGGTCGCCCTTGGTCGGGTCGTCCGGCGAGCGCTTCGGCTATCGGCTCCATCGTCGACCAGAGTCGCTCTCTCCTCGGCGAGGGGCCGTGTCCGGCCACCTCTTGAAACCGAAGGGGCGAGTCCCCGGGACTGTGACCGTGCCTGTTGTCGCGCCGGGTACAAAGGGTCGGCCAACGCACCGTTGGCCCTCTCGGGTCGCGCTTGAGCGAGGCTAGGGGTGGCCTCGTCGGTCCTTGACTCCTCCACGTATTCGGGGTCGGAGTAATCTTGAGCAGATCGATCCTCGACGTCGTAGCCGAGGAGACCGGCGATGAGGGAGCTGTCAACGCCGGGACGGTCAAGGAGCTCCGCGAGCCGCCGGGCCGTGTCCTCTCGGAGCTCGGCCTCGGGGTCGTTCACCGGGTCTTGGGGCTGGCTCTCGCTATCGCGAGGTTGCCCTTCAAGACGGTGCGCGAGGAGTCGGAGACCGTACCTCGAGCTCGTCGCTCGGGTACCCGCGGAGGTAGTGGGTAGGTGACTCATCTCTCGAGAGTCGTAGGGGCGGTGAAAGTGTGGAATGGAAGGGAGAGCGTGCCAAGGTCGGTGGTCCCCTCCTTCTAGCGCCAAAATGTTGTCGCAGTTTTTCGGACAACGATTTAGGAGTCGTAGACGGTTAGACCCGAGGCCGGACCAAGTGGTCTCGTCTCGACTCGAGCGTGTCGGGCTTGGTATCCCAAGCCGTCCCTTAGCTGTAGATGATCTCTATCTCGTCCAAGCACCTGAAACGTGAACAGAAAGGTGTGAACTACAAAGGGGAAACAGAGGGGTTGCCTCTGTTTACCTCTCCGACGCTCAACATTAGCAGGATTGAGGTGGTTTGTAGAGGGTTTAGTGTTTAGAGGTCGAGACTTGAGAGAAACGAGTGAGGTACGAGTTCGACAGCGTTTCAGTACTCAAATTCGGATTACCTGGACTAGGGGAGCGGCCCCTTTATTTATAGGCGACCAAGGGGTGTTATGGGCAACCCCTTGGCCGAGAATTGTCTTGGCCCGGCCATTGGCCGAGACTGGCCCTTGGGCCGGCCAATGGCCGAGGCTATTTGGGCCGGCCATTGGCCGAGGCTGGCCCCAGGGCCGGCCAATGGCCGGGAGCATCTTGAGTCGGCCATTGGCCGAGGCTGGCCTCTGGGCCGGCCAATGGCCGAGGCTGTTTGGGCCGGCCATTGGCCGAGGCTGGCCCTAGGGCCGGCCAATGGCCGGGAGCATCTTGGGTCGGCCATTGGCCGAGGCTGGCCTCTGGGCCGGCCAATGGCCGAGGTTGTTTGGGCCGGCCATTGGCCGAGGCTGGCCCTAGGGCCGGCCAATGGCCGGGAGCATCTTGAGTCGGCCATTGGCCGAGGCTGGCCTCTGGGCCGGCCAATGGCCGAGGCTGTTTGGGCCGGTCATACGCCGGGCGGCCGCCGGCCGGGAGCTGGCCGGACGGCACTTGGCCGGCCGGGAGCCGCCGTGCGGGCCTTGCACCGGTCGCGTGGATCTAAGCGATGCCTTAGTTCTCGTCGGTCCGAGACGGACCGACAACAACCTCGCCATTGAAATTGAAATTGAATTTGAAATGGATATATGTTTAAATTAGAATATTCAGTTAAATGGTTGAAATTAAAAGGAATAAATGTTGAAATTGGAATGTTGAGTTAAATTGTTATATGTTGAAATTAGAAAGTTGAATTGGAATATTGAAATGGATATTCGTCTGTTAATTAGTTTTATGGATATATGTTGAGTTTAATTGTTTGTGTAGTTTGATTGCAATTTGTTGAAAATTTAATTAATTAGTTAATTAGTATCATATGTAGTTAGATTAATTAGTAATATATTTTAAAATGATTAGTAACATGTTACATTTAAGTAATTATTGAAAATTTATTGCGACCGAGCCACAGAGGCTCGGTTTAGTATTTAGTATGTTAATAGGATAGACCTGGCTGGTTATATATGTGTTTTTTTTAAATTGCATATTTTGGTTAGTCAATATTTTAGGGGAAACTCTGCTGAATTTTCCGTAGAATAATAATTATTTGTAATATAACGAATTCTAACCATTTTTTCAAATTATACATATTTTTCACAATATCTCTTTCACTCTCACTAATTCGCTCTCGAATCTTTCAAATGTTAACGAGTCACTCTCAATTTCCTAACAATTCATCACTCTCAATTTCCTAACAATTCATCACTCTCAATTTCATAACAATTCACTTTAAATTTCTAATACTCACTCTCAATTTTACCTCTCAATGTCAATAATTCACTCTTACAAAATGAATTCTAACGATTCATTTTTATCTCTCGATTTCCTGTCTCTTTCAGAAGATTGTCAAATCCAAGTAGGGATTGGATTACCGAGAACAATCGGTTGAGTTTGCAATATAAAACAAGGGTTAACGAGTTTATCCGCGTTGCAAGCAAACTTCCGAATGAAAACGGTCATTATCGTTGTCCTTGTAAGTCTTGCAATAACGTGAGATGAATGGACATCGGGGTCGTAAAGAATCGCCTTTTGAACAAGGGGTTTAGCCCGGGATACACCGAATGGTATCATCACGGCAAACGTCATGTGCTTCCCCAAGTAGAAGATGCCAGCGAGACTAACCAAAGAGGACTCGGTGGATTGCACGATGCTCTCCATGATATAATGGATCACGAGGACTTCGACGATTTTACGGATCCGACTCCGAGTGAAGTGCGTGCAGATGAGCAAGTGGAAGACTTGTTCGTCGAGTTGGAAGCATAATTGTACCCTGGATGCAAAGAGTTTTTGTCTTTGTCGTTCTTGGTTTTGTTGATGCACATCAAAGTCAAGAACCATTGGACGAACAAGTCGTTTACAGAACTGTTGCAGCTCTTGAGGAAGTCTCATCCAATTGGTAATCAAATTCCGGAAAAACACTACGAGGCAAAGGCAAAGCTGAAGCGTTTCGGCATGGGATACGATATGATCGACGCGTGCATCAACGATTGTGCGTTATTTCGAAAAGATCTCGAGAAAGCAGAAGTTTGCCCAATTTGCAATGAGAGCAGATGGAAGCCAACCGGGAAGAATGTATCACAAAAGATATTACAATACTTTCCCTTGAAAGATCGATTGAAGCGATTGTACGCTTCTCGACACACGTCGCTTGAGATGCAGTGGAACGAACGAGATCGCATCAAAGAAGAAGGCGTTTTGCGACATCATGCGGATGGTTCGACGTGGAAGAATCTAGATGAGAGATACCCAAATTTCGCTGCAGAGCCTCGTAACGTACGTCTAGGACTAGCTTTTGATGGGTTCAACCCGTTTGGGGAAATGAGTCTAGCGCATAGTATGTGGGCCGTTGTACTAACTGTGTACAACTTGCCACCTTGGTTGTGCATGAAAAAAGAGTTCTTGATGCTGACGCTTTTGATACCTGGACCGAGCTCACCTGGAAAAAACATGGACGTGTTTTTAAAGTCACTAGTTGAAGAGCTGAAAGAAATATGGGATACTGGGTTCCAAGTGCGAGACGGGGCGAACGATGAAGTGTTTCGGTTGCGTGCCGCGCTTCTATGGACGATAAACGACTTTCCAGCTTGATCGTATTTTTCGGGATGGAGTGGCCAAGGGTATCTTAATCGCCCCACGTGCAACATTGAGATGCCATCTATGAAAATTAGAAACAGGATTATCTACTATGAATATCGTCGATTCTTGCCTACGCCTCACCGATTGAGGAAAAGCATTGATTGTTGTCGCAGTTTTTCGGACAACGATTTAGGAGTCGGAGACGGTTAGACCCAAGGCCGGACCAAGTGATCTCGTCTCGACTCGAGCGTGTCGGACTTGGTATCCCAAGTCGTCCCTTAGCTGTCTATGGTATCTATCTCGTCCAAGCACCTGAAAAGCAAGCAGGGAAGGTGTGAACTACAAAGGGGAAACAGAGGGGTTGCCTCCGTTTACCTCTCCGACGCTCAACATTAGTAGGATTGAGGTGGTTTGTAGAGGGTTTAGTGTTTAGAGGTCGAGACTTGAGAGAAACGAGCGAGGTACGAGTTCGACAGCGTTTCAGTACTCAAATTCGGATTACCTGGACCAAGGGAGGTACCTTGGTATTTATAGGCGACCAAGGAGCGTTGTGGACAGCCCCTTGGCCGATAGACGCCTCTGACCCGGCCATCGCCGGCTCTGACTCGGCCGTGGAGGCCATGGCCGGCTCTGACTCGGCCGTGGAGGCCATGGCTGGCTCTGACCCGGCCATGGCCGGCTCTGACTCGGCCGTGGAGGCCATGGCCGGCTCTGACTCGGCCATGGCCGGCCTTGAGGTGGCCGTGCGCCGGGAAAGGCTTGGGGAAGCCGCCATATGATGTCGCTGCCGTACCGGGCCGGGACGGACCGGTAACATTAGCGCCCCGAGTTTATTATCGAGTGTAACTCGTGTGATAAACTCGAAGCCTCCGCCGTCATTGGCCCACCGGAATAGCCCGTCGCCAAGAGGTACGTCCCGGCCCCCTTTAATATTATTATTTTATTTTTTGTCGGTCATTCTCGTCTCGTTATTCGCGCCCATGGACCCCATCGACCGCCTATCGGGGTGTGGGACCATTGAAGACGATTTGTTTCATTTGCTCGGGGATCAACACGTGGACTTGGAAACTTTTTGGACTCAATTTTCATCCCTCCCGAGCGTTGCTAACGCGTCTCACTCATCGAGCACGAGCAGCGTCGTCACGATGGCCGGGGAAGACCTTGCCTTGGTCGAAGCGTGGTTGACCGGTGATGGAGGGGGCGCTCGGGCCGGAGACGGCCAGCGCCGGCAGGTGGACGCCGGAGACGATGCGTGCGCCGGAGGAGGCGGCCGGGATCAAGGCGGCACAGGCGGCCCAGGAGACGTCGAGGAAGACCCGCTCGGGTCGAGGGACAGCGCCTTGGCGCTCACCGGTGGTCTGGGTGGCGCGCGCGCGCCGGAGGCAGCCGCGCCTGGAGCGGCCGACGCTGGAAAGGGCGCGCCGGAGGAGGTCGGCCGCGGGAACGGCGCCTCGGCCACGGGAGGCACGGCCTGGGTCGACCCCGACCTCGAGGGAGCCCTCACTCGGCCGGGCGTAAAGAATCGCCTTTTGAACAAGGGGTTTAGCCCGGGATACACCGAATGGTATCATCACGGCGAACGTCATGTGCTTCCCCAAGTAGAAGATGCCAGCGAGACTAACCAAAGAGGAGTCGGTGGATTGCACGATGCTCTCCATGATATAATGGATCACGAGGACTTCGACGATTTTACGGATCCGACTCCGAGTGAAGTGCGTGCAGATGAGCAAGTGGAAGACTTGTTCGTCGAGTTGGAAGCATAATTGTACCCTGGATGCAAAGAGTTTTTGTCTTTGTCGTTCTTGGTTTTGTTGATGCACATCAAAGTCAAGAACCATTGGACGAACAAGTCGTTTACAGAACTGTTGCAGCTCTTGAGGAAGTCTCATCCAATTGGTAATCAAATTCCGGAAAAACACTACGAGGCAAAGGCGAAGCTGAAGCGTTTCGGCATGGGATACGATATGATCGACGCGTGCATCAACGATTGTGCGTTATTTCGAAAAGATCTCGATAAAGCAGAAGTTTGCCCAATTTGCAATGAGAGCAGATGGAAGCCAACCGGGAAGAATGTATCACAAAAGATATTACGATACTTTCCCTTGAAAGATCGATTGAAGCGATTGTACGCTTCTCGACACACGTCACTTGAGATGCAGTGGAACGAACGAGATCGCATCAAAGAAGAAGGCGTTTTGCGACATCCTGCGGATGGTTCGACGTGGAAGAATCTAGATGAGAGATACCCAAATTTCGCTGCAGAGCCTCGTAACGTACGTCTAGGACTAGCTTTTGATGGGTTCAACCCGTTTGGGGAAATGAGTCTAGCGTATAGTATGTGGGCCGTTGTACTAACTGTGTACAACTTGCCACCTTGGTTGTGCATGAAAAAAGAGTTCTTGATGCTGACGCTTTTGATACCTGGACCGAGCTCACCTGGAAAAAACATGGACGTGTTTTTAGAGTCACTAGTTGAAGAGCTGAAAGAAATATGGGATACTGGGTTCCAAGTGCGAGACGGGGCGAACGATGAAGTGTTTCGGTTGCGTGCCGCGCTTCTATGGACGATAAACGACTTTCCAGCTTGATCGTATTTTTCGGGATGGAGTGGCCAAGGGTATCTTAATCTCCCCACGTGCAACATTGAGACGCCATCTATGAAAATTAGAAACAGGATTATCTACTATGAATATCGTCGATTCTTGCCTACACCTCACCGATTGAGGAAAAGCATTGATTGTTGTCGCAGTTTTTCGGACAACGATTTAGGAGTCGCAGACGGTTAGACCCAAGGCCGGACCAAGTGATCTCGTCTCGACTCGAGCGTGTCGGACTTGGTATCCCAAGTCGTCCCTTAGCTGTCTATGGTATCTATCTCGTCCAAGCACCTGAAAAGCAAGCAGGGAAGGTGTGAACTACAAAGGGGAAACAGAGGGGTTGCCTCCGTTTACCTCTCCGACGCTCAACATTAGTAGGATTGAGGTGGTTTGTAGAGGGTTTAGTGTTTAGAGGTCGAGACTTGAGAGAAACGAGCGAGGTACGAGTTCGACAGCGTTTCAGTACTCAAATTCGGATTACCTGGACCAAGGGAGGTACCTTGGTATTTATAGGCGACCAAGGAGCGTCGTGGACAGCCCCTTGGCCGAGAGACGCCTCTGACCCGGCCATGGACGGCTCTGACCCGGCCATGGCCGGCTCTGACTCGGCCGTGGAGGCCATGGCCGGCTCTGACTCGGCCGTGGAGGCCATGGCCGGCTCTGACCCGGCCATGGCCGGCTCTGACTCGGCCATGGAGGCCATGGCCGGCTCTGACCCGGCCATGGCCGGCTCTGACCCGGCCATGGCCGGCTCTGACTCGGCCATGGCCGGCCTTGAGGTGGCCGTGCGCCGGGAAAGGCTCGGGGAAGCCGCCATATGATGTCGCTGCCGTACCGGGCCGGGACGGACCGGTAACATTAGCCCCCCGAGTTTATTATCGAGTGTAACTCGTGTGATAAACTCGAAGCCTCCGCCGTCATTGGCCCACCGGAATAGCCCGTCGCCAAGAGGTACGTCCCAGCCCCCTTTAATATTATTATTTTATTTTTTGTCTGTCATTCTCGTCTCGTTATTCGCGCCCATGGACCCCATCGACCGCCTATCGGGGTGTGGGACCATTGAAAACGATTTGTTTCATTTGCTCGGGGATCAACACGTGGACTTGGAAACTTTTTGGACTCAATTTTCATCCCTCCCGAGCGTTGCTAACGCGCCTCACTCATCGAGCACGAGCAGCGTCGTCACGATGGCCGGGGAAGACCTTGCCTTGGTCGAAGCGTGGTTGACCGGTGACGGAGGGGGCGCTCGGGCCGGAGACGGCCAGCGCGGGCAGGTGGACGCCGGAGACGATGCGTGCACCGGAAGAGGCGGCCGGGCTCAAGGCGGCACCGGCGGCTCAGGAGACGTCGAGGAAGACCCTGTCGGGTCGAGGGACAGCGCCTTGGCGCTCACCGGTGGTCTGGGTGGCGCGCGCGCGCCGGAGGCAGCCGCGCCTGGAGCGGCCGACGCTGGAAAGGGCGCGCCGGAGGAGGTCGGCCGCGGGAACGGCGCCTCGGCCACGGGCGGCACGGCCTGGGTCGACCCCGACCTCTAGGGAGCCCTCACTCGGCCGGGCGAGGCCGTCGGGACGCCTGCCTGTCGCGTTGGCGGGGAGAGCCGCTCGGGCGCAGCGACCGGCCCCGGGGAAGCCGCGCACGGCGAAACCAGCGCCGGGGGGGGCGCGTCGGCCGGCGTCGGTGCCTTCTGTGCCGGTCCCGACGTGGGGGAGGTCACCGGGTGCCCTGGAGACCGCGCCCAGGAGGAGAGCCCCTCGAGCCCAGCTGCGCCGGCGAGGACGAGCGCCGCCGGGGAATCGCCGGCGCCGGGGGACGCCGCCCGTGGAGGAGCCAGCGTTGGGCAGGAGGCGGCCCGGCCTGGCGACGCCGGGAAGGAGGTGGCGGCTCGCCTGGCCCCTGGGGAAACCCTAGGCCCGAATGGGCCGGGCTTGTCTGGTGAAGACCCAGCCGGTTGGGAATTGGGCCGGGCCGGCAGGTCAGGCGCGCGGGAAGAGGACCCGGCAGGGCAGGGGCCGGACTGGGCCAGTGGGCCGTGCGCGCGCGAGGGAAGCCCGACCAGCCGGGGCCTGGGCCGGTCTGTCGGGCCGGGTGCACATGGGGCGAGCGCTGGGGCGCCCGGGCAGAGCCCACGGGCCGAAGGCTTGGCCAGCCGGGAATTGGGCCGGGCCGACGGGCCAGATGCATGCGTCGGGAGCGCCGGGCCGCTCGCGCCGGGCCCGCGCATGGAGGAGCCACCCAGCCAAGAGACGGGCTGGGTCCTCGGGCTGCACGCGTACGCCGGAGGGAGCACGGTCGGCCGGGAGCCGAGCCGGCCCGACGACGGTGGACCGACCGGGCGGCGATCGGGCGCGCCCTTGAGCGACCACGCCGGGGCCGAGGGGAGCCAGCCGGCTAGTGAGGGCGGCCATGACGAGGCTGTTGGAATCGATCTAGGGTTTGAGAAAATAATTAACGCTTCAGTAAGCGGCGGAATTTTAAAAATTTTCTTTTACAAGTAAAACAGTTTTTACTAACCTAGACAAGTGCAAGTACATGTAATTAAAAACCAATATGAGCTAGAAGTTTACTAACCTTTCTTGAAGCTTGAACTTTGAAGAAGCTTGTGGAAAGTTTGCAACGCTCGTCTCCCCTCGCAGCACGTCTCTCTTTCTTTCCTCGGCACCTCGAGCAACCACGAAAGTTTCTATCACTAAATCACTCGAAAAGAAGGAATCAGTGAGTGGGCACTTTTAAACACTACAACTTAAGAATGAGTCTCGAAGTCGCAGAGCTAAACACTAGCTCGAGTGAGGACCTAGGTGCCAAGACAAGAAATAATCGAAAATAAACTAGAGAGAGAGAGAGAGGATTTTCGGCCAAGTTCTAGAGAGAGAGTCTCTCAAATCTCTTAAACTTGGATGAATGAATTGTGAGGAAATGAGGCTCCTATTTATAGGAGAGGCTTTACCTTCAATAAGGTAGTTTCCTCTTCTATAGAATATCACATATTCATGAGCAAATATTGCCTCTTTCCCACTTGAGAAACTCGGCCAAACAAGGCTTCTAGAAGCCTTGATTTGTTTCCAATTTTGTTCATGGCTTGCCTTTTCTCTCAACATGGCCGGTTACCCTAGTGCATCTACATGCAAATTTGTTTCCTCTTTTTATTTTGGCAAGTATCCAAATACATTTATGCACAAAATAAACTCTCTTCCTATGGGTATTATGGGCGCCTATCACCTTCTAGAAGGGGCTTCTAGAAGCTTTTCCATTTTGTTCATGACAACATGAAAAAGGCCCATTAAGAATTTTCAATAAAATTCTTACGAAATGAAATTAATCCACAAGGCCCAATTAATCATATTATGGCCGAGTGACATTAAGTCATCAAATGAACTTGTCAAAAAATTTATTGACATTCATTTCATCCTTTGTCTCAAAAGACAAAAATACCCTTTTGACTATTTTCGTTCTTGTTTTGACTTAGCTTCCAGTTTAACTATTCCTATCGATGTGATTCGTGACAGTGACCTCATGGACCCAAATGAACAAAGCTTTAGCTAAACACTTGGACTCAAAAGTTCACAAACCTTTTCCAAGTTTAGCTTAATGCCAGCTGACTCCACTAAAGAGCTGACACTGAAAATCTCTCGGTTCAAATGAATTTGTTTTCTACTCAAGAATTCGACCTAATTATAATGAGCGGATCCACTGAATATTATCTATGCTACCCTTCATGAATGTCATCAGCTAGTCGGGATTTACTAAATTACCATTTTACCCTTCTAGCTGTTATTTCCTCAACTCCTTTGTCGCTTGTGAATAAGTTAGAAACAATGTATTGACGAGGAGCTAACAAGTCACATTGTTTCATCCAAAAGAGTCAGGACTCAATTTGGACACTGGCCAGTTCATTTATTCACACTCCAAGGAACAAAGCATGAGGTGACATACATTGCATTTCAGCAATCTTGTACATGAATTCCATATCTATGAGAACTTCACAAAGTTACTCATGACATACTCACAACTTAGTATTTCACCAATAGGCCCTGTTCGGAATGACATAGTGAGTCCGAACTCTGACTTTCTCAAATGAGAATACTAAGGTGTGAAATGGCATGTCTCATTTCAGGATTAAGGTAAGCATGATGCAATTCATACATAGTGACTTCGAGACATAAGAGGTTAAATGGTTTGTTCTTATATTGTCTCTAGAAGTGCACTGGTCAATTCAGTACCTTCGGAAGATACCTAGAAGAACTATAGAGTCCCCAACTCTCAATGCCTCATAACCAGACATCATAGATTCTTTTAACAATCATACTAAGGTCAATAGCCCTTTGACCCTAAGATTGCGAATATATCGTTTTAAGCAAACTACGAAGAGTTTGTTCATGCAAATCTACATTTGTCTCTTCGTAAGTTGGTAAGTTTGTTTATGGACTAAAAGACTAGGGTTTTATCATAAAGCTTCAGACAAGGAAGATTGAATGAACGTTTCAACTTTTTATTAATGAATAAGCAATTACAAGCAAGAGTCTTCGTAAGACTATATGACATCAAATGTACATAAATAGACACTACTACTCTTCTTGTGGGCACCATTGACAACAGAGGCCCCACCTTGTCCAAGCGCGGGTCACGACGCCGATCGTTCGAGTGATTCGCCCAACCACCACGATGCACCTGCCGCGTCGCTTTCTTCGACCGTGCGGGAAGAAACGCGAGCCTCGGCCTTCCCGGTTGGAGAGTCGGCCATACGGGGTGAGCTCGATTGCTCGGGCATCGACGTCCCGAGTTCGCTCTCGATCATCAACTTCACGAGTCTAAGAAGGCGTTACAGTATCCCAGAGTGCGTGTCGATCCTGAGGCGATTACCCGACGATCTTCCTACTCGCCCGCGCAAGGGGTACGCAGCGGTCCACTGAGGCGAGTCTCCGCGGAGGACTAAGACTTCCCTTTCATCCGGTCATCCAAGAATTGTTGGTTCGCTTAAGGGTGCACGCCTCGCAGATGTCCCCGTCCTTCTATCGGGTGGTTGCGGCGTGCCACATGATGTTTTTTCGGGCGAAGAAGAGGGCCATCACTGCCGACGATATTCAGAACCTCATGATGGAGCGAGGGGTGCCCGCAAGCGCCTCGCCATTCTCACCAAGGTGAACTCGAAGCATAGATACCCCTGGGTATGGGTGTCCGAATCATCTTTCGGGGCCGCGCCCCTCGTCTTCGGTCCTGTGGCCGACTTTCCACCCATGGGTGACATCGAAGGATCCGAGCTCGACGCGGTGATCAGAGCGGTCCCAGAATCGAGGCGGCAAGGAACGCTCTTCGAGTCCCCAGACCTAATGGCGAGGACGGGGTGGTTCGTGCCTAGTGACGATGTTCCTTTATGCTCCCTCCCCCGACGCGGGGGGTACTGGCCACGCACATACTTCCGTGTTATCGTGTTATCGTTGTTTCCCATTATTTGTGCTTGTCGTCATGTTTTAACTGACAAACGCTCTTCTCTCCTCTGTAGGTACCATGGCTCGACGTCATCGACCGCGCGCGCAAATGCCGAGAGCGATGCCCGCTGACGACGCTACGATCGCGGCTCGCCCCCCAGCCGAGGCCCGTCGCGGGGGGTCACCATCGCGGGCGAGGAACGAGGCGATCTCTTCCAACAAGCGACCATCATCGTCGGCTTCTCTCGGGTCACCGTCCGGACACAAACGCGCTCACACGTCGACGGTGTCAAACAGTTTGGACTCCATGCTCTTAGCGGAGGCGGCAGAGTTGAGAGACCAGTGCTCCCGGGGGATCCTTGAGACCTCCTTGCGGGATTTCAAGGGCCTGCTGACAACGAGCGATCTTGAGGACTTCCAGAACGGGATCGGCGACGCCTGAAAGGTATGACTCGTTTTCATGTGTTATGTATCGTTGTCGTGCTTATTGTGATTATACGCGTTTCCTTCGTTTCCACAGATGCTTGCACGCCAAGAGCGGAGCGATTGCATTCTCCGAGATATGCTACGACGCATGCAGATCATGGAAAAGGAGAAGGCGAGCATGACGGCTGCGCACGCTGCCGCCCTAGCGGAGGTTCGCACCGCCCAAGAGTTTGAGACGCTAGAGAAGGAGCTGGAGCGAGCTCGCGGAGAATCGGCCGCCGAGAAAGTGCTTCATGAGAAGGCGGAGCAAGCAGCTGACACCTTTCTGGGGGAAACGAAGAAACTCCAGGCGGCACTCTCGAGCCGGGATGCGGAGCTGAGCATCGTCCATGCTCGGCTATCGGCGAGCGAGATTGCTCGGGTCAAGGTGGAGAGGGAGAGGGACACCTTGCGGGCGGAGATGCAAACGCTCGTCGAGGAGAAGGAAGATGCCGTGCGATCCAAGACGGACTTGGAGGACGACTGGGACTTGACGTTGGAGGCGGCCCGATACGAAGCGGCGAGGCGAGTCCGAGACGCGACCGCGAAAGAGAACGCGTCCCGCGGGACTACATTTTCCTTCTTTAACGCCATGTTCCCTCCTTATGATGACGAGCCGCCGGAGGACGACCTGCATCCACAGATCCCCACCGAGGCTGCTCAGTCGACGACCCACCAGCCTGACGGAGAAGCCGTTGGCGGGTTTGGCGCCCCTGACCCCGAAGGAGATGAAGAGCAAGTCGACTTTGGCTCGGACTAGTTGAGTTTTCCTTGGTTTTTCACGCACTTGTTTAGCGCTCGCTTTATGCTTTCTTTCGGATTATTGTTATGTTTGCGTCGTACTTTCGTACTTTTCTTGTTGGGTTGTTTACGCAATATCGTTTTGCTTTGATTGAAGCTTTCTTTTCATCGTGCGTCTTATTTTCTCGACTTGCTACGCTTAGTGTAATTGATTTGCGCAATTTGAATAGTGCGTGTCTTACGAGCCCGGCTTACTATGCTTAGCGTAACCGGTTGGCACGGCTTACTGCCGCATTTGGCGGCGAAGTTTCCCGCGGACGCTGGCTAGACCAGTTTCATCCGGCGGGTGCGATTTCCGGCCATCCATTTGTGACTCCCTGCCTATCGGCGTGCGCGAGCTGGGTGGCCGTCGCGCTCATCCTCCGGCGAGTACGCTACCTATCGGCGTGCATATCGCGATGAGCTCGCAGTTCCCAGTGAGCGTGGTACATGTCGGTACGCGTGTCACGTTTTGGGTTTTGACTGCCGAGATCGACCGTCCGGTGCGCGGACGTGATCCATCGATGCCTTGTTACCTATCGGGGTGCAAGGTGCATCGATGCGCGAGAGGGTCCTAGCAAAAGGCGTGCGAGGTTGGAGGTCCGGTCCGCGGATCCAACTTGTCGACGTTTCGCTATCTCTCGGTGTACGACCTCAACCCGTGCGAGAGCGTCACACGAGGAGGGTACGAGGTCGGAGGTCCGGTGCGCGGATCCGATTTATGGGTGTTTTGTTACCACTTAGTGCGTGGAAAGTGGAGTAAGGGAGCTTGTTACTCTCACCTTATCCTGCTTAGCCCCCCGAGTTTCTTGGGTGCTCGTAGAGGAGGCTAGAAACTAAGATACAAAGTTTTGAAGTTAAATGTAATTCATTAAATTATTGAAATGGTTCAAAAATTACATCCCAGGCCTTTGGCCAAACTTGAAATTTAAAATTGACTTGGCTAGAATCGAAAGTTACATGAGAACAACAAAGCGTAAAAATGGACGAATGAACATCTATTGATAATATTGCCGAAGGTGCTCCGCATTCCACGGGTGTGTGAACACGAGTCCCTCCATGTTCTCGAGCTCGTATGTGCCATTGTGGATGGCTCGGCGCACACGGTACGGGCCTTCCCAGGTGGGGCCTAGAACTCCCGCACCTTGCACTTTGGTGTTTTGGAACACCCTTCGAAGAACGAGGCTCCCGTCGGCGAACTTTCGCAGCTTGATCTTTGAGTTGTAGTACTTCTCGACCTTCCTCTTTTGCGCAGCAAGCCGGGTGAGTGCGTCCGCCCTCCTTTCGTCTATGAGGTCTAGTTCGAGCCTGATCGCGTCGTCGTTGGCGGCTTCGTCGTACTCCTCGATGCGCAAGGTTGGCAGCTTGGTCTCGACGGGTACCACAGCCTCGACGCCGAACGCGAGAGCGAAAGGGGTTTTGCCGGTCGCGTTTCGAGCGGTGGTGCGATATGCCCATAAGACCATGGGGAGCTCGTCGGCCCAAGCCCCTTTTCTTGCCTCCAACTTCTTCTTCAGGTTCTCCTTGATCGTCTTGTTCACCGCCTCGACTTGACCGTTGGCTTGAGGATGGCGGGGAGAGGAGAAAGTCTTGCTAATGCCAAGTTGTTCGCACGTTTCTCGGAGGCGCGCATTGTCGAACTGTTTTCCGTTGTCGGTTACAATTGACACAGGGATCCCGAAGCGGCAGATGATGCTTTTCCAAATGAAGCTTGTCGTGTTCGCCTCGGTGATCTTTGCTAGCGGCTCAGCCTCTACCCACTTCGTGAAGTAATCGATAGCCACGATCGCGTGCTTGTATTGTCTCGGGGCCGTAGGTAGCTCGCCGATGATGTCGATTCCCCACTTCGCGAAAGGTCGCGGCACAATAATCGGACACAAAGGGGCCGGTGCTTGGCGCGGAATGTGGGCGAACCTTTGGCACTTGTCACACTTCTTGGCCCACTCGTGGGAGTCCTTTTTCAAGGTCGGCCAGAAATATCCAAGTCTCAGCAGCTTCAATGCCAAAGATTGCCCGGCGGCATGGTTACCGCACACCCCCTCGTGCACCTCGTGGAGTGCTTTCCTCGCCTCCACCTCGGTCAGGCAACGGAGAAGGGGCATGGAGTAGCCTCTCTTGAACAAGCTATCCTCCCTCATTGTGTACTTTGGGGCTAGGCTTCTCAGCTTTCTGGCTTCTTCTTTATCCTCGGGGACGACTCCTCGTTTAAGGAATTCCACGAGCGGGGTCATCCATGAGGGAGGCGAAGTCTCGTCAATGACCCCTACGTCGCCTCTCGAGACGTAGGGTCTGGTCAACACTTCGATTGGGACGCTGCCCTCGCCCTCCTCGTCTATCCCAGACGCGAGGCGAGCTAGGGCGTCGGCGTCAACGTTCGCCTCTCGAGGAACCTGGACGATCTCGAACCACGACAGGGCTTCCAAGTTCTTTTGGGCCTTGGACAAGTAGGCGATCATGTGTGGCTCCTTTGCGGCGTAGTCGCCCTTAACCTGATTCACGATCAATTGCGAGTCGCAATGGATGCGCAGGTTTCGGCGTAGTCGCCCTTAGCCCAGAAACTTTCCAGACTCGACCCCGAAAGCGCACTTGTTGGGGTTGAGCTTCATTTTGTAGCGTCGCAGGATCGTGAACATTTCCCTAAGGTATCGAACGTGGTCATCGGCTTTGAGGCTCTTGACAAGCATGTCGTCCACGTAGACCTCCATAGTCTTGCCAATTTGATTGGCGAACATGCGGTTCACCAACCTTTGATACGCCGCTCCCGCGTTTTTGAGGCCAAAGGGCATGACCTTGTAACAGTAGAGTCCGCGGTTCGTAACAAAGGTGGTCTTGATCTGATCCGGCTGGTGCATGCGGATCTGGTTGTAGCCCGAATAGGCGTCCATGAAGCTCAGCAACTCGTGGCCCGCCATGGCGTCCACGAGCTGCTCGATCCTCGGGAGAGGGAAGCTGTCTTTCGGGCAGGCTTTGTTGAGATCTTTGTAATCGATACAAATCCGCCACTTCCCGTTTGGCTTCTTGACCATCACCACGTTGGACACCCACTTGGGGTGCTCCGCCTCCCTGATGAAGTCGACAGCGAGAAGTTTGTCAACCTCTTCACCAATGGCTTGGTACCTCTCCCCACTGAACGCACGCCGCGGCTGGACGCGCTCGGCCACTCTCTTGTCGTCGTTGAGACGATGAACCATGATCTCGGGGTCGATCCCCGGCATGTCGGCGTGTGTCCATGCGAAGACATCTTTGTGCTCTCGGAGGAAAGCGGCGAGCTCGGTTCGGACTTCAGATGAGAGTTGGGCGCCTACCTTGACCACTTGGTCAGGCTTGGCGTCTTCTAACACGACGGGAACGAGGTCGTCCGGTGTCTCCACCTTTCGACGCTCGACTTCGTCCCTTTTGTCTAGCTCTCCGAAGGTGCCTCCTTCCTCTAACTTGCACGGGAATTTGTCTCCGAGTTGGAAGACGGTGCTCACCATCTTCCCTTTCCCTTTTCCGTCCACGCCCTGGATGTAGCACATCCTCGCCATGGATTGGTCTCCCAACATCACGGCGATCCCTTTCTCGGTCGGGAACTTCATCATCAGGTGGTACGTGGACGTTATGGCCTTCAACCGATTGAGAGTCGGGCGGCCGACGATGATGTTGTAAGTCGAGGGCTGATCCACCACTAGGAACGACACGATGTGGGTAACCTCGAGCCCCCCCGGCGTACCGAAGGTAACCGGGAGGTCGATAGTTCCCTCCGTTATAACCCTCTCCCCAGAGAAGCCGAAGAGCGGGGTTGAGATCGGGGTCGGTCTTACCCCGGATAGCTTCATCCTGTCCAACGCCGATTTGAAGATTATGTCGGCGGAGCTCCCATTGTCGATCAGGATTCTCCGGACGAGGTTGTTGGCGACCGGGGCAGAGACGACTATCGCGTCGTTGTGTGGATGGAGAACTCGCGCCGCTTCTTGTCCGGTGAAGAACATGGACTCGAAGGGGGCTGGAGGAGGGACCTCGTACGTATGGTTGATGTAGTGCGCTTTTTTCCCTTGGGAAACTTCGCGCACGTACTTCTTCCTTTGCGTAGCCGAGTCTCCGAACTCCGGGCCACCCAAGATTGCACCCACGACGTGAAGTTGCGAGCTCTCCGGCTCTTTGTTTCTCGCGCGGTCCGTGACAGTCACCGTCGCCGGACCTTTCTTCCCTTGCCGCGGGCGACCTCCGTGCGCCGCGGCCGTCCCGATAGTTATCAGGACGTACTCTTTCAGCTTCCCATCTTGAATTAGGGCCTCAATCTGATGCTTGAGTTGATAGCATTCGGATGTCAGGTGCCCGTGATCTTGATGGTAGTCACAGTACTTGCTTTGATCCCTCTTGGCGGGATCCTTCGTGAGCGGGGTTGGGCTCCCCAACTTGTCACGGTGCAGAGCTAGGATTTGCTCCGGCGGAGTGTTCAGAGGAGTGAATGGCGAGAACTTCCGGAAGCTGTCGACATGTGGCGGCCTCGGCCCGGGGAGGGAACGGCCGTTAAGGGCCTGGCTTCCCTTATTCCTCCTCTTTCGGGGGTCGGGTCGATCTTCGTCTCGATCGTCGCGGCGGCGACTCCCCTGTCCCCCTGACTTTCGGCCATCTCGGCCATCTAGATAGTCCTCGACCCCCATGTATGTGCGGGCTCTTGTCATTAGCTCCGCCATGTCACGCGGGACTTGGCCAACAATAGACTTGAGGAAGTCGCTCGTGCGTACTCCCTCAGTGATTGCCGTGATGGCGTCCCTGTCGTCGAACCCTTCGACCTTGTGGGACTCCTCGGTGAAGCGAGCGAGGTATTGCCTCAACGTCTCGTCTCTTCCTTGTCGGATAGAGAGGAGGTGGGTCTTTGGTTTCTTTTGCGCCACGAGGGTGGCGAATCGGGCGAGGAACGCCTCTCGTAAGGCCCGGAAAGACGGGATGCTTCCCGGCCTCAAGCTTCGAAACCACTCAAACCCCGACCCTGTGAGGGTCAGGCTGAAGGCTTGGCAGAGGGTGGCGTCCGTCTGCCCTTGCATCGTCATCCACGTCTCATAGTGTTGGACGTGGAAGTGGGGGTCCGTACGTCCATCGTAGGGGGGAATGGACGGTAACTTGAAGTTCCCCACGCATGGTTGCGCGAGGACTTGTGCGGCGAAGGGAGAGTATGACTCCTCGATCCCTCCGTACGGCCTTTGCCTCCCTGACTCTCTCCTTTCGATGATTTGATTCTGGAGGCTCTGAATCATCGTGACCATGTCGAGCCCGTTAGCAGGGCCGACCGTCGGGGCCACGGGAGTTACTGGTTGGCGTTCGTTGGACGCTTGGTCGACGAAATTGGCCTGAGGCCGGCCGAGAGTTGCAGTAGGGAGCGCGTCCCTTCGAGAGTTTAGCCTTTGGCGGAGATCCTCCCCTCGGGAGTTTCTCTGCGCCGTCAAGCGCCCTCTAAGGTCCACGCTTGGTGCGGGGCGAGGCGAGTTCGCCCTTGGTCGGACCGTCCGGCGGGCGCTTCGGCTATCGGTCCCATCATCGACCAGAGTCGCTCTCTCCTCGGCGAGGGGCCGTGTCCGGCCGCCTCTTGAAACCGAGGGGGCGAGTCCCCGGGAATGTGACCGTGCCTGTTGCCGCGCTAGGTGCGACGGGCCGGCCAGAGCGTTGTTAGACCTCTCGGGCCGCAAAGGGGCAAGGCTAGGCGTGGCCTCATTGGTCCTCGACTCCCCCACATACTCGGGGTCGGAGTCGTCTTGGGCGGACCTATCCTCAATGTCATAGCCGAGGAGGTCGGCTATGAGCGTACCATCAACGCCGGGGCGGTCAAGGAGCTCCGCAAGCCGCCGGGCCGTGTCCTCTCGGAGCTCGGCCTCGGGGTCATTCATCGGGTCTTGGGGCTGGCTCTCGCTATCGCGAGGTTGCCCTTCAAGACGATGTGCGAGGCGTCGAAGACCGTACCTCGAGCTCGTCGCTCGGGTACCCGCGGAGGTAGTGGGAATGTGACTCATCTCTCGAGAGTCGTGAGAACAAAGGGAGAAAACTGGTAGAGGGAATGCGTCGTCAAGTTCGAGAGACCCCCTCCTTCTAGCGCCAAAATGTTGTCGCAGTTTTTCGGACAACGATTTAGGAGTCGCAGATGGTTAGACCCAAGGCCGGACCAAGTGATCTCGTCTCGACTCGAGCGTGTCGGACTTGGTATCCCAAGTCGTCCCTTAGCTGTCTATGGTATCTATCTCGTCCAAGCACCTGAAAAGCAAGCAGGGAAGGTGTGAACTACAAAGGGGAAACAGAGGGGTTGCCTCCGTTTACCTCTCCGACGCTCAACATTAGTAGGATTGAGGTGGTTTGTAGAGGGTTTAGTGTTTAGAGGTCGAGACTTGAGAGAAACGAGCGAGGTACGAGTTCGACAGCGTTTCAGTACTCAAATTCGGATTACCTGGACCAAGGGAGGTACCTTGGTATTTATAGGCGACCAAGGAGCGTCGTGGACAGCCCCTTGGCCGAGAGACGTCTCTGACCCGGCCATGGCCAGCTCTGACTCGGCCGTGGAGGCCATGGCCGGCTCTGACCCGGCCATGGCCGGCTCTGACTCGGCCGTGGAGGCCATGGCCGGCTCTGACCCGGCCATGGCCGGCTCTGACTCGGCCGTGGAGGCCATGACTGGCTCTGACCAGGCCATGGCCGGCTCTGACTCGGCCGTGGAGGCCATGGCCGGCTCTGACCCGGCCATGGCCGGCTCTGACTCGGCCGTGGAGGCCATGGCCGGCTCTGACTCGGCCGTGGAGGCCATGGCCGGCTCTGACTCGGCCGTGGAGGCCATGGCCGGCTCTGACTCGGCCATGGCCGGCCTTGAGGTGGCCGTGCACCGGGAAAGGCTCGGGGAAGCCGCCATATGATGTCGCTGCCGTACCGGGCCGGGACGGACCGGTAACATTGATCACTACGTAAATCGTCACGAGAAGCGGCGTAAACCTGTCAAGTTGACTGCGCAAGACATACTCGATCAGTTGGCTAGTGTTTCTTCCACGACAACTGGCAAAAATGTCGGTAAACGAAAACGTGCTGAGTGCGAATTGAATTGGACCAAAAAGAGCATCTTCTATAAGTTGTCTTCTTGGTCAGAATTGGAGTTGAAGCACAACATGGACGTCATGCATATAGAGAAGAACGTGTGCGAGAATCTTCTCGGGATGATGCTCAACTTGGAAAAGAAGAACTACGATACAGAGAAGTCAAGATTTGACTTGATGGACTTGAAAATCAAGTCTTCTCTGCACTTGAGACAACAAAGGAATGGGTGGTACAACCCGCCAGCAGCGTACACGTTAACGTTTGAGCAGAGACAACGGTTTACCGAGTTCCTCCAATCTGTTAAATCCCCAGACGGGCTCGCTGGAAATTTGAAGAAAAATGTAACTGCTGACGGGAAGCTCACAAGTTTGAAGTCGCACGATTGTCACGTGATCATGCAGAGGTTGTTGGCTGATGGTATTAGCCCTTTTGTGCCAAAACTGATACAGGAGACGATCTTCGAGCACTACAACTTTTTCAAGTTGATCAGTTCTAGAACCCTGAGAGTGGACGATCTCGAAAAAGCGCAAGATTCAATCATTGAGATATTGTGTAAGCTTGAGATGATATTTCCGCCAGCGTTTTTCACGATCATGGTTCACGTGGAAATTCATCTACCAGATGAAGCGTTGTGTGGCGGTCCGGTGCATATGCAATGGATGTACCCAATTGAGAGATACCTTGGAACGTTAAAACAATTTGTCCAAAATAAGGCTAGAACCGAAAGCTCCATTGCGGAAGCGTACGTTGTAGAAGAGGCATTGACATTTGTTGCAAAGTATCTCGAAGATAAGAAAACTGTCGATGAAGTTCAAGTGCGGGAACTTAGTGTTTTTCGGTCTGAAAACTGTGTGCCTTACGGGATGATGAAGCCGATAGTTTTAGATGACGACCAAAAAGAGAAGGCGGAGTGGTACATTTTTACCAATTGTCCAGAAATCGATCCGTATTTAAATATGTACATTATCTAGCTCATTGATTTACATCTAATTACGTAATGTTAGGATTCATTTGCTGAAAGCATACAAAAATTACTAATGACATCATCTTAATTTGCATATTTCAGATTTATGACATGAAAGTTAGTGGTTCCAACGTGTCTGAAGAGCTTTACGCATTGTCTACGAGATCTATGCAAATTGCTCATCAGTATCCGAGTTGCTTTGTGAATGGCGTGAAGTTCATCACTCGTCGTCGTGATAACCAACGGATCACCCAGAATAGCGGTGTTTGTGTGCCCATGAACGACTTCAACTTTTACGGTCGAATGGAAGACGTAATCGTGCTGAACTACTATACATATAACTGCCGTGTAGTACTGTAAAAATGCATATGGTATGGTGACAAGTACAATGCAGGACGTATAGTGCACGTTGATAAGACCACCGGATCAACGAGTTCGTATACTGCCAAAGAGTGGTTTACAGAAGACCCGTTTATACTCGCGACTCAAGCGAAGCAAGTGTTTTACATCCAAGATCTCGTTAAGGGTCGCGAATGGGAAATCGTTCAGGAATGCAATCAACGAGGGATATGGGACATTCCTGAAGTTGATCCGACCACTTCAACATCGATTCCATTGACCATAGAATTGTCAAATATCGACACAAAATCGCTACGGCCGAGCTTGTTACTGTTGTTGAAGATGATGAAGAAGTGGATGAAGAAGATGAGGCGTACGCCATTTTTGAGGGACAACGATGAATGACTAACACCATGTAATAATCATAGTCGTCGAATACTAATTACATAGTAATTAAAAATACTAACTACAATTCATTTTGCAGGATGTCTACTTCAGGTCAGGACCCATCAGGAGGAGTGCGTGACCCCCTGCAGATGCCGAGGAAGAAGTGGGGACCAACGACTGGCGTCGTTTCTGCGAGAGCTGGTGTTGGGACCCTTGGAGCGAACACAGTTCGCTACGATCAGACTACGCAGGCGTTCTACCAAGACTCCAGGGAGCAAAATCCGTCGATCGAGACATTCCAAAACCGATTAGGAAACCTGATCAAGAGTACCATTCTAGTCGACCTCCCAGAATGGAACCATGTGCCTGCGCAGAGTGTGGCGGCTCTTATGAACTCGATTCATAACGAGTATCACTTCGTTTATGAACATCCCGAGAGTGGCGAGCTTGTGCCTGCAGATCCTATTCGCAACGAGATTGATATGGCTATTATTCGCGATACGAAGAGGATGCGCCGTGGCCAGAAGCCGAGGTTGTCGCAGCTCTTCTTCAAGACATTTTGCGGGAGTAAGGATCCCGCTAAAAATGAAACTCCCGAAGGCTACAACCAGGAAGCTTGGTTGAAAGCAATAGAGACGTTCGACTCGCCGGAGCATAAGGTATGAGTTGAACTTCCGATGGTGATTTGAATTTCTTAAAATTGAACTTAACAAATTTATGTCTCGCAGGCAAAATCTGTTCGCAACCGGGAAAATTCGAAGATGAAGAAGACGAAGGCGAGACAAGGGTCGCTTAGTTTTTTTTGTCATCGCTCGAGGAACGTAAGTTGCTTAATATTAATATGCAATATATATGTGATTCATATTTTAATGTTGAAAAATTACAGCGAAGGGAAGATGGGAGTATAGGCTCGGCTTTAGCGATATGGTCAGAAAAACACCATGACGCTTAGGGATCATGGACGACGGACTTCGCGAAGTCGCAATTCGTAACTTAATTGTTTTATTTACTATATTTAATTATTTAAATTATTCTTATCTGATAAGTTTTTTGTGTTTTTTTTAAGGATCAAATCACCGCCCAAACGATAGATATTTTGCGGCAAGCGGCAAAGCAAAACACCGTGGTCTCCCAAGAAGATGTGGAGATGTACGCGATGCGCGCAGTTTTGGGAGTACGCAGAGACTGGGAAGTCAGTTTAGGGCCTTCGATCCCAAGGTCATCGCTGGGTGTTGCCCAAAAGCTAGATAGAGGCTCGTCAAGTTCGTCATCTCAGACCGATCCATTGGTTGCCGAGATGCGAGCTCAGATGGATGCCTAACAAGCTGAGCTGCAGGAGATGCGGCAATAGATCGCCTTCCTCAGCCAGATGTACAACCAGCCTCCCACGACTCCCTAACCTCCGCCTGCACCGCAACCAGGTGGGACTAATCAGCACACGCCAGGTTCCACGCCCGGTTCTATGGATTTCTTGCGAGACCGTCTTTACGGAAGCGGCGGAGCGAGCGGCAGCGCGTCAGGCAGCGGTTCCCGAAGTTCTGGCAACTTATTCGGTAGAGGGAATTCTACTATCGATAAGTTTTATAGGAAAAAAAATTAGGAATTCTTTTTTTCGCTTTTTTAGAAAGAATTTGTATTTTTAATTAAGAATTCTATTTTTAGAATATTATTTCTAATTAACATAGAATTTTGTTAATTAATTTTTATTTAATTATAAATGAATCTTTATTTAGTTTTGTAATTTTTTAATTTTTTTAATTAAAAAAACATATTCGGTGCGACAATGTCGCACCGAATATTATGGCGGGAACGGCATTAGGTGCGACAATGTCGCACCAGATATGAATTTACCCGCCAATTTTATTAAATTTGGCAGGAAAATAGCTTGGGCATTTGGTGCGAGATGTCGCACCTGAAAATGTCGCACCTAAAGGTGTACTTATTAGGTGCGACATGTCGCACCTAATGCCTTTTGCGACAGGTTATCCGGTGCGACTCAGTCGCACCTAATGTCGCACCTAATAAACTTTTAGGTGCGACATATGAAGTATTCGGTGCGACAATCGTAACACTGGATAATTTTTTTTGTCCTGGTGATCCCTCACGCTCAAAGGGCTTCGACAAGGCTATTTCTCGCCAACGATGAAGAAAGACACCTACGAATGGGCGAGAAAGTGCGACAAGTGTCAACGTTTCTCTAACGTTCCACGGTAACCGCCATCTCCCCTGGGTAGCATCGTCGTACCACGTCCCTTCACAAAATGGGGCATGGACATCATCGGCAAGCTTTCAAAAGCTCCGAGACAGTACGAATACACCATCGTTGCTATCGACTACTTCACTAAGTGGGTCGAAGCCGAGCATATGGCTAGAATCACCGAGGCCAACACCACAAACTTCATCTGGAAGTCCATCATATGCCGCCACGGCATCCCTGTGTCGATTGTGACAGAAACCGGTGCGCAGTTTGACAATTCCCGGGTTAGAGAAATATGCGCCCAACTAGGAATTAGCAAGACATTCTCGTCCTCACGGCATCCACAGGCCAACGGCTACGTAGAGGCTATAAATAAGACAATTAAAAGCAACCTCAAGAAAAAGCTCGAAGCCAAGAATGGCGCCTGGGCTGAGGAACTACCATTCATCTTATGGGGCTACCGAACGACTATTCGAAATGCCACCGGAGATACCCCCTTTTCCCTAGCTTTTGGGGTTGAGGCAGTGGTCCCCGTGGAAACTGAGGTCCCCACTTACCGAGTCGACACTTTCGACGAGAAGGAAAACGACGAGGCCATGTACATTTGATGTAATAAAGTCTGACGAAGACGCTTGCTTGTAATTACTTATTCATTAATAAAAAGTTGAATCGTTCATTCATTCTTCCTTGTCTGTTTGAAGCTGTATGATAAAACCTTAGTCTTTAGTCCATAAACAAACTTAATAACTTACGAAGAGACAAATGTAGACTTGCATGAACAAACTCTTCGTGGTTTGCTTAAAACGATATACTCGCAATCTAAGGGTCAAAGGACTATTGACCTCAGTACGATTGTTAGGAGAATCTATGATGTCGTGTTATGGGGAAATTAGAGTTAGAGACTCTATAGTTCTTCTAGGTATCTTCCGAAGGCACTGAATTGACCAGTGCACTTCTAGAGACAAGATAAGAACAAACCATTTAACCTCTTATGTCTCGAAGTCACTATGTATGAATTGCATCATGCTTACCATAATCCTGAAATGAGACATGCCATTTCACAACTCACATATTCTCATTTGAGAAAGTCAGAGTTCGGACTCACTATTTGATTCCGAGCAGGACCTATTGGTGAAGTACTAAGTTGTGAAGATGTCATGAGTAACTTTGTGAAGTTCTCATAGATATGGAATTCATGTACAAGATTGCTGAAATGCAATGTATATCACCTCATGCTTTGTTCCTTGGAGTGTGAATAAATGAACTGGCCAGTGTCCAAATTGAGTCTTGACTCTTTTGGATGAAACAATGTGACTTGTTAGCTCCTCGTCAATACATTGTTTCTAACTTATTCACAAGCGACAAAGGAGTTGAGGAAATAACAGCTAGAATGGTAAAATGGTAATTTCGTAAATCCCGACTAGCTGTTGATATTCATGAAGGGTAAACACTGATAATATTCTGTGGATCCACTCATTACAATTAGGTTGAATTCTTGAGTAGAAAATAAATTCATTTGAACCGAGAGATTTTCAGTGTCTAACTCTTTAGTGGAGTCAGTTGACATTAAGCTAAACTTGGAAACGGTTTGTGAACTTTTGAGTCCAAGTGTTTAGCTCAAGCTTTGTTCATTTGGATCCATGAGGTCTCTGTCACTAATCATATAGAGTAGGAATAGTTAAACCAGAAGCTAAAAGCTAAGTCAAAACAAGAACGAGACAAGTTTTACGAAAATTGTCAAAAGGGTAATTTTGTCTTTTTGGACATAGCATGAAATGAATGTCAATAAATTTTTTGACATGATCATATGATGACCTAAATCAATCGGCCATGATGTGTTCATTGGTCCTTGTGGATTAATTTCATTTCATAAGAATTTTACTTGAAAATTCTTAATGGGCATTTCTTATGTTGTCATGAACAAGTGAAGAAAAATCTAGAAGGCCCTTCTAGAAGGTCTTGGCCGCCCAATACCCAAAGAAATAGAGAGATTATTTTGTACATTAATGTATGAAGATACTTGCTAAAAGAAAAAGAGGAAACAAATTTCCTCCATGCACAAAGAGGGAATTCGGCCAAGTAGAGTCAAGGGAGAAGCTAAACAAAAGAGGAAACAAATCCAAGGCTTCTAGAATCCCCTCTTGATCGTGTGGAATAAAGGCAAGTAGAACAATTTTTTTTCATAAATATGTGATATTCTATAGACGAGGAAACTACTTTATAGAAGGTAAAACCTCTCCTATAAATAGAGCCCTCATTCTTTACATTTCATTCATCCCAAGTTTTAGAGATTGAGTGCTTCTCTCTCTAGACTTAGCCGAACTCCTCTCTCTCTCTAGTTTTCTTTCGTTTTTATTTTCGCACGTAGGTCCTCATTTGACCTAGCATTTTTAGCTCTTCGACTTTGAGACTTGTTCTCGAGTCATCGTGTTTTAAAGTGCCCACTCACTAATTCCTTTTCTCTCGAGTGATTATAGTGAATGAAACTTTCGTGATTGCTCGAGTTGCCGAGGAAAGAAGAGAGATGTGATACGAGGGGAGATGAACATTTTCAACCTTCCGAAGGCTCATCAACGTTTAAGCTTCTAAAAAGGATAGTAAAGTTTTTATGCTCCTAATAGTTTTTATTTACAGTACTTGTGCTTTATCTAGGTTAGTAAAATCGTTTTACTCGTTTAAAAGAAAATTTTTAAATTCCGCCACTTGCTCAAAGCGTTAAACTTTTTCTTAATCCTAGATCAATTCCAACAAATGGTATCAGAGCTATGGTCAAAGATATGCATGTACATGTAATTAAAATTATGAGATTGAAAATCGTTTTCAAAAGTTTACTAATTTTGAGACAAGTTAGAATTGTTTTCTTAGTTTTTTTTTTTAATTTATTACTCATGCCTTTAAATTAAATATCATGTTGATTTTCTATGAGTTTGGGATGTTATTAAAACACATTAGAATCGGTTCTAAAAGGTTTTAATTTATTATATTGAAAAACGTGTTTTTAAGTTTGAGAAAATTTCGAGTAAATTTTATGACTAGTTTTCTTGTCTTACTAGTTTCTTTTATTTACTTGAATCGTTTTATGCTTGTTGTTATTTCTTTTATACCATGTTATTACCATGTTAGTAAAAGAAAAAGAAAAATCTTTAACAACTTCCTAAAATGTTCCGTTACACTCGATTCTTTTTTCGCACTCAAAGTCCGACCTTTAATTATTTCTAGTTTTCCTCGAGCTCGAGAAAACCCGCAGTAAAAGTGCATATCTGTAAGCTCAGAATTGGAAATTTAATGATTCTTAAATCAAATTAAAGGTCTATTTGTTCTCTTTCCAATGCAATTGGCTTAGGGTCAAAAGGACATCGGAGCCGCCAGTTATGGCGATGTTACTCTGAGGTGCGCGACTATTCCGAAAGTCCAATTTTTTAGAAATCCGGATTTTCAGCCCCGCTACCATGAGTTATAGAACTCTAATGACAAAATTTTCTTGAGCAAAAATTTTTTTTTTTATAAGATTATAAACATAATGTGAAAGATTAAAATGTTTTGATTTTGAAAGTTTAATTGAAATTGAATTTTTACAAAACCAGTTTGAATTTTGAAAAATTGTTTCATTTTCAAACTTGAAAACATTTCGTCATCCAAATCAAATAAGTTTTCAAAATGTTTTCAAAACTATATCTATATCACATATGTTCAAAATCAATAACAAGCCGAAAAATAAAGATGTGTAATCTCAAACTTTCAAGTGTTCGAGTGAGTTGAAGTTCACACTTCCCTCATGCACTTTTCTGAATAGAAAATAGGAAAAGATCCGAGTATGTACCTTGTGCCTTTATGCAATAACACTGCTCTGAACATGAACCTCTAGGATTCTTTTCTAGTTGTCCACTCTATCGCTCTATAACTAGGAAATCCGTTTCGAACTTATAAGAGTCGATGTACCAACTCCAAAAACTAAGTGGGAGGGTTATACTTTTTATTTGTAACCCACGATCCCCAACACTAATGAAAGAAGCGATTAATGTGAGACTAAGAGTCACTATTGTGGCCCTCTCTTCAATGGGAGTACTCTAAGGCATTTTTGCTTCGATCATTGTTCAATGAGCTACGTCCGAGAGTGAGACGATGAAGACAATGCCTCGTCTTGGGGGATTGTTTTTTCAAAGTTGATCTTTTGGACTAAGTGGTTGGTTGCACACTTAGACTCAATCCCCTGAGGCTCTGCGAAAGGATGTGAGTGATCAAACCAATTTAAAACGTGGCTAGACAAAATTAGTGTATTGACACTTGGCTAAGCAAATTATCGTTTGCATTATAACACCTTTGGATTTTATCAAATGTTAAAAACTTAAACCCTCAACCAGAGGCTAATCATAAACTTGTTTCAACTTAATTAAGCAACATGTCTCTCAACCATCTCTCAATCATCCTTTCCTCGAACAAACTCGAAACCAAGAACTACGTAGATTGGAAACATAAACTCGACATAATACTTACGGTTAAGAAGCACAAATGGGTACTCACCACCCCGTGTCCTCCTCTGATGAATGATGATTCAACTCAAGAGGACAAAGACGCCTTAGCGGCCTGGCTTCGATCCGATGAGATTGTGAGGTGCTATATCTTATCATCAATGAACAATGTGTTGCAACAACAACATTGTTTTTGTCAATGGTGCCCACAAGAAGAGTTGTAGTCTTTATTTTGTACATTTGATGTAATAAAGTCTCACGAAGACTCTTTCTTGTAATTTCTTATTCATTTAATAAAAAGTTGAAACGTTCATTCATTCTTCATTGTCTATTGGAAGCTTTATTATAAAACATTAGTCTTTAGTCCATAAACAAACTTAACAACTTACGAAGAGACAAATGTAGATTTGCATGAACAAACTCTTCGTAGTTTGCTTAAAACGATATGTTCGCAATCTAAGGGTCAAAGGACTATTGACTTTAGTACGATTGTTAGGAGAATCTATGATGCCTGGTTATGGGGTATTGAGTGTTGGAGACTCTATAGTTCTTCTAGGTATCTTCCAACGGTACTGAATTAACCAGTGCACTTCTAGAGACAAGATAAGAACAAACCATTTAACCTCTTATTTCTCGAAGTCACTACGTATGAATTGCATCGTGCTTACCTTAATCCTGGAATGTAACATGCCATTTCATAGCTTACGTATTCTCATTTGAGAAAGTCAGAGTTCAGACTCACTCTGTGATTCTGAATAGGACATATTGCTGAAGTACTAAGTTGTGAAGATGTCATGAGTAACTTTGTGAAGTTCTCTTAGATATGAAATTCATGTACAAGATTGCTGAAATGCAATGTATATCACCTCATGCTTTGTTCCTTGGAATGTGAATAAATGAACTGGTCAGTTTCCAAATTGAGTCTTGACTCTTTTGGATGAAACAATGTGACTTGTTAGCTCCTCGTCAATACATTGTTTCTAACTTATTCACAAGCAACAAAGGAGTTGAGGAAATAACAGCTAGAGGGGTAAAATGGTAATTTTGTAAATCTCGACTAGCTGATGATATTCATGAAGGGTCAACATAGATAATATTCAATGGATCCACTCATCAAAATTATGTTGAATTCTTGAGTAGAAAATAAATTTTATTTGAACCCAGAGATTTTCAGTGTCAACTCTTTAGTGGAGTCAGTTGACATTAAGCTAAACTTGGAAAAGGTTTGTGAACTTTTGTGTAGCTCAAGCTTTGTTCATTTGGATCCATGAGGTCACTGTCAGAAATCATATCGAGTAGGAATAGTTAAACTAGAAGCTAAGTCAAAACAAGAACGAGACAAGTTTTACGAAAATTGTCAAAAAGGTATTTTTTGTCTTTTTGGACATAGGATGAAATGAATGTCAATAAATTTTTTGACAAGGTCATTTGATGACTCACATCCACTCGGCCATGTTAATTTATTTGGGCCTTGTGGATTAATTTCATTTCATAAGAGTTTTACTGAAAATTCTTAATGGGCCTTTCTCATGTTGTTATGAACAAATGAAGAAGCTTTTAGAAGCTCCTTCTAGAGAGCCTCTTGGCCGCCCATCACCCAAAGAAAAAGGGAGATTATTTTGTGCATTAATGTATGCAGATACTTGGCAAAATAAAAAGAGGAAAGAAATTTGCATCAAGATGCATATGGAATTTCGGCCAACAAAGTCAAGGGAGAAGTGAACAAAAGAGGAAACAAATCCAAGGCCTTCTAGAAGGCATCTTGGCCGTGTGACTCATGAAGGAAAAGAGGGATTATTTGCTCATGAATATGTGATATTCTATAGAAGAGGAGACTACATTGTTGAAGGTAGAACCTCTCCTATAAATAGAGCCCTCATTCTTCACATTTCATTCATCCAAAGTTTTAGAGATGGAGAGCTTCTCTCTCTAGACTTGGCCAACTTCTCCTCTCTCTCTCTCTCTCTCTCTCTCTCTCTCTCCCTCTCTCTCTCTCTCTCTCTCTCTCTCTCTCTCTCTCTCTCTAGTTTTCTTTCGTTTTTGTTTTGGCACCTAGGTCCTCATTTGACCTATTTTTGTTAGCTCTTCGACTTTGAGACTTGTTCTCGAGCCAACGTGTTTAAAAGTGCCCACTCACTAATTCCTTTTCTCTCAAGTGATTCTTGTGATAGAAACTCTCGTGGTTGCTCATGTTGCCGAGCAAGGAAGAGAGACGTGCTGCGAGGGGAGACGAACGTTGCAACTTTCCAAAAGCTTATAAAAAGGTTAGTAAATTTACAATGTTCATAATAGTTTTTATTTACGTGTACTTGCTCTTTGTCTAGGTTAGTAAAATCGTTTTACTTGTCAAAAGAAATTTTTTAAAATTCCGCCGCTTACCCGAAGCGTTAAACTTTTTCTTAAACCCTAGATCAATTCCAACAAATGGTATCAGAGCTATGGTCAAAGATATGCATATACATGTAATTAAAATTATGAGCTTGAAAATCATTTTTGAAAGTTTACTAATTTTGTGACAAGTTAGAATTCTTTTCTTAGAATTTATTGATTTTCTCTGAGTTTGGGATGTTATTAAAACACATTAGAATAATTTCTAAAAGTTTTTAATTTTTATATTAAAAACGTGTTTTTAAGTTTGAGAAAATTTCGAGTAAATTTTGTGACTAGTTTTCTTGTATTACTAGTTTCTTTTATTTTCTTGAATCGTTTTATGGTTGTTGTTATTTCTTTTATACGATGTTAATAAAACACAAATAAAAGCCTTATCAACTTCCGCAGACGTTCCGTTACACTCGATTCTTTTTACGCACTAAAGGACCGAACTGTTGTCGGTCGTTTTCGGAAAACCCGAGACACCAAGAAGACACGCCATTCAAAGGGCCGATGGTCAGGCCGGAGGTCCTAAAGAGCGGCGAGCCTTCTCTCACGAGTCGACTGACAAGTCCTCGTGCCAAATCCTCATGCCCCTCGAGTCGAGCCCCGAGTCGTTCCTCAAGTCGAGCCTTGGGTTGTTCCTCGAGTCGAGCCTCGAGTCGCTCCTCGAATCGAGTCACTTTCGCCAAGTGGAAACCTTCATATTTCATGTGGCAAGAATTGTATTCGAAGGCCTGCAAGAGCCCGACGAGACGGGCCACGCGCCGCGCGCGCAGCCGCGCCGGCCAACCAAGCACAGCAGCCCGCGCGCCGCGCCAGACAGGCCGCGCGCCGCGCCAGGCAGACCGCGCGCCGCGCGATGACACGCCCGCGCCGAGCATCCCGCACCGCACATCCAGCGCCGCGCATCCTGCGCCGCGCACCGCGCCCCCTGCGCCGCGCGCCGCGCCCCCTGCGCCGCGCGCCGCGCGCCGCGCGTTGTGCGCCGCGTGCTCCGTGCGCCTCCACTTGATGGCGCGCGCGTTCCTAGTCCCAAATGGACGAAAAAGAAGCCTCCTAAGGCCCCCAAACACCTATATAAACCCCCTCCCATTGAGGGGAAAGCCATCCAATAAATCCTTTCATCTCCTATCGACACGCTCGATTTCTTACTCACAACTACTTCTCTGGATGCCATATTTGGCCTGAAGTAGTCTCTCTCCTCTCTCTCTCGTTCTCAGAGGTTCCGAAGCACTCACGGGGACTTCCCGGACGTCGCTCCCTCTGACCGAACGTTCTCCGGTGCTCAAGCACGCCCCTAGGGTTCTCGACTAGAGTTCCCCTCGCGCGTCTAACACACTAGACACACGCGCGACCTACGCGTCCGGCATTTCCAACTAGGAATCGCCTACGCGTCCGGAATCTCCGCCACAACAAGGAACTCTTGACTTAGAGTCTTCCACGTCTTCAAAAGAGAGAAAACACACATTCTCTCTCACGCTCACGATCTCCGAAGTCCTGAGACGCCGCCGAGGACTCCTCGCGCCCCGTCTCCTTCGTCGAGCACGCTTCTCCACCAAGGCTCCGCGCCTCATACAGCGTCCTACACGCTTGAACTACGTTCTGACCTGATCCCACACACGGGTACGTAGGCAGCCGACAACCAAGGCACGGTCACTCCTCCTCCTCATCCCCTACCTCTCCCGAGAGGCGGGTTGATCGGAGAAAACCCTAGCTCGAGACTATCGAGTTCACACTCTTGGCCCGGGTGCGATCACTTGGTCCGGCCTTGGATCGAACCGCCCGAGGTTTTAAATAGTTGTTCATTTTCGTGCGACAACATTTTGGCGCTAGAAGGAGGGGGCTTCCCGACCTATTCAGCCCGAAATCCCTTCTGCTCATCTTCTTCTTTTCTTTTGCGAACTCAACCTTCTCGAACTTGAGAAACGATGAGTAACCAACAACCTGTACGTTCTGAGGGCGTGAACGACCCCGAAAATGTCACTGGGACCAAGAAATACTTCTTGCGCTCCCGAGCGCATGGTGACGAAGAGTCGCTCCCCGAAGAGAGCTCGACCCGCTCACCATCTCCATCTCCTGATAGCAGGGACAACCGCATCATGGAGCTGGAGGAGAGTATCCGCCAACTAAAGGCGAAGAACGCGAGGTACCACAGCCGACTGGCTGCGAAGCAACCCCCGCATGACACAATAACCCTCAACAAGGATCCTGAGAACCTCAACGAGGAAAGCCGTGACCGCGACCCTGATTACGAGGGTACTGGCGATTCAAAGGGTATCGAGACTTCTCTCACGAAGGACGGGGAACCCCCCGCTGTGTTTGAAGCCGGTCCTTCGAATCCCCTACCCCGGAATGGCGACGCACCGGCTGCTTCTCAAGAGGGAAACTCCCGACGCTCGGCCTTCGACCGACTAGGTCAAAGGGAGAATGTTACGGAGAGTCAGGGCACGCGGAGAGCGCGCCGTCGCAGACGAAGCCTGCGCCTCCGTATGTCCAGCCCCGATCTTAGGGATCACCTCACCGCCCAACGCATTGAGCGTGGCGATGACTTAAGAGAGCGACTAAGCTCTCGGCCAAACGTCCCCGTAGCAGCCCCAGCTAACGGGAACCGCCGCACGGGTCAAGGGTCAAATGAAAGACGACAGGTGACTCCTCCCGAACAGGGAGTTACTCCGACTACCGGTCTCGATGTGATCACAATGATCCACAATCTTCGAAATGAAATACGAGATCTCCGAGAACACGGAATAGGCGGAAGTGCCTATGGGGTCGTTGAGGAGAAGTCCTCGCCTTTCACGGCTCAGATATTGGCCGAGGTATGTACGGGAAATTTCAAACTCCCGAACCTCGCTCCATACAATGGAAAAGCAGATCCTGCTTACCACATCCAGCACTATGAAACCTGGATGACGATGCAGGGTGTCACTCCCAGCGCTATGTGCCAAGCTTTTAGTCTTACCCTCGCCGGACCCGGCTTCGAGTGGTTCAAGAACTTAAGGCCGGGAAGCATCCGCTCGTTCAAAGACCTGAAGGACATGTTCCTAGCACGGTTCGCTACATCTATGGTCCAAAAGAAGACCAAGATGTACCTGTGGTCAATCAGGCAAGAGGATGGCGAGTCTCTTAGACGATACCTCGCCCGATTCACTGAAGAATCGAATAAGGTCGACCGCTTTGGCGACAAAGACGCAATCACCGCCATCACTGAAGGCTTGCGCACAAGTGACTTCCTTAAGTCCATCGTCGGCCGTGTCCCTTATACCATGGCCGAGTTAATGACTCGAGCCAAGACCTTCATGGGAGTCGAAGATTACCTCGATGGTCGCAAGGGCAATGATCAAAGCCCTCACCACCGAGACGAGCCTAGCAACGAGCAAGGAAACTCCCGTAAAAGGCGAAACAGAGGAGGTCAGACTTTTAATAGACGACCTTCGATGCCCAAGAAGCCGCGACTTGCGGAAGACTTTAAGGGCTACTCGTCGTTCACACCGTTGAACACAACGCCGGAGCAAATCCTAGCTTTAGCGCGTGACAAGTTCACTCCCCCGGCTCCAATGAACAAAGATCCCGCGACTCGCGATAGATCTAAATATTGCGAGTTCCATCAGGAAAATGGTCACTTGACCTCTGAATGCTATAGTCTTAAAAGGCAGATCGAGGCATTGATCCAACGGGGTGAGCTAAAAGAGTTCGTGTTACGCATGATTAGCGCTGCGGGCCCCACCTCGAACAGACCACAGTCTGGCAGGGGAGGAGGAACTGCCGCTTCTGCCGACCGAACCACGGCTACTGCCAATGCCAATCCACAACTCCACGTTGTGACCACCATATTTGGAGGTCCACAAGATGGAGATTCGGCCCGACAACGGAAAAAATTCCTAAGGGCCATGGCTCAAGAAGACGCTGCTATGCACGTCAACCTCACGTATGAAGAACCTCCGTCCGTGCCTCACGAGACGATGCATTTCACCAACAAAGAGGCCAAGCGAGTTGTGCATCCGCACAATGACGCAATTGTGCTCAAAGCCCAAGTAGCTAATAACTTGGTGAAAAGAGTTCTCATCGACAACGGCAGTGCTGCCGACATAATCTTCAAGTCCACCCTAGAGCGCATGAAGCTCGGGGGGCTACGCCTAACTCCGACCCAAACGCCTCTATTCGGGTTCACTGGGGAGAGAGTCATGACCGAAGGCATCATCGATCTACCGGTCACCTTCGGAACTCCCGGAAGCATTGAAGTCGTTCACATGGTCCCATTCCTAGTGGTCGACCAAGAGTCCCCCTACAACGTAATCGTTGGGCGACCCACGTTGAACCGGCTAAGGGCAATCACTTCAACATACCACCTACTGGTGAAGTTCCCTACCAAGAATGGAATCGGCATCATGGCTGGAGACCAATCCCAAGCCAGAATATGTTACATCCAAGGAATTGATGGAAAAACCACTAGAAAGACGGTTAACACGATCTCCCAACTTAGAGACCGCGTCGAGTCGACCAAGGTCCTCCGCGAAGTCCACGAAGACATATGCATGACACCCAAGTGCAAGGTGCCAACGTCTTCATCCCAAACTGGGAGGGACCCCACAATGTCTGCCAAGTCATACATGACGAGACACGCTACATCAAATACATGGACACCGATCCGCCACCTATGGAATGCGGAACACTTGAGGCAGTACTACCAGTAGCCAGCGCTTCCCCCCATTTTATTTCTTTGCTTTCTAAACATTCAATAAGGCCTACGAGCCAACGTTTTAGGATTTCAAATTTTTGCAACATTAATAAAGTTCGAGGTTTTTCTTTCAAAATCCACTTTATCAAAGATTTTTAATCATCAAAGATTACACTTGTAAACCCAAAACTCGGGGGGCTAGTGCCATAGGAAATGGAAAGTACGCTCAAAATCCTCAAGAAAGTACGCTCCACAAAAAGAAAGCACGCTCCATCAAAACAAAACACCCGAACACAAAACGGGAACAGGCGTGCACGTAAGACGCCTCCGTGGTGCACCGTAAGACATCCCCGAGATGCAGGCTAAAGACGCCCCCGCGGCGTGCCCAAGAGACATCCCAGAGATGCAGGCTAAAAACGCCCCCGCGGCGTGCCCAAGAGACATCCCCGAGATGCAGGCTAAAGACGCCCCCGCGGCGCGCCCAAGAGACATCCCCGAGATGCAGGCTAAAGACGCCCCCGCGGCGCGCCCAAGAGACATCCCCGAGATGCAGGCTAAAGACGCCCCCGCGGCGCGCCCAAGAGACATCCCAGAGATGCAGGCTAAAGACGCCCCCGCGGCGCGCCAAAGAGACATCCCAGAGATGCAGGCTAAAGACGCCTCCGCGGCGCGCCCAAGAGACATCCCCGAGATGCAGGCTAAAGCTGTCCCTCGCGACGCACTTAAGACGCCTACATGGCGCACGTAAGACGCGTAAAGGCGCAACCCGTAAGACGCCTACATGGCGCAACCTAAGATGCCTACATGGCTCAGGTAAGACGCGTAAAGGCGCAACCCGTAAGACGCCTACATGGCGCAACCTAAGACGCCTACATGGTGCACATAAGACGCGTAAAGGCGCAGCCCGTAAGACGCCTACATGGCGCGATATAAGACGCCTACATGGCGCACATAAGACGCCTACATGGCGCACTTAAGATGCCTACATGGGGCACGTAAGACGCCTACATGACGAACCTAAGACGCCTACATGGCGCACTTAAGACGCCCACATGGCGCAACCAAGTCGTCCCTCGTGACACACCTAAGTAACCTACATGCCGCATCTAGGCCATCCCTCACGACGTGCCTACGATGCCTAAAACAACGCACGCAGCCGTCTCTAATGACGCGCTCTAAGTCACCACAAGGCGCTGTGTATGATGACTAATCGGAACGCACCTGAACAACCATACAAGGCGCAACTCATGTCATCTTCTCCACCACCGACTAAGCACAATCACACCCGCCTCTGAGCAAGAACCTCGCTCGGCCTGAATTAGCTGAGACCTCGCTCCTTGAGTTGAGTCGTTCTCCTCGAGTCGAGCCTTGCTCCTCAAATCGAGTCACTCTCCTCGAGTTGAGCTTCGCTCCTCGAGTCAAGTCATTCTCCTCGAGTCGAGCTTCGCTCCTCGAGTCGAGTCATCCTCCTCGAGTCGACCTTCGCTTCTCGAGTCGAGTCAGTCTCCTCGAGTTGAGCTTTGCTCCCCGAGTCAAGTCATTCTCCTCGAGTCGAGCTTCGCTCCTCAAGTCGAGTCATCCTCCTCGAGTCGAGCTTCGCTTCTCGAGTCGAGTCATTTTCCTCGAGTTGAGCTTCGCTCCTCGAGTCGAGCTTCGCTCCTTGAGTCGAGCTTCGTTCCTTGAGTCGAGTCATCCTCCTCGAGTCGAGCTTCGCTTCTCGAGTCGAGTTAGTCTCCTCGACCTGAACTTCGCTCCTCGAGTCGAGTCTCCTCGAGTCGAGCCTTGCTCCTCAAATCAAATCATTCTCCTCGAGTCGAGCATCGCTCCTCGAGTGGAGTCATATTCCTTAATGACCAGCCAGTCTCCTTGAGTCGAGTCTAGCCCCTCGAGTTGAGACTTGAGTCGGCTCCCCGAGTCGAGCCTAGCCCCTCGAGTTGAGACTTGAGTCGGCTCCCCGAGTTGAGCTTCGCTCCTTGAGTTGAGACTTGATTCAGTCTCCTCAAGTCGAGCTTCGCTCCTCGAGTCGAGCCTTGAGTCAGTATCCTCGAGTCGAGCTCCGCTCCTCGAATCGAGCCTTGAGTCAGTCTCCTCGTGTCGAGTCCCACTCCTCGAACAAACACCTGGAGCGACCTGAAGAACAGGTCAGCCAAAATAGAGACCCGCGCTCGCGCCTGGGGAATAAGGGCCGATCTTCCGAACGCAGGCGAAGAAGCGTCACCAAGGCGAGAATGGCGGATGCCCCGTGAGGCCGACTTATGCTTGATGCGTGGTCAAACTTTTAGCGTTTATCCCCGAGCAGTCGAAGCCCTCCGGTGCGGCAGAGCCTTCCGCCAGGTGCCACTCCGTCTTCTCGAAGCATCAGCCAGCAGCATCAACCTCCGTCTTCGAGACCTCGGAATGAGCACGCCTTTGCAAAATGCAAAAGTGCAGTCGCCTTCCAAGCTGGCCGAGATGGAAGCCATGATCTTCCCCTAATAGGTCACGATTACACAATCGTCACCCTGCTAGTCACCGTCGAGTCCCATGGACTCCGGATTGATGATATTATCAAACGAAACGCCATCGAAGGTTAACTCGGGCGTAACATTGCCAAAAGATCAATAAGCCGTGACACGCCGGCACGCCTCTACACAAATGCACGCCCCACTTGCGCATGCATATCCCATTTGCTCCGGGGCTAGAGCGACGGACGCAAGCGCGTTTGCCTCGTCCACGTCGAGCTACGTCTCTTATCTGCTTGGATCCTCCTCCATGTGTCGATCACACACTCGTGTCGAGAAAGACGGAAAAGCGAGAAAGAGCACTTGCAATTGTGAGAGTATTCTTTATAATCACAAAGGCTTCGCAACAGTGAAGCTGTGGAAAGTCTATTTTCCTCAAACACCCGGTGGAAACAACTAAAAGTCCACCGCCCGGGGCCTCCCGAGCAATGAACTTGGGGGGCTAATGTTGTCGGTCGTTTTCGGAAAACCCGAGACGCCAAGAAGACACGCCATTCAAAGGGCCGATGGTCAGGCCGGAGGTCCTAAAGAGCGGCGAGCCTTCTCTCACGAGTCGACTGACAAGTCCTCGTGCCAAATCCTCATGCCCCTTGAGTCGAGCCCCGAGTCGTTCCTCGAGTCGAGCCTTGGGTTGTTCCTCGAGTCGAGCCTCGAGTCGGTCTCCTCGAGTCGAGCTTCACTCCTCGAGTCGAGCCTCGAGTCGCTCCTCGAATCGAGTCACTCTCGCCAAGTGGAAACCTTCATATTTCATGTGGCAAGAATGGTATTCGAAGGCCCGCAAGAGCCCGACGAGATGGGCCACGCGCCGCGCGCGCAGCAGCGCCGGCCAACCAAGCACAGCAGCCCGCGCGCCGCGCGGTGACACGCCCGCGCCGCGCATCCTGCACCGCACATCCAGCGCCGCGCATCCCGCGCCGCACATCCCGCGCCGCACATCCAGCGCCGCGCATCGCGCGCCGCGCCTGGTGACCCGCGCACCGCGCCCCCTGCGCCGCGCGCCGCGCGCCGCGCGTTGTGCGCCGCACTTTGTGCGCCGCGCGCTCCGTGCGCCTCCACTTGATGGCGCGCGCGTTCCTAGTCCCACATGGACGAAAAAGAAGCCTCCTAAGGCCCCCAAACACCTATATAAACCCCCTCCCATTGAGGGGAAAGCCATCCAATAAATCTTTTCATCTCCTATCGACACGCTCGATTTCTTACTCACAACTACTTCTCTGGATGCCATATTTGGCCTGAAGTAGTCTCTCTCCTCTCTCTCTCGTTCTCAGAGGTTCCGAAGCACTCACGGGGACTTCCCGGACGTCGCTCCCTCTGACCGAACGTTCTCCGGTGCTCAAGCACGCCCCTAGGGTTCTCGACTAGAGTTCCCCTCGCGCGTCTAACACACTAGACACACGCGCGACCTACGCATCCGGCATTTTCAACTAGGAATCGCCTACGCGTCCGGAATCTCCGCCACAACAAGGAACTCTTGACTTAGAGTCTTCCACGTCTCCAAAAGAGAGAAAATACACATTCTCTCTCGCGCTCACGATCTCCGAAGTCCTGAGACGCCGGCGAGGACTCCTCGCGCCCCGTCTCCTTCGTCGAGCACGCTTCTCCACCAAGGCTCCGCGCCTCATACAGCGTCCTACACGCTTGAACTACATTCTGACCTGATCCCACACACGAGTACGTAGGCAGCCGACAACCAAGGCACGGTCACTCCTCCTCCTCACCCCCTACCTCTCCCGAGAGGCGGGTTGATCGGAGAAAACCCTAGCTCGAGACTATCGAGTTCACACTCTTGGCCCGGGTGCGATCACTTGGTCCGGCCTTGGATCGAACCGCCCGAGGTTTTAAATAGTTGTTCATTTTCGTGCGACAACACGAACTTTGACTATTTCTGTTTTCTTCGAGCTGGAGTAAAACCCGCAGTAAAAGTGGCATAACTCTTTGTTCAGCATTCAAAATTTAATGATTCTTGAATCAAATTAAAGGTCTGCCTGTCTTCTCTCCAATGCCATGGTTTTGGGTCAAAAGGACATCGGAGCCACCATTTATGGAGATTTTACCCGAGGTGCACGGCTGTTGCGAAAGTCCACTTTTTTAGAAATCCGGATTTTTAGCCCCACTACAATGAATTATAGAACTCTAATCAGAAAATTTTCTTGAGAAAAAATGTTTTTTTATAAGATTATAAACATAATGTGAAAGATTAAAATGTTTTGATTTTTGAAAGTTCAATTGAAATTTAATTTTTACAAAACTAGTTTGAATTTTGAAAAAACGTTTTCGTTTTCAAACTTTAAAATATTTTGTCATCCAAATCAAATAAGTTTTCAAAATGTTTTTAAAACTATATCTATATCACATATGTTCAAAATCTATATGCTCTTGAAAATTAGAGTTGGAGGTCTATTCGTAGACAAGCCGAAAAATAAAAAGATGTGTAATCTCAAACTTCCAAGTGTTCGAGTGAGTTGAAGTTCACACTTCCCTCATGCACTTTCCCAGAATAGAAAAGAGGAAAAGCTCAGAGTATGTACCTTGTGCCTTTATGCACTAACACTGCTCTGAACATGAACCTCTAGGATTCTTTTCTAGTTGTCCGCTCTATCGCTCTATAACTAGGAAATCCGTTTCCGAACTTATAAGAGTCAATGTACCAACTCCAAAAACTAAGTGGGAGGGTTATACTAATGAAAGAAGTAATTAACGTGAGACTAAGAGTCACTATTGTGGCCCTCTCTTAAATGAGAGTACTCTATGTCGTTTTTACTTCGATCATTGCTCAATGAGCTACGTCCGAGAGTGAGACGATGAAGACAAGGCTTCCTCTGGGAGGATTGTTTTTTCAAAGTTGATCTTTTGGACTAAGTGGTTGGTTGCACACTTAGGCTCAATCCCTAGTAATCCTCCCTTGATGCTCTGCGAAAGGATGTGAGTGATCAAACCAATTTAAAAGGTGGCTAGTCAAAATTGGTGTATTGACATCTTGGCTGAGCATCAATGATGTGTCATTTACTTATAAATGGAGATTTTTTGCGGCCTTCTCTTGAGGGAGTAAATTATCGTTTGGTTTATAACACCTTTGGATTTTATCAAATCTTTAAAAACTTAAATCTTAAACTAAAGACTAATCATAAACTTGTTTCAACTTTTATAAGCAAATTGTCTCTCAACCCTCTCTCAACCATTGTTTCCTCGAATAAACTTGAAGGTGATAATTACGTCGACATGAAACGTAACCTCGACATAGTCCTTACTGTCGACAAGCACAAATGGGTTCTCACCACCCCCTGTCCTCAAACGAATGAAGATTCGACGCAAGAGGAAAAAGACGCCCTGGCGGCCTGGCTTCGATCCGATGAGATTGCGAAGTGCTATATTTTGGCATCTATGAACAATGTGTTGCAACAACAACATCGTGACATCGAGACTGCCGTCGATATGCTCTACAATCTCCATGAAATGTTTGGAGGGCAAGGAAGTCAAGCTAGGCAACAAGCGGTCCGACAATTTATGAACTATCGTATGAAGGCTGGAACTCCCGTTAGAGATCATATGATGCTGATCATTAGCTATCTAAACGAAATGGAGATTCTTGGATCTGAAATTGATGGGGAGACCAAAATAGATATGATCTTGGAAACTCTCCACGAATCTTTCGATACCTTCAAGCTGAACTACTTGTTATTGGCCCGACACGAATCGCGGCCGAATGAAGGCGAAACAACGTCAAACGCTGTTGTCACACGAAAATGTACAACTATTTAAAACCTCGGGCGGTTCGATCCAAGGCCGGACCAAGTGATCGCACCCGGGCCAAGAGTGGAAATTCGATAGTCTCGAGCTAGGGTTTTCTCCGATCAACCTGCCTCTTGGGCGAGGTAGGGGGTGAGGAGGAAGAGTGACCGTGCCTTGGTTGTCGGCTGCCTACGTACCCGTGCGTGGGATCAGGTCAGAACGTAGTTCAAGCGTGTAGGACGCAGTATGAGGCGCGGAGCCTTGATGGAGATGCGTGCTCGACGAAGGAAACGGGGCACGAGGAGTCCTCGGCAGCGTCTCAGAACTTCGGAGATCGCTTACGCGTCTAGCGTGTTAGACGCGCAAGGGTAACTCTAGTTGAGAACCCTAGGGGCGTGCTTGAGCACCGGAGAACGTTCGGTCAAAGGGAGCGACGTCCGGGAAGTCCCCGTGAGTGCTTCGGAACCTTTGAGAACGAGGGAGGGAGAGGAGAGTCTGCTTCAGGCCAAATATGGCATCCAGAGAAGCAGAGGCGAGTAAGAAATCGAGCGTGTCGATAGGAGATGAAGAGAATTTTGTGTATTGAATAGGATTCAATGGGATGGCTTTCCCCTCAATAAGAGAGGGTATTTATAGGTGTTTGGGAGCCTTAGAAGGTCCCTTTCTCGTCCATGTGGGACTAGGATCGCGCATGCCATCAAGTGGAGGAGCACGGCGCGCGCGGCGCACAAAGAGCGGCGCACAACGCGCGGCGCGCGCCGCGCGGCGCAAGGGGCGCGGCGCGCATGTCACCGGGCGCGGCGCGAGGGTCACCAGGCGCGGCGCAGGTCGCGCGGCGCATGGAGCGCGCGGCGCGCGCCTGTCTGGCGCGGCGTGCCGTCTGCTGTACGGCCGGCCGGCGTAGCGCGCTGTGTGCGTGATGGACGGCTCGTCTTGGCAGCGTTCTTGCGGGCCTTCGAATGTCATTCTTCTCACGTGAAATATGAAGCTTTCCACTTGACGAGAGTGACTCGATTCGAGGAGCAAGGCTCGAGAATGACTCGAGGCTCGACTCGAAAAAGACTCGAGGCTCGACTCGAGGAACAATTAAAGGCTCGACTCGAGGAACAATTCAAGGCTCGACTCGAGGAGCGAAGCTCGACTCGAGGAGATTGACTCAAGGCTCGACTTGAGGAGCGAAGCTCGACTCGAGGAGTCAGGAGTTTGGGCGAGGGCTTGAAGATTTGCCGCTCTTCAGGACCTCCGGCCTGACCATCGGCCCTTTGACCGACGTGCCTTCTCGGTGTCTCGGGTTTTCCGAAAACGACCGACAACATTAGCCCCCCAAGTTCGTCGTTCGGGAGGCGTCCCAGCGATGAAATTTTTGTTCTTCTAGTTGGGTGTTTGAGGAAAATATTTCCCGTGCCTTGTGGCCCGAGGAAAAAAATTTTCCTCTTCTTTTTTCTTCTCTTTCTTTTTTTTTTTTTTTTTTAGGGGGTGGCCGCGCGGCGCGCGCCCTGGACGGCGCGGCGCGCGGTCTGTGCTGCATGACCCGCGCGGCGCGCGGGCTTGGCGCGCTGCGCGCCCCGTGCGCGGGGCTGGTTCGCTTCGCGCGGGAGAACTCAGACTTTTTGGAGTTTCTACTCCGAATTTGACCCTTGTGGGAGTAGGATTTCGACTCCTACCCCCCCAGAAGTCTATAAATAGACCCCCCCTTCTCTTCTCTCCTCACTTTATTTTTTTTTCTCTCTTTCTCTACGCTTGTTTCTTTTTACGTTTGCATTATGGGTGTTCCTTCCCTTTTCTCAACTGAGAGTCCCGAGATTGATTTCTCTCTCTTGTTTCAGGGTTCTGAACAGGTAGAGGACGATCTCTTCGCGGGATTAGAGGAGATTCCTTTGCACGTGGAAGAGAATCCAAGCGGAGTAGAGCAGTGGCTCGAGGAAGGCGAGCCGGGCGCGACCGCGCCTGCCGCTCAGCCTCAAGAAGAGTGCGCGCCAGCTAGGCGCAACACCGGTGGGGAGTCTGATCAACCTATGTTTGGGGGACCTGCCCCTCACCTCGTGATCAACTTAGTTGGCGAGGGGGTTCGTGACAAAGTCCGCCTCGACGTGCCGCGGTCCGACTTGGACTTTCAAGGCGTGCCGGGAGATGCTACGGACGCGGATGCGGTGACTCCGCTAGAGTCGGTTCTCGACGAGATAGACTGCGTGGACGACTTTGGTCCCGAGTCTGAAGATCCCGGAGGTGAGTCAGAGACATGTCCGGGGGCCGAAGGCCTCGCATCGGAGCGTCCCGAGGTACCGCCGGCAGCTGCCGTGGTTGTGTCGGAGGGCAGGAGCCCTTCCGCGGAGTCAGGGGGTCCTCGGCCCGGGACCCCTGACGTAGAGGCGTTGGTATCGGCGAGGTCGCTTGCTAGGACGGAGTGGTATCCCGAGGAGGGCCTTGCTGCTCTTTAGGACTTCAATTGTTCGGGGGTCGATGCTTCGAGCACGCTCACCTACCGGACATTCGTCGGTCTCCGGGAGGCTTTTGCCATTCCGTCGTCCGTGGCGCTTCTCCGTCCCTTAAAGGACGACCGTCCTTTCCGGCCTCGTCGTGGTTTTGCCGCAGTTTCAGTTGCGAGTCTTAACTGCGGGCTGCGGCTGCCGTTTCAACCCATCGTTCAGCAGCTTCTCGCCCGTCTGGGGGTGCACGCATGTTAGATGAGCCCGGCATTCTACCGCATAGTGGCGATGTGACATATGGAGTGGCATTGCCAGACTGAGCGGGTGATGACCGTGAGTGATTTTCGTAATCTCATCGCGGTTTTCCCTGCGCCCGGGCAGCCCAGTTTCTTTGTGGCCCGCGATCGCCGGAATACTAAGCTGATCATTGATTCAGAGAAGTACAATCGACGACCATGGGTGTGGGTCTCGGCGGAGGCTTTTGGTGACGCGCCGCTCCGGTTCGGCCCCTTGTCCAAGTTTCCTGCTAACGAGGGGGCCGACGACCTCGACTTTGTGAAGGAGATCCGGGGAATGTCGGAGGCTCGGAAAGCCGTCGAACGATTTCGTTCTCCTGAGCTGATGGCTTCCACTGGGTGGTTCCCGCCGTTTCCTCAGCGGACCGAGGGTGCCCCGAGTGCCGCATCATCTCTCTCGAGCGGTGATCCTCAAGGTATGTTGACGTTTCGTACTTCTTGCTTTTGTTTTTAGCTTAGGGTTTTGACTTTGTCGCTTTTGCAGTCTCTTCGGCTAGGGCGAGGGCTCGGGCTCCTCTAGCGAAGGCTTCCCGAGACCCGAAGTCGTTGGCGGCGGTTCGTCGTCGGATTGCTGCGCGGGATGGTCAGGAGAAACTCGATACCGATCATCGGGCGGAGAACGGTCCTCGCGCTTCTTTGAAGCGACCTTCCTCCTCGGCTTTGCCAGACACGTCTTCGGACTATAAGCTCGTGAACTCGATGGTCGACGTGGAGGCCGCGGAGGTTAGGGGGGAATGTTCCCTGGGCCTTGCTCAATCTTCGATGAAGATGTGGAAGAGCGTTGTGGCCAGCAGTGACGTAGAGTTCTTTCGTCACGGCGTTTCCGATGCACAGAGAGTGAGTTTCCCTTGCCTCGTTTGCGATGAATCTGTCTTTTGCTGAACTGTCTTTTTGCCTTCTCAGGTGCTTGCTCGAGCGACCCGGGGCGAGAAGATCCTTCACGACCTCATCAGGCGGATGAGTCGTGCCCAGGAGGAGCTTGCTCAAGCGAAGTCTCAGCAGGCCCACGCCGAGCGAGGTTCTCACTCAAAGGCGGAGTTTGCGAGTCTCCGCGAGCAGCTTCAGGAGGCTCGCGTGGAATTGGGAGTTACCCGCGGCAAGTGCGACCGTGCTCAGGCGGCGGTGGCGAAGATGGCTGAGGAGCTAACGACGGAACGTCAAGCCCTTGAAGTGGCGACTCGGTCGATGGTGGTCTTCCGGAGCGAAGCGCGGGACCTTCGACGTCAGTTGGAATCGCGCACAGAAGAAGTTGGCATTCTTCAGGGCCAGCTTACATCGAGTGAGGCTGCCCGTGTTCGTGCGGAGTGTAAGCGCGACTCCTTGGCGGGGGAGGTGGTTCGGGTCACCGAGGAGAAAGCCGCGGCGGAGCAGCTTGCGTCCGACCTTCAAGATGACTTTGATGTCGGAGTCGAGGAGGCAAGGCATGCAGCGGCGGTGGAGTGTCGGGATGCCACAGCTGCCGAGAATGTTTCTCGGGGGGTCACCTTCGACTTCTTCGACTCGCTATTCCCACCACTCGACGGGGCCGACCCTGTGGGCGACGATCCCGCCGAGTGACCGTTTTCTTTCTTTATTTTTCCTGCGCAAATGTTTTAGCGCGTGCTTTTTAGGTTTTTCCATTCAGCGCACTTGTCTTAGCGCTTGCTTACTAGGATATTTCCCTTTAGCGCACTTGTCTTAGCGCATGCTTTCTCGGTTTTGAGGCAGTTGCCCCTTTCTTTTATGTGGAGTTATTCATTTATTTTTATGAATGTTTTCGCACATTCATCTTCTATGGCATGCATGGATTGTCACTTGTTTGTGTCAATGATTTTGTCCATCGTTTTACCTCGGCAGGATACTTCTTCAAACACGCCAGTCACTTGGATGGTTTGCGTTTTTAGGTATCTTCAACTGCGAGTCAGCCATGTTACGTAGGTGTCTTACGTGCGCCGGATTGTGCCACGTGGACGTCTCAAATCGCGCCATGTAGGCATCTTGGGTTGCGCCTTGTAGGCGTCTTACGTGCGCCATGTAGGCGTCTTGGGTGCGCCATGTAGGCGTCTTACGGGCTGCGCCATGTAGGCGTCTTACGGGCTGCGCCTTTACGCGACTTACGTGAGCCATGTGGGCGTCTTAGGTTGCGCCATGTAGGCGTCTTACGGGCTGCGCCTTTACGCGACTTACGTGCGCCATGTAGGCGTCTTAGGTTACGCCATGTAGGCGTCTTACGGGCTGCGCCTTTACGCGACTTACGTGCGCCATGTAGGCGTCTTAGGTTGCGCCATGTAGGCATCTTACGGGCTGCGCCTTTACGCGACTTACGTGCACCATGTAGGCGTCTTAGGTTGCGCCATGTAGGCGTCTTACGGGCTGCGCCTTTACGCGACTTACGTGCGCCATGTAGGCGTCTTAGGTTGCACCATGTAGGCGTCTTACGGGCTGCGCCTTTACGCGACTTACGTGCGCCATGTAGGCGTCTTAGGTTGCGCCATGTAGGCGTCTTACGGGCTGCGCCTTTACACAACTTACGTGCGCCATGTAGGCGTCTTAAGTGCGCCATGTAGGCGTCTTATGGGTTGCGCCTTTACGCGACTTACGTGCGCCATATAGGCGTCTTAAGTGCGCCATGTAGGCGTCTTATGGGTTGCGCCTTTACGCGACTTACGTGCGCCATGTAGGCGTCTTTGGTTGCGCCATGTAGGCGTCTTACAGGCTGCGCCTTTACGCGACTTACATGCGCCATGTAGGCGTCTTAGGTTGCGCCATGTAGGCGTCTTACGGGCTGCGCCTTTACGCGACTTACGTGCGCCATGTAGGCGTCTTAGGTTGCGCCATGTAGGCGTCTTACGGGCTGCGCCTTTACGCGACTTACGTGCGCCATGTAGGCGTCTTAAGTACGCCATGTAGGCGTCTTATGGGTTGCGCCTTTACGCGATTTACGTGCGCCATGTAGGCGTCTTAAAAACGCCATGTAGGAGTCTTATGGGTTGCGCCTTTACGCGACTTACGTGCGCCATGTAGGCGTCTTAAGTTGCGCCATGTAGGCGTCTTAAGTGCGCCATGTAGGCGTCTTACGTGCGCCATGTCGGCGTCTTAAGTTTTTTTGGTGGAGCGTGTTCTTTTGAGAGTTTCCTTACCATAGTTAGCCCCCCCAAGTTTTTGGGTTGTAAGTTAATTGTTCGATAACCAGAAAACTTGCATAAAACAAAATTTGAAACGGAAAACTTGAGTTTTAATACTTTTGCGAAAAACTTGCGAGAAAATTAAAATCCTAAAACATTGGCTCGCAGGCCTTATTGAAATTGGGAAATAAAAACGATAAAAAAGCGGGGGACACTAGCTACTGATAGTACTGCCTCAAGTGCTCAGCGTTCCACGGGTGGCGAATCGGAGTTCCGTCCGTGTGTTCGATGTAGTATGTCTCGTCGTGAATGACTTTGCGGACTCTGTAAGGGCCTTCCCAGTTCGGGCCTAGGACGCCTGTGCCTTGGATTTGTGTGTTCTGGAACACCCGTCTACGGACGAGGCTTCCGACGACAAAGGTTCGCCTTTTGATCTTAGAGTTGTAGTATCTTTCGACCTTGCGTTTCTGTGCGGCGAGGCGTCTGAATGCTTCCGCCCTCTTTTCGTCGATCAGGTCCAACTCAAGGCGCATGGCCTCGTTGTTGTCCGCTTCGTCGAACGTGTCGACTCGGAACGTGGGTATCTCGGTTTCAACCGGAACCACGGCCTCGACCCCATATGCAAGGGAGAATGGCGTCTCGCCGGTGGCGTTTCGCGCGGTTGTCCTATACGCCCATAGGAGGAATGGTAATTCATCGGCCCAGGCGCCTTTCTTGTCTTCGAGCTTCTTTTTCAGGTTGCTCTTGATAGTCTTGTTGACTGCCTCGACTTGGCCGTTGGCCTGAGGATGACGCGGCGAGGAGAAGGTCTTGCTGATCTCCAGTTGATCGCAGATATCTCTTACTCGCGCGTTGTCAAATTGTGCCCCGTTGTCGGTCACAATCGAGGCGGGGATACCGTGCCTGCATATGATGTTCTTCCAGATGAAGTTTGTCGTGTTTGCTTCAGTTATTCTGGCAAGCGGCTCGGCCTCTACCCACTTAGTGAAGTAGTCGATGGCGATAATGGCGTACTCGTATTGCCTTGGCGCTCTAGGGAGCTTGCCAATGATGTCCATGCCCCACTTAGCAAAGGGACGTGGGACAACGATGCTGCTTAACGGGGTCGGGGGCTGTCGCGGAATTTGCGCGAAGCGCTGGCATTTATCGCAACGCCTTGCCCATTCGCAAGCATCTCGCTTCATGGTAGGCCAGAAATAGCCTTGCTTAAGCGCTTTGAGCGCAAGGGAAGTTCTAGTGGCGTGGTTTCCGCATATGCCCTCATGGATTTCGCGGAGGACCTTGGTCGACTCAACGCTATCGAGGCATCGGAGCAGCGGTGTCGAGTAACCGCGCTTATAGAGCGTGCCCTCACGGAGCGTGTATTTGGATGCTAAGGCCCTCAGTTTATTGGCTTCCTTGCGGTCTTCGGGGAGTTCCCCTCTTCGCAAAAACTCGACAATTGAGTCCATCCAAGTGGGCTGAGATGCCACCTCTATGGTCCCGACTTCGTCTCGGGAGACGGATGGTCGTGGGAGAGATTCAATGGGCACGGTCCCCAATCCGTCTTCGTCGATGCCAGATCCGAGGCGAGCAAGCGCGTCAGCCTCCGAATTTTGTTCTCTCGAGATTTGGTGAATCTCGAACCAAGAGAAGGCATCGAGTTTGGAATTCGTCTTAGCCAGGTACGCGACCATGTTGGGCTCCTTGGCGATGTAATCTCCTTTAACCTGGTTTACGATCAACTGCGAGTCGCAGTGTATTCGCAGGTTATGGGAGCCGAGCTTCTGTGCTAGCTCTATCCCTACAATGAGCGCTTCGTATTCAGCTTCATTGTTGGAGGCTTGGAAGCCGTAGTGAAGGGCATATCGCAGCTTTTCCCCATCGGGGTTAATCAGGATTATTCCGGCGCCAGCCCCCCGAGCATTAGATGCTCCGTCTACGTATAATTCCCAGATGGGACCCGTTGGGTCTACCTTCCTTTTCCGAGTTAGCGTATCGTTGCTAAGGTCGGCTTCCGCTCTTCCCATATCGTTGGAACTTCCCGGATTCAACCCCGAATACGCATTTGTTGGGGTTAAGCTTCATTTTATATCGGCGGAGGATTGTGAACATCTCCCTAAGGTCGCGTACGTGATTGGTTGCCAGTAGGCTTTTAACGAGCATGTCGTCCACGTACACTTCCATCGTCTTGCTGATTTGATCGGCGAAGATCCGATCCACCAAGCGTTGGTACGTTGCTCCCGCGTTCTTAAGGCCGAAAGGCATGACCTTGTAACAGTAGAGACCTCGATCGGTGACAAAGGTCGTCTTAATTTGATCGGGCTCGTGCATTCGAATTTGGTTGTAGCCGGAATAGGCGTCCATGAAGCTTAGAAGTTCATGGCCGGCCGTGGCGTCCACCAGTTGTTCGATGCGCGGGAGTGGAAAGCAGTCCTTAGGGCAGGCTTTGTTAAGATCTTTGTAGTCTATACAAATTCGCCACTTCCCGTTTGGCTTTTCACCATTACCACGTTGGCGACCCACTTGGGGTACTTAGCCTCTCGAATGAAGTTTGCGGTGAGGAGTTTCTCGACCTCTTCATTTATGGCCAGGTATCGTTCCGGGTTGAACGTTCGTCTAGCCTGCACTTTTTCGGCGACCTTTGGGTCGTCGTTCAGTCGGTGCACTATTACCTCGGGATCGATTCCGGGCATGTCCGCATGAGTCCATGCAAAAACATCCTTGAACTCCCTAAGGAAGGCGGTAAGCTGAGTTTTGATGGCGAGTGGAAGTCGGGTGCCGATTTTTACAACTTGATCAGGCTTCGACTCGTCCAGGACGATTGGTACAAGATCATCGGAGGTTTCCACTTTAAGTCTTTCGATTTCATCACGGGGGTCAAGTTCTCCGAACTTCCTTGCATCCCTTAGGTTGCATGGGTAATCGTCTTCCAGTTGGAAGATTGTGTTGACCGCTTTTCCCGCGGACTTGCCATCAACTCCTTGCACGTAGCATATTCTGGCTTGGGATTGGTCTCCAGCCATGATGCCAATTCCCCCTTCGGTAGGGAACTTCACCAGTAGGTGATACGTAGAAGTGATCGCCCTTAGCCGGTTCAACGTGGGTCGCCCGATGATTAAGTTGTAGGGCGACTCTTGATCGACCACTAGAAATGGGACCATGTGAACGGCTTCGATTCCTCCAGGGGTCCCAAAGGTGACCGGCAGGTCGATGATGCCCTCGGTCATAACCTTTTCCCCAGTGAACCCAAACAATGGCGTTTGGGTCGGAGTCGGGCGCAGCCCCCCGAGCTTCATGCGCTCTAGGGTGGACTTGAAAATTATGTCGGCAGCGCTGCCGTTATCGATGAGAACCCTTTTCACCAAGTTATTGGCCACTTGGGCCTTGAGCACGATCGCGTCATTGTGCGGATGCACAACTCGCTTGGCCTCTTCATTGGTGAAATACATCGTCTCGTGAGGCACGGACGGAGGTTCTTCATATGTGAAGTTGACGTGCATAACAGCGTCTTCCTGAGACACAGCCCTAAGGAATTTCTTCCGTTGTCGGGCCGAATCCCCATCTTGTGGACCTCCCAGTATGGTGGTTACCACGTGCAGTTGCGGGTTGGCGTTGGCAGTAACCGTGGTTTGGTTGGCAGAAGTGGCTGCTCCTCCTCCTTGACCAGACTGCTGCCTGTTCGCGGTGGGGCCCGCAGCTCCAATCATGCGCAACACGAACTCCTTCAGCTCCCCCCGTTGGATCAAAGCCTCGATTTGCCTTTTGAGGTTGTAGCATTCCGAGGTCAAATGACCATATTCCCGATGGAACTCACAATACCTGGACCGATCGCGAGTTGCGGGATCCTTCTTCATTGGAGCCGGGGGCGTGAACTTGTCACGTGCCAGAGCCAAGATCCTTTCCGGCGCCGTGTTCAGCGGCGTGAACGACGAGTACCCTTTGAAGTTTTCCGCAAGTCGCGGTTTCTGAGGTACAGGGGGTTGGTTGCTAGAAACCTGGTTCCCCTTGTTTCGCCTCTTACGAGGTTCGTTCTGCTCGCGGATAGGTTCTTCTCGACGGCGAGAGCTTTGATTAGTGCTCTTGCGGCCGTCGAGGTAATCTTCGACTCCCATGAAGGTCTTAGCTCGAGTCATTAAATCGGCCATGGTGGAAGGGACACGGCCGACGACAGACTTGAGGAAGTCACTTGTGCGCAAGCCTTCTATGATAGCGGCAATTGCGTCACTGTCGTCAAAGCGGTCGACCTTGTTTGACTCTTCTGTGAATCGGGCGAGGTATCGTCTAAGAGACTCGCCACTCTCTTGCCTGATTGACCACAAGTACATCTTGGTCTTCTTTTGGACCATAGACGTAGCGAACCGTGCCAGGAACATGTCCTTCAGGTCTTTGAACGAGTCGATGCTTCCTGGTGTTAAGTTTTTGAACCACTCAAAGCCGGGTCCAGCGAGGGTCAAACTAAGAGCTTGGCACATGGCACCAGGAGAAACACCCTGCATCGTCATCCAGGTTTCATAGTGCTGGATGTGGTAAGCAGGATCTGCTTTCCCATCATAGGACGAGGTTCGGGAGCTTGAAATTCCCCGTACAAACCTCAGCTAGTATCTGAGTAGTGAAAGGTGATGAGTTCTCCTCAACCACTCCGTAGGCACTTCCACCTATTCCGTATTCTCAGAGATCTCGTACCTCATTTCGAAGGTTGTGGATCATAGTGACCACATCGAGACCGGTCGTTGGAGTAACCCCTTGATCGGGAGGAGTCACCTGCAGCCTTTCGTTAGACCCCTGTCCTGCGCGGCGGTTCCCGTTAGTTGGGGCTGCCAGCAGGATATTGGGTCTAGAGCTTAGTCGCTCTCTCAGATCATTGCCACGCCCAATGCGTTGAGCAGTGAGGTGGTCCCTAAGATCAGGGCTGGCCGTACGGAGGCGCCGGCTTTGCTTGCGGCGGTGCGCTCTCCGCGCGCCCTGACTTTCCGCAACATTCTCCCTCGGACCTAGTCGGTCGAGAGCCGAACGTCGGGAATTCCCCTCTTGAGAAGCTACCGGCGCATTGCCTGTTCGGGGTAAGGGATTCGACGGACCGGCTTCAAACATGGCGGGGAGTTCCCCGTCCTTCGTGAGAGAAGTCTCGATATCCTCCGACTCACCAGTACCTTCGTAATCAGGGTCGCGGCTTTCCTCGTTGAGGTTCTCAGGATCCCCGTTGGGGATCGTCGTGTCACGCATAGGTTGCTTCGCAGCCAGTTGGCTGTGATACCTTGCGTTCCTCGCCTTCAGTCGGCGGATACTCTCCTCTAACTCCATGATGCGGTTGTCCCTGCTATCAGGAGATGGAGATGGTGAGCGGGTCGAGCTCTCTTCGTGGAGCGACTCTTCGTCACCATGCGCTCGGGAGCGCAAGAAGTATTTCTTGGTCTTAGCGACGTTTTCGGGGTTGTTCACGCCCTCAGAACGTACGGGTGGTTGGCTACTCATCGTTTCTCAAGTTCGAGAAGGTTGAGTTCGCAGAAGAAAAGAAGAAGATGAATAGAAGGGATTTCGGGCTGAATAGGTCGGGAAGTCCCCTCCTTCTAGCGCCAAAATGTTGTCGCACGAAAATGAACAACTATTTAAAACCTCGGGCGGTTCGATCCAAGGCCGGACCAAGTGATCGCACCCGGGCCAAGAGTGGGAACTCGATAGTCTCGAGCTAGGGTTTTCTGCAATCAACCCGCCTCTCGGGAGAGGTAGGGGGTGAGGAGGAAGTGTGACCGTGCCTTGGTTGTCGGCTGCCTACGTACCCGTGCGTGGGATCAGGTCAGAACGTAGTTCAAGCGTGTAGGACGCAGTATGAGGCGCGGAGCCTTGATGGAGAGGCGTGCTCGACGAAGGAAACGGGGCGCGAGGAGTCCTCGACAGCGTCTCAGAACTTCGGAGATCGCGTACACGTCTAGCGTGTTAGACGCGCAAGGGTAACTCTAGTTGAGAACCCTAGGGGCGTGCTTGAGCACCGGAGAACGTTCGGTCAAAGGGAGCGACGTCCGGGAAGTCCCCGTGAGTGCTTCGGAACCTTTGAGAACGAGGGAGGGAGAGGAGAGTTTGCTTCAGGCCAAATATGGCATCCAGAGAAGCAGATGCGAGTAAGAAATCGAGCGTGTCGATAGGACATGAAGAGAATTTTGTGTATTGAATAGGATTCAATGGGATGGCTTTCCCCTCAATAAGAGAGGGTATTTATAGGTGTTTGGGAGCCTTAGAAGGTCCCTTTCTCGTCCATGTGGGACTAGGATCGCGCATGCCATCAAGTAGAGGCGCACGGCGCACGCGGCGCACAAAGAGCGGCGCACAACGCGCGGCGAGCGGCGCAAGGGGCGCGGCGCGCGTGTCACCGGGCGCGGCGCGAGGGTCACCAGGCGCGGCGCAGGTCGCGCGGTGCATGGAGCGCGCGGCGCGAGCCTGTCTGGCGCGGCGCGCCGTCTGCTGCACGGCCGGCCGGCGTAGCGCGCTGTGTGCGTGATGGACGGCTCGTCTTGGCCGGGTTCTTGCGGGCCTTCGAATGTCATTCTTCTCACGTGAAATATGAAGCTTTCCACTTGACGAGAGTGACTCGATTCGAGGAGCAAGGCTCGAGAATGACTCGAGGCTCGACTCGAAAATGACTCGAGGCTCGACTCGAGGAACAATTAAAGGCTCGACTCGAGGAACAATTCAAGGCTCGACTCGAGGAGGGAAGCTCGACTCGAGAAGATTGACTCAAGGCTTGACTTGAGGAGCGAAGCTCGACTCGAGGAGTCAGGAGTTTGGGCGAGGGCTTGAAGATTTGCCGCTCTTCAGGACCTCCGGCCTGACCATCGGCCCTTTGAGCGACGTGCCTTCTCGGTGTCTCGGGTTTTCCGAAAACGACCGACAACAAACGCGTCTCGGCAGCTTGCCCCGGCCATTGGCCGTCCCTAGGGCCAGCCTCGGCCAATGGCCGACCCAAATATCTTCGGCCATTGGCCGGCCCAAGGGCCAGCCTCGGCCAATGGCCGAGCCAAGCTATCCCCGGCCATTCGCCGGCACTAGGGCCAGCCTCGGCCAATGGCTGAGCCAAGCTATCCCCGGCCATTGGCCGGCCCTAGGGCCAGCCTCGGCCAATGGCTGGCCCAAATAGCATCGGCCATTGGCCGGCACAAGGGCCAACCTCGGCAAATGGCCGAGCCAAGCTATCCCCGGCCATTGGCTGGACCTAGGGCCAGCCACGGCCAATGGCCGAGAAAAGCTATCCCCGGCCATTGGCCGTCCCTAGGGCCAGCCTCGGCCAATGGCCGGCCCAAATAGCTTCGGCCATTGGCCGGCCCAAGGGCCAGCCTCGGCAAATGGCCGAGCCAAGCTATCCCCGGCCATTGGCCGGCCCTAGGGCCAGCCTCGGCCAATGGCAAGCCCAAATATCTCCGGCCATTGGCCGACCCTAGGGTCAGCCTCGGCCAATGGCCGAGCCAAGGCTATCCTCGGCCAAGGGGTTGCCCAAAATGCCCCTTGGTCGCCTACAAAGACCGAGGTCCCTACCTTAGTTCAGGTAATCCGAATTTGAGTACTGAAACACTGTCGAACTCGTACCTCGCTCGTTTCTCTCAAGTCTCGGCCTCGAAACACCTAAAACCTCTACATTCTACCTCAACCCTACTAATGTTGAACGTGGGAGAGGTAAACAGAGGCAACCCCTCTGTTTCCCCTTTGTAGTTCACGTATCCTCTACTGCTTTTCCGGTATCGAGACGAAGTGAGCTTCATCTACAGCTAAGGGACGATTTTGGATACCAAGTCCGACACGCTCGAGCCGGAGTGAGACTACTTGGTCTGGCCCTGGGTCTAACCACTTTGGGCTCCTAAATAGTTGTCCGAAAACGAGCGACAACATTTTGGCACTAGAAGGAGGGGCATCTCCCAACCTTGGCAATGCTCTCCCTTCCAAACTCTTTTCTGGCATTCGGTAAGACTCCCGATAGATGAGTCACTGGCCGACCACCTCCGTTGGCACTCGAGCGACTAGCTCAAGGTACGGCCTCAGGAACCTAGCACGTCGTCTAGGAGGGCAACCTCGTGACAACGAGAGCCAGCCCCAAGACCCTGGAAATGACCCCGAGGCCACGCTCCGAGAGGACACGGCTCAAGGGCTTGATTAGCTCCTAGACCGCCCAGGCATCGACGGCGCGCTTATCGCCGACCTCCTCTGCTACGGCGTCAAGGATCACGTCAACCACGACCAGAGAGACCCCAACATTGTGGCAAGATCAAAAATCGACGAGGCCAACCTCGACCGCGCTATTCACAAAAGTGAACGTGCACGCACGCCTTCGAGGAGACTCCCTCAGGCAGCCACGACGAGACATCAATCGTCGAGTGAACAAACACGTGCGCCCTCGAGGGGACACCCCCGAGAAACCACATCAAGACAAAGATCGAGCAATATTCAAGGACACTCAATCTCAGAGTCCCGAAAGGGACGCTCCAAGCTCACCATTTGCGTCCAAAACCCTCGTAGAGACGATGACGTCGATGATCGTGGCCTCCGTCGAGGGCGTCACCTGAATGACATACCATTTCCAAGGGTGATAGGAACGGCCAGCGGAGACTTGAGAGACCGCCTTAATTCGACCAGCGAAGACTTGAGAGACCGTCTCAATTCTCGAAGGGAATCTCATGAGGGGTGACTTGAGGGATAAAGTCAACGCCCATCGCGAGATCGCGAGAGAGGCCATCTTGGGACACCAACCGCCCAACGTTGCTAACCACGCATCCAACAAGAAGCATGCCGCCACACTTGTGGCACCGGCCGTCGGTCTCGACTCGCGAAGGAAAAGGCATAGAAATGGTCAGGCCCCTAATGACCGTCCTTCTACGACCCCGATGCAATCCTTCGTCCCTCTCAACACAACACCCGACCGGATCCTTAGCTTACACAAAGAGAAGCCGGGATCCCCACCCCCGATGAAGAAGGACCGCGCAACGCAAGACAAGAGCAAACAGTGCGAATATCACCATGATCACGGGCACGCAACAACTGAATGCTACCAACTTAGGAAGCGAATTGATTCCCTGATTCGAGGTGGGGACCTCAAGGAATTCGTCGCATCCGTTAACGAGGTGACAACCCCAACTGAGCGCCAGACTCGTCAAGGGAAAGAGAACGTAATCATCGCTACAACAGGCCTCACGATGGGCAGCGTCTCAGAAACCTTGAGCATGAGAGAAGTGAGACGATGAGCGTGGTTCGTCAGCTAAAGAACAAGCTCGCACCATTCGCGGCCGCGATCAACACAGTTTTTGCCGTTAAATTCATGCCTGAACTTGCACAACTTTGTAGTCGCTTTATTTCAAGCACGTTGTTTTCTTTTCCCTAAAAAGGCCAAGTGCCAAGGCAAGCTGTAAAAACTTCTTCGTTGCAATGAAATTTGTTCTACCCATTGCAAAGTACTATTGTATACCTCCAACACGAAAGTTTCTTGGTCTTCGTCTCACAAACACAAGAAATTTAGGGGGGCTAATGGGGAACAATACCCAATGAAACCCTCAAAAGTCAAAAACTAAAAATAATAACAAAAGTATAATGAAATCTCAAGGGGCTGATGGTTAGGCCGCAGGTCCCGAAGAGAGACAATCTACACATGACTCCTCGAGTTGAGTTCACTCCTCGAGTTGAGTCTCGAGTCCACGAGTCGACCGATAAGTCCTTGTGCCGACTCTACACATGAATCCTCGAGTTAAGTTCACTCCTCGAGTTGAGTCCCGTGTCCACGAGTCGACCGATAAGTCCTCGTGCCGACTCTACACATAATTCCTCGAGTAGAGTTCGCTCCTCTAGTTGAGTTCGAGTCCACGAGTTGACTAACTAGTCCTCATGTCGACTCTCCACATGACTCCTCAAGTTGAGTTCACTCCTCGAGTTGAGTCCTGAGACACGAGTCGACTAACTAGTCCTCGTGTCGACTCTACACACGACTCCTCGAGTAGAGTTCGCTCCTCCAATTGAGTCCCGAGTTCACGAGTCGAGTAACAAGTCCTCGTGCCGACTCTACACATGACTCCTCGAGTAGAGTTCGCTCCTCGAGTTGAGTCCGAGTCCATGAGTCGACTAACTAGTCCTCTTGTCGACTCTACACACGACTCCTCGAGTAGAGTTCGCTCCTCGAGTTGAGTCCCAAGTCCATGAGTCAACTAACAAGTCCTCGTACCGACTCTACACATGACTCCTCGAGTAGAGTTCGCTCCTCGAGTTGAGTTCGAGTCCAAAAGTCGACTAACTAGTCCTCGTGTCGACTCTACACATGACTCCTCGAGTTGAGTTAACTCCTCGAGTTGAGTCCCGAGTCCACGAGTCGACTAACAAGTCCTTGTGCCGACTCTACACATGACTCCTTGAGTAGAGTTCGCCCCTCGAGTTGAGTCCCGAGTCCACGAGTCGACTAACTAGTCCTCGTGCCGACTCTACACATGACTCCTCGAGTTGAGTGCAGTCGTCGAGTTGAGTACCGAGTCCATGAGTCGACTGATGAGTCCTCGTGCCGACTCTACACACAGCTCCGCGAGTTGGGTTCACTCCTCGACTCACGTCACAAACCCATGAGTCGACTTACGAATCCTCGTGTCAAACATACACGACTTCTTGACTCACCGATCGACGATGGACTCACAAGTCTCGATGACAAACCTACATGCTCTCCTACAAGCAACAGGAAAAATCATCCCTAACGACGTGCTTAAGTCGTCATTAACGGTGTACCAAAATTCGCTCTACGATGCTCTCGTCAGAGAAAGAATGGGCCAATTGAGTCCCCAAACGTGACACGCGCGCCATGACGCCACGCTCACAAGGGCACAAGACTCGACGCGAGAGACTCAACCCGAAAATGCGACCAGTGCACTAAGGTGCCACTCTCGCCGGGGGATCAAGTCTACACCTAACCCCGCCTATCACGTGACACGCGCACCCAAGGGTGCCACGCTCATAGGGTGGTATGGTCACGCTCGCCGCCCAAATCATGCGCCGATAGGCAGCGAGTCACATATGGGTTTCAAAGGCCTGCGTCCGCCGGACGAAACTGGTCTAGCCAGCGTCCACGGAAAACCTGGTCACATAAATGAGGCACCACGCTCGCCGCCTAGCTCGTGCGCCAATGGGCAGCGAGTCACAAATGGGTTTCAAAGGCCTGCGCCCGCCGGACGTAACTGGTCTAGCCAGCGTCTACGGAAAAGCCAGTCACACAAATGTAACGCCAAGGCCCCCTGAGGCCTGAGCCGTGCAAATCGATCACGCCTTCACTGGCAGGTCGAGAAAATAAGCCGTGCACAATCAAGTCGTGGTAATCGATCACGCCGTCATTGGTAGGTCGAGAAAATAAGCCGCGCACAACAAAGTCGTGCAAATCGATCACGCTATCATTGGTAGGTCAAGAAAATAAGCCACGCACAATAAAGCCATGCAAATCGATCAAGCCTTCATTGGTAGGTCGAGAAAATAAGCCACGCACCCTCAAGACGTGCAAATCGATTACGCCATCGTTGGTTAGTCGAAAAAAATAAGCCATGCACCCTCAAGACGTGCAAATCGATTACGCCTTCATTGGTAAGTCGAGAAAACAAGCCACGCACTACCAAGCCGCGCAAATCTATTACGCCCTCGTCGGCAAGTCAAAACCGTGCGAATCAATTACGATAGTACGTCGAGAACATAAGGCACGTAAAAAGAAAGACAACAAAAGCCGTCCCTCGTAATGCACCAAAGTCGTCCCTCGCGACGCGAGAGACTCGTCCGTCGCGACGCACAAAAGCCATCATTCGCGATGCATAAAAGTCGTCCCTCGTGAAGCACCAAAGCCATCCCTCGCGATGCGTTAAAAGCCTTTATGCGACGCACTCGCGAACTCGAGAGTGTTCATCTGAAGTCCACGCGTCAACGTGATTCTTGAGTATATACTCGACCCACGCTCGACCGGAAACTCGGGGGGCAAATGTTAGCGGCCCGACCCCGATCGCGGCCGAACGAAGGCAAAACGACGTCAAACGCCTCTCGACAGCTTGCCCTGGCCATTGGCCGGCCCTAGGGCCAGCCTTGGCCAATGGCCGGCCCAAATATCTTCGTCCATTTGCCAGCCCAAGGGCCAGCCTCTGCCAATGGCGGAGCCAAGCTATCCCCGGCCATTGGCCGATGCAAGGGCCAGCCTCGGCCAATGGCCGGCCCAAATAGCTTCGGCCATTGGTGGGCCCTAGGGCCAGCCTCGGCCAATGGTCGGCCCTAGGGCCAGTCTCGGCCAATGGTCGGCCCAAATAGCTTCGGCCATTGGCCGACCCAAGGGCCAGCCTCGGCCAATGGCCGAGCCAAGTTATTCCCGGCCATTGGCCGGCCCTAGGTCCAGCCTCGGCTAATGGCCGGCCCAAATAGCTTCGGCCCAGCCAAGCTATCCCCGGCCATTGTTCGGCCCTAGGGCCAGCCTCGGCCAATGGCCGAGCCAAGCTATCCCCGGCCATTGGCCGGCCCTAGGGCCAGCCTCGGCCAATGGCCAGCCCAAATAGCTTCGGCCATTGGCCGGCCCAAAGGCCAGCCTCGGCCAATGGCCGAGCCAAGCTATCCCCGGCCAATGGCCGGCCCTAGGGCGAGCCTCGGCCATTGGCCGACCCTAGGGCCAGCCTCGGCCAATGGCCGAGCCAAGGCTATCCTCGGCCAAGGGGTTTCCCAAAACGCCCCTTGGTCACCTACAAATACCGAGGTCCCTCCCTTGGTTAAGGTAATCCGAATTTGAGTACTGAAACGAAGTCGAACTCGTACCTCACAAGAAAAAGAGGACTCTTCTTAGATCCCTCCGCCTCTGGATCTAAGAAGAGTCCTCGCAAGGCTTAGAAGAAGAATGAATCGAAGGTTCAAAAGAAGAAGAAGACGCCGAAGGCTCCAAAGGTGGACAAGTCTAACGACAAGTGCCACCGCTGCAATGAGCCTGGTCACTGGCGTAGGAATTGTCCTGCCTACCTCAAGACTAAGGAAAAAGGTATTGTACTTATAACCCAAGCTTGTTTAGTAACTGATAATGTATCATCGTGGATTATTGACTCCGCTACGACTAACTGTTGTCAATGGTGCCCACAAGAAGAGTTGTAATCCTTATATTGTACATTTGATGTAATAAAGTCTCATGAAGACTCTTGCCTGTAAGTGCTTATTCATTAATAAAAAGTTGAAACGTTCATTCACTCTTCCGTGTCTGTTTGAAGCTTTATGATAAAACATTAGTCTTTAGTCCATAAACAAACTAAACAACTTACGAAGAGACAAATGTAGATTTGCATGAACAAACTCTTCGTAGTTTGCTTAAAACGATATATTCGCAATCTAAGGGTCAAAGGACTATTGACCTCAGTATGATTGTTAGAAGAATCTATGATGTCTGGTTATGAGGCATTGAGAGTTGGAGACTCTATATTTCTTCTAGGTATCTTCCGAAGTTACTGAATTGACCAGTGCACTTCTAGAGATAAGATAAGAACAAACCATTTAACCTCTTATGTCTCGAAGTCACTACGTATGAATTGCATCGTGCTTACCTTAATCCTGATATGAGACATGCCATTTCACACCTTACGTATTCTCATTTAAGAAAGTCAGAGTTTGGACTCACTATGTGATTCCGAACAAGGCCTATTGGTGAAGTACTAAGTTGTGAGAATGTAATGAGTAACTTTGTGAAGTTCTCATAGATATGGAATTCATGTACAAGATTGCTGAAATGCAATGTATATCACCTCATGCTTTGTTCCTTGGAGTGTGAATAAATGAACTGGCCAGTGTCCAAGTTGAGTCTTGACTCTTTTGGATGAAACAATGTGACTTGCTAGCTCCTCGTCAATACATTGTTTCTAACTTATTCACAAGCGACAAAGGAGTTGAGGAAATAAGAGCTAGAAGGGTAAAATGGTAATTTTGTAAATCCCGACTGGCTGATGATATTAATGAAGGGTAAACATGATACTATTCTGTGGATCCATTCATTATAATTAGGTTGAATTCTTGAGTAGAAAATAAATTCATTTGAACCGAGAGATTTTCAGTGTCAACTCTTTAGTGGAGTCAGTTGACATTAAGCTAAACTTGGAAAAGGTTTGTGAACTTTTGAGACCAAGTATTTTTAGCTCAAGCTTTGTTCATTTGGATCCATTTGGTCACTGTCACGAATCACATCGATTAGGAATAGTTAAACTGGAAGATAAGTCAAAACAAGAACGAAAATTGTCAAAAGGGTATTTTTGTCTTTTGAGACATAGCATGAAATGAATGTCAATAAATTTTTTGACAAGGTCATTTGATGACTTCATAATACTAGGCCATGACTTGATCATTGGGCCTTGTTGATTAATTTCATTTCATAAGAATTTTATTGAATATTTTTAATGGGCCTTTCTCATGTTGTCATAAACAAATGAAGAAGCTTCTAGAAGCTCCTTCTAGAGACATGTTGGGCGCCCAAATACCCAAGAAAAAGAGAGAATATTTTGTGCATAAATGTATCAAGATACTTGCCAAAAGAAAAAGAGGAAACTAATCCCTTGGGGATATGCATGAGGTGGGCGCCCATTTTGGAGATTTGGGCAATAAGGGATTGCTCATAAAGGCTTGGAAAATAAGAGGAAACTACTTCTTTCCAAGGCCAACCCTTCTCCTATAGATACCCCACCTCATTCCTCTCATTTCATTCATTCCACATAAGTTAGAGATTGAGAGCCTCTCTCTCTAGACCTTGTGGCCGCCCCTCTCCTCTCTCTCTCTCTAGTCAATTTTGTTTTATTGTTTTGGCGCCTAGGTCCTCATTTGACCTAGAGTTTAGCTCTGCGACTTCAAGACTCGTTCTTAAGTCGTAGTGTTTGTTAAGCCATTTTTTGGTTTTAACATTTGAGGACACGTGGTGGGCCTGGAATAGTCATGTGCCTAGTATTGGATCGGCCCAAATTACTTTCCGAGAGTCCAAAGGGCTCAAGGAAGTTCGGGACAAAGCCCAAAGCGTCCAAGAGCTTCAGAGGATCTTAGAATCGCAAAGAGGGAAATGATGCTTTGCCTTCTTCTTCGTCGGGAATGCGTTCTTTGTCTTGGATTCCTGGCCTGGAGGTTGACCCTGCCTGGAGGTCGAACCTGCCTGGAGGTCGAGCTCGCATGGAGGTCGAGCCTGGCCTGGAGGTCAACCCTGGCTGGAGGTCGAGCCTGCCCGGAGGTTGAGCTCGCCCGGGGGGTCGAGCTCGCCTGGAGGTCGAGTCTTAGACTGGAGGTCGACCCTGGCTGGAGGTCGAGTCTGGCCTGGAGGTCGACCCTGGCTGGAGGTCGAACTCGCCTGGAGGTCGACCCTGGCTGGAGGTCGAGCTCGCCCGGAGGTCGAGTTTGGCCTGGAGGTCGACCCTGGCTGGAGGTCGAGCTCGCCTGGAGGTCGACCCTGGCTGGAGGTCAAGCTCGCCTGGGGGGTCGAACTCGCCTAGAGGTCGACCCTGGCTGGGGGTCGAGCCTGTCTGGAGGTTTAGCTCGCCTCGGGGGTCGAGCTCGCCAGGAGGTCGACCCTGGCCTGGAGGTTGACCCTGGCTGGAGGTCGAGCTCGCCTGAGGGGTCGAACTCGCCTGGAGGTTGAGCTCGCCTGGGGGGTCGAGCTCGCCTGGAGGTCGAACCTGGCTGGAGGTCGATCCTGGGGGGTGTGATCGCGCTCTTCGTGAGCTGCCTGCGTACTCGCTTTGCGGGATCAGGTCATGACGTAGGTCAGGGCGAGTGTGTTTGCTATGTGAATGGATTCTTGGATTTTTGTTCTTCTTCCTCCCGCCGAGAGGTGGCTCTCGGTTTTTGTTTATGATCCGGGATAATTTTGAAGTTGGGAGAGTATTTGCTGACAGAATTCTGGGGTTAAGAGTCTCTGGGGTTGAGAGAATTTTGAGTTCAAAGGATTCTCTGTTCAGACTGAATTTTTCTTTGATTTGTGTGAGTGAGCTATTTATAGGGAGAATATGCCGCTTGTTGAAATTTCGCTTGTCGCTTGTCGCTTGTTTAAAATTCGCTTGTCGCTAATCGCTTGTTGAAAATTCGCTTGTCGCTTGTCGCTTGTTGAAAATTCGCTTGTCGCTTGTTGAAAATTCGCTTGTCGCTTGTTTTTAGTCATGCGTATTTTTAGCATTTGACTAAATTGTCCTTCTATATTGTAACGTCGTTTTTGCAATTGAGGCGTCGTTTTTACCATAGGAAAAAGACGGCATAACATTAACCCTCCAGTTTCGCGTGCGACTTGTCGTGTGGGAAACTTTGCTTCTCATCCTCTTTTGTATTGATTTATTATTTATAATATCGTATGTGTATAATATCTTTATTATCTTTTTAGGAAAGGTGACTAATCCGGTTATAACTTTTGAAAAAATACATGCACAAGTACCCACACATTTGCAAGTTGCGTAGGTTTCTTTTTAGGCATAGACTTATATATGTATTTTGATGTACTATAGGTAGCCAGTTTTTATATCATCATTACTCCGTGTATAGGTATATGCCTATTATCCTATTTATCATTTTATTATTATTATTATTATTATTATTATTATTTCCTATACTCTGTGCATAGATTGGTTTACTCATTTGTTTTTTTGACTTTAACACCTACCCCATCTCTCTTTCTTTAAAAACTGAGATGTATCCGGGGATTGAGCTACCATCACAGGAGCGTAGCAGAGTTGAGATCAGCAAATCTCCTTGGATTTTCTGGCTTCCTTCTTGAGGTTGGTTTCTTCTTTGGTGATTATATATATTCTTTACTTCTCACTTTTCCATTTCTTTCTTTTTCACTCCGTCTCTCGACCCTCTTGTCCCCTTCCTTGAATCTTTCTGGCTTTTCTTCCAAAATACTGTGATGACTCTTAATAATCTGATCAATGGTGGGCCTAATTCGCCTCGTGGTCCCAACGACCTAGTGGTCCCACCCGATTGTTCTAGAGCTTTTGACATTTTGATTTTGGTGAGTCGTGGGTGTTTGATGACTTTCCATGCGCTTTTGGCGAAGGTATGGGTTCCACAAATTCGCCTAATGGTTTCGGTGATGGCGACTTCGATGCCTTTCTTGATGCGGTCCTCAGACGGAGGCCGGTTCCGCGTGTGTCGGGTCTGTGTTTCGATGGGAGAGGTAATGTCGTTCGATCAGCGGCCCATGGCGAGTCGTCTCGGTCCCCGCTGGCCGTGAGAGGCTGCGAGGTAGGTCCAGCGAATGAAGATGGTGTCAAGCCGGGTGTTCTTCGGAGTTTGGAAAGTGATACTCCCTTGACTTCGACGCCGCTTTTCTTCACGAACGGGTCCCCGTCGCTGCCGGCGGACTTCGGAGCATCAAGGGGTGGGTTTCTTCCGGCGTCGATGGGCGGCGAGGTTGGTCTGGATCGAGGCTCTGTCATCGGCGGGCCTTCGTTGAAATCAGGGGAGGGCAACGTAGACGTTCTTCCGAATGCCTGCTCGTCGTTTGCCGCGGAGGGTGTAGAGGCGCTCCAGCAAGCGAGCTTCGTTGTAGCTCCCCAAAAAACGGGAAGAAGATGTCGTTGTTGTTCGAGGTGTTTGGTCATTTGGTCGGAGGTGAGACTTCGGCATGTCACATTCCAGGACGCGACAACGAAGGCCTCGGTGCCTACTCCTCGGCGATCGGCGAGGTGAGTTTTCCGTCTCTTGGGGTTGATATTGATGATGATGGTGATAAGGTTGTTATGGCAGAATGCTCTGAGGGAGAGGTCGAGTCTTATCTGTGCAACTCGTTTATAGTTGAGCCCCCAAAACGGCCGCGGTCTTGGCCGAGGCGGTCGAGAGGCGGGGATTTTGCTGGCCTCGATGCCGTGAGCTTGACAACGGAAGATAGAGTTAGGTTCCTCCGTTAGAAGTACGAGATCCCGCCGGAAATCTCCATCATTGTTCCCTCCGTCGATGATTATTCCGACCAGCCACCCGAGGGATATACAACCGTCTACGTGGAGAGTCTTAAGCATGGGCTGAGGCTCCCTCCACACCCTTTCATATGCAATTTGCTCGAGAGGATCAAGCTGCCACCCGGTCAACTAAATCCAAGGAGCTATTGGGTCATCGTGGCTTGTTATATCATGTGGTTTCGGGAGAAGCACCGTGAAATGACGGTGTGTGAATTTCTAAGTTTGTGTGCTGTGATTCCGAATTATAGAACGAAAGGGTCGTTCTTTTTTCGTAACAATACGTCAAAAAAAATACTCGACAAACTACACGGCACGGGGCGTGAGTGGGTCATTGAGTTCTTTTACACGCGCGTCGACTATTTTGGAAACATTCCCCTTGATTTTCGTACATCGGCTGATTGCCCAAAACCCCCTAATCAGCGATCTGAGTTTGCTTCTTTTCTTGAAGGGATACCTCTTAGTGATCGCGAGGCTAACATGTTTCTTGACGACAAGCTGTCGAAAGAGGTTGGGTGGTTCCCTTACCGTTCGACCGACGAGGTTCCATTGCTGTTTTCGTGCTCTTTTCCGTCCTCGGCAGAGCCTGGTGGTATAGTAATAGGGTTTTTATTTTTATTTTTTATTATCGCTATCACAATTTGGTTCCCATATGTATACATATCTCCATATTTGACAAGAGAAAAAAAATTCTAATTCTCTCGACGATTCCTCGCAGGTATGGCGGCTTATGGGGCCCGAGGTGCCACAGGGCCGGGACACTCTGCGGGGCGGTCGCTGCTAGTTCCTCTTCTTGGTTCGGAGGCGTCGCTCCCTTCGCAGCCCTCAAGGGTAGGCTTATCTACTCGTGCTACTACAACATCTATGCCAACCACAAAAGCAGCGATTACAAGTTCAAAAAGAGCACGAGATGAGGCTCCGTTAGTGGCTTCCTCGCGTGCCAATTTTGGGAAGAAGTTTAAAGCTCCTCTTCGCTCATCGTCCGACATAGTGGTGTTGTCGGGTTCTCGGTCGCTGACTCCTTTGGCCCGTAAAGCCATTAGTGGTATCGAGTCCACTCATGCATCGAAGGTGACTAAGTTGGATCGGATGACCGCGATTGCCCTTGCTGAGTTGCTGACTCGCGAGGCCCGACATGTTTTCCTCCACGTGCATGGCCCAATATTTTCTTCGTTCACCTCTTTTCCTCCACTCATACTTGTTTTTTTTTTGTAGTGCTATCTGGCTTCTGTTGCAACTAAGCGAAATGTTCGCGAGTTGGTGAGGAAATTAGGACACGAGACCGAGGCCCGTCATCTGGCACTGGTGGATGCCGCTGGTCGCGAGGAGGCCCTCGAGGCTGAGATTGCAGGGCTCAGGAAAGGCGCTGTGGATGATGCTATGAAGATATGTGAGCAAAGAGCCGAGCTTCAGCGTTTGCGTATCGAACTGGGGGCCATTCAGGCGGAGCGGGCTGGTTCGGCTATCGACTGGGCACACCGCGACTTGGTTGCATACTGGAGTGGACCGGGAAAGGAAAATCCTCTGGAGGGAGCGGAGAGACTCTCCGCCTTAGATGATAGTGACTCGTCTTAGAAGCTCGAGTCTCTTTCCCCCCTTTTTTGTGATGGACTAATGGCCTTATCGCCCCTTTTTTGTATGTGAATTTGGGCAAACTTCATTCGTCAGGATTTTTCTTTTTGATGGCGCGGTCGGTTGTGCGTCTCTCAAGACCCATTGCGTTTTTTGCGGGCCCCGAATTTGGGTATAACTCTGACGAATGGGTATTTTCCCTTTTTGCACTATAAGCTGTATGGGCTATCGTATTGTATATGTAATCTCTACGTCTCTTTTATTTATTGTGTTTGCGATTCTCCTTCTCTGTGTAATTTTGTGATGGAAAACGTCTTCGCCGTTCTTCTATTCCTTGTTCAGCGTCCTTTGCATTAGTTTCGCTTACGTGTGAGTTTTGGACTTATGTGGAGAATTTCAACATCTCTTTAAATTTTTCCCGTGCATCTTTTTTCAAAATAATATTTTGTAAGAGTATTTATGGTGTTGGGATTTTGACCTCGTCACCTCGTTTAGTCGAGCCCGTCACCAGCTAGTCGAGCTCGTCACCTCGTCTGGTCGAGCTTGTCACCAGCTAGTCGAGCTCGTCACCTCGTCTAGTCGAGCTCGTCACATCGTCTAGTCGAGCTCGTCTCTCGTCTAGTCGAGCTTGTCTCCTCGTCTAGTCGAGCTCGTCACACGGTCCGTGATGAGCTGGAATGACACTTCGCCCAAACGTCTCTTTTTTTTTTTTTTTTTTTTACTTCGTGTTTGTCGTATGGAAATGCTTTGAGCTTGTGCGGGGCTCCTGCTGCCTTTTCCCTTCTTGCGCCTTGGGCAGGCTTCGAGGTGGGTCGGGTTCTTGATGGCGCGAGTTCCCTTACCTTGGGCTTCACAAGATTCTTTGAGGTGTGTTCGGAGTTTCAATGTTGCGAAATCTCATTTCTCGGATCCCGTGGACACTTTGAGGTCGGTTGATGGCGCAAGTCTCCTCATCTCGGGTCGTACGGGATTTCTTTGAGATGTGTTTGGAGTTTCAACGTTGCGAAACCCCATTTCTCGGATCCCGTAGACGCATTGAGGTCGGTCGGGGACTTGATGGCGCAAGTCCCCTCATCTCGGGTCGCACGGAGTTCTTTGCGATACGTTCGGGGTTTCAACGTTGCGAAACCCCATTTCTTGCTAACCTTCAGGTGCCTTGGCGCCACGACCTATTGGTAGTATTGGAGGAGATGCTCCGCGTTCCACGGGTGTCTAATTTCCTTGCCGTCCATCTCGTCGAGGTGGTAAGTTCCGTCGTGTATCACCTTTCGAATTCGGTAAGGCCCTTCCCAATTCGGCCCGAGTACCCCTGCTCCGCGAACCTGGGTGTTTTGGAACACCCTTCTCAGAACGAGGCTTCCTTCGGTGAAACGGCGGATTTTGACCCTTGTGTTGTAGTGCTTCTCAAGGATCCTCTTCTGCGCGGCCATGCGGGCGAACGCTTCAGCTTTCCTTTCTTCGATCATGTCGAGCTCCATTCGGAGGGCTTCGTTGTTGCTGTCTTCATCGAAGGTCTCTGTTCGGTATGACGGCGCTCCGATCTCAACGGGGATGACGGCTTCAACCCCGTAAGTGAGGGAGAAAGGCGTTTCGCCTGTGGCGGTCCGTGTGGTTGTCCGGTAAGCCCAAAGGACAAGGGGGAGCTCGTCGGCCCATGCGCCTTTCTTTTCTTCCAGCTTCTTCTTCAAAGTCTCCTTGATCGTCTTGTTCACGGCCTCAACTTGGCCGTTTGCCTGTGGGTGGCGTGGTGAGGAGAAGGTCTTGCTGATCTTCAATTGCTCGCATATCCTTCGGACCATTGCGTTGTCAAACTGGCTACCGTTGTTGGTGACGATCGAGGCGGGGATGCCGTGGCGGCATATGATCGATTTCCACATAAAGCTTGTAGTGTTTGCTTCGGTTATTGTGGCCAGAGGCTCCGCCTCCACCCATTTCGTGAAGTAGTCGATGGCGACTATCTCCCAGACTCGCTGGCCGGACGCCATCGAGAGCTTGCCTATGAGGTCCACCCCCCACTTCGCGAATGGACGTGCCACGAGGATCGGGCAAAATGGGGTCGGGGCCTGTCTCGGAATATGCGAGAATCTTTGGCACTTGTCGCAGTTTTGCGCTCAACTGAACGCGTCTTTTTTCATCGTTGGCCAGAAGTAGCCTTGCTTGAGCGCCTTCAAGGTCAGGGACTGACCTGCGGAGTGATTCCCGCAAATTCCTTCATGGATTTCTCTCAAGACGTAGTCAGATTCGGCCTCGTCCAGGCATCAGAGGAGTGGCTGCGAATACCCTCTCTTATAGAGGTTGAATCCTCGCCAGACATATTTGTGTGCGTGATACTTCACCTTCTTAGCTTCAGCCTGGTCGGTGGGGAGGACGCCATCGCGGAGGTATTTGATGATCGGCGTCATCCAGTTCGGTTGGGGCTCTTCTTCGATCAGGTTCACTTCTTCCTTGGTGATGGACGGGAGCTTCAAGGTCTCGACAGGTACCTTGCCTAACTCCTCGCTGTCGCAGCCAGAGGCCATCCTAGCTAAGGCGTCGGCCTCAACGTTCGAACCCCTGGGGACCTGCACGATATCGTACCAGGAGATTGCCTCTAGTCGGAGCTTGGTTTCCTCCAGGTACGCCGCCATGTTCTCCTCCTTCGCCTGGTATTCTCCCTTGACTTGGTTGACGATGACGAGCGAGTCGCAGTGGATCTTAAGGTTTTCGGCCCCGAGCTTCCTGGCTATCTCGAGTCCGGCTAGGAGGGCTTCGTATTTGGCCTCGTTGTTCGAGGCTTTGAATTGGAAGTGGATGGCGTACTTGAGCTTTTCTCCGTCCGGGTTGACGAAGACGATTCCTGCCCCTGACCCGCGGACATTGGATGCTCCGTCCACGTGCAGGTTCCAGACCGGCCCATCGAGAGCGGCCTTCCTTTTCTTTTTCGGATCCTTGTTCCCTGCGGTTTCTTCTTCTCGCTTGTCTTCCTCGTCTTTGCATAGATTCACATCGTAAGTGAATTCGGCGATGAAGTCGGCGACGGCCTGTCCCTTAATCGCGACCCTTGGCTGGAACTCCACCCCGTACTCTCCTAGCTCCTGGGACCAGACGGCCATTCTCGTTGAGGTGCCCTTCTGCAGAGCTTTCTAGACCGGGTACCCGGTCCTCACTATGACTTGGTGTGCTTGGAAATATGGTCGAAGCTTCCTTGCGGACATCGTCAGAGCAAGGGAGAGCTTCTCTATCTCCGGGTATCGTGTCTCAGCGTCCAGGAGTGCCTTGCTTACATAATACACGGGCCATTGTATCTTCTCTTCTTCTCGGACGAGGACAACGCTGACCGCCCTCGTCGACACAGAGAGGTACAGGTAGAGGGCCTCGCCGTCCTTGGGCTTCGCTAGGAGCGGTGGCGTGGCGAAGTATATCTTCAAGTCCTGGAATGCGGTTTCGCACTCGTCGGTCCACTTAAAGTCGGCTCCTCCTTTGATGGCTCGGAAGAAAGGCTGACATCGGTCGGTGGCCTTGGAGACGAACCGACTTAGCGCCGCCACGTGTCCAGTGAGGCTTTGGACTTCCTTCGCCTTGGTTGGGGACCTCATGTCCAGGAGTGCCTGTATTTTTTCGGGGTTGGCTTTGATGCCTCGCTGGTTGACGATAAATCCCAGGAATTTCCTGACTCTACCCCGAACGCGCACTTGTTCGGGTTCAACTTCATCTTGTACTTTCGGAGAAGGGCGAAGGTCTCTTCCAGGTCTTTGACGTGGTCGGGTGCCTCGAGGCTTTTGACGAGCATGTCATCGACATAGACCTCGATCGTCTTCCCGATTTGCTTGGCGAACATTTGGTTTACCAAGCGCTAATAAGTGGCTCTGGCGTTCTTCAGCCCGAACGGCATCACCTAGTAACAGAATAGGCCTCGATCGGTGGTGAAAGTGGTCTTCAGCTCATAGGGTCCGTACATTCTGATTTGATTGTATCCCGAGTAGGCGTCCATGAAACTCAAGAGTTCGTGCCCTGCGGTGGAATCGACCAGCTGATCGATCCTCGGTAGGGGGAAGCAATCCTTCGGGCAAGCCTTGTTGAGGTCGGTGTAGTCGATACAGATTCGCCACTTCCCGTTCGACTTTTTCACCATGACCACGTTAGAGATCCAACTAGGGAACTTGGCCTCGCGGACGATAAGCTTCTCGACCTCCTCGTTGATCGCGAGATACCTTTTGGGGTTGAACGATCTTCTTTTTTGGATTTTTCCCTTCTCTCCAGGGAGTACGTTGAGCCTGTGGGTGATAATCTCCGGGTCGATCCCCGGCATGTCTGCGTGTGTCCACGCAAAGACGTCTTTGTGTTCTTGGAGGAACGATACGAGCCGATCTTTTAGTTCGGCTGGCAGGTGTGCTCCGATCATGACGACCTGTCCAGGGTTGGCGCTGTCAAGTATCACAGGTACGAGGTCGCTAGACGCCTCTACTTTCTTGGGGTCGACTTCTTCTCGCGGGTCCAGGTCCTCGAGTGTTTGCACCTTGCAGATCTCGCCTGAGAGGTCGCCTCCGACCTCACATATGACACTCACCATGGCGTCGCCTTTCCTGATGCGGGATTCCTGGACATGGCATGCCCTGGAGTCGGCTTGGCTTCCTCGCATCACTCCTACCCCCTTCGGTGTCGGGAATTTCATGAGGAGGTGGTATGTTGAGGTGACCTCGCGCAGCCTGTTGAGCGTCGGTCGCTCTATGATAACGTTGTGAGCGGAAGGTCGATCCACAATTAGGAAGTCGACCAGGCGCGTGACCTGGGCTTCCCCCCTCCTGTCCAAATGTGACTGGGAGGCTTATGGAACCTTCCGTGTAAACGCACTCTCCTGCAAACCCGAAGAGCGGGGTCTTGACTGGTGTTGGACGAACTTCCCCAAAGTCCATCCGGTCGAAGGCAGTTTTGAATAGGATGTCGGCTGAGCTCCCGTTGTCAATGAGAATCCTCTTCACCATAATGTTTGCTACTTGCGCCTTGACAACGATGGCGTCGTTGTGCAGGTGCATCACCTGGCTGGCTTCTTCCTCGGTGAAGTGGATTGTTTCGTATGGCGTAATCGGGCATGTGCTCTGGGTGAGGCTGATATGGTGGGAGGGACCCTCTCCTTTCGCCGCTCGCGCATATTTTCTTCGTTCGTGCGCGGTATCTCCCATTTCTGGCCCTCCATAGATAGTGGTCACTAAGTTGAGTGGGGCGTTGGCCACGTTGCCTCGGGTGTTGTTGTTGTTGCTTCCACCTGTGACAACTTCTTTCCCACGTTCCTGCCGCCTGTCGTTTTGGGGAACCTGTCTCCTTTGCGCGGGGTCCGGATTGGCGACCATGGCCATCGCGAACTCCTTCAGCTCGCCATTTTGGATGTGACTTTCGATCTGCCTCCTGAGTTCGAAGCATTCGACGGTGAGGTGACCGTGGTCTTTGTGGAAACGGCAGTACTTGTTCTTGTTGCGTTTTGATGGGTCTTTCGCCATGGGTCGGGGCTCGGTGAACATGTCCCCGTGCAAGGCCAGAATTCGATCCGGCGTAGCTTTGAGTGGCATGAAGTCGGCGTTCCTCTGGAACTTCTCGACTAGTAGGGGTCTCTGTCATGGCGGGGGTCGGACGTTCGAAGCCGCGGCGCTGGCGCCCCGGCTCTTCTTTCTCCGTTGGTCGTTGTCGACCTCGTCCTCGTCCTTGTGCCGGTTTCCCCTCTCGCGGATCCTCCGACTCTCGTAGTACTCCTCGACGGAGATGTGCTAGGTAGCTTGGGAGATGAGCTCCATCATCGTAGCGGGTCGCTGCTTCACTAGCGACGTCAGGAGGTCGCCAGCCCGTAGGCCGTCGATGAAGGCGTAGACAGCGTCGCCGTCCTCGTAATCGTCCACCTTGTTGGACTCCTCGATGAACCGGTTGAGGTAGCGTTGGAGCGTCTCGGAGCCGCCCTGTTTGATCGTAAGGAGGTATGATTTTTTCTTTCTCCGGACTCATGAGGCGGAGAAGCGAGTGAGGAAGCTCTCCTGGAGGTCTCCGAACGATTGCACGGACCCTCGCCCGAGCCTTTGGAACCACTCGAACGCGGTACCGGTGAGGGTGAGACAGAATGCCTGGCACATCGTTGACGGGGATTGTCCCGCCATCCTCATGTTGGTCTGGTACTGGTGGATGTGGTAAAGAGGGTCTGTGCTTCCGTCATAGAGCGGCATGGTGGGCGGACAGAAGCTCCCCCCGGTGTCGTTAGCGAGCACGTGTGCCGCGAATGGCGAAGCCACGCCCTCGATCATGCTTCTCACCAATGGGGTTCTTGTCTGTGCTGCCTGCAACTCTCGGATTTCCTCTCTCAACATGTGGAACATGTTAGTTACTTCATTATTTTCGGCATGTATGGTGGTAGGCGCAAATCTGGTGGTACGTTCTCTTTCATTCGATGCTTGATCGATCAGAGTGATATGTGCTGCAGGCGGCGTTGCCGTAATTGGAGGGGCGACTTCTTGTGGTTCGTCTGTTTCGGGGATGGCTTGGCGCCCCGGGATCTCACACCGAGCGTTGAGGTGACGTCGTGGATCCACGTTGGGCCCTAAGCGTCCTGGCGACCCCGTACGTCGCGGCGGAGGAGATCTTCTGACATCTCCGTTATCTGCTACCTCTTCTCCTTGGCCCAATCTATAGAGAGCAGACCTTCATGATTCGGCCCCGGTTCCTGCGATGGAGCGGGCGGCCTGAGGGATACTGACGCGTTGTGGGTTGGTGCCTAAGTTCTGCGGTCCATGTTGATCTAGCCCCCGAGCGGTTCTTCGTTCTGCCTGGTGGTGGCGGTCGATGTCTCGAATACTTGGGTCAGGGTCGTCGTCTTGTCTGCCTTCGATGTTCGGATTTAGTGTTTGCCCTTGTTCGAGCCTTTGACCCCCAGAGTTAGCGTTTTGCGGGCGTCCTTCTCTTGCATGGGCGTGTAAAGTCAAGACCCTCTCCTCTCGATCTCTAGCGAACTCGCTTGCTAGCAGGAAAAGACTGTTCTCGAGGCACTCCATGCGACTGTCTCGTTCGACGAAGACAGTGTCGAGGGCGGGAGTTCTAATGCCGGTGGTATTTGGGTGTGGCAGAGGCGCGGTGCCTGCTGCCGGGACGACGCTTGGTGGCGAGGTTTCTTGACCGTGCCTAGCCTGAGTTCGGGCCCGTGTGTGAAGTGCTACGCTCTCCGCCGGTTGAGGGGCGTTGCTCCCAGAAGCGGCGACGCGGTTGGACATCTTGCAGGAGATTTTTGCCGTAGGAATCTTTCGATTATGATGATTTGGCGGATTAGTCCTCCGGTCTTGAGACTTCGGTGGAGGATTCTTCTGGTTTTGAAAAGAGAAGATCGACCAGGGAGGCTTGTGACGGTCCCGTAGAGGGAGGTGGATTTGCCGGTGGAGAACTCGTGGTTGTTTTCGGGTTCCCCTCCTTCTAGCGCCAAAATGTTAAGCCGTTTTTTGGTTTTAACATTTGAGGACACGTGGTGGGCCTGGAATAGTCACGTGCCTAGTATTGGATCGGTACAAATTACTTTCCGAGAGTCCAAAGGGCTCAAGGAAGTTCGGGACAAAGCCCAAAGCGTCCAAGAGCTTCAGAGGATCTTAGAATCGCAAAGAGGGAAATGATGCTTTGCCTTCTTCTTCGTCGGGAATGCATTCTTCGTCTTTGATTCCTGGCCTGGAGGTTGAGCCTGCCTGGAGGTCGAACCTGCCTGGAGGTCGAGCTCGCATGGAGGTCGAGCCTGGCCTGGAGGCCGACCCTGGCTGTAGGTCGAGCCTGCCTGGAGGTTGAGCTCGCCCGGGGGGTCGAGCTCGCCTGGAGGTCGAGTCTTAGCCTGGAGGTCGACCCTGGCTGGAGGTCGAGTCTGGACTAGAGGTCGACCCTGGCTGGAGGTCGAGTTCGCCTGGAGGTCGACCCTGGCTAGAGGTCAAGCTCGCCTGGAGGTCGAGCTCGCCCGGAGGTCGAGTCTGGCCTGGAGGTCGACCCTGGCTGGAGGTCGAGCTCGCCTGGAGGTCAAGCCTGGCCTGGAGGTCGACCCTGGCTGGAGGTCGAGCTCGCCTGGGGGGTCGAACTCGTCTGGAGGTCGAGCTCGCCTTGAGGTCGACCCTTGTTGGGGGTCGAGCCTGTCTGGAGGTTGAGCTCGCCTGGGGGGTCGAGCTCGCCTGGAGGTTGAGCTCGCCTGGGGGGTCGAGCTCGCCTGGAGGTCGAACCTGGTTGGAGGTCGATCCTGGGGGGTGTGACCGTGCTCTTCGTGAGCTTCCTACGTACCCGCTTTGCGGGATCAGGTCATGACGTAGTTCAGGGCGAGTGTGTTTGCTATGTGAATGGATTCTTGGATTTTTGTTCTTCTTCCTCCCACCGAGAGGTGGCTCTCGGTTTTTGTTTATGATCCGGGATAATTTTGAAGTTGGGAGAGTATTTGGCTGAGAGAATTCTGGGGTTGAGAGCCTCTGGGGTTGAGAAAATTTTGAGTTCAAAGGATTCTCTGTTCAGACTGAATTTTTCTTTGATTTGTGTGAGTGAGCTATTTATAGGGAGAACATGCCGCTTGTTGAAAATTCGCTTATCGCTTGTTGAAAATTCGCTTGTCCCTTGTCGCTTGTTGAAAATTCGCTTGTCGCTTGTTGCTTGTTGAAAATTCGCTTGTCGCTTGTCGCTTGTTGAAAATTCGCTTGTCGCTTGTTTTTAGTCATGCGTATTTTTAGCATTTGACTAAATTGTCCTTCTATATTGTAATGTCGTTTTTGCAATTGAGGCGTCGTTTTTACCATAGGAAAAAGACGGCATAACAGTGTTTAACAGTCCCTACACACTAATTCCTTTTATTTCGAGTGATTTAGTGAGAGAAACTTTCGTGGTTGCTCGAGTTGCCGAGGAAAGAAAGAGAGACGTGCTGCGAGGGAGACGAACGTTACCAACCTTCCGAAGGCTCATCAACGTTCAAGCTTCTAAAGAGGTTAGTAAATTTATTATGCTCATATTAGTTTTATTTACATGTGCTTGCACTTTGTCTAGGTTAGTAAAAACTGTTTTACTTGAAAAAGAAAATTTTTAAATTCCGCCGCTTAACGAAGCGTTAAACTTTTTCTTAAACCCTAGATCAATTCCAACAAATGATATCAGAGCTATGGTCAAAGATATGCATGTACATGTATTTAAAAATATGAGCTTGAAAATCGTTTTCGAAAGTTTACTAATTTTGTGACAAGTTAGAATTGTTTTCTTAGGTTTTTTTTTTTTAATTATTGTTGTTGCCTTTAAATTAAAAATCATGTTGATTTTCTATGAGTTTGGGATGTTGGTAAAACACATTAGAATCAGTTCTAAAAGTTTTTAATTTTTTATATTGAAAAACGTGTTTTAAAGGTTTGAGATTTTTCGAGTAAATTTTGTGACTAGTTTTCTTGTCTTAATAGTTTCGTTTATTTACATGAATCGTTTTATGCATGTTGTTATTTCTTTTATACCATGTTATTACCTTGCTAATAAAACACAAATAAAAGCTTTAACAACCTCCTAAAACGTTCCGTTACACTCGATTCTTTTTCGCACCTAAAAAGGACCAAGCTTTAATTATTTCTTTTTCTTCGAGCTGGAGTAAAATCCGCAGTAAAGGTGGCATAACTCTCTGCTCAGAAATCTAAATTTAATGATTCTTCAATCAAATTAAAGCTCTGTCTGTCCTATGTCCAATGCCACCGATTTCAGTCAAAAGGACATCGGAGCCGCCAGTTATGCCGATTTTACTCCGAAGTGCGCGGCAGTTCCGAAAGTCCAGTTTTTTAGAATTCCGGATTTTCAGCCCCACTACCATGAGTTATAGAACTCTAATGAGAAAAATTTCTTGAGAAATTTTTTTTTTCATAAGATTATAAACATGATGTGTAAGATTAAAATGTTTTGATTTTTGAAAGTTTAATTGAAATTGAATTTTTTACAAAACTAGTTTGAATTTTGAAAAACCGTTTTCGTTTTCAACCTTGAAAATATTTTGTCAGCCAAATCAAGTAAGTTTACAAAATGTTTTCAAAACTATATCTATTGTTACCGGTCGTTTTCGGGACACCGGAAATTCAAAAACGATTCAAGGCCGGCCGGGCTTTGCCGGCCGGAAGCCCAACGGGCCCCGGCCTACCAGGCCCGAGCGCCCCAACGCACCCACGGCCCGGCACGGCCGGCGCGCGCGCCTGCGCCCCCGGCCCTGAGGCCCCCGGCCCAATGGGCCTCAGCGCGCCCTATCGCGCCTGTCTCGCGCGCACCCTGCGCCCCGGCCTCCCGGCCCGCGCACACACTCCCGCGCACCCCGGCCTCCCGGCCTGCTCGCGCCTCGGCGCCCCGGCCGAGCGCCCCTGCTGCCTCAGCCGGGTGTCTCTGCCACCTCGGCCACCTCAGTCGAGTGCCTTCGCCAGCTCGGCCGCCCCAGCCGAGCGTCTTCGCCACCTCGGCCGAGTGTCTTCGTTAGCTCGGCCACCTCGGCCGAGTGTCTTCGTCAGCTCGGCCACCTCGGCCGAGCGTCTTTGCCACCTCGGCCACCTCGGCCGAGCGTCTTTGCCACCTCGGCCGAGCGTCCTTTCAACCTCGGCCACCTCGGCCGAGCGTTCTTGCCACCTCGGCCGGACACGCCCACTGCCAGGCACGCCCCGCGCCCATCCAGGCGACATGTCCCGCGCGCCCTGCGCCCTCTTGGGCGTGAGGCCTCGCGCGCCTCGCTTCCGGCCACCCGGGGGCTGGCCCAAGGCCTCCCCCTCAAATACTATAAATACCCCCCCCCTAGGGGAGGAAAAAAGGACATTGATACTGTTGTCGCTGTTTTTCGGACAACTATTTAGGAGCCAAAGACGGTTAGACCCAAGGCCGGACCAAGTGGTCTCGTCTTGACTCGAGCGTGTCGGACCCGGTGTCCCGGGTCGTCCCTTAGCTATGGATGTCCCTTGAGTTCGTCAGAGTACCTGAAAAGGAGTAGAGGACACGTGAACTACAAAGGGGAAACAGGGGGGGTGCCCCTGTTTACCTCTCCGACGCTCAACATTAGTGTGATTGAGGTGGAGTATAGAGGTTTTAGGGGTGTTTAGAGGCCAAAGCTTGAGAGAAACGAGCGAGGTACGAGTTCGGCAGCGTTTCAGTGCTCAAGAATGGATTACCTGGGTCAAGGGAAGGACCCTTGTATTTATAGGTAGCCAAGGGGTGGTTTGAAGACCCCTTGGCCGAGTGAGAATGCTTGGGTCGGCATTGGAGGAGGCTGGGTCGGCCAATGGCCGAGTGAACATGGTGGTGAGGTTCACTCGGCCATTGGCCGAGTGTAGGTCTTGGGCCGGCTGAGGTTCACTCGGCCACTGGCCGAGTGAACTGCTGGAAGGTTCACTCGGCCAATGGCCGAGTGAACTGCTGAGGCAGCTGGGAGGTTCACTCGGCCATTGGCCGAGTGAACTGCTGGAAGGTTCACTCGGCCAATGGCCGAGTGAACTGCCTTGGTGGCTGAGGGGTTCACTCGGCCATTGGCCGAGTGAACTGCTGGAAGGTTCACTCGGCCAATGGCCGAGTGAACTGCCTTGGTGGCTGAGGGGTTCACTCGGCCATTGGCCGAGTGAACTGCTGGAAGGTTCACTCGGCCAATGGCCGAGTGAACTGCCTTGGTGGCTGAGGGGTTCACTCGGCCATTGGCCGAGTGAACTGCTGGAAGGTTCACTCGGCCAATGGCCGAGTGAACTGCCTTGGTGGCCGAGGGGTTCACTCAGCCATTGGCCGAGGGGTTCACTCAGCCATTGGCCGAGTGAACTGTCCAATGACCGAGTGGGCCATTTGACCCAGCCAATGGCCGAGTGAGCCATTGACTCGGCCCACGGCTGGGCTTTGACTTGGCCATTGGTTTGGGCCGGCTCCTGGTTGAGTCAGGGTTTCGCCGCCCAAGACCTCGTACTAGCCATGTGGGTCAAAGAGATGCCCTTGTTCCCGTTGGCCCTAGACGGGCCAACAACATTAGCCCCCCGAGTTTCCGGTCGAGCGTAGGTCGAGTGGAAACTCAAAATCTACGCTTTTATGCGGACGCGGGATGAATGCTCTCGGGTTTGAATCATGAGGAATGGCCTTCGCGCGTCGCGAGGGACGACTTTCTGTTTCGGGTTGATCGTGCGTGGCTCATTTTCTCGATCCACCAGTGAGGGCGTGATCGATTAGCACGGCTTTATTGTGTTGTGCGTGTCTTATTTTCTCGACTTGCCAACGAAGGCATAACCGATTTGCACGTCTTGTTGTCTTGTGCGCGTCTTGTTTTCTCGATTTGCCCACGAAGGCATAATCGATTTGTGCGTCTTTGTTGTTTTGTGCGCGTCTTGTTTTCTCGATTTGCCACCGAAGGCATAATCGATTTGCACGTCTTGTTTGTTTTGTGCGCGTCTTTGTTGTATTGTGCGCGTCTTACTTTTCTCGACTTGCCAACGAAGGCATAATCGATTTGCACGTCTTTTTGGTATGGACGCAGACCTTGAACCCATTTGTAACTCGCTGCCTGTCGGCCGACGAGCTCGGCGGCGAGCGCGATGCCACATTTGTGTGGCGAGGTTTCCCGTGGACGCTGGCTTGACCAGATACGCCCTGGCGGACGCAAGCCTTGAACCCATTTGTAACTCGTTGCCTGTCAGCCGACGAGCTGGGCGGCGAGCGCGATGCCACATTTGTGTGACGAGGTTTCCCGTGGACGCTGGCTTGACCAGATACGCCCTGGCGAACGCAAGCCTTGAACCCATTTGTAACTCGTTGCCTTTCGGCCGACGAGCTGGGCGGCAAGCGCGATGCCACATTTGCGTGAGGAGGTTTCCCGTGGGCGCTGGCTTGACCAGATACGCCCTGGCGGACGCAAGCCTTGAACCCATTTGTAACTCGTTGCCTTTCGGCCGACGAGCTGGGCGGCGAGCGCGGACTCAAGACTCAACTCGAGGGCTCATGTAGAACCTGCACGAGGAATAGTTAGTTGACTTGTGGACTTGGGACTCAACTCGAGGACTCATGTAAAGCCTGCAAGAGGAGTGGTTGGTTGGCTTCGTGGACTCGGGACTCAACTCGAGGGCTTTCGTAGAGGTTGTACGAGGAGTTTCGGGAAGAGTCGTCGCGAGGAGTGTCGGCCGACTCGCGGACTCGGAGCTCGACTCGAGGAGTGAATTCATCTCGAGGAGACATGTGAAGAATTAGCACGAGGAGTATCAGTCGACTCGTGGACTCGAACTCGACTCGAGGACTCACGTAGAGCTTGCACGAGGAGTTTTGTGAAGAGTCGGCGCGAGGAGTATCGGTCGACGCGCGGACTTGTTGCTCGACTCGAGGAATGAATTCATCTCGAGGAGACATGTGGAGAGTCTCTCTTATTTTTATTTTTTGAGTTGTTGTTGAATTGTTTTTTGATCGAGCGTTTTGATTGAGCGTTGGTCCCTGTTAGCCCCCCGAGTTTCTTGCGTTTGTGAGACAAAGGTTGAGGAACTCTCGCGTTAGAGGTATACAATAGTATGCGTTACATTTTTTCGTGTGTGAAATAACTCTTTATTGCAATAAGGGGGTCATTACAGTTTGCCATGGCACCTGGCCTTCTTTGAAAAAAGGAAATTACATTTTTGAAATGAAAGTGATCACGAAGCCGATCGAGTTCGGGCGTGAATGTCGAAGTCGCGACCATCATGGTTTGCTAGTAGACGCAACGAATTCCCTGAGATTCCCAACTCGAATTAGGGAATCAATTCGCTTCTTGAGCTGCTTGCATTCGATCGTCACGTGCCCGTGATCTTTGTGGTATTCACAGAATCTGCTTCGATCTCGCTTTGCGGGGTCCTTTGTGAGTGGAGCGGGGCTTCCCAGCTCATCGTGGCGTAAGCTCAGGATCCGGTCGGGCGTTGTGTTGAGCGGGACGAAGGATCGCTTCGGGGCTGGAGAAGGGTGGTCGTTAGGGACTTGACCCTTCCGGCGCCGTTTCCTTCGTGACTCGGGACCAACGGCCGGCATCACAAGCGTGGCCGCGCGCTTTTGGTTGGGTGCTTGATCAGTGTTGGGTGGTTGCTGCCCCAAGACGATCGCGGTCTCACGTTGAGCGTCGAGTTTTTCTCTCAAGTCGAACTCGTGATTCTCTCTTTGAGAGTTGAGGCGGTCTCTCAAGTCTCCGGAGGCCGTCCCTATCACCCTTGTTAAGGGCGCGTCATTCGGGCGACGCCTTTGGCGGGGGCCGAGACCATCGACGTTGTCACCTTCACAAGGGTTTTGGATGCGGACGGTGAGCTTGGAGCGTCCCTTTCGGGACCTCGAGACCGAGCGTCCTCGGGTATTGCGCGAGTTTTGACGCCTTGACGTGGTCGCCCGAGGGTGTTCCCTTGGAAGCGTGCGCGTGCTCATGAGAAAATTGACGTCTCGGCGCAGCCGCCCGAGGGTGTCCCCTTGGAAGCGTGCGCGTGCGTCCCCTTTCGTGAGCAAGGTGGTCGAGGTCGGTCTCGAGGTTGACGTCGTCGACGTTGTTGGAGTCGAGGAGGTCGGCGATGAGTGCGCCGGTGACGCCGGGGCGGTCTAGGAGCTCGGCGAGCCTCCGAGCCGTGTCCTCTCGGACTGCGGCCTCGGGGTCATTCGCCGGGTCTCGGGGCTGGCTCTCGTTATCACGAGGTTGCCCTTCGAGACGATGCGCGGAGCTTTTGAGGTCGTGCCTCGAGCTAGTCGCTCGGGCGCCCACGGAGGTGGCGGGGCTACGACTCATCTCTCGAGAGTCGTAGAAGTGAGAAGTAGACTGGTAGAGGGGATGTGTTGCCAAGGTCGAGAGATCCCCTCCTTCTAGCTCCAAAATGTTGTCGCTGTTTTTCGGACAACTATTTAGGAGCCAAAGACGGTTAGACCCAAGGCCGGACCAAGTGGTCTCGTCTTGACTCGAGCGTGTCGGACCCGGTGTCCCGGGTCGTCCCTTAGCTATGGATGTCCCTTGAGTTCGTTAGAGTACCTGAAAAGGAGTAGAGGACACGTGAACTACAAAGGGGAAACAGGGGGGGTGCCCCTGTTTACCTCTCCGACGCTCAACATTAGTGTGATTGAGGTGGAGTATAGAGGTTTTAGGGGTGTTTAGAGGCCAAAGCTTGAGAGAAACGAGCGAGGTACGAGTTCGGCAGCGTTTCAGTGGTCAAGAATGGATTACCTGGGTCAAGGGAAGGACCCTTGTATTTATAGGCAGCCAAGGGGTGGTTTGAAGACCCCTTGGCCGAGTGAGAATGCTTGGGTCGGCATTGGAGGAGGCTGGGTCGGCCAATGGCCGAGTGAACATGGTGGTGAGGTTCACTCGGCCATTGGCCGAGTGAAGGTCTTGGGCCGGCTGAGGTTCACTCGGCCACTGGCCGAGTGAACTGCTGGAAGGTTCACTCGGCCAATGGCCGAGTGAACTGCTGAGGCAGCTGGGAGGTTCACTCGGCCATTGGCCGAGTGAACTGCTGGAAGGTTCACTCTGCCAATGGCCGAGTGAACTGCCTTGGTGGCTGAGGGGTTCACTCGGCCATTGGCCGAGTGAACTGCTGGAAGGTTCACTCGGCCAATGGCCGAGTGAACTGCCTTGGTGGCTGAGGGGTTCACTCGGCCATTGGCCGAGTGAACTGCTGGAAGGTTCACTCGGCCAATGGCCGAGTGAACTGCCTTGGTGGCCGAGGGGTTCACTCAGCCATTGGCCGAGTGAACTGTCCAATGGCCGAGTGGGCCATTTGACCCAGCCAATGGCCGAGTGAGCCATTGACTCGGCCCACGGCTGGGCTTTGACTTGACCATTGGTTTGGGCCGGCTCCTGGTTGAGTCAGGGTTTCGCCGCCCAAGACCTCGTACTAGCCATGTGGGTCAAAGAGATGCCCTTGTTCCCGTTGGCCCTAGACGGGCCAACAACAGATACATTTTCAAGAACAATACTTCTTTTTGTCGGTCGTTTTCGGAAAACCCGAGACGCCAAGAAGGCACGTCGCTCAAAGGGCCGATGGTCAGGCCGGAGGTCCTGAAGAGCGGCAAATCTTCAAGCCCTCGCCCAAACTCCTGACTCCTCGAGTCGAGCTTCGCTCCTCGAGTCGAGCCTTGAGACAATCTCCTTGAGTCGAGCCTTGAACGGTTCCTCGAGTCGAGCCTTTAATTGTTCCTCGATTCGAGCCTCGAGTCATTTTCGAGTCAAGCCTCGAGTCATCCTCGAGTCACTCCTCGAATCAAGTCGCTAGTCGCTCTCGCCGGGCCGAGCCTTGCTCCTCGGATCGAGTCACTCTCATCGAGTAGAAAACTTCATATTTCACGTAAGAAGAATGGCATTCGAAGGCCCGCAAAAGCCCGGCAAGACGAGCCGCCCACTACGCACACAACGCGCTGCGCCGGCCAGCCGGGCAGCAAACAGCGCGCCGCGCCAGTCAGGGAACCCTGCGCCGCGCGTCCTGCGCCGCGCGTCCCGCGCCGCGCCCGGTGACCCGCGCGCCGCGCCCCCCGCGCCGCGCGCCGCGCGCCGCGCGTTGTGCGCCGCCCTTCGTGCGCCGCACGCGCCGTGCGCCTCCACTTGATGCCACACGCATTCCTAGTCCCACATGGACGAAAAAGGGACCTTCTAAGGCTCCCAAACACCTATAAATACCCTCTCTCATTGAGGGGAAAGCCATTCCAAGATATCCAAGAATATCCAATAATTCTCTTCATCTCTTATCGACACGCTCGATTTCTCTGCTTCTCTGGATGCCATATTTGGCCTGAAGCAGGTTCTCTTCTCTCTCCCTCGTTCTCAAAGGTCCCGAAGCACTCACGGGAACTTCCCGGACGTCGCTCCCTTTGACCGAACGTTCTCCGGTGCTCAAGCACGCCCCTAGGGTTCTCAACTAGAGCTACCCTTGCGCGTCTAACACGCTAGACGCGTACGCGATCTCCGAAGTTCTGAGACGCTGCCGAGGACTCCTCGCGCCCCGTTTCCTTCGTCGAGCACGCCTCTCCGCCAATGCTCCGCGCCTCATACTGCGTCACACACGCTTGAACTACGTTCTGACCTGATCCCGCGCACGGGTACGTAGGCAGCCGACAACCAAGGCACGGTCACTCATCCTCCTCACCCCCTACCTCTCCCGAGAGGCGGGTTGATCGGAGAGAACCCTAGCTCGAGACTATCGAGTTCACACTCTTGGCCCGGGTGCGATCACTTGGTCCGGCCTTGGATCGAACCGCCCGAGGTTTTAAATAGTTGTTCATTTTCGTGTGACAACATTTTGGCGCTAGAAGGAGGGACCTCTTCAGCCCGAAATCCCTTCTATTCATCTTCTTCTTTTCTTCTGCGAACTCAACCTTCTCGAACTTGAGAAACGATGAGTAGCCAACCACCCGTACGTTCTGAGGGCGTAAACAACCCCGAAAACGTCGCTAAGACCAAGAAATACTTCTTGCGCTCCCGAGCGCATGGTGACGAAGAGTCGCTCCACGAAGAGAGCTCGACCCGCTCACCATCTCCATCTCCTGATAGCAGGGACAACCGCATCACGGAGTTGGAGGAGAGTATCCGCCGACTGAAGGCGAGGAACGCAAGGTATCACCGCCAACTGGCTGCGAAGCAACCTATGCGTGACATGACGATCCCCAACGGGGATCCTGAGAACCTCAACGAGGAAAGCCGCGACCCTGATTATGAGGATACTGGTGACTCGGAGGATGTCGAGACTTCTCTCACGAAGGACGGGGGACTCCCCGCCGTGTTTGAAGCCGGTCCGTCGAATCCCTTACCCCGAACAGGCGATGCGCCGGTAGCTTCTCAAGAGGGGAATTCCCGACGTTCGGCCCTCGACCGACTAGGTCCGAGGGAAAATGTTGCGGAAAGTCAGGGCGCGCGGAGAGCGCACCGCCGCAAGCAGAGCCGGCGCCTCCGTACGGCCAGCCCTGATCTTAGGGACCACCTCACTGCTCAACGCATTGGGCGTGGCAATGATCTGAGAGAGCGACTCAGCTCTAGACCCAACATCCCGCTGGCAGCCCCAACTAACAGGACAGGGGTCTAACGAGAGGCTGCAGGTGACTCCTCCCGATCAAGGGGTTACTCCAACGACCGGTCTCGATGTGGTCACTATGATCCACAACCTTCGAAATGAGGTACGAGATCTCCGAGAATACGGAATAGGTGGAAGCGCCTACGGAGTCGTTGAGGAGAACTCATCGCCTTTCACTACTCAGATATTGGCTGAGGTTTGTACGGGGAATTTCAAGCTCCCGAACCTCGCTCCCTATGATGGGAAAGCAGATCCTGCTTACCACATCTAGCACTATGAAACCTGGATGACGATGCAGGGTGTTTCTCCTGGTGCCATGTGCCAAGCCTTTAGTTTGACCCTCACCGGACCCGGCTTTGAGTGGTTCAAAAACTTGAGACCAGGAAGCATCCACTCGTTCAAAGACCTGAAGGACATGTTCCTAGCACGATTCGCTACGTCTATGGTCCAAAAGAAGACCAAGATGTACCTGTGGTCAATCAGGCAAGAGAGTGGCGAGTCTCTTAGACGATACCTCGCCCGATTCACAGAAGAGTCAAACAAGGTCGACCGCTTTGACGACAGTGACGCGATTGCCGCTATCATAGAAGGCTTGCGCACGAGTGACTTCCTCAAGTCTGTCGTCGGCCGTGTCCCTTCCACCATGGCCGAGTTAATGACTCGAGCTAAGACCTTCATGGGAGTCGAAGACTACCTCGACGGCCGCAAGAGCACTAATCAAAGCTCTCGCCGTCGGGAAGAACCTATCCGCGAGCAGAACGAACCTCGTAAGAGGCGAAACAAGGGGAACCAGGTTTCTAGCAACCAACCCCCTGTACCTCAGAAACCGCGACTTGCGGAAAACTTCAAAGGGTACTCGTCGTTCACGCCGCTGAACACGGCGCCGGAAAGGATCTTGGCTCTGGCACGTGACAAGTTCACGCCCCCGGCTCCAATGAAGAAGGACCCCGCAACTCGCGATCGGTACCGGTATTGTGAGTTCCATCGGGAATATGGTCATTTGACCTCGGAATGCTACAACCTCAAAAGGCAAATCGAGGCTCTGATCCAACGGGGCGAGCTGAAGGAGTTCGTGTTGCGCATGATTGGCGCTGCGGGCCCCACCGCGAACAGACAGCAGTCTGGTCAAGGAGGAGGAGCAGCCGCCTCTGCCAACCAAACCCCGGCTACTGCCAACGCCAACCCACAACTGCACGTGGTAACCACCATACTGGGAGGTCCACAGGATGGGGATTCAGCCCGTCAACGGAAGAAATTCCTTAGGGCCGTGTCTCAGGAAGACGCTGCTATGCACGTCAACTTCACATATGAAGAACCTCCGTCCGTGCCTCACGAGACGATGTATTTCACCAATGAAGAGGCCAAGCGAGTTGTGCATCCGCACAATGACGCGATCGTGCTCAAAGCCCAAGTGGCCAATAACTTGGTGAAAAGGGTTCTCATTGATAACGGCAGCGCTGCCGACATAATTTTCAAGTCCACCCTAGAGCGCATGAAACTCGGGGGGCTGCGCCCGACTCCGACCCAAACGCCATTGTTTGGGTTCACTGGGGAAAAGGTTATGACTGAGGGCATCATCGACCTGCCGGTCACCTTTGGAACCCCTGGAGGAATTGAAGCCGTTCACATGGTCCCATTCCTAGTGGTCGATCAAGAGTCGCCTTACAACTTAATCATTGGGCGACCCACGTTGAACCGGCTGAGGGCAATCACTTCCACGTATCACCTACTGGTGAAGTTCCCCACCGAAGGGGGAATTGGCATCATGGCTGGAGACCAATCCCAAGCCAGAATATGCTACGTGCAAGGAGTTGATGGCAAGTCCGCGGGAAAAGCGGTCAACACAATCTTCCAACTGGAAGACGATTACCCATGCAACCTAAGGGATGCAAGGAAGTTCGGAGAACTTGACCCCCGTGATGAAATCGAAAGACTTAAAGTGGAAACCTCCGATGATCTTGTGCCAATCGTCCTGGACGAGTCGAAGCCTGATCAAGTTGTAAAAATCGGCACCCGACTTCCACTCGCCATCAAAACTCAGCTTACCGCCTTCCTTAGGGAGTTCAAGGATGTTTTTGCATGGACTCATGCGGACATGCCCGGAATCGATCCCGAGGTAATAGTGCACCGACTAAACGACGACCCAAAGGTCGCCGAAAAAGTGCAGGCTAGACGAACGTTCAACCCAGAACGATACCTGGCCATAAATGAAGAGGTCGAGAAACTCCTCACCGCAAACTTCATTCGAGAGGCTAAGTACCCCAAGTGGGTCGCCAACGTGGTAATGGTAAAAAAGCCCAACGGGAAGTGGCGAATTTGTATAGACTACAAAGATCTTAACAAAGCCTGCCCTAAGGATTGCTTTCCACTCCCGCGCATCGAACAACTGGTGGACGCCACGGCCGGCCATGAACTCCTAAGCTTCATGGACGCCTATTCAGGCTACAACCAAATTCGGATGCACGAGCCCGATCAAATTAAGACAACCTTTGTCACTGATCGAGGTCTCTACTGTTACAAGGTCATGCCTTTCGGCCTCAAGAACGCGGGAGCGACATACCAACGCTTGGTAAATCGGATCTTCGCCGATCAAATCGGCAAGACGATGGAAGTGTACGTGGACGACATGCTCGTTAAAAGCCTACTGGCAACTAATCACGTACGCGACCTTAGGGAGATGTTCACAATCCTCCGCCGATATAAAATGAAGCTCAACCCCAACAAATGCGTATTCGGGGTTGAATCCGGAAAGTTCCTCGGTTATATCGTCAGCCGACGAGGCATAGAAGCGAACCCGGAAAAAATCAAGGCACTCCTTGAAATGAAGTCGCCAAGACGAGTCAAAGAAGTGCAAAGCCTGACCGGTCGGATTGCCGCTCTGACACGCTTCGTATCTAAAGCCACCGACAAGTGTCAACCGTTCTTCAAAGCTCTAAAGAAGACGGACGGCTTTGAGTGGACGGACGAATGCGAAAGTGCCTTCCAAGAAATGAAGGCTTACTTTGGGTCCCCACAATTCCTCTCTAAACCGAAAGAGGGCGAGACGCTGTACGTGTATCTCGCCGTCTCTGAAAGAGCTGTAAGCGCCGTCCTTGTCCGCGAGGAGAACAAGGTCCAATGGCCAATCTACTACGTAAGCAAAGCCTTACTCGACGCGGAAACACGCTATACCGAGATTGAGAAACTTTCTCTGGCTCTCGTAACGGCAGCTAAGAAGCTACGACCGTACTTCCAAGCTCACCCAATTGCGGTGCGAACTGAGCATCCGATCGGTAAAGCTCTTCAAAAGGGAACATCGACTCGTATGGCGATCTGGTCCCAAGAATTGAGCGAGTACGGGATTGAGTTCCACCCAAGAACGGCTATAAAGGGGCAGGCCTTAGCCGACTTCGTGGCAGAATTCTCCTACGCTCCCGATATGGGAAGAGCGGAAACTGACTTAAACGATTGCGAGCTAACTCGGAAAAGGAAGGTAGACCCAACGGGTCCCCTCTGGGAGTTATACGTAGACGGAGCATCTAATGCTCGGGGGGCTGGCGCCGGAATAATCCTAATTAACCCCGATGGGGAAAAGCTGCGATATGCCCTCCACTACGGCTTCCAAGCCTCCAACAATGAAGCTGAATACGAAGCGCTCATTGTAGGGATAGAGCTAGCACAGAAGCTCGGCTCCCATAACCTGCGAATACACTGCGACTCGCAGTTGATCGTAAACCAGGTTAAGGGAGATTACATCGCCAAGGAGCCCAACATGGTTGCATACCTGGCTAAGACGAACTCCAAACTCGAGGCCTTCTCTTGGTTCGAGATTCACCAAATCCCGAGAGAACAAAATTCGGAGGCTGATGCGCTTGCTCGCCTCGGATCTGGCATCGACGAAGACGGATTGGGGACTGTGCCCATTGAATCTCTCCCACGACCATCCGTCTCCCGAGACGAAGTCGGGACCATAGAAGTGGCATCTCAGCCCACTTGGATGGACTCAATTGTCGAGTTTTTGCGAAGAGGGGAACTCCCCGAAGACCGCAAGGAAGCCGATAAACTGAGGGCCTTAGCATCCAAATACACGCTCCGTGAGGGCACGCTCTATAAGCGCGGTTACTCTACACCGCTGCTCCGATGCCTCGATAGCGTTGAGTCGACCAAGGTCCTCCGCGAAATCCATGAGGGCATCTGCGGAAACCACGCCGCTGGAACTTCCCTTGCGCTCAAAGCGCTTAAGCAAGGCTATTTCTGGCCTTCCATGAAGCGAGATGCTTGCGAATGGGCAAGGCGTTGCGATAAATGCCAGCGCTTCGCGGAAATTCCGCGACAGCCCCCGACCCCGTTAAGCAGCATCGTTGTCCCACGTCCCTTTGCTAAGTGGGGCGTGGACATCATTGGCAAGCTCCCTAGAGCGCCAAGGCAATACGAGTACGCCATTATCGCCATCGACTACTTCACTAAGTGGGTAGAGGCCGAGCCGCTTGCCAGAATAACTGAAGCAAACACGACGAACTTCATCTGGAAAAACATCATATGCAGGCACGGTATCCCCGCCTCGATTGTGACCGACAACGGGGCACAATTTGACAACGCGCGAATAAGAGATATCTGCGATCAACTGAAGATCAGCAAGACCTTCTCCTCGCCGCGACATCCTCAGGCCAACGGCCAAGTCGAGGCAGTCAACAAGACTATCAAGAGCAACCTGAAAAAGAAGCTCGAAGACAAGAAAGGCGCCTGGGCCGATGAATTACCATTCGTCCTATGGGCGTATAGGACAACCGCGCGAAACGCCACCGGCGAGACGCCATTCTCCCTTGCATATGGGGTCGAGGCTGTGGTTCCAATTGAAACCGAGATACCCACGTTCCGAGTCGACACGTTCGACGAAGCGGAAAACAACGAGGCCATGCGCCTTGAGTTGGACCTGATCGACGAAAAGAGGGCGGAAGCATTCCGACGCCTCGCCGCACAGAAACGCAAGGTCGAAATATACTACAACTCCAAAATCAAAAGGCGAACCTTTGCCGTCGGAAGCCTTGTCCTCAGACGAGTGTTCCAAAACACACAAGTCCAAGGCGCCGGCGTCCTAGGCCCAAACTGGGAAGGCCCTTACAGAGTCCGCAAAGTCATTCACGACGGGACATATTACATCGAGCACACGGACGGGACTCCGATTCGCCACCCGTGGAACGCGGAGCACTTGAGGCAGTACTATCAGTAGCTAGCGTCCCCCGCCTTTTTATCGCTTTTATTTCCATTTTCAAATAAGGCCTACGAGCCAATGTTTTAGGATTTAAATTTTCTCGCAAGTTTTTTTTCGCAAAAGTAATAAAACTCAAGTTTTCCATTTCAATTTCGTTTTATGCAAGTTTTCTGGTTATCAACATTTAACTTATAACCCAAAAAACTTAGGGGGCTAGCTATGGTAAGGAAACTCTCAAAAGAACACGCTCCGCCAAAAAACCTAAGACGCCTACATGGCGCACGTAAGTCGCGTAAAGGCGCAGCCCGTAAGACGCCTACATGGCGCAACCTAAGACGCCTACATGGCGCACGTAAGTCGCGTAAAGGCGCAGCCCGTAAGACGCCTACATGACGCAACCTAAGACGCCTACATGGCGCACGTAAGTCGCGTAAAGGCGCAGCCCGTAAGACGCCTACATGGCGCAACCTAAGACGCCTACATGGCGCACGTAAGTCGCGTAAAGGCGCAGCCCGTAAGACGCCTACATGGCGCAACCTAAGACGCCTACATGGCGCACGTAAGTCGCGTAAAGGCGCAGCCCGTGAGACGCCTACATGGCGCAACCTAAGACGCCTACATGGCGCACGTAAGTCGCGTAAAGGCGCAGCCCGTGAGACGCCTACATGGCGCAACCTAAGACGCCTACATGGCGCACGTAAGTCGCGTAAAGGCGCAGCCCGTAAGACGCCTACATGGCGCAACCTAAGACGCCTACATGGCGCACGTAAGTCGCGTAAAGGCGCAGCCCGTAAGACGCCTACATGGCGCAACCTAAGACGCCTACATGGCGCACGTAAGTCGCGTAAAGGCGCAGCCCGTAAGACGCCTACATGGCGCAACCTAAGACGCCTACATGGCGCACGTAAGTCGCGTAAAGGCGCAGCCCGTAAGACGCCTACATGGCGCAACCTAAGACGCCTACATGGCGCACGTAAGTCGCGTAAAGGCGCAGCCCGTAAGACGCCTACATGGCGCAACCTAAGACGCCTACATGGCGCACGTAAGTCGCGTAAAGGCGCAACCCGTAAGACGCCTACATGGCGCAACCTAAGACGCCTACATGGCGCACGTAAGTCGCGTAAAGGCGCAGCCCGTAAGACGCCTACATGGCGCAACCTAAGACGCCTACATGGCGCACGTAAGTCGCGTAAAGGCGCAACCCGTAAGACGCCTACATGGCGCAACCTAAGACGCCTACATGGCGCACGTAAGTCGCGTAAAGGCGCAGCCCGTAAGACGCCTACATGCGCAACCTAAGACGCCTACATGGCGCACGTAAGTCGCGTAAAGGCGCAACCCGTAAGACGCCTACATGGCGCAACCTAAGACGCCTACATGGCGCACGTAAGTCGCGTAAAGGCGCAGCTCGTAAGACGCCTACATGGCGCAACCTAAGACGCCTACATGGCGCACGTAAGTCGCGTAAAGGCGCAACCCGTAAGACGCCTACATGGCGCACGTAAGTCGCTTACATGGCGCAACCCAAGATGCCTACATGGCGCGATTTGAGACGCCCACGTGGCGCAATCCGGCGCACGTAACACACCTACGTAGCATGGCTGACTCGCAGTTGAAAATACTTAAGAACGCAAACCATCCAAGTGACTGGCGTGTTTGAAAAAGTATCCTGCTGAGATAAAAGGATGGACAAAATCATTGACACAAACAAGTGACCATCCATGCATGCCATAGAAGATAAATGTGCGAAAACATTCATAAAAATAAATGAATAACTCCTCATAAAAGAAAGGGGCAACTGCCTCAAAACCTAGAAAGGATGCGCTAAGACAAGTGCGCTAAAGGGAAATATCCTAGTAAGCAAGCGCTAAGACAAATGCGCTGAACGGAAAAACCTAAAAAGCACGCGCTAAAACATTTGCGCAGGAAAAATAAGGAAAGAAAACGGTCACTCGGCGGGATCGTCGCCCACAGGGTCGGCCCCGTCGAGTGGTGGGAAAAGCGAGTCGAAGAAGTCGAAGGTGACCCCCCGAGAAACATTCTCGGCAGCCGTGGCGTCCCGACACTCCACCGCCGCTGCATGCCTTGCCTCCTCGACTCCGACATCAAAGTCGTCCTGAAGGTCGGACGCAAGCTGCTCCGCCGCGGCTTTCTCCTCGGTGACCCGAACCACCTCCTCCGCCAAGGAGTCGCGCTTACGCTCCGCACGAACACGGGCAGCCTCACTCGATGTAAGCTGGCCCTGAAGAATGCCAACTTCTTCCGTGCGCGATTCCAACTGACGTCGAAGGTCCCGCGCTTCGCTCCGGAAGACCTCCGTCGATCGAGTCGCCACTTCAAGGGCTTGACGTTCCGTCGTTAGCTCCTCAGCCATCTTCGCCACCGCCGCCTGAGCGCGGTCGCACTTGCCGCGGGTAACTCCCAGTTCCACGCGAGCCTCCTGAAGCTGCTCGCGGAGACTCGCAAACTCCGCCTTTGAGTGAGAACCTCGCTCGGCGTGGGCCAGCTGAGACTTCGCTTGAGCAAGCTCCTCCTGGGCGCGACTCATCCGCCTGATGAGGTCGTGAAGGATCTTCTCGCCCCGGGTCGCTCGAGTAAGCACCTGAGAAGGCAAAAAGACAGTTTAGCAAAAGACAGATTCATCGCAAGCGAGGCTAGGGAAACTCACTCTCTGTGCATCGGAAACGCCGTGACGAAAAAACTCTACGTCACTGCTGGCCACAACGCTCTTCCACATCTTCATCGAAGATTGAGCAAGGCCCAGGGAACATTCCCCCCTAACCTCCGCGGCCTCCACGTCGACCATCGAATTCACGCGCTTAGAGTCCGAAGACGTGTCTGGCAAGGCCGAGGAGGAAGGTCGCTTCAAAGAGGCGCGAGGACCGCTCTCCGCCCGGTGATCGGTATCGAGTTTCTCCCGACCAACCCGCGCAGCAATCCGACGACGAACCGCCGCCAACGACTTCGGGTCCCGGGAAGCCTTCGCTAGACGAGCCCGAGCCCTCGCCCTAGCCGAGGAGACTGCAAAAGCGACAAAGTCAAAACCTTGAGCTAAAAACAAAAGCAAAAATACGAAACGTCAACATACCTTGAGGATCGCCGCTCGAGAGAGATGATGCGGCACTTGGGGTACCCTCGGTCCGCTGAGGAAACGGCGGGAACCACCCAGTGGAAGCCATCAGCTCAGGAGAACGAAATCGTTCAACGGCTTTCCGAGCCTCCGACATTCCCCGGATCTCCTTCACAAAGTCGAGATCATCGGCCCCCTCGTTAGCAGGAAACTCGGACAAGGGGCCGAACCGGAGCGGGGCGTCACCAAAAGCCTCCGCCGAGACCCACACCCACGGTCGTCGATTGTACTTCTCTGAATCGATGATCAGCTTAGTATTCCGTCGATCGCGGGCCACAAAGAAACTGGGTTGCCCGGGCGCAGGGAAGACCGCGATGAGATTGCGAAAATCACTTACGGTCATCACCCGCTCGGTCTGGCAATGCCACTCCATATGGCACATCGCCACTATGCGGTAGAATGCCGGGCTCATCTGACATGCGTGCACCCCCAGACGGGCGAGAAGCTGCTGAACGATGGGTTGAAACGGCAGCCGCAACCCGCAGTTAAGACTCGCAACTGAAACTGCGGCGAAACCACGACGAGGCCGGAAAGGACGGTCGTCCTTTAAAGGACGGAGAAGCGCCACGGATGACGGAATGGCAAAAGCCTCCCGGAGACCGACGAATGTCCGGTAGGTAAGCGTGCTCGAAGCATCGACCCCCGAACAATCGAAGTCCTCGGGAGCAGCAAGGCCCTCCTCGGGATACCACTCCGTCCTAGCAAGCGACCTCGCCGATACCAACGCCTCCGCGTCAGGGGTCTCGGGCTGAGAATCCCCTGGCTCCACGGAAGGATCCCCGCCCTCCGACACGACCGCGGCAGCTGCCGACGGTACCTCGGGACACTCCGACGCGAGGCCTTCGGCCCCCGGACATGTCTCTGACTCACCTCCGGGATCTTCAGACTCGGGACCAAAGTCGTCCACGCAGTCTATCTCGTCGAGAACCGACTCTAGCGGAGTCACCGCATCCGCGTCCGTAACATCTCCCGGCGCGCCTTGAAAGCCCAAGTCGGACTGCGGCGCGTCGAGGCGAACTTTGTCACGGACCCCCCCGCCAACTAAGTTGATCACGAGGCGAGGGGCAGGCTCCCCGGACGCGGGACGATCAAACTCCCCGAATGTACCGCGCCCAGTTGGCGCGCACTCTTCGAGAGGCTGAGCAGCGGGCACGGTCGCACCCAGCTCGCCTTCCTCCAACCACTGCTCTACTCCGCTTGGATTTTCTTCCACGTGCAGAGGAACTTCCCTTAATCCCGCGAAAAGATCATCCTCTGCGTGTTCAGAACCCTGAAACAAGAGAGAGAAATCAATCTCGGGACTCTCAGCTGAGAAAAGGGGAGGGACACCCATAATTCAAACGTAAAAGAAGAAAACAAGCGTAAGAAAAGAGAAAAAATAATGTGAGGAGTAAAGGGAAGGGGGGAGGTCTATTTATAGACTTCTAGGGGGGTAGGAGTCGAAATCCTACTCCCACAAGGAGCAAAATCGGAGTAGAAACTCCAAAAAGTCGGAGTTCTCCCGCGCGAAGCGACCCAGCCCCGCGCACGGGGCGCGCCGCGCGGGTCGTGCAGCGCAGACCGCGCGCCGCGCCGTCCAGGGCGCGCGCCGCGCGGCCACCCCCTAAAAAAAAAAAAAAAAAAAAAAAAAAAGAAAGAAAAACGAGAAGAGGAAAAAACTTTCCTCGGGGCCACAAGGTACGGGAAACATTTTCCTCAAACACCCAACTAGAAGAACAAAAAGTTCATCGCTGGGACGCCTCCCGAAAGACGAACTTGGGGGGCTAATGTTGTCGGTCGTTTTCGGAAAACCTGAGACGCCAAGAAGGCACGTCGCTCAAAGGGCCGATGGTCAGGCCGGAGGTCCTGAAGAGCGGCAAATCTTCAAGCCCTCGCCCAAACTCCTGACTCCTCGAGTCGAGCTTCGCTCCTCGAGTCGAGCCTTGAGACAATCTCCTTGAGTCGAGCCTTGAACGGTTCCTCGAGTCGAGCCTTTAATTGTTCCTCGATTCGAGCCTCGAGTCATTTTCGAGTCAAGCCTCGAGTCATCCTCGAGTCACTCCTCGAATCAAGTCGCTAGTCGCTCTCGCCGGGCCGAGCCTTGCTCCTCGGATCGAGTCACTCTCATCGAGTAGAAAACTTCATATTTCACGTAAGAAGAATGGCATTCGAAGGCCCGCAAAAGCCCGGCAAGACGAGCCGCCCACTACGCACACAACGCGCTGCGCCGGCCAGCCGGGCAGCAAATAGCGCGCCGCGCCGGCCAGGCAGCGCGCCGCGCCAGTCAGGGAACCCTGCGCCGCGCGTCCTGCGCCGCGCGTCCCGCGCCGCGCGTCCCGCGCCGCACCCGGTGACCCGCGCGCCGCGCCCCCCGCGCCGCGCGCCGCGCGTTGTGCGCCGCCCTTCGTGCGCCGCGCGCGCCGTGCGCCTCCACTTGATGCCACACGCATTCCTAGTCCCACATGGACGAAAAAGGGACCTTCTAAGGCTCCCAAACACCTATAAATACCCTCTCTCATTGAGGGGAAAGCCATTCCAAGATATCCAAGAATATCCAATAATTCTCTTCATCTCTTATCGACACGCTCGATTTCTCTGCTTCTCTGGATGCCATATTTGGCCTGAAGCAGGTTCTCTTCTCTCTCCCTCGTTCTCAAAGGTCCCGAAGCACTCACGGGAACTTCCCGGACGTCGCTCCCTTTGACCGAACGTTCTCCGGTGCTCAAGCACGCCCCTAGGGTTCTCAACTAGAGCTACCCTTGCGCGTCTAACACGCTAGACGCGTACGCGATCTCCGAAGTTCTGAGACGCTGCCGAGGACTCCTCGCGCCCCGTTTCCTTCGTCGAGCACGCCTCTCCGCCAAGGCTCCGCGCCTCATACTGCGTCACACACGCTTGAACTACGTTCTGACCTGATCTCACGCACGGGTACGTAGGCAGCCGACAACCAAGGCACGGTCACTCATCCTCCTCACCCCCTACCTCTCCCGAGAGGCGGGTTGATCGGAGAGAACCCTAGCTCGAGACTATCGAGTTCACACTCTTGGCCCGGGTGCGATCACTTGGTCCGGCCTTGGATCGAACCGCCCGAGGTTTTAAATAGTTGTTCATTTTCGTGCGACAACACTTCTCTTCTCTTGAGAATTCTTTCGTGCTCTTGTGACATTCCAAGAGCGCGCAATCCTCCTCCCTCGGCTCAGAAAGTCAAGGACCCCCCTCCACGAGAGGGAGCGCGCTCCTCTTCTGCAACCCGAGCCTCTGCAGTACATACTGCCCTCCCGCTTCTTGGCCCTTGAGCTAGAACTCCGAGCTACGAGGCAAGCGACCCCTCTAAAGTCTTCACTAGAAGCTACGAGCCCGGTCCCCCTCTAAAGCCTTGGATTCACAAAGCCTCCGAGCCCAAGATAGCCTCCCCACACAAATTGAACTACGTTCTGACCTGATCCCGACTAAAGGGTATGTAGGCAGCCAACCTTTGGCATGGTCACGCCCCCCAAAACACACCTCAGGGTCTGGAGGTGCAGCTCGGTCTACGAGCTCCCATTTTTGGCCCGGGCGCGGTCACTTGGTCCGGCCTTGGATCGAACCGCCCAAGGTATTTAATCGTTGTTCATTTTCGTGCGACAACACTTTGGCGCTAGAAGGAGGGGACTTCCCGACTTACACAGCCCGAAATCCCTTCTACAGCTCGACCCCTTTCTTCTCGACTCGAGAAAGACATGACTGGTCAACCACCCATTCGTTCTGAGGGCGTGAACAACCCCGATGAAGAAATACTTCATGCGCTCCCGAGCGCAAGGCGACGAGGAGTCTCTCAACGACGAGAGCCACACTCCCTCGCCCCTCTTCTTCAGGACAGTCGGGACGACCGCATCCTTGAAATGGAGGAGAAAATCCGCCAACTGAAGATAGCCAACGCAAGGTACCACTGCCAACTGGCGGGCAAGGCACCTGCACACGGCGCCCCCCACGGGGGATCCGAGGACCTCATGGACGAGGGACATGATTATGACCCCGACTAAGAAGAGACCTCCCGACGTTCAGCCCATGACCGACTCAGTCAAAGAGGCAATGTCAGGGAAGGTACAACGACTCGGCGAGTAAGGAGTGTGGCTCGAAGCTCACGCCCCCATACCGCCGGGCCGGATCTTAGAGATCGACTTACCGCCCAACGGAACAACCGTGGCAAAGACCTCCGAGAGAGGCTGAGCGCTCATAAGGGTCATAACCCTACGGCCCCAATCAATGGGGACCCTCGCACGGCTCAAGGGTCGAACGAAAGGCGACATGTGACTCCTCCTGAACAAGGAGTGACCCCCAACACTGGTCTCGACGTCGTTACCATGATTCAAAACCTTCGTAATGAGGTGCGTGACCTGCGTGAAGGCGGCTTGGCCGGTGATGCATACGGGGTCGTGGAAGAACATTCCTGTCCCTTCGCCGCCCAAATCCTTGCTGAGGTGTGCACGGGAAATTTCAAACTCCCGAATCTCCCTCCATACAATGGGAAATCTGATCCCACGTATCACATCCAACATTACGAAACTTGGATGACGATGCAGGGCGTCTCACCTGGGGCTCTATGCCAAGCTTTTAGTCTTACCCTCAACGGACCCGGTTTCGAGTGGTTTAAGAATTTAAGACCAGGAAGCGTCCAATCATTCAAAGACCTTAAGGACATGTTCCTAGCACGATTTGCTACATCCATGGTCCAAAAGAAGACCAATATGTACTTATGGTCGATCAGGCAAGAGAATAACGAGTCCTTGAGACAGTATCTCACCCGGTTCACCGCATAATCGAATAACGTTGACCGCTTTGACGACGGTGACGCAATTACAGCCATCATCGAGGGCTTACGCACCGGAGACTTCTTAAAGTCCGTCGTCGGCAAAGTCCCTTCTACGATGGCCGAGTTAATGAACCGAGCCAAAACCTTTATGGGGGTAGAAGATTACCTCGACGGCCGCAGGAGCAGCAGCCAAAGCTCCCGCCGTCGGGATGAGTCCGGCGACGAGCCTGGAAACCCCCGCAAGAGGATAAACAAGGGAGGTAAAGCTATCGATAGCCGACCCTCTATGTCTCAGAAGCCGCGTCTTGCGAGCAATTTTAGAGAATACTCGGGTTACACTCCCTTGAACGCCCCGGTAGAGCAAATCTACGCTGTGGCGCGTGACAAGTTCGTCGCTCCGGCTCTAATAAGGGGCAATCCCGCATCTCGCGACCGGTCCCGTTATTGTGAGTTCCACCGGGATTACGGTCACACGACCGCTCAATGCTTCCATCTTAGGAAACAAATTGAGACATTAATCCAGAAGGGAGAGCTCAAAGAGTTCGTCCTTCGCTTGGTAGGAGCGGCAGCCCCCGCCGGCAACAGGCCGTAGCCTGAGAAAGGTGGAGGGACCAACGCAAACACCGACCGCACAGCGGTCACAGCTGCGGCTAATGCGCAACTCCACGTCGTCACAACCATACTAGGTGGCTTGCAAGACGGGGACTCGGCCCGGCAAAGGAAAAAGCTCCTCAGAGCTGTCTCCCAAGAAGGCCTTGCCGGGCAGGTTAACCTCACCTACGAGGAACCTCCGTCCGTACCTTACGAGACGATACAATTCACCAATGAAGAGGCCAAGCGAGTTGTGCACCCGTACAATGACGCTATAGTCCTTAAGGCCCAGGTGGCCAACAACTTGGTAAAAAGAGTTCTTATTGATAACGGCAGCGCGGCCGATATAATCTTTAAGACCACCCTCGAGCGCATGAAGCTCGGGGGGCTCCGCCCTGTCCCAACTCAGACACCCCTGTTTGGGTTCACGGGAGAAAAAGTCATGACTGAAGGAATCATTGATTTACCAGTCACCTTCGGAACTACCGGAGGCATCGAAGTCGTTCACATGGTCCCCTTTCTTGTGGTCGACCAGGAGTCGCCCAACAATGTCGTCATTGGGCGACCCACGTTGAACAGACTAAGGGCTATCACGTCCTTTTATCACCTACTAGTGAAATTCCCCACCGAAGAGGCCGGTGATCAAACCCAGGCGAGGATATGCTACGTCCAAGGCGTGGACAGCAAGCCCGCTGAACAAAGGGTTAACACGATCTACCAACTGGAAGACGATTACCCGTATGATCAAAAAGACGCACGGCAACTCGGGGAATTAGACCCCCGCGACGATGTTGAGAGGTTGAAAGTCGACACCCCCGATGATCTCACTTCGATCGTTCTCGCGAAGCTAAACCTGACCAGGTAGTAAAGATCGGTGTACAACTCCCTCTCCCCATCAAAACTCAACTCGCGTCCTTCCTTCGGGAGTTTAAGGATGTCTTTGCATGGACACATGCAGACATGCCTGGCATAGACCCCGATCTAATTGTGCACCGATTGAATGACGATAAAACCATCGCTGAAAAGGTACAAGCTAGACGTGCGTTCAACCCCGAACGGTACCTAGCAATAAACGAGGAAGTCGTAAAACTTCTCTCCGTTGGTTTCATCCGAGAAGCCAAGTACCCAAAGTGGGTGGCCAATGTGGTCATGGTCAAAAAGCCCAACGGGAAGTGGCGCATTTGCATAGATTACAAAGATCTTAACAAAGCCTGCCCGAAAGATTGCTTTCCACTCCCACGCATCGAACAACTGGTCGACGCCACGGCAGGACATGAACTCCTAAGTTTCATGGATGCCTACTCGGGCTATAACCAGATACGAATGCACGAGCCCGATCAGATCAAGACAACCTTTGTCACTGATCGCGGCCTCTACTGCTACAAGGTCATGCCTTTCGGCCTTAAGAATGCAGGAGCTACTTACCAACGATTGGTAAACCGGACCTTTGCCGACCTAATCGGCAAGACCATGGAAGTGTACGTGGACGACATGCTCGTTAAAAGCCTACTGGCTACCAACCACGTAGACAACCTGAGGGAGATGTTCTTAATCCTCCGCCGGTACAAAATGAAGCTCAACCCCAACAAATGTGTGTTCGGGGTCGAGTCCGGGAAGTTCCTAGGCAACATAGTTAGCCGTCGAGGTATCGAAGAGAACCCCGAGAAAATCAAGGCACTCCTTGACATGAAGTCCCCGCGACGTGTCAAGGAAGTCCAAAGTCTGACCGGTCGGATTGCCGCCCTATCGCGTTTTGTGGCCAAAGCAACCGATAAGTGTCAACCGTTCTTCAAAGCGATTAAGAAGACGGACGGCTTTGAATGGACGGACGAGTGCGAAAATGGCTTCCAAGAAATGAAGGCCTACTTCGAGACACCTCCGTTCCTCTCCAAGCCAAAAGAAGGCGAGACGCTTTACATCTACCTCGCCGTCTCCGAACGAGCTGTGAGCGCTGTGCTGATCCGTGAAGAAGATAGGGCTCAATGGCCCATCTTCTACATAAGCAAAGCCCTACTTGACGCCGAAACGCATTATACAGAGATAGAGAAGCTCTCTCTTGCTCTCCTCGTAGCCGCCAAAAAGCTACGCCCATACTTCCAGGCTCACCCAATCGTTGTCCGAACCGGACACCCAATCGGTAAGGCTCTTCAAAAGGGAACATCGACTCGCATGGCGATCTGGTCCCAAGAATTGAGCGAGTACGGGATTGAGTTTCATCCGAGGCCGGCAATAAAGGCTCAAGCTTTAGCTGATTTCGTGGCAGAATTCTCCTACACTCCCGACAGGGGAAGAGCAGAAGACGGCTCGACCGACGACTTATCGGCTCGAAAGAGAAAGGTCGACCCTACGGGTCCCATCTGGGAACTACACGTAGACGGAGCATCTAATGCCCAAGGAGCAGGCGCCGGCGTGATTCTGACAAACCCGGACCGGGAAAAGTTACGCTACGCCCTCCACTACGGATTCCAGGCCTCAAACAATGAGGCCGAGTACGAAGCCCTCATCGTAGGGCTGGAGCTCGCTCAAAAGCTCAACGTACATAATTTACGAATACACTGTGACTCGCAGTTAATCGTAAATCAGGTTAAAGGCGACTACGTTGCCAAAGAACCTAACATGATCGCCTACTTGGCAAAGACAAATGCCAAGCTAGATGCCTTCTCCTGGTTCGAGATCATCCAGATCCCACGAGAAGAGAACTCCGAGGCTGATGCCTTAGCTCGCCTCGGATCCGGTATCACCGAAGATGGGTTGAGAACCATCCCAATCGAGTCTCTCTCGCGACCATCCGTCTCACGTGACGAGGTGGGAACGATTGAGGGCGCCGCTCATCCAAATTGGATGACCCCGCTTACGGACTTCTTGCGAAGAGGGGAAGCCTTATACAAGCGCGGGTATTCAACCCCACTGCTCCGATGTCTCAACAGCGTCGAGTCGACCAAGGTCCTCCGCGAGATCCACGAAGGCCTATGCGGAAACCACGCCGCTAGGAGGTCCCTCGCGTTCAAAGCGCTTCGACAAGGCTATTTCTGGCCAACGATGAAAAAAGACGCCTACGACTGGGCGAGAAAGTGCGACAAGTGTCAACGTTTCTCTAACGTTCCACGACAGCCGCCATCTCCCCTAAATAGCATCGTTTTTCCACGCCCCTTCGCAAAATGGGGCGTAGACATTATCGGCAAGCTTCCTAAAGCCCTGAGGCAATACGAATACGCCATCGTCGCTATCGACTACTTCACCAAGTGGGTCGAAGCCGAGCCTCTGGCCAGGATCACCGAGGCCAACACTACGAACTTCATCTGGAAGTCCATAATATGCCGCCACGGCATCCCCGCGTCAGTCGTGACTGATAACGGCGCGCAGTTCGACAACGCGAGGGTTAGAGAGATCTGCGCCCAACTAGGGATAAGCAAGACATTCTCATCCCCGCGACATCCACAGGCTAATGGCCAAGTGGAAGCCGTCAACAAGACGATTAAGAGCAACCTCAAGAAAAAGCTCGAAGCCAAAAAAGGCGCCTGGGCTGAAGAACTACCTTTCATCCTATGGGCCTATCGAACGACCGTTCGAAACGCCACCGGAGAGACCCCCTTCTCCCTAACTTTTGGGGTGGAGGCGGTGGTCCCCGTGGAAATGGAAGTCCCCACCTATCGGGTTGACACTTTCGACGAAAAAGAAAATGATGAAGCCATGCGCCTCGAACTGGATCTAATCGACGAGAAAAGATCTGAGGCTCTCACCAGACTCGCTGCACAAAAGCGAAAGGTCGAGAGATACTACAACGCCAAAGTCAAAAGGCGGATCTTCACCGTCGGCAGCCTTGTACTCAGACGCGTGTTCCAGAACACCCAAGTGCAAGGCGCCGGAGTCCTAGGCCACTTTATAAAAAATAAAGTTTGCGGTCTTTTTTACCCACTTTATAAAAAAAAAAGTTTTTAGTCATCAAAGCACGGCCTGTAAACTAAAAACTTGGGGGGCTAATGGGTCCTGCGACATACACTCAAGAATTCACGGCAAAAAAAAAAAGGTAAAAACCTTAAGCTCCCCACTTCCGGGATGAGGCTTAGGTCGACCTAACTCGGCGAGCTCGGTCACTCACCAGAGCAAGGTCAACGAGGCCGGCATCGAGTCGAGCTCGCTCCTCGAGCCCAGTTCGCTCCTCAAGTCGAGCTCGCTCCTTGAGTCGAGCTCAAGTTCCCTCCTCAAGTCGAGCTCGCTCCTTGAGTCCAGTTCGCTCCTCGAGTCGAGCTCGCTCCTCAAGTCGAGCTCGCTCCTTGAATCGAGCTCAAGTTCGCTCCTCGAGTCGAGCTCGCTCCTCAAGTCGAGCTCGCTCCTCGAGCCCAGTTCTTTCCTCAAGTCGAGCTCGCTCCTTGAGTCAAATTTGCTCCTCGAGCCAAGTTCGCTCCTTGAGTCGAGCTCAAGTTCGCTCCTCGAGTCGAGCTCGCTCCTTAAGTCGAGCTCACTCCTCGAGCCCAGTTCGCTCCTCAAGTCGAGCTCAAGTTTGCTCTTCGAGTCGAGCTCTCTCCTCGAGTTAAGCTCGCTCCTCAAGTCGAACTCGCTCCTCAAGTCGAGCTCAAGTTCGCTCTTCGAGTCGAGCTCGCTCCTCAAGTCGAACTCGCTCCTCAAGTCGAGCTCGCTCCTTGAGTCAAGCTCAAGTTCGCTCCTCGAGTCGAGCTCGCTCCTCAAGTCGAGCCCACTCCTCGAGCCCAGTTCGCTCCTCAAGTCGAGCTCGCTCCTTGAGTCGAGCTCAAGTTCGCTCTTCGAGTCGAGCTCGCTCCTCAAGTCGAGCTCACTCCTCGAGTCCAGTTCGCTCCTCAAGTCGAGCTCGCTCCTTGAGTCGAGCTCAAGTTCGCTCCTCAAGTCGAGCTCGCTCCTTGAGTCCAGTTTGCTCCTCGAGTCGAGCTCGCTCCTCAAGTCGAGCTCGCTCCTTGAGTCGAGCTCAAGTTCGCTCCTCGAGTCGAGCTCAAGTTCGCTCCTCGAGTCGAGCTCGCTCCTCGAGCCCAGTTCGCTCCTCAAGTCGAGCTCGCTCCTTGAGTCCAATTCGCTCCTCGAGCCCAGTTCGCTCCTCAAGTCGAGTTCGCTCCTTGAGTCGAGCTCGCTACTCAAGTCGAGCTCGCTCCTTAAGTCCAGTTCGCTCCTCGAGTCGAGCTCGCTCCTCGAGATGAGCTCCGAGTCCGTCAAGCTGACTGGTACTCCCCACACCGAATCTACGCCTCCTCGAGTCGAGCTCGCTCTTCGAGTCGAGCTCCGAGTCTACGAGTCGACTTATACTCCTCGTGCCGACTCTTCAAAAAAAAAAAAACCTTAAGCCCCCCACTCATGGGAGACAAAGGCTTAAGAAGTTCGGGCCCCCGCTGGCCCATCAGACTTATGGGTCCGAGAAAAGACGTCGGCCTAACCCGACGCACCCGCGTTCGCTCACTCCAGGGTGAGCGGGCCCAAAAGACATCGGCCTAACCCGACGCACCCGCGTTCGCTCAGTCCAGGGTGAGCGGGCCCAAAAGACGTCGGCCTAACCCGACGCACAAGGCCTAAGTCCCCCACGGGGATACAGACTTAGGAAGCTCGGACACCGACGACCCTTCGTGCATACGGGTTCGACTAAAACGTCGGCCTTCCCGGCGTGCCGTAAGACGCGTAAAGGCGCAGGTGAAAGACGTCTTCCGAGACGCATGTAAGTCGCGTGAAGGCGCTGCCTCAAACCCGAAAAAAGGCCAAATTTGAGCCAAACTAAGGTTCGCTAGCCTCAGGGCACGAACACCAAAAGACGCCGGCCTAACCCGGCGCATGTGGTTTGAGTAAAAGACGCCGGCCTAACCCGGCGCAACCGCATTCGCTCACCCCAGGGTGAGCGAGCCAAAAAGACGTCGGCCTAACCCGACGCACCCGCGCTCGCTCACTCCAGGGTGAGCGAGCCCAAAAGACGTCGGCCTAACCCGACGCACCCGCGTTCGCTCACTCCAGGGTGAGCGGGCCCAAAAAAGACGCCGGCCTAACCCGGCGCACCTATGTTCCGACGCGCAAGGGCGCGTGTAAAGGATAAACTTTTGAATCTCGCCGTTTGTAATTTACGGTTAATAAATGAGCTTTCGTGTGTTACAAGTAAGTTCTTGAATGAATTATGGACGTTGAAGTTTATCGAGTTAATTTAAATTATCTTAAGGTGATGGAAAATCTCGGAATAAATAAAGGATTTATCGAGTTCGTCTCGAATAATAAATTATTTTCCGAGGAAATATGCCGGAATTTAATTTAAGAAATAAATTCTCAAGGATGAGAATTATTTCCGAGAAACCTTAAATATATTTAAATTAATCAAGAACGAACGAGGAAAGTCTCGGTTTGAATAACTTAATTAAAAGTTCGAGCGAGTACGGGTTTTAGTGACAAAATTTTGTGACAAGGACGTGATTGTAACGTTTTTGGAGCTATTTGAGAATCAAAACGTGAGAGTGGGGTTGATTTTAGAAGATGGAGGAAAAGTGAATTTAATAAATAAATAATTTATTTTCCTGCTTCTCCAATGTTCTTTCCCCTTCTCTTTTCTTCTTCACGTGCAAAGAAGAAACTTATCTTCCTCTTCCTCACTATCGCGCGACCTGCAAGAAATAAGGAACAATCGCCGCCGCTCACCACCAGCCGCGCCACTCAGCCACCACCACCTCGTCCTTCCTTCATTCTTCCTCGTCTTCCTCTCCTTCGTCGCTCTGCCTCTCACGCAACTCACAGCCACCGCGCGCGCGCCTCGCCGAGGAGAAGAGTCGCCGCCGCCGAGTCGCCGTGGCCGCTGACCGAGGAAGGACACCGGAAATCAAGTGAGAACGTGCCGAGGAGATCGATTTCATAGCAAGCAAGGTGAGGAAATTTCTTCTCCGAAATCAATTTTGAAGTTTAGGGATTTGGAATTTGATTTGGGGATTTCGAATTCTATGATGATTTCTGAAGAATTGAGGGTGATTAGTTGTTATTTGAACTTGAGATTTTTGATTTGTGATGTTGATGATTTGATTGGAAGCTTGAACTCGGTTTTGGTTTGAGTTGCTTGACCGTGAGTTTGTGTGGCCGTGTGTTGTCTTGGCCGTGTGAATCTCTTTGGCTGTGATTTCTGAAATGTTGTGTTGTTGTTATTTAGTGTTTTTCGGAGTAAATTCTGAGCTCGGAAGTTGTTATGGACGTTTGATTTTTGAGTTCTTGATGGAATTGTCGCGAATTTTAGCTTGGCCGTGTTTGTTGATTATTTTGGCCGTGAGAATGTTTTTGGGCTCATTTTGTGTGAGTAGGTTGAATTTGTAGAATAATTTTGAGAGTTATTCAAGACTTGAGGCGTGACTCGTTGAGTTGTTTATGTGTCTTGGAAACGTTGGGTTGTTATGATTTGAGTTTGTAATTGATTTCGAAGATGGATTTGAATTTGAAATCGTTAGTTTGACCTGAGAATTTGGACTCGGATTTGGTTAGCGTGATTTGGAGAAGTGACATGAGTTTTGGTTATTGTGATTTTGAGATTTGAGAATTTGGGTTTGAAATTGATAGTTTGTGATTTGAGATTTGATGATTCGTTCGGGCTCAGGTTTTTGGTTAGCTCGTTTTTGAGGTTGAAATGTGAACTTTATGACAAGTTTACGTGATTTGTTGACAAGGTTATGGATTTTGTGACAAGTTATATTGGATTTGAGAATTGTGTTAGTGGTTCGATTTCGGTTTCTAAGTCGAGTCGAGAGTTGGATGTTATAATTGACTCGATATTCGTTTTCTGAATTTCACAGCTCAGTCACAGATCAGGTCGAGACGAGCGAGAGCCGGCGGAACTAAACGTGTGGAAGCTAGAAAGTTAGAGAATTCAGAACAGATTTTTAAAGCTCGATCTCACTCGTGAGTCGTTTATCGCTTTATAGCATTAGACTCGAGTCTTGATTTTGGATTTGAGATTTGTATTCAAGGATTATTAATTATTTATTAAGAGATGTTTGAGAATTTAATTTTTGGTTAATTCATTTAGAATTCTCGGTTCGTACTATTTTCGGATTATTTCTTTAATTTATTTAAGACTCGTTAAAATAAGGATTTTGATTTTATTTCGTACTCATTCTCTGGTACGAATTCGTATGAGTCTTGAATAAGTTTAAATTCCGAAAAGCCGAGAAATAAGTGAATTAAATTCTCGAACCCCTGAACTGACTCGCAATGAATCCCGATAACGAACCTTAAGCTTGTCATCATCTCTCGAATCATTGACTAATGAGTTTCAACTCCGGGTTTTAGTTTCTCGATGCTTCGGAACATGTTAACGCTTCAGGACGCGTAGTCTCGGGAAGCGTGTAAAGCAAGGAACTCCGGAAGTCAACAGATTTTCAGACAATCTTTTCCGGGTAAGTGTGGAGACTTAAGTCAACTACATACCAAGGGAATAACCCTGTTTACGTGCATTATTGCTTGTTAGTAAACAAGAATAGGAAAAGCTTTAAAATCGAATAATCTCAAAGATTAAGGCTTCGGCCGCTTTTCCTGAAAACTTAGCGTGAGTTCGCTCAATAAGTTCAAACATGAGTTTTGTGAAACCCAGCCTCTGATATGTGATATAGTTATTCCTTAGGCTGTGATTGACCCGTTAGAACGGGGGAGACAGGAGAGCCGTGTTTAACTCTCGAATTCAAATCGAGGGTAGAAGTACCGAGAGTCACATCCCGAGTCTTCAACCTAAAACACTAACGAGCATAAAAGGGAAATGAAATATCTTTCAGGATTTATCCTGAGTCGCTCTCCTGTAAGTAGCATAGGTGTGTACTCTGAGTGCAGCAGAGTACCCGAACCTTAAAGAATTGTTGCGTCGATGGTACCAAAACGAAATGGACCCTGACGGGCTATGAGGGCCTGGGGGATGGCGCTGAGTACTCATTTATCGGGAAGTCGACCAAGAGTCGCACCCGATCTTAATGCCAGGTTATGAGGACCTGAAGGACACACCTTGACGGGCTATGAGGGCCTGGGGGTTGCGCCGACGCCGAATGAAGTTGGTACCATTAGTGGATCCCAGACAGACGTTAAAACTCTTAGGCCGCCGGACGACTGCTGCTCGAAGTCTAAGGCTGGTCTCTTGTCGTTCTGAAGGTTATAGCGGGGGATGTGTGTAACCTTAAAGACGACAAGTACTAGTTAGAGTGTGTACACACGATTCATGCTCTAGAACTTGGTAGATTTGCATCCTTGCATTCTTATGTGCTTGTTTGCACGTCACATGTTATCACATGGCATTTAGTCGCTTTATTTTCTAAGTTAGACTCCCACTTGCTGAGTCAATCGACTCATAGTTTTATGACCCTTGGTAATGTAGAGAAGGGCAAGACAGCGACGTGAATAACAGAACTGAAGACGAAGACCGGACGTGTATCTCTTGACCTTTGGGATAGTGGAGACTCACTCAGGATCAACCTCTTCTATAGTTATGACTATATTTTGTTGAACCCCTTTCGTACTCTACGTTCCTAAAACTATTTCCTGTAATCATACGTAAACCCAGGAGCGGTTATGTAAATATTTAGAATCGTAGTGAGACTCAATGTTTGAATTGAGAAAAACGAAAAATTTACCAGGTTTTTATATAATGACTTATAATACTTATATGATATCGTATTACGTTTAACATAAGTATTATGATTATTATGTTGATTTGATTCTGTTTCTGTTGATATGAGATATATTGTTATATTGATGTTGAGACTTGTGATGTAACCCACCGTCGCAGCTCGTGAACCGGCGACAAGAGGTCGCGGGTCGTGACAGCGCGAACACCAAAAAAGACGCCGGCCTAACTCGGCGCACCTATGTTCCGACGCCCAAGGGCGCGAACACCAAAAAAGACGCCGGCCTAACCCGGCGCACCTATGTTCCGACGCCCAATGGGGCAAACACTAAAAAGACGCCGGCCTAACCCGGCGCACCTACGTTCCGACGCTCAAGGGCGCGAACACCAAAAAAGACGCCGGCCTAACCCGGCGCACCTATGTTCCGACGCTCAATGGCGCGAACACTAAAAAGACGCCGGACTAACCCGGCGCACCTACGTTCCGACGCTCCAGGGCGCGAACACTAAAAAGACGTCGGCCTAAACCCGACGCATAGCGCGTTCGCTTGCTTTAGGGCACGAACCCAAAGACGCCGGCCTAACCCGGCGAGCTCGGTCGCTCAAACAGCGCGAGCTCGAAGACGCCGCCCTTACCCGGCGAGCTCGGTCGCTCAAGCAGCGCGAGCTCGAAGACGCCGGCCTAACCCGGCGAGCTCGGTCGCTTAAACAGCCCGAGCTCGAAGACGCCGGCCTAACCCGGCGAGCTCGGTCGCTTAAAAGCACGGAGACGCCGGCCCAACCCGGCGCGACTTACACGTCCAGTCGCCAATGGCACGGATGCAAAGCCCCCAGGGACTACCCGGTACGACCTCTTCGATCGCCGAAAGGCACGAAGCGAAGTCACTGGGCCACGATAGCCCACAAAGAAGGCACATGCGAGTAAAAATTGCTCGGAAAATGAGATAGGCATTCAACATGGAAGCAACAAAAATATCTCATAAATAAAAAAGAGCCACGGCTCTGATAAACACGTGCTGAACAAAAGTGCGTGAAAAATAAATAAAATCCTAGAAAAGGGAAAAGAAGGCAAAGCGCTAAACATACGCGCTGAAAAAGAAAGCAACTCGGCTCAAGGACCACCCTCGTCCAGCAGGGGGAACAAGGTGTCAAAGAAGTCAAAAGTGACCCCCGGGCCTCGTTCTCGGTCGCGGTCGCGTCTCGACATTCCACCTCTCCGGAACGACAGGCTTCCACGGTCCCTATGTCATAGTCATCCTGCAAGTCGGACGCTCTCCGCTCCGCTTCAGCAAGCTGGTTCGAGAGTCGAGCGTTTTCCTCCGCCAGAGAGTCGCGCTCGCGCTCTGCCCTAACTCGCGCCGCTTCGCTCGAGGTAAGCTGGCGGTGCGACGTCTCCAAGGCATCGGATCGAGCATCCAGTTGCCTCCGAAGGTCGGTAACCTCAGTGCGAAAAATCTCCGCTGATCGGGTCGCCACCTCGCAAGCTCGCCGTTCTTCGGTGAGCTCGCCCGCCATCTTGACCACTGACAGTTGGGCTCCGTCGCGCTGGCCTTGTGCCATCTGGAGTTCCACCTTGGCCTCACGAAGCTGGTCTCGGTCTCCGCCCCCGGGTGCGAACCTCGCTCGACCTGAGCCATCCTAGCCTTCGTCAGGGCGAGCTCCTCCTGAGATGCCCCTAAGAGCCGGATGAAGTCATGCAAAATCCTGTCGCTTCGCACGGCCCTCACATACGCCTGCAACGACAAAGAAGCAAGGGTTAAAACTAAAACCCACGCTTATAACGAAACAAACAGAAGTACTGACCCTCTGAGCGTCGGTAACACCCGCCTGGAAGAAAGCGATGTCGCCCTTCGACACCACGCCCTTCCACCAGGATAATGGGGATCCCTCGAGGTGGCGGAAACAATCCCCTCTGTTGTCGCAGTTTTTCGGACAACGATTTAGGAGTCGTAGACGGTTAGACCCAAGGCCGGACCAAGTGGTCTCGCCTCGACTCGAGCGTGTCGGGCTTGGTATCCCAAGCCGTCCCTTAGCTGTAGATGATCTCTATCTCGTCCAAGCACCTGAAACGTGAAAAGAAAGGTGTGAACTACAAAGGGGAAACAGAGGGGTCGCCTCTGTTTACCTCTCCGACGCTCAACATTAGTAGGATTGAGGTGGTTTGTAGAGGGTTTAGTGTTTAGAGGTCGAGACTTGAGAGAAACGAGCGAGGTACGAGTTCGGCAGCGTTTCAGTACTCAAATTCGGATTACCTGGGTCAAGGGAAGGACCCTTGTATTTATAGGCAGCCAAGGGGTGGCTTGGAGACCCCTTGGCCGAGTGAGCAAGGTTGGGCCGGCCTTGGAGGAGAGGGCCGGCCTTGGAGTGCCGGCCGTGGAGGGCCGGTCTTGGAGCGCCGGCCGAGGAGGGCCGGCCTTGGAGCGCCGGCCGAGGAGGGCCGGCCTTGGGGCGCCGGCCGAGGAGGGCCGGCCTTGGGGCGCCGGCCGAGAAGGGCCGGCCTTGGAGCGCCGGCCGAGGAGGGAGGCCGGCCTTGGAGCGCCGGCCATGGAGGGAGGCCGGCCTTGGAGCGCCGGCCAGCCATGGAGGAGGGCCGGCCTTGGAGGAAGGCCGGCCTTGGAGCGCCGGCCTTGGCCAGCGCCGGCCGTGGAGGGCCGGCCTTGGAGCGCCGGCCGAGGAGGGCCGGTCTTGGAGCGCCGGCCGAGGAGGGCCGGCCTTGGAGCGCCGGCCGAGGGGGGCCGGCCTTGGAGCGCCGGCCGAGGAGGGCCGGCCTTGGGGCGCCGGCCGAGGAGGGCCGGCCTTGGGGCGCCGGCCGAGAAGGGCCGGCCTTGGAGCGCCGGCCGAGGAGGGCCGGCCTTGGAGCGCCGGCCGAGGAGGGAGGCCGGCCTTGGAGCGCCGGCCATGGAGGGAGGCCGGCCTTGGAGCGCCGGCCAGCCATGGAGGAGGGCCGGCCTTGGAGGAAGGCCGGCCTTGGAGCGCCGGCCTTGGCCAGCGCCGGCCGTGGAGGGCCGGCCTTGGAGCGCCGGCCGAGGAGGGCCGGTCTTGGAGCGCCGGCCGAGGAGGGCCGGCCTTGGAGCGCCGGCCGAGGGGGGCCGGCCTTGGAGCGCCGGCCGAGGGGGGCCGGCCTTGGAGCGCCGGCCGAGGAGGGCCGGCCTTGGAGCGCCGGCCGAGGAGGGCCGGCCTTGGAGAGCCGGCCTTGGCCAGCGCCGGTCTTGGGCCGGTCATACGCCGGGCGGCCGCCGGCCAGGAGCTGGCCGGACGGCACTTGGCCGGCCGGGAGCCGCTGTGCGATCCTCGCACCGGTCGCGTGGATCTAAGCGATGCCTTAGCTCTCGTCGGTCCGAGACGGACCGACAACATTAGCCCCCCGAGTTTCCGGTTGAGCGTAGATCGAGTGGAAACTCAAAATCTACGCCTTTATACGGATGCGGGATGAACGCTCTCGGGTTCGTGTCATGAGGAATGGCCTTCGTGCGTCGCGAGGGACGGCCTTTGCGTGTCGCGAGGGACGGCCTTTGTGCGTCTCAAGGGACGGCCTTTGTTTCGGGTTGATCGTGCGTGGCTTATTTTCTCGATCTGCCAATGAGGGCGTGATCGATTAGCACGACTTTATTATGTCGTGCGCGTCTTATTTTCTCGACTTGCCAACGAAGGCATAATCGATTTGCGCGTCTTCGTCGTTTAGTGCGCGTCTTATTTTTCTCGATTTGCCAACGAAGGCATAATCGATTAGCACGTCTTCGTCGTTTAGTGCGCGTCTTATGTTCTCGATTTGCCAACGAAGGCATAATCGATTAGCACGTCTTTGTCGTATTGTGCGCGTCTTATGTTCTCGATTTGCCGACGAAGGCATAATCGATTAGCACGTCTTCGTCGTTTAGTGCGCGTCTTATGTTCTCGATTTGCCAACGAAGGCATAATCGATTAGCACGTCTTCGTCGTTTAGTGCGCGTCTTATGTTCTCGATTTGCCAACGAAGGCATAATCGATTAGCACGTCTTTGTCGTATTGTGCGCGTCTTATGTTCTCGATTTGCCAACGAAGGCATAATCGATTAGCACGTCTTCGTCGTTTAGTGCGCGTCTTATGTTCTCGATTTGCCAACGAAGGCATAATCGATTAGCACGTCTTTGTCGTATTGTGCGCGTCTTATGTTCTCGATTTGCCAACGAAGGCATAATCGATTAGCACGTCTTCGTCGTTTAGTGCGCGTCTTATGTTCTCGATTTGCCAACGAAGGCATAATCGATTTGCACGTCTTTGTCGTTTTGTGCGCGTCTTACTTTTCTCGACTTGCCAAAGAAGGCATAATCGATTTGCACGTCTTACTTGTGTTGTGCGCGTCTTACCTTTCTCGACTTGCCAACGAAGGCATAATCGATTTGCGCGTCTTCGTTGTTTTGTGCGCGTCTTACTTTTCTCGATTTGCCAACGAAGGCATAATCGATTTGCACGTCTTTTTTGTGTAGTGCGCGTCTTACTTTTCTCGACTTGCCAATGAAGGCATAATCGATTTGCGCGTCTTTGTCGTTTTGTGCGCGTCTTACTTTTCTCGACTCGCCAACGAAGGCATAATCGATTTGCACGTCTTTGTTGTATTGTGCGCGTCTTACTTTTCTCGACTTGCCAACGAAGGCATAATCGATTTGCGCGTCTTTGTCGTATTGTGCGCGTCTTACTTTTCTCGACTCGCCAGCGAAGGCATAATCGATTTGCACGTCTTCGTTGCGTTGTGCGCGTCTTACTTTTCTCGATTTGCCAACGAAGGCATAATCGATTTGCACGTCTTCTTTGTTGGGACGCAGACCTTGAACCCATTTGTAACTCGTTGCCTGTCGGCCGACGAGCTGGGCGGCGAGCGCGATGCCACATTTGTGTGGCGAGGTTTCCCGTGGACGCTGGCTTGACCAGATACGCCCTGGCGGACGCAAGCCTTGAACCCATTTGTAACTCGTTGCCTATCGGCCGACGAGCTGGGCGGCGAGCGCGATGCCACATTTGTGTGGCGAGGTTTCCCGTGGACGCTGGCTTGACCAGGTACGCCCTGGCGGACGCAAGCCTTGAACCCATTTGTAACTCGTTGCCTTTTGGCCGACGAGCTGGGCGGCGAGCGCGATGCCACATTTGTGTGGCGAGGTTTCCCGTGGACGCTGGCTTGACCAGATACGCCCTGGCGGACGCAAGCCTTGAACCCATTTGTAACTCGTTGCCTATCGGCCGACGAGCTGGGCGGCGAGCGCGATGCCACATTTGTGTGGCGAGGTTTCCCGTGGACGCTGGCTTGACCAGATACGCCCTGGCGGACGCAAGCCTTGAACCCATTTGTAACTCGTTGCCTTTCGGCCGACGAGCTGGGCGGCGAGCGCGGTCTCAAGACTCAACTCGAGGGCTCATGTAGAGCCTGCACGAGGAATAGTTAGTTGACTTGTGGACTTGGAACTCAACTCGAGGGCTCTTGTAGAGTCTGCACGAGGAGTTTCGTGAAGAGTTGTCGCGAGGAGTATCGGTCGACTCGCGGACTCGGCGCTCGACTCGAGGAGCGAATTCATCTCGAGGAGACATGTGAAGAGTTAGCACGAGGAGTATTGGTCGACTCGTGGACTCGAACTCGACTCGAGGACTCACGTAGAGCTTGCACGAGGAGTTTTGTGAAGAGTTGTCGCGAGGAGTATCGGTCGAATCGCGGACTCGTAGCTCGACTCGAGGAATGAATTCATCTCGAGGAGACATGCGAAGAGTCTCTCTTATTTTTATTTTTTGAGTTGTTGTTGAATTGTTTTTTGATTGAGCGTTTTGATTGAGCGTTGGTCCCTGTTAGCCCCCCGAGTTTCTTGCGTTTGTGAGACAAAGGTTGAGAAATTCTCGCGTTAGAGGTATACAACAGCGTTTTTTCATGTGTGAAATAACTCTTTATTGCAATAAGGGGGTCATTACAGCTTGTCATGGCACTTGGCCTTCTTTGAAAAAAGGAAATTACACTTTTGAAATGAAAGTGACTACGAAGCCGATCGAGTTCGGGTGTGAATGTCGAAGTCGCGACCATCATGGCTTGCCAGTAGACGCGACGAATTCCCTGAGATTCCCAACTCGAATTAGGGAATCAATTCGCTTCTTGAGCTGCTTGCATTCGACCGTCGCGTGCCCGTGATCTTTGTGGTATTCGCAGAACCGACTTCGATCTCGCTTCGCGGGGTCCTTTGTGAGTGGAGCGGGGCTTCCCAGCTCATCGCGGCGTAAGCGCAGGATCCGGTCGGGCGTTGTGTTGAGCGGGACGAAGGATCGCTTCGGGGCTGGAGAAGGGTGGTCGTTAGGGACTTGACCTTTCCGGCGCCTTTTCCTTCGTGACTCGGGACCAGCGGCCGGCATCACAAGCGTGGCTGCGCGCTCTTGATCGAGTGCTCGATCAATGTTGGGTGGTTGCTGCCCCAAGATGATCGCGGTCTCGCGTCGGGCGTTGAGCTTTTCTCTCAAATCGAACTCGGGATCCTTTCTTTGAGAGTTGAGTCGGTCTCTCAAGTCTCCGGAGGCCGTCCCTATCACCCTTGTTAAGGGCGCATCACTCAGGCGACGCCTTTGGCGGAGGCCGAGACCATCGACGTCGTCACCCTCACAAGGGTTTTGGACGCGGATGGTGAGCTTGGAGCGTCCCTTTCGGGACCTCGAGGTCGAGCGTCCTCGGGCATTGTGCGAGCTTTGACGCCTTGACGTGGTCGCCCGAGGGTGTCCCCTCGAGGGCGTGTGTGCGTGCTCACCAGAAAGTTGACGTTTTGACGCGGCCGCCCGAGGGTGTCCCCTTGGAGGCGTGCGCGCGTGTCCACTTTCGTGAATAGCGTGGTCGAGGTTGGTCTCATGGTTGATGTCATCGACATTGTTGGAGTCGAGGAGGTCGGTGATGAGCGCGCCGGTGACGCCGGGGCGGTCTAGGAGCTCGGCGAGCCTTCGAGCCGTGTCCTCTCGGACTGCGGCCTCGGGGTCATTCGCCAGGTCTCGGGGCTGGCTCTCGTTATCACGAGGTTGCCCTTCGAGACGGCGAACGGAGCTTTGGAGGTCGCGCCTCGAGCTAGTCGCTCGGGCGCCCACGGAGGTTCGGGCCCTCCTTCTAGCGCCAAAATGTTGTCGCAGTTTTTCGGACAACGATTTAGGAGTCGTAGACGGTTAGACCCAAGGCCGGACCAAGTGGTCTCGCCTCGACTCGAGCGTGTCGGGCTTGGTATCCCAAGCCGTCCCTTAGCTGTAGATGATCTCTATCTCGTCCAAGCACCTGAAACGTGAAAAGAAAGGTGTGAACTACAAAGGGGAAACAGAGGGGTCGCCTCTGTTTACCTCTCCGACGCTCAACATTAGTAGGATTGAGGTGGTTTGTAGAGGGTTTAGTGTTTAGAGGTCGAGACTTGAGAGAAACGAGCGAGGTACGAGTTCGGCAGCGTTTCAGTACTCAAATTCGGATTACCTGGGTCAAGGGAAGGACCCTTGTATTTATAGGCAGCCAAGGGGTGGCTTGGAGACCCCTTGGCCGAGTGAGCAAGGTTGGGCCGGCCTTGGAGGAGAGGGCCGGCCTTGGAGTGCCGGCCGTGGAGGGCCGGTCTTGGAGCGCCGGCCGAGGAGGGCCGGCCTTGGAGCGCCGGCCGAGGAGGGCCGGCCTTGGGGCGCCGGCCGAGGAGGGCCGGCCTTGGGGCGCCGGCCGAGAAGGGCCGGCCTTGGAGCGCCGGCCGAGGAGGGCCGGCCTTGGAGCGCCGGCCGAGGAGGGAGGCCGGCCTTGGAGCGCCGGCCATGGAGGGAGGCCGGCCTTGGAGCGCCGGCCAGCCATGGAGGAGGGCCGGCCTTGGAGGAAGGCTGGCCTTGGAGCGCCGGCCTTGGCCAGCGCCGGCCGTGGAGGGCCGGCCTTGGAGCGCCGGCCGAGGAGGGCCGGTCTTGGAGCGCCGGCCGAGGAGGGCCGGCCTTGGAGCGCCGGCCGAGGGGGGCCGGCCTTGGAGCGCCGGCCGAGGAGGGCCGGCCTTGGGGCGCCGGCCGAGGAGGGCCGGCCTTGGGGCGCCGGCCGAGAAGGGCCGGCCTTGGAGCGCCGGCCGAGGAGGGACGGCCTTGGAGCGCCGGCCGAGGAGGGAGGCCGGCCTTGGAGCGCCGGCCATGGAGGGAGGCCGGCCTTGGAGCGCCGGCCAGCCATGGAGGAGGGCCGGCCTTGGAGGGCCGGCCTTGGAGGAAGGCCGGCCTTGGAGCGCCGGCCTTGGCCAGCGCCGGCCGTGGAGGGCCGGCCTTGGAGCGCCGGCCGAGGAGGGCCGGTCTTGGAGCGCCGGCCGAGGAGGGCCGGCCTTGGAGCGCCGGCCGAGGGGGGCCGGCCTTGGAGCGCCGGCCGAGGGGGGCCGGCCTTGGAGCGCCGGCCGAGGAGGGCCGGCCTTGGAGCGCCGGCCGAGGAGGGCCGGCCTTGGAGAGCCGGCCTTGGCCAGCGCCGGTCTTGGGCCGGTCATACGCCGGGCGGCCGCCGGCCAGGAGCTGGCCGGACGGCACTTGGCCGGCCGGGAGCCGCTGTGCGATCCTCGCACCGGTCGCGTGGATCTAAGCGATGCCTTAGCTCTCGTCGGTCCGAGACGGACCGACAACACCCTCGAGCCTCTATCGCCTCCAGCTCCACCGCCGAGTTCGCCCTCTTGGGTTCGGAACGCTCGTCGGGAGGTGCTGATGTCGAAACCCTATTTAAAGAAGCCCGAGACTCCGGTTCGACTAGACCGGCGGTCTCGACGCGCTCTCCCTTCGCCTTGCGGTCAACGACCCTAGAGCGAATCTCCGCCATCGTCTCGGGGTCCCCCAGAAGCGAGAGCCAACCTCCTAGCTCGCCTCTTCGCAGCTACGCAAGGCAAAGTAACGAAAGTCAAGTTCTGCCGAACAAAATTTTTTTACAAAACCGTAAAAGTTACCTCGAGAAGCAGGAGCGGCTGGCTGAACCACGGGACTCGGGGGCCTGCTCGCCCGGAGCGCCTCCTCGGTGCCCGGAGCAAAGGGCGGGAACCACCCAGTGAGCGCCATCAACTCGGGGGAACGAAACCGCTCGCCAGTCTTGCGGGCTTCCGACATCCCCGATATTTCTCTCACAAAAGGGAGCTCTGCTGCCCCCTCGTCCGTTGGAAATTCGGCCAGACGACCGAAGCGACGGGGCGCCTCGCCAAAAGCGTCCGAGGTGACCCACACCCACGCCCGGCGGCTAGGCGGGTCACAATCTTCGACCAGCCTCACATTGCCCCGAGCACGGGCCATATGAAATCCCGGCTCCCCCGGCGCCGGGAAGACGGCGACCAGGTTACGGAAGTTGTCCACGGTCATGGCACGCTGCGTCTGGCAGTGCCACTCCATGAAACATGTAGCCAACAGGCGATAGAACGCCGGGCTCATCTGACATGCATAGACCCCTAGTCGGGTCAGGATCTGCTGGCAATCGTGGGAAACGGGAGGTCTCTTTGTAGACAAGCCGAAAATAAAAAAGATGTGTAATCTCAAACTTTCAAGTGTTCGAGTGAGTTGAAGTTCACACTTCCCTCATGCACTTTCTCGAATAGAAAATAGGAAAAGATCTAGTATGTACCTTGTGCCTTTATGCACTAATACTGCTCTAAACACGAATATCTAGGATTCTCTTCTAGTTGTCCGCTCTATCACTCTATAACTAGGAAAACCGTTTTCGAACTTATAAGAGTCGATGTACCAACTCCAAAAACTAAGTGGGAGGGTTATACTTGTTGTTTGTAACCCACGATCCCCAACACTAATGAAAAGTGCAATTATCTCTAGACTAAGAGTCACCCTCGTGGCCCTCTCTTAAATGAGAGTACTCAAGGGCGCTTTGCACTGATCATTGCTCAATGAGCTAAATCCGAAAGTGAGACAATGAGACAAGACCTCCCCTCGGCGGATTGTTTTTCAAAGTCAATCGTTTGGACTAAGTGGTTTGTTACACACTTAGACTCAATCCCTATTAATCCTCCCTCGAGGCCCTGCGAAAGGATGTGAATGATCAAACCAATTTAAAAGGTGGCTGGTCAAAATTGGTGTATTGACATCTTGGCTAAGCATTAATGATGTGTCATTTACTTATAAATGGAAATTTTTTACGGCCTTCCCTCGAAGGAGTAAATTATCGTTTAGTTTATAACACCTTTGGATTTTATCAAATGTTTAAAAAATTAAATCCTAAACCAAAGACTAATCATAAACTTGTTTCAACTTTTATAGGCAAAATGTCTCTCAACCCTCTCTCAACCATTCTTTCCTCAAATAAACTCGAAGGCGACAATTACGTCGATTGGAAACGTAACCTCGACATAGTCCTTACTGTCGACAAGCACAAATGGGTTCTCACCACCCCCTGTCCTCAAACGAATGAAGATTCGACGCAAGAGGAAAAAGACGCCCTGGCGGCCTGGCTTCGATCCGATGAGATTGCGAGGTGCTATATTCTGGCATCAATGAACAATGTGTTGCAACAACAACATCGTGATTACGAAACTGCCACCGATATGCTCTACAATCTCCATGAGATGTTTGGAGGGCAAGGACGTCAAGCTAGGCAACAAGCGGTCCGACAGTTTATGAACTGTCGCATGAAGGCTGGGACTCCCGTTAGAGATCATATGATGCTAATCATTAGCTATCTAAACGAAATGGAGATCCTTGGATCTGAGATTGATGGGGAGACTAAAATTGATATGATCTTGGAAACTCTCCCCGAAACTTTTGATATCTTCAAGCTGAATTACTCCATGAACAAGCTAGAGTACACTGTTACCCAGCTCATGAAGGAACTTCAAACCGCTGAGGCACTCACTAAGAAAAAGAGGGCTCTAGGAGAGGTACATGCTACTGCCTCCACCTCTTGATCTAAGAAGAGACCTCGCAAGGCCGAGAAGAAGAACCAACCTAAGGTTCAAACGAAGAAGAAGGCGCCAAAGGCTCCGAAGGTGGATAAGTCTAACGACAAATGCCACCACTGCAATGAGCCTGGTCACTGGCGTAGGAACTGTCCTGCCTACCTCAAAACCAAAGTAAAAGGTATTGTACTTATTACTGAAGCTTGTTTAGTAGCTGATAATGTATCATCGTGGATTATTGACTCCGCTGCTACTAACCATATTTGTTGCTCCTTAACTGGTTTTAGGAAAAGCAAAAGCTTAGAGGATGGCGACTTCTGCTTCAAGTGGGGTGGTGGGAGCGTGGTGTCTGCAAAGGCTATGGGATCCGTGACGCTATCTTTTGAAGATCGCACTTTAAATTTGAATAATGTTTATTATGTTCCTTCCTTTGGGAAAAACTAATATTTGTTGCTCAACTTTTAGAGCAAGATTACTATTTAAAGTTTATGAAGAATGGAATTCGTATTTCTTTTTCAAATTCTTTTGTCACTGATGCATGTATGAAGAATGGTCATTTTTACATTTATCCCACTCAATCTTCCATTTTAGACACCGAACTAGATAATGATCTAATTATGGAGCCAAACTTTCTGAATCCTCGGATCTAACAAAATCAACACACTTATGGCACTTAAGACATGGTCATATCAGTCTAGATAGGATTAAGAGACTTGTGAGGGACGGTCGACTCCAAGCCTCTGCAATAGGTTCACTACCTACTTGTGAATCCTGTATAGAAGGAAAAATGACTAAGCGACCTTTCTCCGATAAGGGTCGAAGAGCCACTGAGTTGCTGGAACTAATACATTCTGATGTATGTGGTCGGCTCAGCCAACAGGCACGTGGGGGATACGAATACTTCGTTACCTTCACCGATGATTACTCGCGATATGGTTTTGTCTATTTGCTCAAACACAAATCCGAGACCTTTAACGTATTTAAGGTCTTTAGGGCTTTAGTGGAAAAGCAAACTGGCAAAGTGATCAAAACCCTTCGATCTGATCGAGGTGGCGAGTATATGTCTGCAGAGTTCGATGACTTTCTTAAAGAAGAAGGTATCGCTTCTCAGCTTACCGCACCTGGCACACCTCAACAAAACGGAGTGTCAGAGAGAAGAAACCGAACTCTTATGGAAATGGTTAGATCAATGATGAGTCACTCATCACTCCCTCCTTCCTTTTGGGGATATGCCCTCGAAACAGCCGCTTATATTCTGAACCAAGTTCCGTCCAAAACGGTTCCTGGTACTCCTTATTAACGATGGACTAGCCATAAAGTAAATCTAGGCCACATCCGAATTTGGGGTTGCCCTGCACACGTGCTAAGGCAAAAGACTAGCAAGTTGGCTAGTAGGTCAGAATTGTGCTTGTTTGTGGGATATCCAAAGGAAACCAAGGGTTTCATATTCTATAGTCCCGAGGACGATAAGACTTTCGTTAGCACGAATGCTCGTTTCCTTGAGGAGGACTTTATGAAGAATGCAAAACCTAGAAGCAAGATTGTGCTTGAAGAAAAGTTGGGTGAGAAAGCTTCTACCTCATCTGTAAGAACTGTTCTTGTTGTCTGTTGTTTTAGGAAAACCCGAGACGCCAAGAAGACACGTTGTTCAAAGGGCCGATGGTCAGTCCAGAGGTCCTGAAAAGCGGCAAGCCTTCTGTCACGAGTTGACTGGCGAGTCCTCGTACCAAACTCTCACGTTCCTTGAGTCGAGCCTCGAGTCGTTCTCCTCGAGTCGATCCTCGAGTCGAGCCTCGAGTCGTTCTCCTTGAGTCGAGCCTCGAGTTGTTCTCCTCGAGATGAGCCTCGAGTCGCTCCTCGAGTCGAGCCTCGAGTCGTTCTCCTCGAGTCGTTCGCCTTGAGTCGAGCCTCCAGTCGTTCTCCTCGAGTCGAGGCTCCAGTCGTCCTCCTCGAGACGAGCCTTGAGTTGCTCCTCAAAACGAGTCACTCTCATCAAGTAGAAACCTTCATATTTCACGTGGCAAGCGTGGTATCCGAACACCCCTAAAGGCCCACAAGAGTCCGACAAGACCAGCCACGCGTCGCACATGCAGCACGCCGCGTCGGCCGGCCACACAGCAAGCCGCGCGCCGCGCCAGGCAGACCGCGCGGCGCGCGAAGACACGCCCGTGCGCCGCGCATCCTGCACCGCGGCTGATGACCTGCGCGTTATGCGCCGCGCGCGCCGTGCGCCTCCACTTGACTGCGCGCGCACCCCTAGTCCCACATGGACAAAAAAGAAGCCTTCTAAGGCCCTCAAACACCTATAAATACCCCTCTCATTAAGGGGAAAGCGATCCCATTTTATTCTCAAGGAACTTGAGACGTCTCTCTGCTTCTCTAGATGCCATCCTTGGCCTGAAGTGGATTCTCCTCGATTTCTCATTCTCAGAGGTTCCGAAGCACTCACGGGGACTTCCCGGACGTTGCTCCCTCTGACCGAACGCCCCCCGGTGCTCAAGCACGCCCCTAGGGTTCTCGACTAGAGTCCCCCTGCGCGTCTAACACGCCAGACGCGAACGCGATCTCCGAATTTCTGAGACGCCGCCGAGGACTCCTCCGCGCCTCGTCTCATTCTTCGAGTACGCTTCTCCACCAAGGCTCCGCGCCTCACACTGCGTTACATACGCTTGAACTATGTTCTGCCCTGATCCCACACACGGGTACGTAGGCAGCCGACACACAAGGCACGGTCACTCCTCCTCCTCACCCCCTACCTCTCCCGAGAGGCGGGTTGATCGGAGAAAACCTAGCTCGAGACTTTTGAGTTCACACTCTTGGCCCGGGTGCGATCGAGGTTTTCAATAGTTGTTCATTTTCGTGCGACAACATTTTGGCGCTAGAAGGAGGGCACTTCCCCACCTGTTCAGCCCGAAATCCCTTCTGTTCATCTTCTTCTTTTCTTCTGCGAACTCAACTTTCTCGAACTTGAGAAGCGATGAGTAGCCAACCACCCGTACGTTCTGAGGGCGTTAACAATCCCGATAACGTCAATGGGACCAAAAAATATTTCTTGCGCTCCCGAGCGCATGGTGACGAAGAGTCGCTCCACGAAGAGAGCTCGACAAGCTCACCATCTCCATCTCCTAATAGCAGGGACAACCGCATCATGGAGTTGGAGGAGAGTATCCGCCAACTAAAGGCGAAGAACGCGAGGTACCGCAGCCGACTGGCTGCGAAGCAACCCGCGCATAACACAATGACCCCCAACGGGGATCCTGAGAACCTCAACGAGGAAAGCCGTGACCGCGACCCTGATTACGAGGGTACTGGCGATTTGGAGGATATCGAGACTTCTCTCACGAAAAACGGGGAACACCCCGCCGTGTTTGAAGCCGGTCCTTCGAATCCCCTACCCCGGACAGTCGACGCGCCGGCTGCTTCTCAAGAGGGAAATTCCCGACGTTCGGCCCTCGACCGACTAGGTAAAAGGGAGAATGTTACGGAGAGTCAGGGCATGCGGAGAGCGCGCCGTCGCAGACGAAGCCTGCGCCTTCGTATGACCAGCCCTAATCTTAGGGATCACCTCACCGCCCAACGCATCAAGCGTGGCGATGACCTAAGAGAGCGACTAAGCTCTCGGCCAAACATCCCCGTAGCAGCCCCAACTAACGGGAACCGCCGCACGGGTCAAGGGTCAAATGAAAGGCGGCAGGTAACTCTTCCCGAACAGGGAGTTACTCCGACTACCGGTCTCGATGTGATCACAATGATCCACAATCTTCGAAATGAAGTACGAGATCTCCGAGAACATGGAATAGGTGGAAGTGCCTATGGGGTTGTTGAGGAGAGTTCCTCACCTTTCACGGCTTAGATATTGGCCGAGGTATGCACGGGAAATTTCAAACTCCCGAACCTCGCTCCCTATGATGGAAAAGCGGATCCCGCTTACCATATCCAGCATTATGAAACCTGGATGACGATGCAGGGTGTCACTCCCGACGCCATGTGCCAAGCTTTTAGTCTTACCCTTGTCGGACCCGGCTTCGAGTGGTTCAAGAACTTAAGGCCGGGAAGCATCCACTCGTTCAAAGACCTGAAGGACATGTTCCTAGCACGGTTCGCTACATCTATGGTCCAAAAGAAGACCAAGATGTACTTGTGGTCAATCAGGCAAGAGAATGGCTAGTCTCTTAGACGATACCTCGCCCGATTCACTGAAGAATCGAATAAGGTCGACCGCTTTGACGACAAAGACGCAATCACTGCCATCATTGAAGGCTTGCGCACAAGTGACTTCCTTAAGTCCATTGTCGGCCGTGTCCCTTCTACCATGGCCGAGTTAATGACTTGAGCCAAGACCTTCATAAGAGTTGAAGATTATCTCGATGGCCGCAAGGGCAATATTCAAAGCCCTCACCACCGAGACGAGCCTAGCAACGAGCAAGGCAACTCCCGTAAAAGACGAAACAGAGGGGGTCAAACTTCTAATAGCCGACCTCCGATGCCCCAAAAGTCGCGACTTGCGGAAGACTTTAAGGGCTACTTGTCGTTCACGCCATTGAACACGACGCCGGATCAAATCCTAGCTTTGGCACGTGACAAATTCACTCCCCGGGCTCCAATGAGCAAAGATCCTGTGACTCGCGATCGATCTAAATATTGCGAGTTCCATCAGGAATACGGTCACTTGACCTCTGAATGCTATAGTCTTAAAAGGCAGATCGAGGCATTGATCCAACGGGGTGAGTTAAAAGAGTTCGTGTTACGCATGATTAGCGCTGCGGGCCCCACCACGAACAGACAACAGTCTGGAAAGGGAGGAGGAACAGCCGCTTCTGCCGACCGAACCGCGGCTACTGCCAATGCTAATCCACAGCTCCACGTTGTAACAACCATATTGGGTAGCTCACAAGATGGAGATTCAGCCCGACAACGGAAAAAATTCCTAAGGGTCATAGCTCAAGAAGACGCTGCAATGCACGTCAACCTCACCTACGAGGAACCTCCGTCTGTACCTCACAAGACGATGTACTTCACCAACAAAGAGGCCAAGCGAGTTGTGCATCCGCACAATGACGCGATTGTGCTCAAGGCTCAAGTGGCTAATAGCTTGGTGAAAAGATTCCTCATCGACAACGGCAGTGCTGCGGACATAATTTTCAAGTCCACCTTAGAGTGCATGAAGCTCGGGGGGCTACGCCCAACTCCGACCCAAACGCCATTATTCGGGTTCACCGGGGAAAGAGTCATGACCGAAGGCATCATTGATCTACCGGTCACCTTCGGAACTCCCGGAGGTATTGAAGTCGTTCACATGGTCCCATTCCTAGTGGTTGATCACAAGTCGCCATATAACGTCATCATTGGGCGACCTACGCTGAACCGACTAAGGGCTATTACTTCAACATACCACCTACTGGTGAAGTTCCCTACGAAGGATGGAATCGGCATCATGGCTGGAGATCAATCCCAAGCTAGAATATGCTACATCCAAGGAATCGATGGAAAAACCGCTAGCAAGACGGTTAACACGATCTCCGAGCTTAGAGATAGCGTCGAGTCGAGCAAGGTCCTCCGCAAAATCCACGAAGACATCTGCATGACACCCAAGTGCAAGGTGCCGATGTCCTCATCCCAAACAGGGAGGGACCCCACAAAGTCTGCCAAGTCGTACATGACGGAACATACTACACGGACGAGACACTGATCCGTCGCCTGTGGAATGCGGAACACTTGAGGAAGTACTACCATTAGCCAGCGCTCCCCCCATTTTATTTCTTTGCTTTCCAACATTCAATAAGGCCTACGAGCCAATGTTTTAGGATTTCATATTTTTGCAATATTAATAAAGTTTGAGGTTTTTCTTTCAAAATCCGCTTTATCAAAGTTTTTCGATAACGTTTATAAACCCAAAAACTCAGGGGGCTAGTGACATAGGCAACGGTAAATACACTCAAAATCCTCAAGAAAGTACGCTCCACCCAAAGAAAGTACGCTCCACCAAAACAAAACACCCGGACATAAACGGGAACGAGCGTTCAATGAAGACGCCTCCGCGGCACGCCATAAGACATCCCAGAGATGCAGGCTGAAGATGCCTCCACAGCGCGCCGTAAGACATCCCCGAGATGCGGGCTAAGACGCCTTCGCGGCGCACCATAAGACATCCCAGAGATGCAGGCTGAAGATGCCTCTGCGGCGTGCCGTAAGACATCCCAGAGATGCAGGCTAAACACGCCTCTGCGGCGCGCCATAAGATATCCCAGAGATGCAGGCTGAAGATGCCTCCGCGACGCGCCGTAAGACATCCCCGAGATGTGGGCTTAGACGCCTCCGCAGCGTGCCATACAACATCCCAGAGATGCAGGCTAAGACGCCCCCGCGGTGCGCCGTAAGACATCCCCGAGATGCAGGCTAAGACGCCTCCGCGGCGCGCCATAAGACATCCCAGAGATGCAGGCTAAAGCCATCCCTCGCGACGCACCAATGACGCCTACATGGCGCACCTAAGACGCCTACATGGCGCACCAAAGCCATCCCTCGTGACTCACCAAAGACGCCTACATGGCGCACGTAAGACGCCGACATGGCGCTACCACGTCGTCCCTCGAGACGCACCTAAGACGCCTACATGGCGCCCGTATGACGCCTACATGGCGCTACCATGTCGTCCCTCGTGACACACCTAAGACGCCTACATGGTGCAACCAAGTCGTCCCTCGTGATGCACCTAAGACGCCCACATGGCGCACCAAAGCCGTCCCTCACGACGCACTTAAGACGCCTACATGGCGCACCTAAGACGCCTACACAGCGCACGTAAGACGCCTACATGGCGCAACCAAGTCGTCCCTCGCGACGTACCTAAGACGCCTACATGGAGCTCTTAAGATGCCTACATGGCACATCACGCCTAAACGACGCACAGAACCGTCTCTCACGACGTCCTCTGAGTTGCCACAAGGCGTTGTATGTGATGACTAATCGCAATGCACTTGAACCGCCACAAGACACACCTGAACTGCCATACAAGGCGTAGGTCATGCCATCTTCGCCACCGCCAACTGAGTGTTGGAATCGATCTAGGGTTTAAGAAAATAATTAAAGCTTCGGTAAGCGGCGGAATTTTAAAAATTTTCTTTTACAAGTAAAACAGTTTTTACTAACCTAGACAAGTGCAAGTACATGTAATTAAAAACCAATATGAGCTAGAAGTTTACTAACCTTTCTTGAAGCTTGAACTTTGAAGAAGCTTGTGGAAAGTTTGCAACGCTCGTCTCCCCTCGCAGCACGTCTCTCTTTCTTTCCTCGGCACCTCGAGCAACCACGAAAGTTTCTATCACTAAATCACTCGAAAAGAAGGAATCAGTGAGTGGGCACTTTTAAACACTACGACTTAAGAACAAGTCTCGAAGTCGCAGAGCTAAACACTAGGTCGAGTGAGGACCTAGGTGCCAAGACAAGAAAAAATCGAAAATAAACTAGAGAGAGAGAGAGAGAGGATTTTCGGCCACAAGTTCTAGAGAGAGAGTCTCTCAAATCTCTTAAACTTGGATGAATGAAATGTGAGGAATGAGGCTCCTATTTATAGCAGGAGGATTACCTTCAAAAGGTAGTTTCCTCTTTTCCTATTGCCTTGCACGTCCAACATGCCTCATGAAGGCTTAGGATTTGTTTCCTCATTTGATTTCCTCTTAGTTGGCCGAAAATGCACTTTCCTTCTTAAGGAAATTTGTTTCCCCTTTTTCTTTTGGCAAGTATCTTCATACATCAATGCACAAAATAAACTCTCTTTCCCACTATGGCATGAACGAAATTCAGCCTTATTTTCCTTGGGTTGGACGAAATTTGAGCTTCTAGAAGGAGCTTCTAGATGTTTCTTCATTTGTTCATGACAACATAAGAAAAGCCCATTAAGAATTTTCAAGTAAAATTCTATGAAATGAAATTAATCCTCAAGGCCCAATTACACTAATATGGCTGAGTAATATTTATATCATTTGTCATCATATGACAATGTCAAAAAAATTTATTGACATTTTTTTCGTCCTATGTCCAAAAAGACAAAAATACCCTTTTGACAATTTTCGTAAAACTGTCTCGTTCTTGTTTTGACTTAGCTTTCAGTTTAACTATTCCTACTCGATGTGATTCGTGACAGTGACCTCATGGACCCAAATGAACAAAGCTTGAGCTAAACACTTGGACCCAAAAGTTCACAAACCTTTTCCAAGTTTAGCTTAATGCCAACTGACTCCACTAAAGAGTTGACACTGAAAATCTCTCGGTTCAAATGAATTTATTTTCTACTCAAGAATTCACCTAATTATAATGAGCGGATCCACTGAATATTATCTATGTTTACTCTTCATGAATGTCATCAACTAGTCGGGATTTACTAAATTACCATTTTACCCTTCTAGCTGTTATTTCCTCAACTCCTTTGTCACTTGTGAATAAGTTAGAAACAATGTATTGACGAGGAGCTAACAAGTCACATTGTTTCATCCAAAAGAGTCAGGACTCAATTTGGACACTGGCCAGTTCATTTATTCACACTCCAAGGAACAAAGCATGAGGTGACATACATTGCATTTCAGCAATCTTGTACATGAATTCCATATCTATGAGAACTTCACAAAGTTACTCATGACAGACTCACAACTTAGTACTTCACCAATAGGCCTTGTTCGGAATCACATAGTGAGTCCGAACTTTGACTTTCTCAAATGAGAATACTAAGGTGTGAAATGGCATGTCTCATTTCAGGATTAAGGTAAGCATGATGCAATTCATACATAATGACTTCGAGACGTAAGAGGTTAAATGGTTTGTTCTTATATTGTCTCTAGAAGTGCACTGGTCAATTCAGTACCTTCGGAAGATACCTAGAAGAACTATAGAGTCTCCAACTCTCAATGCCTCATAACTAGACATCATAGATTCTTCTAACAATCATACTGAGGTCAATAGTCCTTTGACCCTAAGATTGCGAATATAACGTTTTAAGCAAACTACGAAGAGTTTGTTCATGCAAATCTACATTTGTCTCTTCGTAAGTTGTTAAGTTTGTTTATGGACTAAAAGACTAAGGTTTTATCATAAAGCTTCAAACAAAGAAAGAATGAATGAACGTTTCAACTTTATTAATGAATAGATAGGCAATTACAAGCAAGAGTCTTCATGAGACTTTATTACATCAAATGTACAAAATAAAGACTACAACTCTTCTTGTGGGCACCATTGACAACACTGAGCATGATCACACTTGCCTTTGGAGACTCCCCATTCCACGCGAGCTAATTCAAGCTGCTCGCAAAGACTCGTGAACTCCTCCTCTTAGCAAGAACTTCGCTCGGCGTGAGCTAGTTGAGACTTTGCTCGAGCATGCTCCTTATAGAAGAGTCCCAGGCAACGAGTGAGGTCATATAAAATCTTCTCGAGTCAAGCCTTGCTCCTCGAGTCGAATCATTCTCCTCGGGTCGAGCCTCGCTCCTCGGGTCGAGTCACTCTCCTCGAGTCGAGCCTTGCTCCTCGAGATGAGTCATCCTCCTCAAGTCAAGCTTAGGTCCTCGAGTCAAATCATTCTCCTCGGGTCGAGCCCCACACCTCGAGTCGAGTCATTCTCCTCAAGTCGAGCTTTGCTCCTCGAGTCGAACCATTCTCCTCGAGTCGAGCCCCGCACCTCGAGTCGAGTCATTCTCCTCAAGTCAAGCTTTGCTCCTCGAGTCGAGCCATTCTCCTCGAGTTGAGCTTCGCTCCTTGAGTCGAGTCACTCTCCTCAAGTCGAGCTTTGCTCCCCAAGTTGAGTCATTCTCCTCGAGTCGAGCTTTGCTCCTTGAGTCGAGTCATTCTCCTCAAGTCGAGCTTTGCTCCTCGAGTCGAGCTTCGCTCCTTGAGTCGAGTCATTCTCCTCGAAGTCGAGCCTCGCTCCTCGAGTCGAGTCATTCTCCTCAAGTCGAGCTTCGCTCCTCGAGTCAAATCACTGTCCTCGAATCGAGCCTCGCTCCTCGAGTCGAGTCATTTTCCTCAAGTCGAGCCTTGCTCTTCGAGTCGAGCCATTCGCCTCAAATCGAGTTCCGCTCCTCGAGCAAACACCTGGAGCGACCTGAAGAACAGGTCAGCCAAAGTAGAGACCCGCGCTCAATTGTGGGGAATAAGGGCCGACCTTCTGAACGCAGATGAAGAAGCGTCACCAGGGCGGGAATAGCGGATGCCCCATGAGAACGACTTATGCTTGATGCGTGTTCAAACTTTTAGCGTTGATCCCCGAGCAGTCGAAGCCCTCCGGTGCGGCAGAGCCTTCCACCAGGTGCCACTTCGTCTTCTCGAAGCATCGGCCCGCAGCATCAACCTCCGTCTTCGAGACCTCGGAATGAGCACGCCTTTGCAAAACGAAAAAGTACAGTCGCCTTCCAAGCTGGCCGAGACGGATGCCATGATCTTCCTCTAACATGTCGCAATTAGAAAATAATTGCCATGCTAATCACCATCGAGTTCCATGGACTCCGGGTCGAAGATATCATCAAACAAAACGACATCGAAGAAAGACTTGGACGTGACTTCGCCAGAAGATCAACAAGCCGTGACACACCGGTACGCCTCTGCACAAGTGCGTGCCCTACATGCATGCGCATGTCCCCGTTGCTCCGGGGCTAGAGCGATGGATGCAATCGCATCCTCCTCGCCCACGTTGAGCTACGCCTCGTATCCGCTTGGACCCTCCTCCACGTGTTGATTACACGATCGTTTTGAGAGAGACGGAAAAGCAAGAGAGCATACTTGCAATTGTGAGAACACTATTTGTAACCACGAAGGCTTCGCGACGGCGAAGCCCCTGGGAAACAAATTTTCCTCAAACACCCGGCGGAAACAACTAAAAGTTCACCGCCCAGGGCCTCCCGAGCGATAAACTTAAAGGGCTAATGTTGTCGGTCGTTTTCGGAAAACCCGAGACGCCAAGAAAACACGCCGTTCAAAGGGCCGATGGTCAATAGGGAGGTCCTAAAAAGCGGCTAGCCTTCTGTCACGAGTTGACTGGTGAGTCCTCGTACCAAACTCTCACGTTCCTCGAGTCGAGCCTCGAGTCGTTCTTCTCGAGTCGAGCCTCGAGTCGATCCTCGAGTCGAGCCTCGAGTCGATCCTCGAGTCGAGCCTCGAGTCGTTCTCCTCGAGTGGAGCCTCGAGTCGTTCTTCTCGAGACGAGCCTCGAGTCGTTCTCCTCGAGTCGCTCCTCGAGTAGTTCTCCTCGAGTCGAGCCTCGAGTCATTCTCCTCGAGTCGAGCCTCGAGTTGTTCTCCTCGAGTCGAGCCTAGGGTCGTTCTCCTCGAGTCGTCCTCCTCGAGACGAGCCTCGAGTTGCTCCTCAAAACGAGTCACTCTCGTCAAGTAGAAACCTTCATATTTCACGTGCCAAGCGTGGTATCCGAAGACCCCTAAAGGCCCACAAGAGTCCGACAAGACCAGCCATGCGTCGCACGCGCAGCATGCCGCGTTGGCCGGCCACATAGCAAGCCGCGCGCCGCGCCAGGCAGACCGCGCGCCGCGCGAAGACACGCCCGCGCCGCGCGCCCGTGCACCACGCATCCTGCCCCACGGCTGATGACCCGCGCGCCGCGCCCCCTGCGCCGCGCGCCGCTCGCTTTGTGCGCCGTGCGCCTCCACTTGACGGCGCGCGCGCCCCTACTCCCACATGGACAAAAAAGAAGCCTTCTAAGGCCCTCAAACACCTATAAATACCCCTCTCATTGAGGGGAAAGCGATCCCATTTTATTCTCAAGGAACTTGACACTTCTTTCTGCTTCTCTAGATGCCATCCTTGGCCTGAAGCGGATTCTCCTCGATTTCTCATTCTCAGAGGTTTCGAAGCACTCACGGGGACTTCCCGGACGTTGCTCCCTCTGACCGAACGCCCCCCGGTGCTCAAGCACGCCCCTAGGGTTCTCGACTAGAGTCCCCCTGCGCGTCCAACACGCCAGACACGCACGCGATCTCCGAATTTCTGAGACGCCGCCGAGGACTCCTCCGCGCCTCGTCTCCTTCGTCGAGTACGCTTCTCCACCAAGGCTCCGCGCCTCACACTGCGTTACATACGCTTGAACTACGTTCTGACCTGATCCCATACACGGGTACGTAGGCAGCCGACACACAAGGCACGGTCACTCCTCCTCCTCACCCCCTACCTCTCCCGAGAGGCGGGTTGATCGGAGAAAACCTAGCTCGAGGCTTTCGAGTTCACACTCTTGGCCCGGGTGCGATCACTTGGTCCGGCCTTGGATCGAACCGCCCGAGGTTTTCAATAGTTGTTCATTTTCGTGCGACAACAGTTCTTACCCCAACTGAAACACAACCTTACTCATCAGAATCTCGTCAAGTAGTACTTCGACGTAGTGGGAGGGCTACTCAAAAGCCTGGCACGTACATGTCTTATGGAGACTCTCTCGTAGCCGTCTCTGACATGGATGATCATGTTTCCTATAGCCAAGCGATGGCTTGTTCTGAATCAAACCTTTGGCTTGACGCCATGAAAGTTGAGATGCACTCGATGTATGTCAACAAAGTCTGGAAACTTGTAGACCTTCCTGAAGGGATTAAACCCGTAGGGTGTAAGTGGATATACAAGAAGAAAAATGGGTCCTGATGGGAACGTCGAGACGTTCAAAGCACGACTTGTGGCGAAGGGTTATACCCAACAAGAATGGATTGACTATGAAGAAACCTTCTCGCCAGTCGCGATGCTTAAATCCATCCGTATACTCCTATCCATAGCTGCAGCTCTCGACTATGAGATCTGGCAAATGGATGTCAAGACAGCCTTCCTGAATGGCAATCTTGACGAGCGCATTTACATGGCTCAACCTGACGGTTTCGTGGAAGAAGGTCAAGAGACCAAGGTTTGTGAGTTGCTTAAGTCCATTTACGGATTAAAGCAAGCATCTAGGTCATGGAATATTAGATTCGATGAAACTGTAAAGAGCTTCGGCTTTGAACAGTCAATAGATGAGCCTTGTGTTTAAAAGTAAATACACGAAGGCAAAGTTATGTTTCTGGTACTATATGTCGATGATATATTACTCATAGGTAATGACGTGGGTAAGTTATCTGAGGTTAAGGTCTGGCTGGCAAAGCAATTCGACATGAAGGATCTAGGAGAAGCCGCATACATTCTGGGGATCCAAATCTTTCGAGATCGGAAAAACCGTACCATGTCGCTCTCTCAAGCATCTTGTATTGATAAGGTGATGGATCACTTCTCGATGCAAGACTCCAAGAAGGGCCAAACACCCTTTAGGCATGGAGTCTCACTCTCTAAGGACCGGTCTCCCAAAACTGCACAAGAGATTGAGGACACGAGAAAAATTCCTTACGCCTTAGCCGTAGGAAGTCTCATGTATGCTATGCTTTGCACTAGACCCGTCATCTGTTTCGTCGTTGGCGTAGTTAGCCGATTTCAATCCAACCCTAAACCCGAGCACTGGATTGATGTTAAGCATGTTCTCAAGTATCTTCGAAGAACTAGGAACTTGATGCTTACATATTCAGGTACTGACCTGACTATGACGGGATATACCGACTCCGATTTTCAAGCGGATAAGGATTCCAGGAAATCCACTTTGGGATCTGTTTTCATCCTTAATGGTGGAGCATTAACCAATCTTGTATTGCTGACTCCACAATGGAAGCAGAATATGTGGCTGCTTGTGAAGCATCCAAAGAGGCTGTATGGCTTAAAAAATTCCTTAAGTATTTGGAAGTTGTTCCAAACGTCGACAAGCCCATGACCCTTTATTGTGATAATAGTGGGGCTGTTGCTAATTCAAATGAACCTCGAAGCCATAAGCGCTCTAAGCATATTGAGAGGAAATACCATTTGATTCGATAGATCGTGCAACGCGGAGACGTGGAAGTGAAGAAGATCTCAACGGTGGACAACCTAGCAGATCCATTCACCAAGGCCCTAGCGAACAAGGTCTTCGACCAAAATCGAGAGGGATTAGGCATGAAGGACTACACACATCTTCTTTGAGTCAAGTGGGAGTTTGTTGTCAGTGGTGCCCACAAGAAGAGTTGTAATCGTTATATTGTACATTTGTTGTAATAAAGTCTCATGAAGACTCTTGCTTGTAATTGCATATTCATTAATAAAAAGTTGAAACGTTCATTCATTCTTCCATGTCTGTTTGAAGCTTTATGATAAAACATTAGTCTTTAGTCCATAAACAAACTAAACAACTTACGAAGAGACAAATGTAGATTTGCATGAAAAAACTCTTCGTAGTTTGCTTAAAACGATATATTCGCAATCTAAGGGTCAAAGGACTATTGACCTCAGTATGATTGTTAGAAGAATCTATGATGTCTGGTTATGAGGCATTGAGAGTTGGAGACTCTATAGTTCTTCTAGGTATCTTCCGAAGGTACTGAATTGACCAGTGCACTTCTAGAGACAAGATAAGAACAAACCATTTAACCTATTATGTCTCGAAGTCACTACGTATGAATTGCATCGTGCTTACCTTAATCCTGAAATGAGACATGTCATTTCATATCTTACGTATTCTCATTTGAGAAAGTCAGAGTTCGGACTCACTATGTGATTCCGAACAAGGCCTATTGGTGAAGTACTAAGTTGTGAGAATGTCGTGAGTAACTTTGTGAAGTTCTCATAGATATGGAATTCATGTACAAGATTGCTGAAATGCAATGTATATCACCTCATGCTTTGTTCCTTAGAGTGTGAATAAATGAACTGGCCAGTGTCCAAATTGAGTCTTGACTCTTTTGGATGAAACAATGTGACTTGTTAGCTCCTCGTCAATACATTGTTTCTAACTTATTCACAAGCGACAAAGAAGTTGAGGAAATAACAGCTAGAAGGGTAAAAAGGTAATTTTGTAAATGCCGACTGGCTGATGATATTAATGAAGGGTAAACATGATAATATTCTGTGGATCCACTCATTACAATTAGTTTGAATTCTTGAGTAGAAAATAAATTCATTTGAACCGAGAGATTTTCACTGTCAATTCTTTAGTGGAGTCAGCTGACATTAAGCTAAACTTGGAAAAGGTTTGTGAACTTTTGGGTCCAAGTATTTTTAGCTCAAGCTTTGTTCATTTGGATCCATGAAGTCACTGTCACGAATCACATCGATTAGGAATAGTTAAACTGGAAGCTAAGTCAAAACAAGAACGAAAATTGTCAAAAGGGTATTTTTGTCTTTTGAGACATAGGATGAAATGAATGTCAATAAACTTTTTTGGCAAGGTCATTTGATGACTTAATAATACTCGACCATGACTTGATCATTGGGCCTTGTGGATTAATTTCATTTCATAAGAATTTTATTGAAAATTCTTAATGGGCTTTTCTCATGTTGTCATGAACAAATGAAGAAGCTTCTAGAAGCTCCTTCTAGAGACATGGTGGACATGTTCGGACATGTTCTAGAGAGAGAGTCTGTCAAATCTCTTAAACTTGGATGAATGAGATGTGTGGAATGAGGCCCTTATTTATAGGAGAGGTCTCACCTTCAATAATGTAGTTTCCTCTTCTATAGAATATCACATATTCATGAGCCAATTTCCCTTTTTTTTCTCTTGAGATACTCGCCCAACATAGGCTTCAATAAGCATTGGATTTGTTTCCTATTTTGTTCCATGCCGTGCCTTTGACTCTGTCTTGGCCGAATTCCCTTAAGCATCCTCATGCACAAAATAGTCTCTCTTTTCTCTTGGGTGGTGGGCGCCCAACATGTCTCTAGAAGGAGCTTCTAGAAGCTTCTTCATTTGTTCATGACAACATGAGAAAGGCCCATTAAGAATTTTCAATAAAATTCTTATGAAATGAAATTAATCAACAAGGCCCAATTAATCTAATTTGTCCGAGTGACATTCAGTCATCAAATGACCTTGTCAAAAAATTTATTGACATTCATTTCATGCTATGTCTCAAACAGACAAGGAAGAATGAATGAACGTTTCAACTTTTTATTAATGAATAAGAAATTACAAGCAAGAGTCTTCGTGAGACTTTATTACATCAAATGTACAAAATAAAGACTACAACTCTTCTTGTGGGCACCATTGACAACAAACTCCCACTTGACTCAAAGAAGATGTGTGTATTCCTTCATGCCTAATCCCTCTCGATGTTGGTCGAAGTACTTGTTCGCTAGGGCCTTGGTGAATGGATCTGCTAGGTTGTCCACCGTTGAGATCTTCTTCACTTCCACGTCTCTGCGCTGCACGATCTCTCGAATCAAATGGTATTTGGCCCACGCCTAAAGAGTGTTTGGCCCTTCTTGGAGTCTTGCATCGAGAAGCGATCCATCACCTTATCAATATAAGATGCTTGAGATAGCGACAGGGTCCGGTTTTTCTTATCTCGAAAGATTTGGATCCCCAGAATGTACGCGGTTTCTCCTAGATCCTTCATGTCGAATTCCTTTGCTAGCCAGACCTTAACCTCAGATAATTTACCCACATCGTTACCTATGAGTAATATATCATCGACATATAGTACCAGAAACACAACTTTGCCTTTGTGTATTAACTTGTAAACACAAGGCTCATCTATTGACTGTACAAAGCCGAAGCTCTTCACAGTTTCATCGAATCTAAAATTCCATGACCTAGATGCTTGCTTTAATCGATAAATGGACTTAAGCAACTCACAAACCTTGGTCTCTTGACCTTCTTCCATGAAACCGTCTAGTTGAGCCATGTAAATGCGCTCGTCAAGATTGCCATTCAGGAAGGCTGTCTTGACATCCATTTGCCAGATCTCATAGTCGAGAGCTGCAGCTATGGATAGGAGTATGCGGATGGATTTAAGCATCGCGACTGGCGAGAAGGTTTCTTCATAGTCAATTCCTTCTTGTTGGGTATAACCCTTCGCCACAAGTCGTGCTTTGAACGTCTCGACGTTCCCATCAGGACCTCTCTTCTTCTTGTATATCCACTTACACCCTACGGGTTTAATCCCTTCAGGAAGGTCTACAAGTTTCCAGACTTTAGTGACATACATCGAGTGCATTTCATCTTTCATGGCGTCAAGCCAAAGGTTTGATTCAGAACAAGCCATCGCTTGGCTATAAGAAACAGGGTCATCCATGTCAGAGACGGCTACGAGACGGTCTCCATAGGACATGTACCTGTCAGGCTTTTGAGTAGCCCTCCCACTACGTCGAAGTACTACTTGACGAGATTCTGAAGAGTTAGGTTGTGTTTCAGTTGGGCTAAGAACAGTTCTTACGGATGAGGTAGAAGCTTCCTCACCCAACTTTTCTTCAATCACAATTTTGCTTCTAGGTTTTGCATCCTTCATAAAGTCCTCCTCAAGGAAACGAGCATTCGTGCTAACGAAAGTCTTATCGTCCTCGGGACTAGTAAAACCTTTGGTTTCCTTTTGATATCCAATGAACAGACACAATTCTGACCTACTAGCCAACTTGCTAGTCTTTTGCCTCAGCACGTGTGCAGGGCAACTCCAAATTTTGATGCGGAGAAGATTCACTTTACGGCCAGTCCATCGTTCATAAGGAGTACCAGGGACCGTTTTGGATGGAACTTGGTTCAGAATATAGGTGGCTGTTTCGAGGGCATATCCCCAAAAGGAAAAGGGGAGTGATGAGTAACTCATCATTGATCTAACCATCTCCATAAGAGTTTGGTACCTTCTTTCTGACACTCCGTTTTGTTGAGGTGTGCCAGGTGCGGTAAGCTGAGAAGCGATACCTTCTTCTTTAAGAAAGTCATCGAACTCTCCAGACATATACTCACCACCTCGATCAGATCGAAGGGTTTTGATCACTTTGCCAGTTTGCTTTTCCACTAAAGCCCTAAAGACCTTAAATACGTTAAAGCTCTCGGATTTGTGTTTGAGCAAATAGACAAAACCATATCGTGAGTAATCATCGGTGAAGATAACGAAGTATTCGTATCCTCCACGTGCCTGTTGGCTGAGCGGACCACATACATCAGAATGTACTAGTTCCAGCAACTCAGTGGCTCTTCGACCCTTATCGGAGAAAGGTCGCTTAGTCATTTTTCCTTCTATGCAGGATTCACAAGTAGGTAGTGAACCTATTGCAGAGGCTTGGAGTGGACCTTCCCTCATAAGTCTCTTAATCCTATCTAGACTGATATGACCAAGTCTCAAGTGCCATAGGTATGTTGATTTTGTTAGATCGGAGGATTCAGATAGATCCTCTTTGGCTCCCTAACTAGATCGTTATCTATTTCGGTGTCTAAAAGAGAAGGTTGAGTGGGATAGATGTAGAAATGAGCATTTTTCATACATGCATCAGTGACAAAAGAATTATCAGGAAACGAAATACGAATTCCATTCTTATTGAACTTTAAACAATAATCTTGCTCAAGAAGACGAGCAAAGGATATTAAGTTCTTCCCAAAGGTAGGAACAAAATAAACATTATTCAATTTTAAAGTGCGGTCTTCAAAAGACAGCGTCACGGATCCCACAGCCTTCGCAGACACCAGGCTCCCATCACCCCATTTGAAACAGAACTCGCCTTCCTCTAAGCTTTTGGTTTTCTTGAAACCATTCAAGGAACAAAAAATATGGTTAGTAGCAGCGGAGTCAAGAATCCACGCTGATACATTATCAGCTACTAAGCATGCTTCGGTAACTAGTATAATACTATGTTCCTTTGCTTTGAGATAGGCAGGACAGTTCTTGTTATCGGCCTTGTGAGGTCTCTTCACAGTTCCAGAGGCGGAGGCGTTTTGCTCAGTAGCATGTGCCTCTCCTTGATTCCTCTTTCTTTTAGTGAGACCTACAGCAGTGTGAAGTTCATTCATAAGCTTGGTAACAGTGTACTCTAGCGTGTTTATGAAGTAGTTCATCTTGGAGGTATCAAGAGATGTGGGGAGAGTTTCTAAGATCATAACTAGTATAATACTATTTAGATAACTAATGATCAGTATCATAAAGTCTCCAATAAGAGTCCTAGCCTCCATGTGACAGTTCATAAACTGTCGGACTGCTTTTTGCCTTGCTTGACGCCTTTGCCCTTCAAACATCTCACGGAGATTATCGAGCATATTGGTGGCAGTTTCGTAATCACGATGTTGTTGTTGCAACACGTTGTTCATTGATGCCAGAATATAGCACCTCGCAATCTCATCGGTTCGAAGTCAGGCCGCTAAGGCGTCTTTGTCCTCTTTAGTCGAATCAACATTCGTCAGAGGAGGACACGGGGTGGTGAGTACCCATTTGTGCTTGTTTACGGTAGGTATTATGTCGAGGTTACGTTTCCAATATACGTAGTTCTTGGTTTCGAGTTTGTTCGAGGAAAGGATGATTGAGAGATGGTGGCGAGACATGTTGCTTAATCAAGTTGAAACAAGTTTATGATTTAGTCTTTGGTTTAGGATTTAAGTTTTATTTAAGACTTGATAAAATCCAAAGGTGTTATAAACCAAATGATAATTTACTCCCTCAAGAGAAGGCCACAAAAAATCTCCATTTATAAGTAAATGACACATCATTAATGCTTAGCCAAGATGTCTATACATCAATTTTGAATAGCCACCTTTTAAATTGGTTTGATCACTCACATCCTTTCGCAGAGCCTCAAGGGAGGATTACTAGGGATTGAGCCTAAGTGTGCAACCAACCACTTAGTCCAAAAGGTCAACTTTGAAAAACAATCCCCCAAGGGGAGGCCTTTTCATCATTGTCTCACTCTCGGACGTAGCTCATTTAGCAATGATCGAAGCAAAAATGCCTTGGAGTACTCCCATTTAAGAGAGGGTCGCAAGAGCGGCTCTTAGTCCCACGTTAATTTCTTCTTTGATTAGTGTTGGGGATCGTGGGTTACAAACAACAAATATAACCCTCCCACATAGTTTTTGGAGTTGGTACATCGACTCATATAAGTTTGAAAACGGATTTCCTAGTCACAGAGCGAAAGAGTGGACAACTAGAAAAGAATCCTAGATCTTCATGTTCAGAGCAGTGTTAGTGCATAAAGGCACAATGTACATACTCGGATCTTTTCCTATTTTCTATTCGGGAAAGTGCATAAGGGAAGCGTGAACTTCAACTCACTCGAACAATTGAAAGTTTGAGATTACACATCTTTTTATTTTTCGGCTTGTCTACAAGGAGACCTCCCACTCAAATTTTCAAGAGTATATAGATTTTGAACATATGTGATATAGATATAGTTTTTAAAACATTTTGAAAACTTATTTGATTTGGATGACAAAAATTTTCAAGTTTGAAAACGAAAACGGTTTTTCAAGATTCAAACTAGTTTTGTAAAAATTCAATTTCAATTAAACTTTCAAAAATCAAAACATTTTAATCTTTCACATCATGTTTATAATCTTATGAAAAATATTTTTTCTCAATAAAATTTTCTCATTAGAGTTCTATAACTCATTGTAGTGGGGCTGAAAATCCGGAATTCTAAATAACTGGACTTTCGGAACTGCCGCGCACCTCGGAGTAAAATCCCCATATCTGGTGCCTCCGATGTCCTTTTGACCCAAAACCAGTGGCATTGGAAAGAGGACAGACAGACATTTAATTTGATTCAAGAATCATTAAATTTAGATTTCTGAGCAGAGAGTTATGCCACTTTTACTGTAGGCTTTATTCCAGCTCAAAGAAAAAGAAATAATTAAAGTTCGGTCTTTTTAGGTGCGAAAAAAAATCGAGTGTAACGGAACATTTTAGGAGGTTGTTAAAGCTTTTATTTATGTTTTATTAGCAAGGTAATAACATGGTATAAAATAAATAACAACAAACATAAATCGATTCAAGTAAATAAAAGAAACTAGTAAGACAAGAAAACTAGTCACAAATTTTACTCGAACTTTCTCAAACCTTTAAAACACGTTATTCAATATAAAAAATTTAAAACTTTTAGAAATGATTCTAATGTGTTTTAATAACATCCCAAACTCATAGAAAATCAATATGATCTTTAATTTAACTTGTCACAAAATTAGTAAATTTTCGAAAACGATTTTCAAGCTCATATTTTTAAATACATGTACATGTATATCTTTGACCATAGCTCTGATACCATTTGTTGGAATTGATCTAGGGTTTAAGAAAAAGTTTAACGCTTCGTTAAGTGGCGGAATTTTAAAAATTTTCTTTTACAAGTAAAACAGTTTTTACGAACCTAGACAAAGAGCAAGCACATATAAATAAAAACTAATATGAGCATAGAAGTTTACTAACCTTTTTAGACGCTTGAACGTTGAGAAGCTTTTGGAAAAAGGTTGCAATGTTCGTCTCCCCTCGCAGCACGTCTCTCTTCCTTCCTCGGCAACTCGAGCAACCACGAAAGTTTCTATCACTAAATCACTCGAGTGAAAAGGAATTAGTGTATGGGCACTTTTAAACACTACGACTTAAGAACGAGTCTTGAAGTCGCAGAGCTAAACACTAGGTCAAATGAGGACCTAGGTGCCAAAACAAAAACCGAAAATTAACTAGAGAGAGAGAGAGAGAGGATCGGCCAAGTTCTAGAGAGAAAGTCTCTCAAATCTCTTAAACTTGGATGATTGAAATGTGTGGAATGAGGCCCCCATTTATAGGAGAGGTCTCACCTTGAATAATGTAGTTTCCTCTTCTATAGAATATCACATATTCATGAGCAAGTATTGCTTCCTTCCCACTTAAGTCACACAGCCAAGGCAGCCTTCTAGAAAGCTTGGATTTGTTTCCTTTTTTGTTCATTGCCTTGCCTTTGACTCTCTTGGCCGATTTCCCTCTTGCCTCTATGAGGAAATTTGTTTCCTCTTTTTCTTTTGGCAAGTATCTTGATACATTTATGCACAAAATATTCTCTCTTTTCTCTTGGGTAGTAGGCGCCCAACATCACTCTAGAAGGAGCTTCTAGAAGCTTCTTCATTTGTTTATGACAACATGAGAAAGGCTCATTAAGAGTTTTCAATAAAATTTTTATGAAATGAAATTAATCAACAAGGCCCAATTAATCTAATTTGGCCGAGTGACATTAAGTCATCAAATGACATTGTCAAAAAATTTATTGACATTCATTTCATGCTATGTCTCAAAAGACAAAAATACCCTTTTGACAATTTTCGGTCTTGTTTTGACTTAGCTTCCAGTTTAACTATTCCTACTCGATGTGATTCGTGACAGTGACCTCATGGATCCAAATGAACAAAGCTTGAGCTAAACACTTGGACTCAAAAGTTCACAAAACCTTTTCCAAGTTTAGCTTAATGTCAACTTACTCCACTAAAGAGTTGACACTGAAAATCTCTCGGTTCAAATGAATTTATTTTCTACTCAAGAATTCAACCAAATTGTAATGAGTGGATCCACATAATATTATCAGTGTTTACCCTTCATGAATATCATCAGCTAGTCGGGATTTACAAAATTACTATTTTACCCTTCTAGCTGTTATTTCGCAACTCGTTTGTCGCTTTTGAATAAGTTAGAAACAATATATTGATGAGGAGCTAACAAGTCACATTGTTTCATCCAAAAGAGTCAAGACTCAATTTGGACACTGGCCAGTTCATTTATTCACACTCCAAGGAACAAAGCATGAGGTGATATACATTGCATTTCAGCAATCTTGTACATGAATTCCATATCTATGAGAACTTCACAAAGTTACTCATGACATTCTCACAACTTAGTACTTCACCAATAGGCCTTGTTCGGAATCACATAGTGAGTCCGAACTCTGACTTTCTCAAATGAGAATACGTAAGATATGAAATGACATGTCTCATTTCAGGATTAAGGTAAGCACGATGCAATTCATACGCAGTGACTTCGAGACATAAGAGGTTAAATGGTTTGTTCTTATCTTGTCTCTAGAAGTGCACTGGTCAATTCAGTACCGTCGGAAGATACCTAGAAGAACTATAGAGTCTCCAACTCTCAATGCCCCATAACCAGACATCACAGATTCTCCTAACAATCGTACTGAGGTCAATAGTCCTTTGACCTTTAGATTGCAAATATATCGTTTTAAGCAGACTACGAAGAGTTTGTTCATGCAAATCTACATTTGTCTCTTCGTAAGTTGTTAAGTTTGTTTATGGACCAAAGACTAGTGTTTTATCATAAAGCTTCAAACAGACAACGAAGAATGAATGAACGTTTCAACTTTTTATTAATGAAGAAGCAATTACAAGCAAGAGTCTTCATGAGACTTTATTACATCAAATGTACAAAATAAAGACTACAACTCTTCTTGTGGGCACCATTAATAACAAGCACGTGTGCAGGGCAACCCCAAATTTTGATGCGGCCAAGATTTACTTTACGGCCAGTCCATTTTTCATAAGGAGTACCAGGAACCGTTTTAGACGGAACTTGGTTCAGAATGTAAGCGGCTGTTTCGAGGGCATATCCCCAAAAGGAAAAAGGGAGTGATTGTTGCGATTTTTACGCGCGCAAGTGCACGTGTCGATCAAGTAATATAGTGAATTAAGTACGAGTGTCGATCCCACGAGGAACAAGCTTAATTAACAAACAAATCAACTACCACGAATTGAACTAAAGATGAGATGGAAAGATGTCACAAATTATTGACAAGTTCTAACGCAAATAATTAACAAAATAGTCAAATAAAAGTTGTAAGCAGAAAGAGAGGCTAAAGACAAAGGCTTAACGGGTTTATTCAACGGTTTGGATACACGAATTTGACGCAAAATCAATAATCGATTGTAAGGACAAGTTTCTGCGTCACTCGTATTTGGAGATAAAAGCGAGTTTCCGTTGTTACAACTAAATTCTCGAGTGGGTTATATTTCAATGGATTTATAGAATTAATTTTAAATATGTTAAGGTTATGGAAATCTCGGAATGAGTAAAGGAATTATCGAGTTTATCTCGATTAGTAAATTAATTCCGAGGAAATATTCCGGAAATTAATTTAAGAAACAAATTCTCAAGGAAGAGAATTAATTCCGAGAAATCTTAAATATATTTTAATTAATCGAGAACGAACGAGAAAATTCTCGGGTCGAATCATATAATTATAATCCGCTCGGTTATGGATTTAATTAAATAATTATATGAAAAGGACGTGGTTGTAACAATTTTAAGGGACCCATTTGAAAGAAAACAAGAAAAAGAGGTTGGATTGTAATTAAAAGGATAAGTTTGAGCTTGCCTCGTCATCACACATGTGTCATGGTTTACCCTTGCCAACCCAACACTTAACTTGGTCAATTACTTTGCCATTAAGTTTTCATGGCCGAGTAAAACTAAGTGCATCAACCAAAAGAAAAACAAAACCCACCAGCCCAAAAGAGCGAGCAAACCCACGCGAAAAAGAAAAGAAAAGAAAGAAAGCACACGAGCGAGAGAAAGAAAGGAAAAAGAAGAAGAAGGAGAGATAGCCGAGAGAGAGAGGGAAAGAGAGCGAGAGAGCGGAAGAGACCGAGAGTGAGAGAGATAGCGAGGGTGAGGGCTGAGCGAAACCAAGAAGAAGGAGGAGGAAGCTCAGCCGATCGCGAGCCACCGAGCCCTAGCGCCACCTGCGCGCGGCCGAGAAGGAGCGAGCGCCGCCGAGGACGCCGGACTGAGAGGAATCGCCGGTGAGAGGAGGAGGGATTTCATCTGGGTGATTCGATTCTTCAGGCTAGGTAAAGGGATTCTTCACCCCAATTTTAATTGAATCTGATTTAGGGTTCTGTTATTTGGAAGTGTGGTTTTGGTCTTGGCCGTGTAGAATGGTTCTGGCCATGTGTTTGATCTTGATTTTTGGGACGTGATTATGAGCTTGATGTTGTTTTTCTAGTTTGAGAATAGGAGTTAACGGTTGTTTCGTTGTTGTGCGTGTGAGTTATATCTGTTGAGAGTCTAGGCTCGTTTTAGGTGGGCTGAACAGGTCTGGGGGCAGCGGCTCGGGACGGCGAGGAGGCTGTCCGAAGGTTGGCGGAGCTGCTGCGCGAGTGACGACGGAGCGGGGCTGGTAAGCGGGGTTCATCGGCTCGGTTGGGACGAGCTGTTGGGCCGGGGGTGGCGGCTCTCGTGGGGCTGTTTATGGCGGTCTCTGCCCGGTGTTAGCGAGTCGAAATTTCCCGAGTTCCGACTCGAGTCTATGACGTAATTGAGTAGTTTTTCTTTTAAAAATAGGTTACGAAGTTGTAATTTATATGCGCGAGTTACTTCGAGTTAGCGCGTTAGTAGATTTTGTTTGTAGTATTGTTATGTTTTATAATCGAGCTCGTTTTATGTAAGTCGTTAAGAAAAAAATAATTAATATGTATCATTATTAAACTCGTTGATTATTCACGTAATTATTTAGTATATTTATCTTAATTATGTATTAAAAATCGAGTTCGACTATATGCTCGACTCTTTTAATTTGGAAAAAGAATATCAACGAGAAATGTTTTATTTACGTTCTCAAACGTTATAACTTGTCAATAAAAAGAGACAAGTCATAAAATATTTTCTAAACCACATTTGAGAAGTGTCGGTTTGAGTTATTTTCATATAACTTACGTATTCTATAGATTGTTAGTAAGAGTTTCTTTATACATTCTTTTCTTTTAGTTTCGACCTTCGGGAACCTATCCTAAGCAATGGGCTTTGTCCCGTCAAAAGAATAGGTGGTCGAATAGCGGGGCGTTTCTTGTTGGAATCGATCCAGGGTTTAAGAAAAAGTTTAACGCTTCGTTAAGCGGCGGAATTTGAAAAATTTTCTTTTAAAGTAAAACTAGTTTTACTAACCTAGACAAGAGCATGTACATGTAAATAAAAACTAATATGAGCTATTAAAGTTACTAACCTTTCTTGAAGCTTGAACCTTGTAGAAGCTTTTGGAAAGTTGCAACGCTCGTCTCCCCTCGCAGCACGTCTCTCTTTCTTTCCTCGGCACCTCGAGCAACCACGAAAGTTTCTATCACTAAATCACTCGAAAAGAAGGAATCAGTGAGTGGGCACTTTTAAACACTACGACTTGAGAACGAGTCTCGAAGTCGCAGAGCTAAACACTAGGTCGAGTGAGGACCTAGGTGCCAAGACAAGAAAAATCGAAAATATAAACTAGAGAGAGAGAGAGGAAGGGGCGGCCAAGTCTAGAGAGAGAAGCTCTCAATCTCTAAAACTTTGCATGAATGAAAAGTGTGGAATGAGGCTCCTATTTATAGGAGAGGTCTCACCTTCAATAAGGTAGTTTCCTCTTCTATAGAATATCACATATTCATGAGCCAATTTCCCTTTTCCTTCAAAGAGGTGCACGTCCAAGACAAAACAAGTAAGTCCTTGGATTTGTTTCCTCTTTTGTTTGCTTCTCTCTTGACCACATTTGGGCGCCCACCATGTTTCCTCTTAGGGGAAATTTGATTCCTCTTTTTCTTTTGGCAAGTATCTTGATACATTTATGCACAAAATATTCTCTCTTCCTATGGGTATTATGGGCGCCTATCACCTTCTAGAAGGGGCTTCTAGAAGCTTTTCCATTTTGTTCATGACAACATGAAAAAGGCCCATTAAGAATTTTCAATAAAATTCTTATGAAATGAAATTAATCCACAAGGCCCAATTAATCATATTATGGCCGAGTGACATTAAGTCATCAAATGAACTTGTCAAAAAATTTATTGACATTCATTTCATCCTTTGTCTCAAAAGACAAAAATACCCGTTTGACTATTTTCGTTCTTGTTTTGACTTAGCTTCCAGTTTAACTATTCCTATCGATGTGATTCGTGACAGTGACCTCATGGACCCAAATGAACAAAGCTTTAGCTAAACACTTGGACTCAAAAGTTCACAAACCTTTTCCAAGTTTAGCTTAATGCCAGCTGACTCCACTAAAGAGCTGACACTGAAAATCTCTCGGTTCAAATGAATTTGTTTTCTACTCAAGAATTCGACCTAATTATAATGAGCGGATCCACTGAATATTATCTATGCTACCCTTCATAAATGTCATCAGCTAGTCGGGATTTACAAAATTACCATTTTACCCTTCTAGCTGTTATTTCCTCAACTCCTTTGTCGCTTATGAATAAGTTAGAAACAATGTATTGACGAGGAGCTAACAAGTCACATTGTTTCATCCAAAAGAGTCAGGACTCAATTTGAACACTGGCCAGTTCATTTATTCACACTCCAAGGAACAAAGCATGAGGTGACATACATTGCATTTCAGCAATCTTGTACATGAATTCCATATCTATGAGAACTTCACAAAGTTACTCATGACATACTCACAACTTAGTATTTCACCAATAGGCCCTGTTCGGAATGACATAGTGAGTCCGAACTCTGACTTTCTCAAATGAGAATACTAAGGTGTGAAATGGCATGTCTCATTTCAGGATTAAGGTAAGCATGATGCAATTCATACATAGTGACTTCGAGACATAAGAGGTTAAATGGTTTGTTCTTATATTGTCTCTAGAAGTGCACTGGTCAATTCAGTACCTTCGGAAGATACCTAGAAGAACTATAGAGTCCCCAACTCTCAATGCCTCATAACCAGACATCATAGATTCTTCTAACAATCATACTGAGGTCAATAGTCCTTTGACCCTAAGATTGCGAATATATCGTTTTAAGCAAAGTACGAAGAGTTTGTTCATGCAAATCTACATTTGTCTCTTCGTAAGTTGTTAAGTTTGTTTATGGACTAAAAGACTAGGGTTTTATCATAAAGCTTCAAACAAAGAAAGATTGAATGAACGTTTCAACTTTTTATTAATGAATAAGCAATTACAAGCAAGAGTCTTCGTAAGACTATATGACATCAAATGTACATAAATAGACACTACTACTCTTCTTGTGGGCACCATTGACAACAAACTCCCACTTGACTCAAAGAAGATGTGAGTAGTCCTACATGCCTAATCCCTCACGATGTTGGTCGAAGATCTTGTTCGCCAGGGCCTTGGTGAATGGATCTTCCAGATATCTACTTCACCTCCACGTCTCCGCGTTGCGCGATCTCTCGAATCAAATGGTATTTCCTCTCAATATGTTTAGAGCGCTTATGGCTTCTAGGTTCCTTTGAGTTAGCGACAGCCCCACTATTATCACAATAAAGGGTCATGGGCTCGTCGACGTTTGGAACAACTTCCAAATACTTAAGGAACTTTCTAAGCCATACAGCCTCTTTGGATGCTTCACAAGCAGCCATATATTCTGCTTCCATTGTGGAGTCAGCAATGCAAGATTGCTTAATACTTCTCCACACAACAGCTCCACCATTAAGGATGAACACAGATCCCGAAGTGAATTTCCTGGAATCCTTATCCGCTTGAAAATCGGAGTCGGTATATCCCGTCATAGTCAGGTCAGTACCTGAGTATGTAAGCATCAAGTTCCTAGTTCTTCGAAGATACTTAAGAACATGCTTAACAGCAATCCAGTGCTCGGGTCCAGAGTTGGATTGGAAACGGCTAACTACGCCAACGGCGAAACAGATGTCAGGTCTAGTGCAAAGCATAGCATACATAAGGCTTCCTATGGCAGAAGCGTAAGGAATTTTCCTCATGTCTTCAATCTCTTGTGCAGTCTTGGGAGACTGGTCCTTAGAGAGTGAAACTCCATGCCTAAAGGATGTTTGACCCCTCTTGCAGTCTTGCATCGAGAAGCGATCCATCACCTTATCAATATAAGATGCTTGAGAGAGCGACAGGGTCCGGTTTTTCCTATCTCGAAAGATTTGGATCCCCAGAATGTACGCGGCTTCTCCTAGATCCTTCATATCGAATTGCTTTGCTAGCCAGACCTTAACCTCAGATAACTTACCCACGTCATTACCAATGAGTAGTATATCATCGACATATAGTACCAGAAACACAACTTTGCCTTCGTGTATTAACTTGTAAACACAAGGCTCATCTATTGACTGTTCAAAGCCGAAGCTCTTTACAGTTTCATCGAATCTAATATTCCATGACCTAGATGCTTGCTTTAGTCCATAAATGGATTTAAGCAACTCACAAACCTTGGTCTCTTGACCTTTATCCACGAAACCGTCTGGTTGAGCCATGTAAATGCGCTCGTCAAGATTGCCATTCAGAAAGGCTGTCTTGACATCCATTTGCCAGATCTCATAGTCGAGAGCTGCAGCTATGGATAGGAGTATGCGGATGGATTTAAGCATTGCGACTGGCGAGAAGGTTTCCTCATAGTCAATCCCTTCTTGTTGGGTATAACCCTTTGCCACAAGTCGTGCTTTGAACGTCTCGACGTTCCCATCAGGACCCCTTTTCTTCTTGTATATCCACTTACACCCTACGGGTTTAATCCCTTCAGGAAGGTCTACAAGTTTCCAGACTTTGTTGACGTACATCGAGTGCATTTCAACTTTCATGGCGTCAAGCCAAAGGTTTGATTCAGAACAAGCCATCGCTTGGCTATAGGAAACAGGGTCATCCATGTCGGAGACGGCTACAAGAGAGTCTCCATAAGACATGTACCTGTCAGGCTTTTGAGTAGCCCTCCCACTACGTCTAAGTACTACTTGACGAGATTCTGATGAGTTAGGTTGTGTTTCAGTTGGGGTAAGAACAGTTCTTACAGATGAGGTAGAAGCTTCCTCACCCAACTTTTCTTCAAGCACAATTTTGCTTCTAGGTTTCGCATCCTTCATAAAGTCCTCCTCAAGGAAACGAGCATTCGTGCTAACGAAAGTCTTATCGTCCTCGGGACTATAGAAAGTAAAACCTTTGGTTTCCTTCGGATATCCTACAAATAGGCACAATTCTGACCTACTAGCCAACTTGCTAGTCTTTTGCCTCAGCACGTGTGCAGGGCAACCCCAAATTCGGATGCGGCCAAGATTCACTTTACGGCCAGTCCATCGTTCATAAGGAGTACCAGGAACCGTCTTGGACGGAACTTGGTTCAGAATGTAGGCGGCTGTTTCGAGGGCATATCCCCTAAAGGAAAGCGGGAGTGATGAGTAACTCATCATTGATCTAACCATCTCCATAAGAGTTCGGTTTCTTCTCTCTGACACTCCGTTTTGTTGAGGTGTGCCAGGTGCGGTAAGCTGAGAAGCGATACCTTCTTCTTTTAGAAAGTCATCGAACTCTCCAGACATATACTCACCACCTCGATCAGATCGAAGGGTTTTGATCACTTTGCCAGTTTGCTTTTCCACTAAAGCCCCAAAGACCTTAAATACGTTAAAGGTCTCGGATTTGTGTTTAAGCAAATAGACAAATCCATGTCTTGAGTAATCATCAGTGAAGGTAACGAAGTATTCGTATCCTCCACGTGCATGTTGGTTGAGTGGACCACATACATCAGAATGTATTAGTTCCAGCAACTCAGTGGCTCTTCGACCCTTATCGGAAAAAGGTCGCTTAGGCATTTTTCCTTCTATACAAGATTCACAAGTAGGCAGTGACCATATTGCAGAGGCTTGGAGTGGACCATCCCTCACAAGTCTCTTAATCCTATCTAGACTGATATGACCAAGTCTTAAGTGCCAGAGGTATGTTGATTTTGTTAGATCGGAGGATTCAGAAAGTTTGATCCTCTTTGGCTCCCTAATTAGATCGTTATCTATTTCGGTGTCTAAAAGAGAAGGTTGAGTGGGATAGATGTAAAAAAGACCATTCTTCATACATGCATCAGTGACGAAAGAATTAGAAAAAGAAATACGAATTCCATTCTTTATAAACTTTGAATAATAATCTTGCTCGAAAAGTTGAGCAACAGATACTAGGTTTTTCCCAAAGGAAGGAACATAATACACATTATTCAAATTTAAAGTTCGATCTTCAAAAGATAGCGTCACGGATCCCACTGCCTTCGCAGACACCACGCTTTCATCACCCCACTTGAAGTAGAAGTCGCCATCCTCTAAGCTTTTGCTTTTCCTAAAACCAGTCAAGGAGCAGCAAATGTGGTTAGTAGCAGCGGAGTCAATAATCCACGATGATACATTATCAGCTACTAAACAGGCTTCAGTAACAAGTACAATACCTTTTGCTTTGGTTTTGAGGTAGGCAGGACAGTTCCTACGCCAGTGACCAGGCTCGTTGCAGTGGTGGCACTTGTCTTTAGACTTGTCCACCTTCGGAGCCTTTGGCGCCTTCTTCTTCGTTTGAACCTTAGGTTGGTTCTTCTTCTCGGCGTTGCGAGGTCTCTTCTTAGATCCAGAGGTGGAGGCAGTAGCATGTACTTCTCCTTGAGCCCTCTTTTTCTTAGTGAGTACCTCAGCGGTTTGAAGTTCCTTCATGAGCTCGGTAACAGTGTACTCTAGCTTGTTCATGGAATAATTCAATTTGAAGGTATCAAAGGTTTCGTGGAGAGTTTCCAAGATCATATCTATTTTAGTCTCCCCATCAATCTCAGATCCAAGAATCTCCATCTCGTTGAGATAGCTAATGATCAGCATCATATGATCTCTTACGGGAGTTCCAGCCTTCATATGACAGTTCATGAATTGTCGGACCACTTGTTGCCTAGCTTGACGTCCTTGCCCTCCAAACATCTCATGGAGATTGTAGAGCATATCGGTGGCAGTTTCATAATCACGATGTTGTTGTTGCAACACATTGTTCATCGATGCCAAAATATAGCATCTGTTGTCGCTGTTTTTCGGACAACGATTTAGGAGCCAAAGACGGTTAGACCCAAGGCCGGACCAAGTGGTCTCGTCTTGACTCGAGCGTGTCGGACCCGGTATCCCGAGTCGTCCCTTAGCTGTGGATGTCCCTTGAGTTCGTCAGAGTACCTGAGAAGGAGTAGAGAACACGTGAACTACAAAGGGGAAACAGGGGGGGCCCCTGTTTACCTCTCTGACGCTCAACATTAGTAGGATTGAGGTGGTTGATAGAGGGTTTAGTGTTTAGGGGTCGAGAGTCGAGAGAAACGAGCGAGTTACGAGTTCGGCAGCGTTTCAGTACTCAAGAATGGATTACCTGGACCAAGGGGGGTGCCTTGGTATTTATAGGCAGCCAAGGGGTGGTTTGAAGACCCCTTGGCCGAGTGAGAGTGCTTGGGTCGGCCTTGGAGGAGGCTGGGCCGGCCAATGGCCGAGTGAACATGGTGGTGAGGTTCACTCGGCCATTGGCCGAGTGAAGGTCTTGGGCCGGCTGAGGTTCACTCGGCCATTGGCCGAGTGAACTGCTGGAAGGTTCACTCGGCCAATGGCCGAGTGAACTGCTGAGGCAGCAGGGAGGTTCACTCGGCCATTGGCCGAGTGAACTGCTGGAGGGTTCACTCGGCCAATGGCCGAGTGAACTGTCTTGGCGGCTGGAAGGTTCACTCGGCCATTGGCCGAGTGAACTGCTGGAAGGTTCAATCGGCCAATGGCCGAGTGAACTGCCTTGGTGGCTGAGGGGTTCACTCGGCCATTGGCCGAGTGAACTGCTGGAAGGTTCACTCGGCCAATGGCCGAGTGAACTGCCTTGGTGGCTGAAGGGTTCACTCGGCCATTGGCCGAGTGAACTGTCCAATGGCCGAGTGAGCCATTTGACCCAGCCAATGGCCGGGTGAGCCATTGACTCAGCCCATGGCTGGGTTTTGACTTGGCCATTGGTTTGGGCCGGCTCCTGGTTGAGTCAGGGTTCCGCCGCCCAAGATCTCGTACCAGCCATGTGGGTCGAAGAGATGACCTTGTTCCCGTTGGCCCTAGACGGGCCAACAACATTAGCCCCCCGAGTTTCCGGTCGAGCGTAGATCGAGTGGAAACTCAAAATCTACGCCTTTATACGGATGCGGGATGAACGCTCTCGGGTCCGTGCCATGAGGAATGGCCTTCGCGCGTCGCGAGGGACGGCCTTTGTGCGTCGCGAGGGACGACTTTTTGTTTCGGGTTGATCGTGCGTGGCTCATTTTCTCGATCTACCAATGAGGGCGTGATCGGTTAGCACGGCTTCATTGTGTTGTGCGCGTCTTGTTTTCTCGACTTGCCAATAAGGGCATAATCGATTTGCACGTCTTTGTTGTATTGTGCGCGTCTTACTTTTCTCGACTTGCCAACGAAGGCATAATCGATTTGCACGTCTTTTTTGTATTGTGCGCGTCTTATGTTCTCGATTTGCCAACGAAGGCATAATCGATTAGCACGTCTTTTTTGTTATGTGCGCGTCTTGTTTTCTCGATTTGCCAACGAAGGCATAATCGATTTGCGCGTCTTTTTTGTATTGTGCGCGTCTTATGTTCTCGATTTGCCAACGAAGGCATAATCGATTAGCACGTCTTTTTTGTTATGTGCGCGTCTTGTTTTCTCGATTTGCCAACGAAGGCATAATCGATTTGCGCGTCTTTTTTGTATTGTGCGCGTCTTATGTTCTCGATTTGCCAACGAAGGCATAATCGATTAGCACGTCTTTTTTGTTATGTGCGCGTCTTGTTTTCTCGATTTGCCAACGAAGGCATAATCGATTTGCGCGTCTTTTTTGTATTGTGCGCGTCTTATGTTCTCGATTTGCCAACGAAGGCATAATCGATTAGCACGTCTTTTTTGTTATGTGCGCGTCTTGTTTTCTCGATTTGCCAACGAAGGCATAATCGATTTGCGCGTCTTTTTCGTTTTTTGCGCGTCTTACTTTTCTCGACTTGCCAACGAAGGCATAATCGATTTGCACGTCTTTTTTGTTTTGTGCGCGTCTTACTTTTCTCGACTCGCCAACGAAGGCATAATCGATTTGCGCGTCTTTGTCGTTTTTTGCGCGTCTTACTTTTCTCGACTTGCCAACGAAGGCATAATCGATTTGCACGTCTTTTTTGTTTTGTGCGCGTCTTACTTTTCTCGACTCGCCAACGAAGGCATAATCGATTTGCGCGTCTTTTTTGTATTGTGCGCGTCTTATGTTCTCGATTTGCCAACGAAGGCACAATCGATTAGCACGTCTTTTTTGCTTTTTTTTTTTTTTTTTTTAGCATTGTTTCCCATTAGCCCCCCGAGTTTCTCGTGTGCTCGTAGAGGAGACTAGAAATTTTAATGCAGCAAGATAAAGACTTCGAGGTGAAATGTGATGCAATTATCATGCACAAATAGTCAAAAATTACATCCCTGGGCCATTGGCCTTATTGAAATTCGAGATTGTCTTAAAACTGGAAATAAAATGACATAATGAGAAGAGGGGACGGGCTTAGCCCACGACATGCAGTTGTGAGCTCTCCGGTTGTTCAATCGCTGCCTGGTTCATGTCAGTCACCGTCGCCGGACCCTTCCTTCCCCACCGTGGACGGCCTTCGTGCACCGTGGCCGCCCCGACCGTTCTTAGGACATACTCTTTTAATTTCCCGACTTGAATCAGGGCCTCGATCTGACGCCTAAGATGATAGCACTCGGACGTCAGATGCCCGTGATCCTGGTGGTACTCACAGAACTTGTTCCGATCCCTCTTCGCGGGATCCTTTGCTAGAGGAGCCGGACTTCCTAGCTTGTCGCGGTGCAGAGCCAGGATCCGCTCTTGCGGAGTGTTCAGCGGGGTGTACGTTGATAACGCTTGGAAGTTATCAACGTGCGACGATCTTGGACCGGAGAGGGGGCGACCGTTAGGGGCCCGGCCTCCCTTGCTCCTCTTGCTTTGAGGGTCGGGGCGATCTTCGTCTCGTTCTTCGCGGTGGCGACCACCTTGTCCTCCTGACTTCCGGCCATCGCGGCCATCGAGATAGTCCTAGATTCCCATATGTGTGCGGGCTCTCGTCATCAGCTCCGCCATGTCTCGCGGGACTTGCCCGACAATGGACTTGAGGAAGTCGCTCGTGCGAACTCCCTCGGTAATCGCCGTGATGGCGTCCCTGTCGTCGAAGCCCTCGACTTTGTGAGACTCCTCGGTGAAGCGGGCGAGGTATTGTCTCAACGTCTCATCTCTCCCCTGTCGAATGGAGAGGAGGTGGGTCTTCGATTTCTTTTGTGCCACAAGCGTGGCAAAGCGAGCAAGGAAAGCCTCTCGCAAGGCCCGGAAGGACGGGATGCTTCCAGGCCTCAAACTTTGGAACCACTCAAAGCCCGACCCTGTGAGGGTCAGGCTGAAGGCTTGGCAGAGGGTGGCGTCCGTCTGCCCTTGCATCGTCATCCACGTCTCATAGTGTTGGACGTGGAAGTGGGGGTCCGTACGTCCATCATAGGGGGGAATGGACGGTAACTTAAAGTTTCCCACGCATGGCTGCGCGAGGACTTGTGCGGCGAAGGGAGAGTATGATTACTCGATCCCTCCGTACGGCCTTTGCCTCCCTGATTCCCTCATCTCGATGATTTGGTTTTGGAGGCTCTGGATCATTGTGACCATATCAAGCCCGTTGGCAGGGCCAATCGTCGGGGCCACGGGGGTCACTGGTTGGCGTTCATTGGACGCTTGGTCCACGACATTGGCCTGAGGCCGGCCAAGAGTTGCGGCGGGGAGCGCGTCCCTCCGAGAATTGAGCCTTTGGCGGAGATCCTCCCCTCGGGAGTTTCTCTGCGCCGTCAAGCGCTCTCTAAGGTCCACGCTTGGTGCGTGACGAGGCGAGGTCGCCTTTGGCCGGGTCGTCCGGCGAGCGCTTCGGCTATCGGCTCCATCGTCGACCAGAGTCGCTCTCTCCTCGGCGAGGGGCCGTGTCCGGCCACCTCTTGAAACCGAGGGGGCGAGTCCCCGGGACTGTGACCGTGCCTGTTGTCGCGCCGGGCACAAAGGATCGGCCAACGCACCGTTGGCCCTCTCGGATCGCGTTTGAGCGAGGCTAGGGGTGGCCTCGTCGGTCCTCGATTCCTCCACGTACTCGGGGTCGGAGTAATCTTGAGCAGATCGATCCTCGACGTCGTAGCCGAGGAGACCGGAGATGAGGGAGCTGTCAACGCCGGGACGGTCAAGGAGCTCCGCGAGCCGCCGGGCCGTGTCCTCTCGGAGCTCGGCCTCGGGGTCGTTCACCGGGTCTTGGGGCTGGCTCTCGCTATCGCGAGGTTGCCCTTCAAGACGGTGCGCGAGGTTTCGGAGAGCGTACCTCGAGCTCGTCGCTCGGGTACCCGCGGAGGTAGTCGGTAGATGACTCATCTCTCGAGAGTCGTAATTACAAAGGGAGAAAACTGGTAGAGGGAAAGCGTCGTCAAGGTCGAGAGATCCCCTCCTTCTAGCGCCAAAATGTTGTCCCTGTTTTTCGGACAACTATTTAGGAGCCACAGACGGTTAGACCCAAGGCCGGACCAAGTGGTCTCGTCTTGACTCGAGCGTGTCGGACTTGGTATCCCAAGTCGTCCCTTAGCTGTGGGTGTAGCTCACCTCGTCTCGATACCTGAAAAGCAAACAAGATCTTGTGAACTACAAAGGGGAAACTGGGGGGGTGCCCCTGTTTACCTCTCCGACGCTCAACATTAGTGTGATTGAGGTGGAGTATAGAGGTTTTAGGGGTGTTTAGAGGCCAAAGCTTGAGAGAAACGAGCGAGGTACGAGTTCGGCAGCGTTTCAGTACTCAAGGATGGATTACCTGGACCAAGGGGGGTGCCTTGGTATTTATAGGCAGCCAAGGGGTGGTTTGAAGACCCCTTGGCCGAGTGAGAATGCTTGGGTCGGCATTGGAGGAGGCTGGGTCGGCCAATGGCCGAGTGAACATGGTGGTGAGGTTCACTCGGCCATTGGCCGAGTGAAGGTCTTGGGCCGGCTGAGGTTCACTCGGCCAATGGCCGAGTGAACTGCTGAGGCAGCAGGGAGGTTCACTCGGCCATTGGCCGAGTGAACTGCTGGAAGATTCACTCGGCCAATGGCCGAGTGAACTGCCTTGGTGGCTGAGGGGTTCACTCGGCCATTGGCCGAGTGAACTGCTGGAAGGTTCACTCGGCCAATGGCCGAGTGAACTGCCTTGGTGGCTGAGGGGTTCACTCGGCCATTGGCCGAGTGAACTGCTGGAAGGTTCACTCGGCCAATGGCCGAGTGAACTGCCTTGGCGGCTGAGGGGTTCACTCGGCCATTGGCCGAGTGAACTGCTGGAAGGTTCACTCGGCCAATGGCCGAGTGAACTGCCTTGGCGGCTGAGGGGTTCACTCGGCCATTGGCCGAGTGAACTGCTGGAAGGTTCACTCGGCCAATGGCCGAGTGAACTGCCTTGGTGGCTGAGGGGTTCACTCGGCCATTGGCCGAGTGAACTGCTGGAAGGTTCACTCGGCCAATGGCCGAGTGAACTGCCTTGGCGGCTGAGGGGTTCACTCGGCCATTGGCCGAGTGAACTGTCCAATGGCCGAGTGAGCCTTTGACCCAGCCAATGGCCGGGTGAGCCATTGACTCGGCCCGTGGCTGGGTTTTGACTTGGCCATTGGTTTGGGCCGGCTCCTGGTTGAGTCGGGGTTTCGCCGCCCAAGATCTCGTACCAGCCATGTGGGTCGAAGAGATGACCTTGTTCCCGTTGGCCCTAGACGGGCCAACAACATTATACTCTCCCTAAAGGCCGTACGGAGGGATCGAGGAATCATACTCTCCCTTCGCCGCACAAGTCCTCGCGCAGCCATGCGTGGGAAATTTTATGTTACCGTCCATTCCCCCCTATGATGGACGTACGGACCCCCACTTCCACGTCCAACACTATGAGACGTGGATGACGATGCAAGGGCAGACGGACGCCACCCTCTGCCAAGCCTTCAGCCTGACCCTCACAGGGTCGGGCTTTGAGTGGTTCCAAAGTTTGAGGCCTGGAAGCATCCCGTCCTTCAGGGCCTTGCGAGAGGCTTTCCTCGCTCGCTTTGCCACGCTTGTGGCACAAAAGAAATCGAAGACCCACCTCCTCTCCATTCGACAAGGGAGAGATGAGACATTGAGACAATACCTCGCTCGCTTCACCGAGGAGTCTCACAAAGTCGAGGGCTTCGACGACAAGGACGCCATCACGGCGATCACCGAGGGAGTTCGCACGGGCGACTTCCTCAAGTCCATTGTCGGGCAAGTCCCGCGAGACATGGCGGAGCTGATGACGAGAGCCCGCACACATATGGGAATCGAGGACTATCTCGATGGCCGCGATGGCCGAAAGCCAGGAGGACAAGGTAGTCGCCACCGCGAAGAACGGGACGAAGATCGCCCCGACCCTCAAAGCAAGAGGAGCAAGGGAGGCCGGGCCCCTAATGGTCGCCCCCTCTCCGGTCCAAGATCGTCGCACGTTGATAGCTTCCGAGCGTCATCAACATACACCCCTCTGAACACTCCGCAAGAGCGGATCCTAGCTCTGCACCGCGACGAGCTAGGAAGTCCGGCTCCTCTAGCAAAGGATCCCGCGAAGAGGGATCGGAACAAGTTCTGTGAGTACCACCAGGATCACGGGCATCTGACGTCCGAGTTCTATCATCTTAGGCGTCAGATCGAGGCCCTGATTCAAGTCGGGAAATTAAAAGAGTATGTCCTAAGAACGGTCGGGGCGGCCACGGTGCACGAAGGCCGTCCACGGCGGGGAAGGAAGGGTCCGGCGACGGTGACTGACATGAACCAGGCAGCGATTGAAGAACCGGAGAGCTCACAGCTGCATAACGTGGGCTAAGCCCGTCCCCTCTTCTCATTATGTCATTTTATTTCCAGTTTTAAGACAATCTCGAATTTCAATAAGGCCAATGGCCCAGGGATGTAATTTTTGACTATTTGTGCATGATAATTGCATCACATTTCACCTCGAAGTCTTTATCTTGCTGCGTTAAAATTTCTAGTCTCCTCTACGAGCACACGAGAAACTCGGGGGGGCTAATGGGAAACAATGCTAAAAAAAAAAAAAAAAAAAACAACACAAAAAAGACGTGCAAATCGATTATGCCTTCGTTGGCAAATCGAGAAAAGTAAGACGCGCACAAAACGACAAAGACGTGCTAATCGATTATGCCTTCGTTGGCAAATCGAGAAAAATAAGACGCGCACAATACAACAAAGGCGTGCAAATCGATTATGCCTTCGTTGGCAAATCGAGAAAAGTAAGACACGCACAAAACAAAAAAGACGTGCTAATCGATTATGCCTTCGTTGGCAAGTCGAGAAAAGTAAGACGCGCACTACACAAAAAAGACGTGCAAATCGATTATGCCTTCGTTGGCAAGTCGAGAAAAGTAAGACGCACAATACACGAAAAAGACGTGCAAATCGATTATGCCTTCGCTGGCAAATCGAGAACATAAGACGCGCACAATACAACAAAGACGTGCAAATCGATTATGCCTTCGTTGGCAAATCGAGAAAAGTAAGACGCGCACAACACAAAAAAGACGTGCAAATCGATTATGCCTTCGTTGGCAAATCGAGAAAAGTAAGACGCGCACAAAACGACAAAGACGTGCAAATCGATTATGCCTTCGTTGGCAAATCGAGAAAAGTAAGACACGCACAAAACAAAAAAGACGTGCTAATCGATTATGCCTTCGTTGGCAAATCGAGAAAAGTAAGACGCGCACTAAACGACGAAGACGTGCTAATCGATTATGCCTTCGTTGGCAAATCGAGAAAAGTAAGACACGCACAAAACAAAAAAGACGTGCTAATCGATTATGCCTTCGTTGGCAAGTCGAGAAAAGTAAGACGCGCACTACACAAAAAAGACGTGCAAATCGATTATGCCTTCGTTGGCGAGTCGAGAAAAGTAAGACGCGCACCACACAAAGAAGACGTGCAAATCGATTATGCCCTCATTGTCAAGTCGAGAAAACAAGACGCGCACAACACAATAAAGCCGTGCTAACCGATCACGCCCTCATTGGTAGATCGAGAAAATGAGCCACGCACGATCAACCCGAAACAAAAAGTCGTCCCTCGCGACGCACAAAGGCCGTCCCTCGCGACGCGCGAAGGCCGTTCCTCACGGCACGGACCCGAGAGCGTTCATCCCGCATCCGTATAAAGGCGTAGATTTTGAGTTTCCACTCGATCTACGCTCGACCGGAAACTCGGGGGGCTAATGTTGTTGGCCCGTCTAGGGCCAACGGGAACAAGGTCATCTCTTCGACCCACATGGCTGGTACGAGATCTTGGGCGGCGAAACCCCGACTCAACCAGGAGCCGGCCCAAACCAATGGCCAATTCAAAACCCAGCCACGGGCCGAGTCAATGGCTCACCCGGCCATTGGCTGGGTCAAAGGCTCACTCGGCCATTGGACAGTTCACTCGGCCAATGGCCGAGTGAACCCCTCAGCCGCCAAGGCAGTTCACTCGGCCATTGGCCGAGTGAACCTTCCAGCAGTTCACTCGGCCAATGGCCGAGTGAACCCCTCAGCCACCAAGGCAGTTCACTCGGCCATTGGCCGAGTGAACCTTCCAGCAGTTCACTCGGCCAATGGCCGAGTGAACCCCTCAGCCGCCAAGGCAGTTCACTCGGCCATTGGCCGAGTGAACCTTCCAGCAGTTCACTCGGCCAATGGCCGAGTGAACCCCTCAGCCACCAAGGCAGTTCACTCGGCCATTGGCCGAGTGAACCTTCCAGCAGTTCACTCGGCCAATGGCCGAGTGAACCCCTCAGCCACCAAGGCAGTTCACTCGGCCATTGGCCGAGTGAACCTTCCAGCAGTTCACTCGGCCAATGGCCGAGTGAACCTCCCTGCTGCCTCAGCAGTTCACTAGGCCATTGGCCGAGTGAACCTCAGCCGGCCCAAGACCTTCACTCGGCCAATGGCCGAGTGAACCTCACCACCATGTTGACTCGGCCATTGGCCGACCCAGCCTCCTCCAATGCCGACCCAAGCATTCTCACTCGGCCAAGGGGTCTTCAAACCACCCCTTGGCTACCTATAAATACCAAGGCACCCCCCTTGGTCCAGGTAATCCATCCTTGAGTACTGAAACGCTGCCGAACTCGTACCTCGCTCGTTTCTCTCAAGCTTTGGCCTCTAAACACCCCTAAAACCTCTATACTCCACCTCAATCACACTAATGTTGAGCGTCGGAGAGGTAAACAGGGGCACCCCCCCTGTTTCCCCTTTGTAGTTCACAAGATCTTGTTTGCTTTTCAGGTATCGAGACGAGGTGAGCTACACCCACAGCTAAGGGACGACTTGGGATACCAAGTCCGACACGCTCGAGTCAAGACGAGACCACTTGGTCCGGCCTTGGGTCTAACCGTCTGTGGCTCCTAAATAGTTGTCCGAAAAACAGCGACAACAGCATCTCGCAATCTCATCGGATCGAAGCCAGGCCGCCAGGACATCTTTCTCCTCTTGCGTCGAATCATCATTCGTTTGAGGACAGGGGGTGGTGAGAACCCATTTGTGCTTGTCGACAGTAAGGACTATGTCGAGGTTACGTTTCCAGTCGACGTAATTGTCGCCTTCGAGTTTATTCGAGGAAAGAATTGTAGAGAGAGGGTTGAGAGACATATTGCCTATAAAAGTTGAAACAAGTTTATGATTAGTCTTTGGTTTAGGATTTAAGTTTCATTAAGACTTTTGTAAAACCCAAAGGTGTTATAAACCAAACGATAATTTACTCCCTCAAGAGAAGGCCGCAAAAAAACTCCATTTATAAGTAAATGACACATCATTAAATCTAAGCCAAGATGTCAATACATCTATTTTGACTAGCCACCTTGTAAATTGGTTTGATCACTCACATCCTTTCGCAGAGCCTCAAGGGAGGATACTAGGGATTGAGCCTAAGCGTGCAACCAACCACTTAGTCCAAAAGATCAGCTTTGAAAAACAATCCCCCAAGGGGAGGCCTTGCCATCATTGCATCACTCTCGGACGTACCTCATTGAGCAACGATCGAAGCAATAACGCCTTGGAGTACTCACATTTAAGTGAGGGTCGCAAGAGCGGCTCTTAGTCCCACGTTATTGCATCTTTCACTAGTGTTGGGGATCGCGGGTTACAAACAACGAATATAACCCTCCCACTTAGTTTTTGGAGTTGGTTCATCGACTCTTATAAGTTCGGAAACAAATTTCCTAGTTAGAGAGCGACAGAGCGGACAACTAGAAGAGAATCCTAGATCGACATGTTCAGAGCAGTATTAGTGCATAAAGGCACAAGGGACATACTCGATCTTTTCCTATTTTCTATTTCGGGAAAGTGCGTGAGGGAAGTGTGAACTTCAACTCACTCGAACACTTGAAAGTTTGAGATTACACATCTTTTTATTTTTCGGCTTGTCTACAAGGAGACCTCCCACTCAAAATTTCAAGAGCATACAGATTTTGAACATATGTGATATAGATATAGTTTTGAAAACATTTTGAAAACTTATTTGATTTGGATGACAAAATATTTTCAAGTTTGAAAGTGAAAACTGTTTTTCAAAATTCAAACTAGTTTTGTAAAAATTCAATTTCAATTAATCTTTCAAAAATCAAAACTTTTAATCTTACACATCATGTTTATAATCATATGAAAAACATTTTTGCTCAAGAAAGTTTTCTCATTAGAGTTCTATAACTCATGGTAGTGGGGTTTGAAAATCCGGATTTCTAAAAAACTGGAGTTTCAGACAGCCGCGCACCTCGGAGTAAAATCGCCATATCTGGCGGCTCCGATGTCCTTTTGAGCCGAAACCGGTGGCATTGGACAGAGGACAGACAGTGCTTTAATTTGATTCAAGAATCATTAAATTTAGATTTCTGAGCAGAGAGTTATGCCACTTTTAATGCGGGTTTACTCCAGCTCGAAGAAAAAGAAATAAATTAAAGCTTGGTCCTACTTAGGTGCGAAAAAGAATCAAGTGTAACGGAACGTTTTAAGATGTTGTTTAAAGCTTTTATTTGTGTTTTATTAGCAAGGTAATAACAAGGCATAAAAGAAATAACAACAAGCATAAAACGATTCAAGTAAAAATAAGAAACTAGCAAGATAACAAAACTAGTCACAAAATTTTACTCGAAAATTCTCAAACCTTTAAAACACGTTTTTCAATATAAAAAAATAAAAACTTTTAGAACTGATTCTAATGTGTTTTAACATCATCCCAAACTCATAGAAAATCAACATGGTTTTTAATTTAGAGACAAGAGCAATAAATGAAAAAAAAAATCTAAGATTACAATTCTAACTTGTCACAAAATTAGTAAACTTTCGAAAACGATTTTCAAGCTCATAATTTAAAAACATGCACATGCATTCCTTTGACCATAGCTCTGATACCATTTGTTGGAATCGATCCAGGGTTTAAGAAAAAGTTTAACGCTTCGTTAAGCGGCGGAATTTGAAAAATTTTCTTTTAAAGTAAAACTAGTTTTACTAACCTAGACAAGAGCATGTACATGTAAATAAAAACTAATATGAGCTATTAAAGTTACTAACCTTTCTTGAAGCTTGAACCTTGTAGAAGCTTTTGGAAAGTTGCAACGCTCGTCTCCCCTCGCAGCACGTCTCTCTTTCTTTCCTCGGTACCTCGAGCAACCACGAAAGTTTCTATCACTAAATCACTCGAAAAGAAGGAATCAGTGAGTGGGCACTTTTAAACACTACGACTTGAGAACGAGTCTCGAAGTCGCAGAGCTAAACACTAGGTCGAGTGAGGACCTAGGTGCCAAGACAAGAAAAATCAAAAATATAAACTAGAGAGAGAGAGAGGAAGGGGCGGCCAAGTCTAGAGAGAGAAGCTCTCAATCTCTAAAACTTTGCATGAATGAAAAGTGTGGAATGAGGCTCCTATTTATAGGAGAGGTCTCACCTTCAATAAGGTAGTTTCCTCTTCTATAGAATATCACATATTCATGAGCCAATTTCCCTTTTCCTTCAAAGAGGTGCACGTCCAAGACAAAACAAGTAAGTCCTTGGATTTGTTTCCTCTTTTGTTTGCTTCTCTCTTGACCACATTTGGGCGCCCACCATGTTTCCTCTTAGGGGAAATTTGATTCCTCTTTTTCTTTTGGCAAGTATCTTGATACATTTATGCACAAAATATTCTCTCTTCCTATGGGTATTATGGGCGCCTATCACCTTCTAGAAGGGGCTTCTAGAAGCTTTTCCATTTTGTTCATGACAACATGAAAAAGGCCCATTAAGAATTTTCAATAAAATTCTTATGAAATGAAATTAATCCACAAGGCCCAATTAATCATATTATGGCCGAGTGACATTAAGTCATCAAATGAACTTGTCAAAAAATTTATTGACATTCATTTCATCCTTTGTCTCAAAAGACAAAAATACCCTTTTGACTATTTTCGTTCTTGTTTTGACTTAGCTTCCAGTTTAACTATTCCTATCGATGTGATTCGTGACAGTGACCTCATGGACCCAAATGAACAAAGCTTTAGCTAAACACTTGGACTCAAAAGTTCACAAACCTTTTCCAAGTTTAGCGTAATGCCAGCTGACTCCACTAAAGAGCTGACACTGAAAATCTCTCGGTTCAAATGAATTTGTTTTCTACTCAAGAATTCGGCCTAATTATAATGAGCGGATCCACTGAATATTATCTATGCTACCCTTCATGAATGTCATCAGCTAGTCAGGATTTACAAAATTACCATTTTACCCTTCTAGCTGTTATTTCCTCAACTCCTTTGTCGCTTGTGAATAAGTTAGAAACAATGTATTGACGAGGAGCTAACAAGTCACATTGTTTCATCCAAAAGAGTCAGGACTCAATTTGGACACTGGCCAGTTCATTTATTAACACTCCAAGGAACAAAGCATGAGGTGACATACATTGCATTTCAGCAATCTTGTACATGAATTCCATATCTATGAGAACTTCACAAAGTTACTCATCACATACTCACAACTTAGTATTTCACCAATAGGCCCTGTTCGGAATGACATAGTGAGTCCGAACTCTGACTTTCTCAAATGAGAATACTAAGGTGTGAAATGGCATGTCTCATTTCAGGATTAAGGTAAGCATGATGCAATTCATACATAGTGACTTCGAGACATAAGAGGTTAAATGGTTTGTTCTTATATTGTCTCTAGAAGTGCACTGGTCAATTCAGTACCTTCGGAAGATACCTAGAAGAACTATAGAGTCCCCAACTCTCAATGCCTCATAACCAGACATCATAGATTCTTCTAACAATCATACTGAGGTCAATAGTCCTTTGACCCCAAGATTGCGAATATATCGTTTTAAGCAAACTACGAAGAGTTTGTTCATGCAAATCTACATTTGTCTCTTCGTAAGTTGTTAAGTTTGTTTATGGACTAAAAGACTAGGGTTTTATCATAAAGCTTCAAACAAAGAAAGATTGAATGAACGTTTCAACTTTTTATTAATGAATAAGCAATTACAAGCAAGAGTCTTCGTAAGACTATATGACATCAAATGTACATAAATAGACACTACTACTCTTCTTGTGGGCACCATTGACAACATTTCTTAGCCTAGATCAGGGAAGTTGTTAAGGCCTTGTTCTTAGGCGTCGATTCTTTCTCGTCTCTGTTCTGTCATGTATTCCCTGATGTTTGTTTTTTTAGACGCTCTGAGTAGCGTGACTAGGAGGACGTTTTGAATACGTTCCTTATGAGCTTTCTTTTAGTAGAAGTGTGTGTTGTCAATGGTGCCCACAAGAAGAGTTGTAGTCTTTATTTTGTACATTTGATGAAATAAAGTCTCATGAAGACTCTTGCTTGTAATTGCCTATCTATTCATTAATAAAGTTGAAACGTTCATTCATTCTTTCTTTGTTTGAAGCTTTATGATAAAACCTTAGTCTTTTAGTCCATAAACAAACTTAACAACTTACGAAGAGACAAATGTAGATTTGCATGAACAAACTCTTCGTATTTTGCTTAAAACGATATATTCGCAATCTTAGGGTCAAAGGACTATTGACCTCAGTATGATTGTTAGAAGAATCTATGATGTCTGGTTATGAGGCATTGAGAGTTAGGAACTCTATAGTTCTTCTATGTATCTTCCGAAGGTACTGAATTGACCAGTGCACTTCTAGAGACAAGATAAGAACAAACCATTTAACCTCTTATGTCTCGAAGTCACTATGTATGAATTGCATCATGCTTACCTTAATCCTGAAATGAGACCGACAAAGGAGTTGAGGAAATAACAGCTAGAAGGGTAAAATGGTAATTTAGTAAATCCCGACTAGCTGATGACATTCATGAAGGGTAAACATAGATAATATTCAGTGGATCCGCTCATCATAATTAGGTCGAATTCTTGAGTAGAAAATAAATTCATTTGAACCGAGAGATTTTCAGTGTCAGCTCTTTAGTGGAGTCAGTTGGCATTAAGCTAAACTTGGAAAAGGTTTGTGAACTTTTGAGTCCAAGTGTTTAGCTAAAGCTTTGTTCATTTGGGTCCATGAGGTCACTGTCACGAATCACATTGATAGGAATAGTTAAACTGGAAGCTAAGCCAAAACAAGAACGAAAATAGTTAAAAGGGTATTTTTGTCTTTTGAGACAAAGGATGAAATGAATGTCAATAAATTTTTTGACAAGGTCATTTTGTGACATGTTTCACTCGGCCATGACTTGATCATTGGGCCTTGTGAATTAATTTCATTTCATAAGAATTTTATTTGAAAATTCTAAATGGGCCTTTTCTTATGTTGTCATGAACAAGTGAAGAAAATTCTAGGAGTCTTTTCTAGAAATGTTGGGCGCCCATAATACCCAAGAAAGAGAGAATATTTTGTGCATAAATGTATCAAGATACTTGCCAAAAGAAAAAGAGGAAACAAATTTGCATGAGGATGCTTAAGGGAATTCGGCGAAGTGAGTCAAAGGCAAGGCAAGGAACAAAAAAGGAAACAAATCCAAGCCTTCTAGAAGGCTGCCTTGGCCGAGTGACTCATGAGGAAATAAGGCAATATTTTCTCATGAATATGTGATATTCTATAGAAGAGGAAACTACCTTATTGAAGGTGAGACCTCTCCTATAAATAGGAGCCTCATTTCCTCACAATTCATTCATCCAAGTTTAAGAGATTTGAGAGACTCTCTCTCTAGAACTTGGCCGAAGTCCTCTTCTCTCTCTCTCTAGTTTATTTTCGGTTTTCTCTTGTCTTGGCACCTAGGTCCTCACTCGACCTAGTCTTTAGCTCTGCGACTTTGAGACTCGTTCTTAAGTCGTAGTGTTTAAAAGTGCCCACTCACTGATTCCTTCTTTTCGAGTGATTTAGTGATAGAAACTTTCGTGGTTGCTCGAGTTGCCGAGGAAAGAAAGAGAGACGTGCTGCGAGGGGAGACGAGCGTTGCAACTTTCCAAAAGCTTCTACAAGGTTCAAGCTTCAAGAAAGGTTAGTAACTTTAATAGCTCATATTAGTTTTTATTTACATGTACATGCTCTTGTCTAGGTTAGTAAAAACTAGTTTTACTTAAAAAGAAAATTTTTAAAATTCCGCCGCTTAACGAAGCGTTAAACTTTTTCTCAAACCCTAGATCGATTCCAACAGTGTGTACGTTAGTAGATCAATGGACGAGATACTGAGTATGCTCGATGTTCGATCTTTCTCTTCCATAGATACGTCCAGATTGCTATAAGGATTAGCAGGAGAAGCTTACGAGGACTAGGTTATACGTGAAGTTAAGAAGAACCCTTTTATCTGGAAGAGAAGATCTCAGGATTCGAAAGAATCGTTATCTGGGTAAGTGGATTTTAGGCACCTACAATATCAAGAAATATTATATATATCTTTATATATATACATATATTGTACGTGCATTCTTTGTATGCTTTCTAGTAAGCAATAGTAAGATAAGCCAAAAGATAATTCACTATCAAGATTAAGGGCTTTAAGCCGCTAACGAATTGGGAAACAGAATTAGTCCGGCTAACAAAAATGGCTAGAGGTAACTAGGAACCCGAGCCTTTGCTATGTGTTTAGTTAGCCACCTTCCAGAGATCCAGTCCTAGTGAACTGGATTATGAGAGACTGAAGTTAAGACTCGTATTCAAAAGCGAGAATATTATGATAGGATCTTTGGGAGTCGCATCTCAAGATCTTATAAGTCACGAGTTAATAAGCGAAAAGAATATATGTTAAGATCGGGATTAAACCCGAATTAAGCAGTCTCTCATGTTAAGTTAATTAAAGAGAAAACATAGAATGGTACCGCCTCCGACATATACCCCTTGTTAGCAGGTACCTATTATGCTTCGTGCTGGTACCACATGGGGATTAGGCAGGAGACTGTGCACCCTCCTGTCTGGCGCCAATAAGACATGTGTCGTGCGGATATCATTAAGGGATCCCAAGCAGGAAATGTATTGTATGATGGGAATTGCCGGGACCTAAGCTGGCATATTCTCAAGTAAGAGGAGTTACCGGGACCTAAGCTGGTAATTCCATAGATTATGATAAAAGAATGTTATGATGTGAATCACCGGGACCTAAGCTGGTGAATTCTTAAGTAAGAGGAATCTCTCGGGACCTAAGATGAGTGATTCCTAAGCAGGATGAATCTATCGGGACCTAAGCCGATTGATTCTCAAGTAAGGTGGATTTATCGGGACCTAAGCCGATACTTCCGCAAGTTATGAAAAGATATGAACTCATGTTATGTATTGCTTATGTGTTATGTGCATTGTGCATTAGATATGTAGATATCCGCTTACTGAGTCTTTTGACTCACAGTTATTATCTTGATATTGTAGATAAAGGAAAGGACAAAGAAGACTGAGCAGAGCATCAACGAAACCGGTAAGTAAGTAGGCGTGTGTATGTACGGCTGCCGACCTGTGGCTAAGTCAAGGGCGAATGAGTCTGTTTTGTTTTTAAAAGACGAGTCTTTTGTTTATAAAGTTTTGAATAGTATGTTTTAAGAAAAACGAAAAATTCGCCCATATTTTTAAGACGTTTATATAAATCTTTTAAAAGTTTTTCTAGAAAATGTTTTCCGGAAGCGCTTCCACCAAAGTTTTTATGAATTTTATTTATGTCAAGTAAGATACGAAGATCTCTGCCGCGGCTCGTGGGCGAGCTAAGGCTCGCGGGTCGTGACAGAATTTTTGGTATCAGAGCCCAGGTTGAGCCGTTTCTGTAGACTTGTGGTCGTACATACACTAACTTACTTACTTATAAGTCAGCTGATGTTTAAGATAGCATTATCTATAATATCTTGTTGAGTCTTTGTGAAAGATAGCGGTTACATTAGGATAACCGTATGCTTACCCAATCCTACTCTTAGGTGAAGTAAGGATTAAGAATGGGACCTAAGAAGCGAACGCAGACGGATCTTTCACAAGAAATGACTGAAATTAGCAGGGCTTTAGAGCGTCAAGCAGAAGATGCTCGTCGAAGAGATGCTCAAATAGAAGAGCAGAACAGGTTGATCACGTAACTTATTGCGCGAATGAACGAGCAGCAACCTCCACAGGGTCAACAAGACCCTGAACCCCAGGCGCATCGACCAGAACAACCTGGAGGACAAGGTGAGCACGTGCCAAATATGAATAGGAATCCAGATGGTCAGAATGTACAAGCGCCACCACAAGCTCGAGCTATGGCGCCATATGAGGTTCCGCTGTTCCAGATTCCGATAATGGCACCGACTGTCGGGGAGCCTGTATATGAGCGTTTTCGTAAGCAGAAACCACCGACTTTCGATGGAGATGCTGATCCTTCCCTTGCGGAAAATTGGATTAAAAGGATCCAACAGATCTTCACGTACATGCAACTTACAGATGCTGAGAGGGTTGCTTGTGCTGTGAACTAGCTGGAACTTGAAGCTCGAAGCTGGTGGGAGGTAATCGCAGTTTATGATGAAGTGAATTCCTGGTTAGTTATTGTTGTCGCAGTTTTTCGGACAACGATTTAGGAGTCGCAGACGGTTAGACCCAAGGCCGGACCAAGTGGTCTCGTCTCGACTCGAGCGTGTCGGGCTTGGTATCCCAAGCCATCCCTTAGCTGTAGATGATCTTTGTCTCGTCCAAGCACCTGAAAAGTGAGCAAAGCAGGTGTGAACTACAAAGGGGAAACAGAGGGGTTGCCTCTGTTTACCTCTCCGACGCTCAACATTAGTAGGATTGAGGTGGTTTGTAGAGGGTTTAGTGTTTAGAGACCGAGACTTGAGAGAAACGAGCGAGGTACGAGTTTGACATCGTTTCAGTACTCAAATTCGGATTACCTAGACTAGGGGGGCGCCCCCTGTATTTATAGGCAGCCAAGGGGTGGTTTGAAGACCCCTTGGCCGAGTGAGCATGTTTGGGCCGGCCATTGGCCGAAGGAGGCTCGGCCGGCCGATGGCCGAGCGAGATGCTGGCGGCCGAGGGAGATTCACTCGGCCAATGGCCGAGTGAAGGAAGGGAGGCCGGGTGAGCTTCATTCGGCCATCGGCCGAATGAAAAGTCTGGGCCGAGGGAGATCTCACTCGGCGTTTGGCCGAGCGAGCTGTTGGACCGGCAGGAGTCCTCACTCGGCCTTCGGCCGAAGGAACGTGCTGGGCCACTCGGGGCCTCACTCGGCCATTGGCCGAGCGAGCATGGTGGGCCGTCTGGAGGCTTCACTCGGCCCTTGGCCGAGCAAACACGCTGGGACGTCTGGGCTTCACTCGGCCATTGGCCGAGCGAGCATGGTGGGCCTTCTGGAGGCTTCACTCGGCCCCTGGCCGAGCGAACACGCTGGGACGTCTGGGCTTCTTTCGGCCATTGGCCGAGTGAACATATGGAGGAGTTCACTCGGCCATTGGCCGAGTGATGGGCCTGGGCCGAGAGAAGGCTCACTCGGCCATTGGCCGAGTGAGTTGATGGGCCGGACGAGTGTGGGCTGGAAGCTAGGGTTTCACTCGGCCGTTGGCCGAGTGAGCTTGCTCGGCCGCCCGAAATGTCGATCGAGCCGTCGGACCTCGTCGGGCCGATAACATTAGCCCCCCGAGTTTGGCACCGGGCGCAGCTCGTGTGGTAAACTCAAGCAGCTCCGCCTCCAGTCGTCTCGTCGAACCGTCTTGTCAATAATTGGTAAGCTCGCTCACTTTAGGTATTATTTTAATGTTTTTGCTGACGTGTTTGTCGTTATTCGCGCCCATGGGGTCCCCCAACCAGACGTCGGCCAATGGGCCCCCCGAGGACTTCGTCTCGTTCCTCTTTGACGACCCTCACGAGACTTTGGACGATCTTCTAGATCGAATTTCACCGCCCCCGGTCGATCACAACTCTCTCCCCACTATAGGTTTGGTTTTCCTAGACCGAATGACAATGAATTTGGACGGCCAAGACCTCCCCACGGTGGATGCTTGGTTGGCGGGCGAGGGAGAGTACCTAGCGGCCGAGGGCGACGCCGGCGGGGCCGAGGCGAGCACTGGTGTGGCTGAGGCGAGTGAGGAAGCAGCCGGGGTGCGCGCTGCCGGGGCTGGGTCGCGCTGTGGCGTGGCCGGGTCGGCCGAGCGGGCCGAGGTGGACGAGCGCGCAGACGAGGCCGGGTCGGCCGGGGACAGCGCCGGCAAGGTCGACGCGGCCGGGGACAGCGCAGGCGGGGTCGAGCGAGGCCGCGCTGCTGCCGGGGAGGCCTCAGCTGGCTATGTCGGCACCGTCTGTGGCGAGCCCAACCCCGGGGGGGCGCTGGTGGAGACGCGCGCGACGAACCCAGGCGTGGGGCACGCCGCTCGGGCTAGTGGAGGTGGCGCCGGCGCTGGAGAGGCCGCGTCCGGCCGGGTCGGCTTCGTGGAAGGCTCTACCCTAGCGGGTGGGGCCGCGTTGCAGGTGGCCGGAGACCATGGTGGCCCGGGTGGACCAGCCCCAATCAGGCCGGGGCGCGCGCGCGACGAGGAGACGCCGCCGGTGACGGCCGGCGTCATGGGCGGAGGAGCCGGCGCCGGAGATGGGGCGCGCCGGCCATCCATTGTTGGAGGAGAGGGGGCGGCCAGCTTGGACCCTTCCCAAACCCTAGGGCCCATTGGGCCGGGACTAGGTGGGGAAAGCTTGGAGCATGCTCAAACCCTAGGACCCATTGGGCCGGGCCTAGGTGAGAGAGAGCTTGACCCCTCACAGGACTTCGGGCCGAACCACGAGCTTGGGCCGGACGCATCCTATGGGGGCCACACGGCCATCCCATCGCTTGACGCGCACCATGGGCTCACGAACGGGCCGGATGCGCCGACGGAGCCGCCTCTCGTGGTCAACAACCGGGAAACGGGCCCCAGTGGGCCGAGCGCGCATACCACGGCCCGAGCGAGCTACCGTAGCGGGCACCACGAGGGTTCGGGCGAGACGTCGGGTCGTCGCGTCCTATCGGTCACCCCAACAAGCTCGACTGCGCAGGAAGAAGAACGAACCTCGTCGTTTCCCCTTGGGGAAACGGCGATTCGAGATAGTTTTGACTGTTCTGGCATCGATTTTCCGAGTTCGCTCTCATTTGCCAGCTTTAGTGGTTTGAGGAAGCGGTTCCACATCCCGTCGTCCGTATCGCTTTTGCGACCGTTGTCCGACGATCTGCCGACTCGCCCTCGGAGGGGGTACGCCGCCGTTCACGAGGCGAGCCTTCGGGGAGGGCTGCGATTGCCTTTTCAGCCCGTGATCCAGGATCTTCTAGCTCGGCTCGGTGTTCATGCGGCCCTGATGTCCCCATCCTTCTAGCGTATGGTGGCTGCCTGCCACATGATGCTGCACCGAGCGAAGGGTCGAGCCGTGACGGCCGACGACATCAGGAATCTCGTGGCCGTCTTCGACGTTCCCGGGAAACCCGGCTTCTACAAGGTTCAGCACCGGAAGCGATTCACTATCCTCACCAAGCTGACCTCGAAACACCGATATCCTTGGGTGTGGGTGTCCGAATCTGCCTTCGGGACGGCACCTCTCACCTTTGGCCCCCGTTGCTGAATTCCCGGCCGACTATGGCATCGAGAGCTCCGAACTCGCGCTCGTGATCGGAGCGGTTCCCGACTCGAGGCGGCAAGGATCGCTTTTCGAGTCCCCGGATCTTATGGCAACCACCGGATGGTTCGTGCCTGCTGACGAAGACTCCTCATGTTCCGGACCTGGAGTGGAGACTGGCCCGGAATCCGAGGCGGGGGGTTCGTCTGCTCCCCCACCCGACGCGGGGGGTACTGATACAACATGCGTCGTCGCGTTATCGTTGTTCTTCCATTATTTACGCTTACCATTACGTTTTAATTGACAAGCGCGCTTTTCTTCTCTGCAGGTGCCATGGCTCGACGTCACCGACCGCGCACCCAAATGCCGAGAGCAACGCCCACCGATGATGCTACGATCGTGGCTCGCCCTCCAACCGAGGCCCGTCGCGGGGGGTCGCCATCGCGGGCGAGGAATGAAACGATCTCCTCCAACAAGCGACCATCATCGTCGGCTTCTCTCGGGTCACCGTCCGGCCACAAACGCGCTCACACATCGGCAGTGTCAGACAGCCTGGACTCTATGCTCCTAGCGGAGGCGGCAGAGTTGAGAGACCAGTGCTCCCGAGGGATCCTTGAGACCTCCTTGCGGGATTTCAAAGGCCTGCTGACGACGAGCGATCTTGAGCACTTCCAGAACGGGATCGGCGATGCCCGAAAGGTATGGCTCGTTTGCTTGTGTTATGTATGACTGTCGTGCTTATTGTAATTATCCGCGTTTCGCTTGCTTGCAGATGCTCGCGCGCCAAGAGCGGAGCGATCGCATTCTCCGAGATATGCTACGACGCATGAAAATCATGGAGAAGGAGAAGACGAGCATGGCGGCTGCGCACGCTGCCGCCCTAGCAGGGGCTCGCACCGCCCGAGAGTTTGAGGCGCTCGAGGGGGAGCTAGAGCGAGCTCGTGGGGAATTGGCCACCGAGAAGGCGCTTAGTGAGAAGGCGGAGCAGGCAGCCGACACCTTCCTGGGGGAAACGAAGAAGCTTCAGGCGGCGCTCACGAGCCGGGATGCAGAGCTGAGCATCGTTCACGCTCGACTATCGGCGAGCGAGATCGCTCGGGTTAAGGTCGAGAGGGAGAGGGATACCCTCCGGACGGAGATGCAGACCCTTGTTGAGGAGAAGGAAGACGCCGTGCGATCCAAGACCGACTTGGAGGACGACTGGGACTTGGCGTTGGAGGCGGCTCGTTACGAGGCGGCCCGGCGAGTTCGGGAAGCGACCGAGAAGGAGAACGCGTCTCGCGGGACCAGGTTTTCCTTTTTCAACACCATGTTCCCTCCTTACGATGACGAGCCGCCGGAGGACGACTTGCATCCACAGATCCCCGCTGAGGCTGCTCAGTCGACGACCCACCAGCCTGACGGAGAAGCCGTTGGCGGGTTTGGCGCCCCTGACCCCGAAGGAGATGAAGAGCAAGTCGACTTTGGCTCGGACTAGTTGAGTTTTCCTTGGTTTTTCGCGCACTTGTTTAGCGCTCGCTTTATGCTTTCTTTCGGATTATTGTTATGTTTGCGTCGTACTTTCGTACCTTTCTTATTGGGTTGTTTACGCAATATCGTTTTGCTTTGATTGAAGCTTTCTTTTCATCGTGCGTCTTATTTTCTCGACTTGCTACGCTTAGTGTAATCGATTTGCGTAATTTGAATAGTGCGTGTCTTACGAGCCCGGCTTACTATGCTTAGCGTAACCAGTCGGCACGGCTTACTGCCGCATTTGGCGGCGAAGTTCCCCGCGGACGCTGGCTAGACCAGTTTCGTCCGGCGGGTGCGATTTCCGGCCATCCATTTGTGACTCGCTGCCTATCGGCGTGCGCGAGCCGGGTGGCCGTCGCGCTCATCCTCCGGCGAGTACGCTACCTATCGGCGTGCGTATCGGGATGGGTTTGCAGCTCCCAGTGAGCGTGGTACTCGTTGGTACGCGTGTCACGTTTTGGGTTTTGGCTGCCGAGATCGACAATCCGGTGCGCGGACGTGATCCATCGATGCCTTGCCGCCTATCGGTGCGCGAGGTGCATCGGTGCACGAGAGGGTCGCAGCGAAAGATGTGCGAGGCCGGAGGTCCGGTGCGCGGATCCAACTCATCGACGTTTCGCTATCTCTCGGCATACGGCCTCGACCCGTGCGAGAGCGTCGCACGAGGAGGGTACGAAGTCGGAGGTCCGGTGCGCGGATCCGATTTATGGGTGTTTTGTTACCGCTTGGCGCGTGGAAAGTGGAGTAAGCGAGCTCGTTACTCTCGCCCTATCCCTCTTAGCCCCCCGAGTTTCTTGGGTGCTCGTAGAGGAGGCTAGAAACTAAGATACAATGCTTTGAAGTGAAATGTAATTCATTAAATTATCGAAATGTTTCAAAAATTACATCCCAGGCCTTTGGCCAAACTTGAAATTTAAAATTGACTTTGCTAAAATCGAAAGTTACATGAGAACAACAAAGCGTAAAAATGGACGAATGAACATCTATTGATAATATTGCCGGAGGTGCTCCGCATTCCACGGGTGTGTGAACACGAGTCCTTCCATGTTCTCGAGCTCGTATGTGCCATTGTGGATGGCTCGGGCACACGGTACGGGCCTTCCCAGGTGGGGCCTAGAACTCCCGCACCTTGCACTTTGGTGTTTTGGAACACCCTTCGAAGAACGAGGCTCCCGTCGGCGAACTTCCGCAGCTTGATCTTTGAGTTGTAGTACTTCTCGACCTTCCTCTTTTGCGCAGCAAGCCGGGTGAGTGCGTCCGCCCTCCTTTCGTCTATGAGGTCTAGCTCGAGCCTGATCGCGTCGTCGTTGGCGGCTTCGTCGTACTCCTCGATGCGCAAGGTTGGCAGCTTGGTCTCGACGGGTACCACAGCCTCGACGCCGAACGCGAGAGCGAAAGGGGTTTCGCCGGTCGCGTTACGAGCGGTGGTGCGATATGCCCATAAGACCATGGGGAGCTCATTGGCCCAAGCCCCCTTTCTTGCCTCCAGCTTCTTCTTCAGGTTCTCCTTGATCGTCTTGTTCACCGCCTCGACCTGACCGTTGGCTTGAGGATGGCGGGGAGAGGAGAAAGTCTTGCTAATGCCAAGTTGTTCGCACATTTCTCGGAGGCGCGCATTGTCGAATTGTTTTCCGTTGTCGGTTACAATAGACGCAGGAATCCCGAAGCGGCAGATGATGCTTTTCCAAATGAAGCTTGTCGTGTTCGCCTCGGTGATCTTTGCTAGCGGCTCAGCCTCTACCCACTTCGTGAAGTAATCGATAGCCACGATCGCGTGCTTGTATTGTCTCGGGGCCGTAGGCAGCTCGCCGATGAGGTCGATTCCCCACTTCGCGAAGGGTCGCGGCACGATAATCGGACACAAAGGGGCCGGTGCTTGGCGCGGAATGTGGGAGAACCTTTGGCACTTGTCACACTTCTTGGCCCACTCGTGGGAGTCCTTTTTCAAGGTCGGCCAGAAATATCCAAGTCTCAGCAACTTCAATGCCAAAGATTGCCCGGCGGCGTGGTTACCGCACACCCCCTCGTGAACCTCGTGGAGTGCTTTCCTCGCCTCCACCTCGGTCAGGCAACGGAGAAGGGGCATGGAGTAGCCTCTCTTGAACAAACTATCCTCCCTCATCGTGTACTTTGGGGCTAGGCTTCTCAGCTTTCTAGCTTCTTCTTTATCCTCGGGGACGACTCCTCGTTTAAGGAATTCCACGAGCGGGGTCATCCATGAGGGAGGCGGCATCTCGTCAATGACCCCTACGTCACCTCTCGAGACGTAGGGTCGGGTCAATACTTCGATTGGGACGCTGCCCTCGCCCTCCTCGTCTATTCCAGACGCGAGGCGAGCTAGGGCGTCGGCGTCAACGTTCGCCTCTCGAGGAACCTGGACGATCTCGAACCACGACAGGGCCTCCAAGTTCTTTTGGGCCTTGGACAAGTAGGCGATCATGTGTGGCTCCTTTGCGGCGTAGTCGCCCTTAACCTGATTCACGATCAATTGCGAGTTGCAATGGATGCGCAGGTTTTGGGCGCCCAACTTGTTCGCTAGCTCCAAGCCAACAATCAGAGCCTCGTACTCTGCCTCGTTGTTGGAAGCCTTGAACTCGAACCGCAGGGCGTACCTCAGCTTTTCCCTATCGGGATTTGTGAGCACAACGCCGGCGCCAGCCCCCCGAGCGTTTGATGCGCCATCCACGTGCAAGTCCCAGACCGGCCCTATCGGGTCGTTGGTTCTCTTCTTTGACGACTCGCTATGGTCGTCCTCCTTGTCTTCCGTGGTCTTACTTCTTTCGTCACCCTCGTTGGTTAGGGGCGCGCTCGTGAACTCGGCGATGAAGTCGGCGAGGGCCTGACCCTTAATGGCGGTTCTCGGTTGGAACTCGACCCCGTATTCGCCTAGCTCTTGGGACCATATCGCCATTCGAGAGGAGGTCCCTTTTTGAAGGGCCTTCTCGATGGGATGCCCCGAGCGGACCACGATGGGGTGCGCTTGGAAGTAGGGCCGGAGCTTTCTCGCGCTCATGACGAGGGCGAGGGACAGTCTCTCGATTTCGGGGTATCGGGTTTCGGCGTCGAGGAGCGCCTTGCTAACGTAGTAGACCGGCCATTGTACCTTGTCCTCTTCGCGTATGAGGACCGCGCTCACGGCCCTATCGGAAACCGCGAGGTAGAGGAACAAGGTTTCGCCATTCTTTGGCTTCGCGAGGAACGGGGGGGAGGTGAAATTGGCTTTCATATCGCGGAATGCTTCCTCGCACTCCTCCGTCCACACGAACCCGTCGGTCTTCTTCAGTGCCTTGAAGAATGGTTGGCACCTATCAGTGGCTTTGGAAACAAATCGCGTCAGGGCGGCGATCCTTCCCGTCAAGCTTTGAACTTCTTTGACCTTTTGTGGCGACCTCATCTCTAAGATCGCTTTAATCTTCTCAGGATTGGCTTCGATCCCGCGGCGGCTCACCATGTAGCCCAGAAACTTTCCAGACTCGACCCCGAAAGCGCACTTGTTGGGGTTGAGCTTCATTTTGTAGCGCCGCAGGATCGTGAACATTTCCCTAAGGTCTCGAACGTGGTCGTTGGCCTTGAGGCTCTTGACAAGCATGTCGTCCACGTAGACCTCCATAGTCTTGCCAATTTGATTGGCGAACATGCGGTTCACCAACCTTTGATACGTTGCTCCCGCGTTTTTGAGGCCAAATGGCATGACCTTGTAACAGTAGAGTCCGCGGTTCGTAACAAAGGTGGTCTTGATCTGATCCGGCTCATGCATGCAGATCTGGTTGTAGCCTGAATAGGCGTCCATGAAGCTCAGCAACTCGTGGCCCGCCGTGGCGTCCACGAGCTGCTCGATCCTCGGGAGAGGGAAGCTGTCTTTTGGGCAGGCTTTGTTGAGATCTTTGTAATCGATACAGATCCGCCACTTCCCGTTTGGATTCTTGACCATAACCAAGTTGGACACCCACTTGGGGTGCTCCGCCTCCCTGATGAAGTCGGCGGCGAGAAGTTTGTCAACTTCTTCACCAATGGCTTGGTACCTCTCCCCACTGAACGCCCGTCACGGTTGAACGCGCTCGGCCACCCTCTTGTCGTCGTTGAGACGATGAACCATGATCTCGGGGTCGATTCCCGGCATGTCGGCGTGTGTCCACGCAAAGACATCTATGTGCTCTCGGAGGAAAGCGGCGAGCTCGATTCGGGTCTCGGACGGGAGTTGGGCGCCTACCTTGACTACTTGGTCAGGCTTGGCGTCGTCCAACACGACGAGAACGAGGTCGTCCGGTGTCTCCACCTTTCGACGCTCGACTTCGTCCCTTTAGTCTAGCTCTCCGAAGGTGCCTCCTTCCTCTAACTTGCACGGGAATTTGTCTCCGAGTTGGAAGACGGTGCTCACCATCTTCCCTTTCCCTTTTCCGTCCACGCCCTGGATGTAGCACATCCTCGCCATGGATTGGTCTCCCAACATCACGGCGATCCCTTTCTCGGTCGGGAACTTCATCATTAGGTGGTACGTGGACGTTATGGCCTTCAACCGATTGAGAGTCGGGCGGCCGACGATGACGTTGTAAGCCGAGGGTTGATCCACCACTAGGAACGACACGATGTGGGTAACCTCGAGCCCCCCAGGCGTACCGAAGGTAACCGGGAGGTCGATAGTTCCCTCCGTCATAACCCTCTCCCCAGAGAAGCCGAAGAGCGGGGTTGAGATCGGGGTCGGTCTTACCCCGGATAGCTTCATCCTGTCCAACGCCGATTTGAAGATTATGTCGGTGGAGCTCCCATTGTCGATCTGGATTCTCCGGACGAGGTTGTTGGCGACCGGGGCAGAGACGACTATTGCGTCGTTGTGTGGGTGGAGTACTCGTGCCGCTTCTTGTCCGGTGAAGAACATGGACTCGAAGGGGGCCGGAGGAGGGACCTCGTACGTATGGTTGATGTAGTGCGCTATTTTCCCTTGGGAAACTTCGCGCACATACTTCTTCCTCTGCGTAGCCGAGTCTCCAAACTCCGGGCCGCCTAAGATCGCGCCCACGACGTGAAGTTGCGAGCTTTCCGATTCTTCGTTTGTCGCGCGGTCCGTGACAGTCACCGTCGCCGGACCTTTCTTCCCTTGCCGCGGGCGACCTCCGTGCGCCGCGGCCGTCCCGATAGTTCTCAGGACGTACTCTTTCAGCTTCCCATCTTGAATCAAGGCCTCAATTTGACGCTTGAGTTGATAGCATTCGGATGTCAGGTGCCCGTGATCTTGATGGTAGTCACAGTACTTGCTTTGATCCCTCTTGGCGGGATCCTTCGTGAGCGGGGTTGGGCTCCCCAACTTGTCACGGTGCAGAGCTAGGATTTGCTCCGGCGGAGTGTTCAGAGGAGTGAATGGCGAGAACTTCCGGAAGCTGTCGACATGTGACGGCTTCGGCCCGGGGAGGGAACGGCCGTTAGGGGCCTGGCTTCCCTTATTCCTCCTCTTTCGGGGGTCGGGACGATCTTCGTCTCGATCGTCGCGGCGGCGACTCCCCTGTCCCCCTGACTTTCGGCCATCTCGGCCATCGAGATAGTCTTCGACCCCCATGAATGTGCGGGCTCTTGTCATTAGCTCCGCCATGTCACGCGGGACTTGGCCAACGATAGACTTGAGGAAGTCGCTCGTGCGTACTCCCTCAGTGATTGCCGTGATGGCGTCCCTGTCGTCGAACCCTTCGACCTTGTGAGACTCCTCGGTGAAGCGAGCGAGGTATTGTCTCAACGTCTCGTCTCTTCCTTGTCGGATAGAGAGGAGGTGGGTCTTCGGCTTCTTTTGCGCCACGAGGGTGGCGAATCGGGCGAGGAAAGCCTCTCGCAAGGCCCGGAAAGACGGGATGCTTCCCGGCCTCAAGCTTCGGAACCATTCAAACCCCGAGCCTGTGAGGGTCAGGCTGAAGGCTTGGCAGAGGGTGGCGTCCGCCTGCCCTTGCATAGTCATCCACGTCTCATAGTGTTGGACGTGGAAGTGGGGGTCCGTACGTCCATCGTAGGGGGGAATGGACGGTAACTTGAAGTTCCCCACGCATGGTTGCGCGAGGATTTGCGCGGCGAAGGGAGAGTATGATTCCTCGATCCCTCCGTACGGCCTTTGCCTCCCCGACTCCCTCATTTCGATGATTTGATTCTGGAGGCTTTGAATCATCGTGACCATGTCGAGCCCGTTAGCGGGGCCGACCGTCGGGGCCACGGGAGTCACCGGTTGGCGTTCGTTGGACGCTTGATCCACGACATTGGCCTGCGGCTGGCCGAGAGTTGCGGCGGGGAGCGCGTCCCTTCGAGAGTTTAGCCTTTGGCGGAGATCCTCCCCTCGGGAATTTCTCTGCGCCGTCAAGCGCTCTCTGAGGTCCACACTCGGCGCGGGGCGAGGTGAGGTCGCCCTTGGTCGGACCGTCCGGCGGGCGCTTCGGCTGTCGGCCCCATCATCTACCAGAGTCGCTCTCTCCTCGGCGAGGGGCCGTGTCCGGCCGCCTCTTGAAACCGAGGGGGCGAGTCCCCGGGAATGTGACCGTGCCTGCTGCCGCGCTAGGTGCGACGGCCCAGCCAAAGCGTCGTTGGGCCTCTCGGGCCGCGAAGGGGCGAGGCTAGGCGTTGCCTCGTTGGTCCTCGACTCCCCCACATATTCGGAGTCGGAGTAGTCTTTGGCGGACCTATCTTCGACGTCATAGCCGAGGAGGTCGGCTATGAGCGTACCGTCGACGCCGGGGCGGTCAAGGAGCTCCGCAAGCCGCCGGGCCGTGTCCTCTCGGAGCACGGCCTCGGGGTCAATCATCGGGTCTTGGGGCTGGCTCTCGCTATCGCGAGGTTGCCCTTCAAGACGATGTGCGAGGCGTCGAAGACCGTACCTCGAGCTCGTCGCTCGGGTACCCGCGGAGGTAGTGGGAATGTGACTCATCTCTCGAGAATCGTGAGAACAAAGGGAGAAAACTGGTAGAGGGAATGCGTCGTCAAGGTCGAGAGATCCCCCTCCTTCTAGCGCCAAAATGTTGTCGCAGTTTTTCGGACAACGATTTAGGAGTCGCAGACGGTTAGACCCAAGGCCGGACCAAGTGGTCTCGTCTCGACTCGAGCGTGTCGGGCTTGGTATCCCAAGCCGTCCCTTAGCTGTAGATGATCTCTGTCTCGTCCAAGCACCTGAAAAGTGAGCAAAGAAGGTGTGAACTACAAAGGGGAAACAGAGGGGTTGCCTCTGTTTACCTCTCCGACGCTCAACATTAGTAGGATTGAGGTGGTTTGTAGAGGGTTTAGTGTTTAGAGACCGAGACTTGAGAGAAACGAGCGAGGTACGAGTTCGACAGCGTTTCAGTACTCAAATTCGGATTACCTGGACTAGGGGGGCGTCCCCTGTATTTATAGGCAGCCAAGGGGTGGTTTAAAGACCCCTTGGCCGAGTGAGCATGTTTGGGCCGGCCATTGGCCGAAGGAGGCTCGGCCGGCCGATGGCCGAGCGAGATGCTGGCGGCCGAGGGAGATTCACTCGGCCAATGGCCGAGTGAAGGAAGGGAGGCCGGGTGTCCTTCATTCGGCCATTGGCCGAATGAAAAGTCTGGGCCGAAGGAGATCTCACTCGGCGTTTGGCCGAGCGAGCTGTTGGGCCGGCAGGAGTCCTCACTCGGCCTTCGGCCGAACGAGCGTGCTGGGCCGCTCGGGGCCTCACTCGGCCATTGGCCGAGCGAGCATGGTGGGCCGTCTGGAGGCTTCACTCGGCCCTTGGCCGAGCAAACACGCTGGGACGTCTGGGCTTCACTCGGCCATTGGCCGAGCGAGCATGGTGGGCCGTCTGGAGGCTTCACTCGGCCCTTGGCCGAGCGAACACGCTGGGACGTCTGGGCTTCATTCGGCCATTGGCCGAGTGAACATATGGAGGAGTTCACTCGGCCATTGGCCGAGTGATGGGCCTGGGCCGAGAGAAGGCTCACTCGGCCATTGGCCGAGTGAGTTGATGGGCCGGCCGAGTGTGGGCTGGAAGCTAGGGTTTCACTCGGCCGTTGGCCGAGTGAGCTTGCTCGGCCGCCCGAAATGTCGATCGAGCCGTCGGACCTCGTCGGGCCGATAACAGTTATATCTAACCGTTAGGAAGTGACTATTTCAAGTCACCAGTGTAGTTTGAGTATGATACGTGTGTGGACTTTAAGACCAGAATTAGTTTGTTATTCATCAAGCGATGACACGTTTAGAAGAAGGTATATCCTCTCTTGTTTTCTGAACATGGAAAATTATCTGGAAGCTCGATAGTGTGATGCAGAAGGAGTACCCTGCTTTTCTTTAAGTTTCGAGGACGAAACTAACTTAAGGGGGTAGGGATTGTAAGGACAAGTTTCTGCGTCACTCGTATTTGGAGATAATAAGCGAGTTTCCGTTGTTACAACTAAATTCTCGAGTGGGTTATATTTCAATGGATTTATCGAATTAATTTTAAATATGTTAAGGTTATAGAAATCTCGGAATGAGTAAAGGAATTATCGAGTTTATCTCGATTAGTAAATTAATTCCGAGGAAATATTCCGGAAATTAATTTAAGAAACAAATTCTCAAGGAAGAGAATTGATTCCGAGAAATCTTAAATATATTTTAATTAATCGAGAACGAACGAGAAAATTCTCGGGTCGAATCATATAATTATAATCCGCTCGGTTATGGATTTAATTAAATAATTATATGAAAAGGACGTGGTTATAACAATTTTAAGGGACCCATTTGAAAGAAAACAAGAAAAAGAGGTTGGATTGTAATTAAAAGGATAAGTTTGAGCTTGCCTCGTCATCACACATGTGTCATGGTTTACCCTTGCCAACCCAACACTTAACTTGGTCAATTACTTTGCCATTAAGTTTTCATGGCCGAGTAAAACTAAGTGCATCAACCAAAAGAAAAACAAAACCCACCAGCCCAAAAGAGCGAGCAAACCCACGCGAAAAAAAAAAAGAAAAGAAAGAAAGCACACGAGCGAGAGAAAGAAAGGAAAAAGAAGAAGAAGGAGAGATAGCCGAGAGAGAGAGGGAAAGAGAGCGAGAGAGCGGAAGAGACCGAGAGTGAGAGAGATAGCGAGGGTGAGGGCTGAGCGAAACCAAGAAGAAGGAGGAGGAAGCTCAGCCGATCGCGAGCCACCGAGCCCTAGCGCCACCTGCGCGCGGCCGAGAAGGAGCAAGCGCCGCCGAGGACGCCGGACTGAGAGGAATCGCCGGTGAGAGGAGGAGGGATTTCATCTGGGTGATTCGATTCTTCAGGCTAGGTAAAGGGATTCTTCACCCCAATTTTAATTGAATCTGATTTAGGGTTCTGTTATTTGGAAGTGTGGTTTTGGTCTTGGCCGTGTAGAATGGTTCTGGCCATGTGTTTGATCTTGATTTTTGGAACGTGATTATGAGCTTGATGTTGTTTTTCTAGTTTGAGAATAGGAGTTAACGGTTGTTTCGTTGTTGTGCGTGTGAGTTATATCTGTTGAGAGTCTAGGCTCGTTTTAGGTGGGCTGAACAGGTCTGGGGGCAGCGGCTCGGGACGGCGAGGAGGCTGTCCGAAGGTTGGCGGAGCTGCTGCGCGAGTGACGACGGGGCGGGGCTGGTAAGCGGGGTTCATCGGCTCGGTTGGGACGAGCTGTTGGGCCGGGGGTGGCGGCTCTCGGGGGGCTGTTTATGGCGGTCTCTGCCCGGTGTTAGCGAGTCGAAATTTCCCGAGTTCCGACTCGAGTCTAGGACGTAATTGAGTAGTTTTTCTTTTAAAAATGGGTTACGAAGTTGTAATTTATATGCGCGAGTTACTTCGAGTTAGCGCGTTAGTAGATTTTGTTTGTAGTATTGTTATGTTTTATAATCGAGCTCGTTTTATGTAAGTCGTTAAGAAAAAAATATTTAAATAATTAATATGTATCATTATTAAACTCGTTGATTATTCACGTAATTATTTAGTATATTTATCTTAATTATGTATTAAAAATCGAGTTCGACTATATGCTCGACTCTTTTAATTTTAGAAAAAGAATATCAACGAGAAATGTTTTATTTACGTTCTTAAACGTTATAACTTGTCAATAAAAAGAGACAAGTCATAAAATATTTTCTAAACCACATTTGAGAAGTGTCGGTTTGAGTTATTTTCATATAACTTACGTATTCTATAGATTGTTAGTAAGAGTTTCTTTATACGTTCTTTTCTTTTAGTTTCGACCTTCGGGAACCTATCCTAAGCAATGGGCTTTGTCCCGTCAAAAGAATAGGTGGTCGAATAGCGGGGCGTTTCTTAGCCTAGATCAGGGAAGTTGTTAAGGCCTTGTTCTTAGGCGTCGATTCTTTCTCTTCTCTGTTCTGTCATGTATTCCCTGATGTTTGTTTTTTTAGACGCTCTGAGTAGCGTGACTAGGAGGACGTTTTGAATACGTTCCTTATGAGCTTTCTTTTAGTAGAAGTGTGTACGTTAGTAGATCAATGGACGAGATACTGAGTATGCTCGATGTTCGATCTTTCTCTTCCATAGATACGTCCAGATTGCTATAAGGATTAGCAGGAGAAGCTTACGAGGACTAGGTTATACGTGAAGTTAAGAAGAACCCTTTTATCTGGAAGAGAAGATCTCAGGATTCGAAAGAATCGTTATCCGGGTAAGTGGATTTTAGGCACCTACAATATCAAGAAATATTATATATATCTTTATATATATACATATATTGTACGTGCATTCTTTGTATGCTTTCTAGTAAGCAAGAGTAAGATAAGCCAAAAGATAATTCACTATCAAGATTAAGGGCTTTAAGCTGCTAACGAATTGGGAAACGGAATTAGTCCGGCTAACAAAAATGGCTAGAGGTAACTAGGAACCCGAGCCTTTGCTATGTGTTTAGTTAGCCACCTTCCAGAGATCCAGTCCTAGTGAACTGGATTATGAGAGACTGAAGTTAAGACTCGTATTCAAAAGCGAGAATATTATGATAGGATCTTTGGGAGTCGCATCTCAAGATCTTATAAGTCACGAGTTAATAAGCGAAAAGAATATATGTTAAGATCGGGATTAAACCCGAATTAAGCAGTCTCTCATGTTAAGTTAATTAAAGAGAAAACATAGAATGGTACCGCCTCCGACATATACCCCTTGTTAGCAGGTACCTATTATGCTTCGTGCTGGTACCACATGGGGATTAGGCAGGAGACTGTGCACCCTCCTGTCTGGCGCCAATAAGACATGTGTCGTGCGGATATCATTAAGGGATCCCGAGCAGGAAATGTATTGTATGATGGGAATTGTCGGGACCTAAGCTGGCATATTCTCAAGTAAGAGGAGTTACCGGGACCTAAGCTGGTAATTCCATAGATTATGATAAAAGAATGTTATGATGTGAATCACCGGGACCTAAGCTGGTGAATTCTTAAGTAAGAGGAATCTCTCGGGACCTAAGCTGAGTGATTCCTAAGCATGATGAATCTATCGGGACCTAAGCCGATTGATTCTCAAGTAAGGTGGATTTATCGGGACCTAAGCCGATACTTCCGCAAGTTATGAAAAGATATGAACTCATGTTATGTATTGCTTATGTGTTATGTGCATTGTGCATTAGATATGTAGATATCCGCTTACTGAGTCTTTCGACTCACAGTTATTATCTTGATATTGTAGATAAAGGAAAGGCCAAAGAAGACTGAGCAGAGCATCAGCGAAACCGGTAAGTAAGTAGGCGTGTGTATGTACGGCTGCCGACCTGTGGCTAAGTCAAGTGCGAATGAGTCTGTTTTGTTTTTAAAAGACGAGTCTTTTGTTTATAAAGTTTTGAATAGTATGTTTTAAGAAAAACGAAAAATTCGCCCATATTTTTAAGACGTTTATATAAATCTTTTAAAAGTTTTTCTAGAAAATGTTTTCCGGAAGCGCTTCCACCAAAGTTTTTATGAATTTTATTTATGTCAAGTAAGATACGAAGATCTCTGCCGCGGCTCGTGGGCGAGCTAAGGCTGGCGGGTCGTGACATCAAGTCACTACTCTTTGCTAACCATACTAACAGAATAATATTGCTAAATCTCTCTCGAGTATCTAACAACCTATGTCAAAATTAGGAAAATCTTCTCTTGATCTTAATCCCTAACAATCGCATGCATTAATATCAAGAGTATTCACGCGATTCTATGGCAACCTAACTATCTCTAGCCTAGGCATGCATCATAGTAATTCAAACCAAAACACTAACAACCTAATCTTTCTCAAGCATCAAGTTGAAGTATAAAATAATGATCAAGGTACCTAATCTTGATCAAGCATTAAAAACGGATTTGAATTAAGTAGAGAATGGAAATTGAACTTCAATATATTAAATCATATCCATAACCGAATCCTAAACCCGCTACGCCATAGTCCTTAATGGAATTAGTTCATGGCGTGGCGAGAAAACAAAAAGAGAATAAAAGAATAGGAAGAAGAAGAAGAAACCATAATTAAATACTCAATTGTAAATTAAAATACGGGAGTTCAAGAGTAAAGGAGAAGAATAAAACTGTATTTGGCGCGAATTGATGAAGAACGGCTCTCCTCTTTTTCTCTATCTCTCCCAAACACTAATTGAATACAATAAAAAAAAATGCTAAGATGCGTAAACAAGAGGTTGAGAAGTGTATTTATAGGCTTAGGTCGAAATTCTTGGGTTTCCTCTAATTTTCGGAGTAGACTGGGTAATAAAACTTGATCCGACGGCTCAGATTGACCAAGAAAACACGTTTCCTCTTTTGGTTTCGCGCACCTCGCGGCGCGAGGTAGATCTTCTCGAGAGGTCGCATTCCGCGCTTGACTCTCGGGGATTTTCGACACAAAAGTTCTTCAACCTCGTGGCGCGCGGTTTGGGAGTCGCAGCACGAAGTCAACACTTCCATACCCTCGCGGAATGAACAAACTGCCCGGGGATGTCTCGGGATGATTTCCAGACCTCGCGGCGCGCGCTATGAGGGTCGCAGAGTGAGGTTTGGATGTCTTCTTGACTCATTCTTCGTTTTTGACTTGTTTGTTTATCCCGAATGCCTCGATTTGTACAGATTTTCCCAGAGTATCATAGCAATCCTACTTTTGACCTGAAAACATTCAAAACACATGAAAAACCTCAAAACTACTCAAGAACATGCTCAGATTTAGTTGGGATGATAGGAGTTTTCTACGTACGACACGCACCTATCAAATACCCCCAAACTTAAACCATTGCTTGTCCTCAAGCGACAAAACAATAGACACAAAACAAAAACACACAAAAGAAGTTACCTTCACTAAACTGGTAAATCTAAATGTTTTACATGAAATAACTGACTCATATTTGCCTCAATTTCAAACCTCTACACTTACATCGACACGGAAATCCATGGTTTTAAACTCTTAGTCAACTACCCAATGTAAAAGAATCCATACAAGTTCGTGTTAGCTCAAGCCGTTTGCAATGTTATTTTGTCTCGATTAGCTTTCGATTCCCAAGTCTCGCAGTCTTTCCCAATCCTAATATGCGACCACAAGAATCGATTCTTTGAATGATAGTTTATTCGATTCGACACACCATAAGCCTTCTCTTCACCCTTGATCTCCACTAATGCGCACATGTCATTCCTAGCTCGTCAATAGGTCTTAAAGGCTTGTAATGTTTTAGGCTAGGGTCAAAGGTATGGAATGGAATTTTTAGTGGCTCAAACATCGACCTTAGCGACTCAACTCTCTCACCAAAATCACAACCCTCATACAAAGCTCATTCACTCACCCATCCCCACGTTCTTGGCATCAAATTTTGCCTAACGAAAACATTTTACTTAGTCTTTTATTTCTCGTGTTTCCCCCAAACTTCAACTCAACAACAATAAGCGACACATCTCTAAAACAAAAACATAGAACACCACACCAAAATTAAAATGTATGACATAAATAGACACTTTTTTTTTTTCTTTTTTTTCGAATTTTTTTTTAATTTTTTTTTTGTTACATAACAATCGAAATAATCACCAGCGTGGTGTGTCTAATGGACAATGTAATATGTAGAGACGAGTCGGAGAACATGTCATAAAATAAATCAAAAAATTCACTCAACCATGTCACTCAAGAGTCGCTAAAGTCATTGAGGTTCTTTGTGGGATTTTCAAAATTAATGGCTCGGCTTTTTCTGACTAAGTATCAAGAAAGGCAAAACGTTCGGCTTTTTGTGAGTGGATTCTATTCTCGGGTTGGCTTTTTGGCTCGACGGGTTATTCCTAATGCCTATATCATTCTTAACTAGATCAATGTGCGCTCAATTTCGCTTCGACTAGGGATTCGAAAAGGTTCTTAGTGTGTTCGGTGGTCACTTTTCAAAACTGAGTTAGACTACTACTCAAGGTCGTCTACGCATCGAGACAAACATTATTCGGGCTTTAAGTGATAACACAAAACTCAACAAGATTCTTTTTCACTCGGTAATTCACGGATTTTTTTCACATGTCTACGGCTTAAGACTATCCATATCATCGGCAAACATTTATTGAGTCAGTTTCAGCACACAAACACCAATTTCTACCAATTATCCTAAAATAAAACAAAAATAACCTAGAAAATCAACTACTAATGTACAAAAGTCCCCTGCAAGACAAACAATTACCCCCCCCCCCAAACTTAAAACTTACATTGACCTCAATGTAATCACACAGTAAAAACGATGGAAATGGGACTTACCTTTCGGGGGTGGCCGAGCTCCCCTACTCGTCCTCATCGTGGTCGCCCTCATCCTTGGGTTGTGGAGGGTTGTAGCTGCCCGAATCCCATGAAGGGAACATGGGATATGGCGTCATGAGGTGCTGAGGATAGGCCGGGTAGCTCGGAGCGTCCGGGTAGATGGTCTCTTGATGCGCCGTCCACATGTTGTAGACATTTTGTTGAAACCCGTCTCACTCACGTTGTCGCTCTCCGAAATCGTTGAGGAAGCTCCCTAATGTGTTGTGGGTGTTACTCAGACGGGAGTCGAACCGGTTCATCATGGTCATTACATCATTGTAATTGTGCTCTTGCTCTTGGTGGGTCGGGGCGTGCTCCGGTTCATCATGTGGTCCGAGGATGGGGGCATTTGGGTCGCCTCGGTGTTGCTCCGAGATATTTATGAATCCCACCCCATCTGGATGTGCGTCTGTCACGACTCGCAACCTCTCGTCGGCGGTTCACGGGCCGCGATGGTGGGGTTACGTCACAAGTCTCAACATCAATATATATATAACAATATATCTCATATCAACAGAATCATAAATAAATAACCATAATACTCATAACGCTTATATTAAACATATTACGATGATATATAAGTGTTATAAGTGGTTATACGAAAAGCTGGGTAATTTTTTCGCGTTTAAAGTTTAGGAATTAGAGCCTTATAGTCACTCTTATTTATACACAAGCTCCCAAATTTTTTTTAGTATATATACAAGGGATAGTTTGGGGATCATAGTTTACGGAAGGGGTTCAATAAAATATAGATATTATTATAGAAGGGTTTGAACCCGGGTGAGTTCCCATTAGCCCAAAGGTCAAGAGATACACCTCTGGTCTTCATCTTCAACTTCCTTGTTCACATCGGCGCCTTTCTCTTTTCTACATTACCAAGGGTCATAAAACTATGAGTCGATAGACTCAGTAAGTGGGAGTCTAACCTAGAAAAATAAAGCGACTAATGCCATGTGATAACATGTTACGTGCAAACAAACACATAAGAATGCATGGATGCAAATTCTAGACCATGACTCGTGTGTACACACTGTAACTAGTACTTGTCGTCTTTAAGGTTCCACACATCCCCCGCTATAACCTCTAAAACGACAAGAGACCATCCTTAGACTTCGAGCAGCAGTCGTCTGGCGGCCTAAGAGTTTTAACATCTGTCTAGGATCCACTAATGGTAACACTTCATTCGAGGTCGGCGCCACCCCCAGGCCCTCATAACCCGTCAAGGTGCATTCTTCAGGCCTTTATAGCCTGGAAACAAAGTCGGGTACAACTCTTGGTCGAGTCCCCGAGATATGAGTACTCAGCGCCATCCCCCAGGCCTTCATAGCCCGTCAGGGTTCATTTCCTTTTGGTACCATCGACACATCAATTCTTCAGGGTTCGGGTACTCTGTAGCACTCAGAGTACACACCTATGCTACTTACAGGAGAGCGACTCGGGTTAAATCCTGAAAGAATTATCATTTCCCTTTTTTTGCTCGTTAGTGTTTTAAGTCGAAAACTCGGGATGTGACTCCCGGTACTTCTACCCTCGCCTCGAATCCGAGAGTCCAACATGCTCTCATATCACCTCAGATCTAGCCAAACTCTATGGTTAGAAGAAGGATCTAACTACAACAAGGTAGCAACGTTGCTGGTTCAAGTTTGCATTTGAACCTATGGGTATAAACCCAACTAAATAGAGTGGCCGAAGCCTTAATCTTTGGTGTTTGTGTCTTTTAAGGCTTTTCCTACTCTTTTTATTATTAACACGTAAATGCACGTAAACAGGATTATTCCCTTGGTAAGTAGTTGACTTATGTCTCCACATATACCTGGAATAACTCAACAGAAAGCTCGACGACTTTAACGATGTCTTCCTTTTCACGCTCTCTGAGATACTTGACACTTGTCGAAACGTTGAAAGAAGAGTTAATTGAGCTTTAACTTCGATAAGTCTTTTCTGGAAACTTCAAATTCCGACTTCGCTACCCTTGGCTCTGTCGGTTCCCGCTCGTCCGTCTAAATCTGTAACCCAGATCGCGGAATCCGATCAGGAGTCAATCCCTCACATTCCAAACTCATATGAATTTCGAAATTCCAAATCCGACCTCTCGACTAAAAAAAATCCGAACCCAAACAAGTCACTCAACCAACACGGATCCAACTAACTTGTCACAAAATTTCTAGACTCGTCATAAAAAAATTTTAGACTTGTCACTAAAATTTCTCCAACTCGTCATAAAATTCAAATTTACTTCCAAACCAAAACCCAATTAAAAATCTCAAGTCTCAAATCCATAACATTCCAAAAATTATTCTCGAGGCTCAAAATCAAATCACGTCCATACTAGTTTAAAAACCAATAACAACCACAAATCCGGGATACACAGCCGCAACACCAATTCAGAAATAGTTCATCACTAACAATCCAGTATAACTTAACATCACAAAACAGCCAAAGCAAATCACCTAGCCGAACAAGTCTCACGGCCAAACAATCACACATGGCCAAGCATAATACACGGCCAAAATCACATTCCAAACCAAATCTCATAAAAAATTATCATCATAGCCTCAAATGGAACCCTCAAAACATAATTCACAATTCACCCACAAGAATTCCTCTCATGACCCACACGGCCAAACGAAAGAAAACCCACGGCCAACAAAATTCCAACTAAATTTGAGTTCAATCCACCAATTCAAACCATCAACTTCAAAAATCGAGCTCAAATAATAACTAATATCAACCAAATTCACAGAATTCCACTCAAATTCCAAAAACCCCCATATCCGTCTCATGAACCCTAACTTGAGTTTTCCAATTCAGCCATATCAATTCTTACCTCTAATCTGCTCTCTGGTGTGCTCTCACCTTGTTCCCGGTGTCCTTTCTCGGTCAGAGGCCACGGCGGCTCGACGGCGGCGACTCTTCTCCTCGGAGAGGCGCGCGCGCGGTGGCTGTGAGCCGCGTGAGAGGTAGAGCGACGATGGAGAGGAAGAAAAAGAAGAACGAAGATGAGAGAGGGTGGTGATGGGGTTGAGTGGCCGAGAGAAATGGCTTGGGTGGTTGTTGTTGCCGATTTTTTTTTCTCTGTTTCTTCTTGCAGGAAATCGCGCATGGAGATGGAGAAGAAGGAGAAAAATGACGTGAAGAAGATAAGGAAGAGAGAGAGTGGGGGTGAGGTGGCCGCGTTGGAGTGGAGAGAAAAAGAGGATAAGAATGCCACATGGCACTCCCACATCTTGCCACACGTCTCCAAAAACAACCCCTAAAAAAAGCTTTTTCTTTCACTCTCGTCCCTCACTTTGTTGCACTTTAATTCTTTCCAAATAAATCCTCTCAAACTCGTCCTTAATTTATAAAAAAATAATCATGAAAAATAATCGAGAATTTCTTATTAATTCCTGTTATCTCAAATATATTTAAGGGATTTCGGAATTTATTTTCACTCTTGAGATTTTAAGTCTCCGAGTACGTTCCGAATAATTTTATTCGGAAAATAATATCGAATTTACTCGAATATCCTTATTCCGAAATTTCATCGACCTTAAATATATTTATGATTATTTTTTTTCTCCAAGATATTTAAAATTTAAGGACGTCTCATGTGCAACAAGAATTTGATTCAAAATAAAACTCATTTCTTTTATTCAAATTCACAAGTCGAGCGTTGCAAAAGTTTGTATATTATAGCGTCCCCATGCTTTCATTGCCGAAGCTTCATTATCTTCTCGGCATCAATAGGGTCCCCAAGCCCAATTCGGGCTTCATTGTGGACGATTTTTAGCCCTGCTTCCAAGCACATGCTGGTGATGATGCCACCGTGCCCGAGCGTCACTTCGGTGTCGCGGTTTGCGCAGAAAACGAACCTCTCCTTTATCACCTTCCCTATGTTGATCGTTTTGCCTGATACGATGCACGCGAGGAGGGCGAGGGGAGGGAGGTCCACGACGTGCTCTCTCTTGCACGAGAGGACCGTGGAGCAGATGAAGTGTTGCCATGCCTTGGCATATCGGTTGAGATCGGAGATGGCGAGAAAGTTGGGGACGACTTGACCACGCACCCTCTTCGTCTGGTATTGGGCGTCGGGGTGTGCTAGCAAGTGAATTCACTCCTCCCATTATGGGTGCAAGAGGAGTGGTGCGTACTCCTCATGGTCGGGCTCTGGGATTTCAAGGTAGGCATTGATCGCGACCGATGAAATGTTGACAACCACATTCCTCACACGAACGAAGTTGTCGACGGTGACAGAGAGGTTCGAGTAGAACTCCCGAACGAGCTTCGGTGCCGCTCTCACCTCGATGTCGGCGAGTTTCTTCCAGTGTCGGCTCGCAATTTGGTGTTCCATGTTCCCGCACCGGTAATCGGGTCATAGCACCTTTTCGGGTAGCAAATTCACTTGGAAAATCTTGTCCCATATTTCACCGACGCCGTTGATGAGCGTGGGAGGGCGTGGCAATGCCGGGAGCGAACGTCGGGCACGCTTGGGTCGCGACGATGAGGCAGCTAGATGCATCTACAAGAAAAATATACCCAAAATTATTCAACCAACATTCAATCATGGAGTATGTTTGTAATGACCCGTTCCCCCAAACTTGAGCCTTAACCCTTTTTTCTCATTATTATGCATGAATTCAAGCCCCGAGTGATCAAAATTTCGAGCACAATTTCGTTTAAACATTTCATCGAATACATGGTGGGCGAGCAAAACTAACCAAGTAATTGAACAAGTGGCCACAAATTGGCTTGACCCAAAGCACCAAAACACCTATATTGACATATGTTGTCGCTCGTTTTCGGACAACGATTTAGGAACCGAAAGCGGTCAAACCCAAGGCCGGACCAAGTGATCTCACTTCGGTTCGAGCTTGTCGGACTTGGTGTCCCAAGTCTTCCCTTAGCTGTTGATGATGTCTATCTCGTCCAAACACCTGAAAAGTAGAAAAAGAAGTGTGAACTACAAAGGGGAAACAGAGGGGGTGCCTCTGTTTACCTCTCCGATGCTCAACATTAGTAGGATTGAGGTGGAATATAGAGGGTTTAGGTGTTTAGAGGTCAAAGATGAGCGAAACGAGTGAGTTATGAGTTCGACAACGTTTCGGGACTCAAAATTGGATTACATGTCTCGAGGGATCGAGGCTCGTATTTATAGGCGACCAAGGGACGTTTTGAAGGCCCCTTGGCCGAGTGAAGTTGAGTCGGCCATCAGCCGGGTGAAACTCGATCGGCCGATGGCCGAGTGAAATGTTGTACGGCGGGTGAGGTTCACTCGGCCATTGGCCGAGTGAATTGCTGGACGCCGGATGAGATTCACTCGGCCATTGGCCGAGTGAAATGCCTGGGCCGGGAGTGGATTCACACGGCCATTGGCCGAGTGAACTGTTGGGCCGGCTGGAGGTTTCACTCGGCCCTTGGCCGAGTGAACTTGCTAGGCCGGCAGAGGATTCACTCGGCCATTGGCCGAGTGAACTGTTGGGCCGGCTGGAGGATTCACTCGGCCATTGGCCGAGCGAATTATTGGGCCGACTGAGGATTCACTCGGCCATTGACCGAGTGAACTGATGGGCAGGGTGCGATTCATTCGGCCATTGGCCAAGTGAACTGCCTGGGCCGACCAATGGCCGAGTGAACTGGGCCGGCCATCGGCCGGGTGAGCTCGTCCGACCGCCCGAAAGGTGAATCGTGTCGTCGGACCTCATCGGGCCGATAACATTTGCCCCCCGAGTTTGACACCGGGCGTAGCCCGTGTGGTAAACTCAAGCGAGCTCCGCCCCTCGTCGTCTCGTTGGACCGCCTTGTCTTGAAACGTAAGCCTTCTTTTCTTAACATTATTTTATTCTTTTTCCGATGCCCTCTCTCGTTTACACGTGCTCATGGATCCCACCAACCACTTCTCGGGGTGTGGGACCGTCGAGGATGACCTTTTTCCTCTTTTCGGGAATCAAAACGTGGATTTGGACAGTTTTAGGGCACAATATTCGTTCCCATTGGTCACCTACAACGCACCGCCTTCGTTCCCTTCTAGCAATAGCATGGTTGAAATGGTAGGGGGCGATTTTTTCTCGATAGAGGCGTGGCTGGTTGGCGGGGATGAGGACGCGCGCGCTGGAGACGGCCCATGTTGTCAAGGGGACTCCAGCCTAGGGGCGCCGAGCGCTGGGCAGAGCCGGGCCAAGCAACGCGGGGCCGGCTTGGTCGAGGGATGCGTTGGGGACGTCGCGCGCGCAGGTTCGGCCGCCCGGGAGGTAGCTGGTGGGCTACCCAGCGCGGGGGAGGTCGCTCTCGGCGAGGCTGGTGTCGGGGAAGGTGAGTCGGCCACGGGCGGCACCGCGCAGGCCATTGCTGGTGTCGGAGGACACCCCTCTCAGCCAAGGAGGGGCGATTGGCCGCGCCCAGGCGATGGTGATGGCGCGCACATCCCGGGAGGAGCCATGCCTGGCGAATCGAGCGCCAGAGATGGCGCGCTGGCCCTGGGCGGTGACGGCGGGGCCGCTGTCGGCGCTGGGAGGGACCCTACCCTCTCGGGTAGGGCTGTTTTGCAGATGGACGGTGGCGATGGAGGCTCAGGAGGCCCGGGCCACGCCGCGCCTAAGGGTGGGCGTGGCGGTGGTGGGCCGCCGGAGGGGGGCGACACTGTAGGTGGGGGCGCCGGTGCCGGGAAAGACCCCACCCTCTCAGGTGGGGCTGGTTTGCAGGTGGCTGGCGGCGCTAGAAGCCCGGGATATGGGGGATCGCCGGAGGTGGGCGGTGTCGCTGGTGGGGACGCCGGCGCCGGAGGCGAGGAGCGCCGGCCGGCCATCGCTGGGGGCAAGGGGGCGGCTGGCCTAAGCCCCCTGCAAACCCTAACCCTAATTGGGCCGGGCCCAGGCAAGGGAAGCCCTACCCATGGCGAGTTGGGCCAAGCAACCGGGCCAGTCGCCAACAAAGGAGGGAACCCGGCTGGCCCACAACGCAATCAGCGCGAAGGGGGCCTTCTTGGGCCGGGCCTTGGCGAGGACGACTTGGGGGCCCCGGAACTTGACGCGCGAGACGGGCCCATGGCCGGGCCGGACAGATGCATGAGGGTCTCTGACGGGCTGGACGCGGGAGGAGCGAATCCTTCCGGGCTTGACAGGCGGGAAAGGAGCCCCGCCGGGCCGGGCGCGCGCACAAGGGACCGGCCGGCCCACTCGGGAGATCGTCCTGAAGAACCTCTCGAGTCAAGGGTTGCTCCCAACACTGAGGGCTCGGGTGAGTCGTCGAGTCGCCACACCCTGTCGACCGCCATAATTACTTCGACCGCGCAGGAGGAGGAGCGCGCCTCATCATACCCTACAGGGGAATCGGCGATTCGAGGCGAATTTGACTGTTCCGGAGTTGACTTCTCGATCTCCCTTTCACTCGCCAGCTTCAGAGGCTTGAGGAAGCGATTCCGCATTCCGATATCCGTTTCGTTACTGCGACCGTTACCCGATGACATTCCGACTCGTCCGTGAAGGGGATACACCGCTATTCACTAGGCGAGTCTCCGCGGAGGGTTACGGCAGCCTTTCCAACCCGTGATCGAGGATCTTTTGGTTCGACTGAACGTCCACGCGTCGCAAATGTTGGAATCGATCTAGGGTTTAAGAAAATAATTAACGCTTCGGTAAGCGGCGGAATTTTAAAAATTTTCTTTTACAAGTAAAAACAGTTTTTTACTAACCTAGACAAAGTGCAAGTACATGTAATTAAAACTAATATGAGCTAAGAAGTTTACTAACCTTTCTTGAAGCTTGAACCTTGAAGAAGCTTTTGGAAAGTTGCAACGCTCGTCTCCCCTCGCAGCACGTCTCTCTTTCTTTCCTCGGCACCTCGAGCAACCACGAAAGTTTCTATCACTAAATCACTCGAAATAAAGGAATTAGTGAGTGGGCACTTTTAAACACTACGACTTAAGAACGAGTCTTGAAGTCACAGAGCTAAACACTAGGTCAAATGAGGACCTAGGTGCCAAAACAAAAACAAAAATAACTAGAGAGAGAGAGAGGAGAAATCGGCCACAAGGTCTAGAGAGAGAGTCTCTCAATCTCTAACTTATGTGTAATGAATCAAATGAGAGGAATGAGGTGGGGTATTTATAGGAGGAGGATTACCTTCAAAAGGTAGTTTCCTCATACCCCTTGCACGTCCAAATGAGCTTCTAGAAGCCTTTGGATTTGTTTTCTCATTTGCTTTCTCTCTTAGTTGGCCGAAAATGCACTTTCCTTCTAAAGGAAATTTGTTTCCTCTTTTTCTTTTGGCAAGTATCTTCATACATCAATGCACAAAATAAACTCTCTTTTTCTCTATGGGGCTGCACGAAATTAGTCTCCCATTATCATGGGTTGGACGGCCAAAGGGCTTCCAGAAAGCCTTTCTAGATTTTTCTTTAGTTGTTCATGACAACATAAGAAAAGCCCATTGAGAATTTTCAAGTAAAATTCTATGAAATGAAATTAATCCACAAGGCCCAATGAACACACCATGGCCAAGTGATCTAGGCCATCATATGACCATGTCAAAAAAATTTATTGACATCCATTTCATGCTATGTCCAAAAAGACAAATTTACCCTTTTGACAATTTTCGTAAAACTTGTCTCGTTCTTGTTTTGACTTAGCTTCTAGTTTAACTATTCCTATCGATGTGATTCGTGACAGTGACCTCATGGACCCAAATGAACAAAGCTTGAGCTAAACAGTTGGACTCAAAAGTTCACAAACCTTTTCCAAGTTTAGCTTAATGCCAACTGACTCCACTAAAGAGTTGACACTGAAAATCTCTCGGTTCAAATGAATTTATTTTCTACTCAAGAATTCACCTAATTATAATGAGCGGATCCACTGAATATTATCTATGCTACCCTTCATGAATGTCATCAGCTAGTCAGGATTTACTAAATTACCATTTTACCCTTCTAGCTGTTATTTCCTCAACTCCTTTGTCGCTTGTGAATAAGTTAGAAACAATGTATTGACGAGGAGCTAACAAGTCACATTGTTTCATCCAAAAGAGTCAGGACTCAATTTGGACACTGGCCAGTTCATTTATTCACACTCCAAGGAACAAAGCATGAGGTGACATACATTGCATTTCAGCAATCTTGTACATGAATTCCATATCTATGAGAACTTCACAAAGTTACTCATGACATTCTCACAACTTAGTACTTCACCAATAGGCCCTGTTCGGAATCACATAGTGAGTCCGAACTCTGACTTTCTCAAATGAGAATACTAAGCTGTGAAATGGCATGTCTCATTTCAGGATTAAGGTAAGCATGATGCAATTCATACGTAGTGACTTCGAGACATAAGAGGTTAAATGGTTTGTTCTTATCTTGTCTCTAGAAGTGCACTGGTCAATTCAGTACCTTCGGAAGATACCTAGAAGAACTATAGAGTCTCCAACTCTCAATGCCTCATAACCAGACATCATAGATTCTTCTAACAATCGTACTGAGGTCAATAGTCCTTTGACCCTAAGATTGCGAATATATCGTTTTAAGCAAACTACGAAGAGTTTGTTCATGCAAATCTACATTTGTCTCTTCGTAAGTTGTTAAGTTTGTTTATGGACTAAAAGACTAAGGTTTTATCATAAAGCTTCAAACAAAGAAAGAATGAATGAACGTTTCAACTTTATTATTAAAGAATAAGCAATTACAAGCAAGAGTCTTCATGAGACTATATTACATCAAATGTACACAAATAGACACTACTACTCTTCTTGTGGGCACCATTGACAACAAACTCCCACTTGACTCAAAGAAGATGTGTGTAGTCCTACATGCCTAATCCCTCTCGAAGTTGGTCGAAGACCATGTTCGCTAGGGCCTTGGTGAATGGATCTGCCAGAGATCTACTTCACCTCCACGTCTCCGCGTTGCGCGATCTCTCGAATCAAATGGTATTTCCTCTCAATATGTTTAGAGCGCTTATGGCTTCGAGGTTCCTTTGAGTTAGCGATAGCCCTACTATTATCACAAGCAGCCACATATTCTGCTTCCATTGTGGAGTCAGCAATGCAAGATTGCTTAATACTTCTCCACACAACAGCTCCACCATTAAGGATGAACACAGATCCCGAAGTGGATTTCCTGGAATCCTTATCCGCTTGAAAATCGGAGTCGGTATATCCCGTCATAGTCAGGTCAGTACCTGAGTATGTAAGCATCAAGTTCCTACTTCTTCGAAGATACTTAAGAACATGCTTAACAGCAATCTAGTGCTCGGGTCCAGGGTTGGATTGGAAACGGCTAACTACGCCAACGGCGAAACAAATGTCAGGTCTAGTGCAAAGCATAGCATACATGAGGCTTCCTACGGCAGAGGCATAAGGAATTTTCCTCATGTCTTCAATCTCTTGTGCAGTCTTGGGAGACTGGTCCTTAGAGAGTGAAACTCCATGCCTAAAGGGTGTTTGACCCCTCTTGCAGTCTTGCATCGAGAAGCGATCCATCACCTTATCAATATAAGATGCTTGAGAGAGCGACAGGGTCCGGTTTTTCCTATCTCGAAAGATTTGGATCCCCAGAATGTACGCGGCTTCTCCTAGATCCTTCATATCGAATTGCTCTGCTAGCCAGACCTTAACCTCAGATAACTTACCCACGTCATTACCAATGAGTAGTATATCATCGACATATAGTACCAGAAACACAACTTTACCTTCGTGTATTAACTTGTAAACACAAGGCTCATCTATTGACTGTTCAAAGCAAAATCTCTTTACAGTTTCATCGAATCTAATATTCCATGACCTAGATGCCTGCTTTAGTCCATAAATGGATTTAAGTAACTCACAAACCTTGGTCTCTTGACCTTCTTCCACGAAACCGTCTGGTTGAGCCATGTAAATGCGCTCGTCAAGATTGCCATTCAGAAAGGCTGTCTTGACATCCATTTGCCAGATCTCATAGTCGTGACCTGCAGCTATGGATAGGAGTATGCGGATGGATTTAAGCATTGCGACTGGCGAGAAGGTTTCTTCATAGTCAATCCCTTCTTGTTGGGTATAACCCTTCGCCACAAGTCGTGCTTTGAACGTCTCAACGTTCCCATCCTTTTCTTCTTGTATATCCACTTACACCCTACGGGTTTAATCCCTTCAGGAAGGTCTACAAGTTTCCAGACTTTGTTGACATACATCGAGTGCATTTCAACTTTCATGGCGTCAAGCCAAAGGTTTGATTCAGAACAAGCCATCGCTTGGCTATAGGAAACAGGATCATCCATGTCAGAGACGGCTACAAGAGTGTCTCCATAAGACATGTACCTGTCAGGCTTTTGAGTAGCCCTCCCACTACGTCGAAGTACTACTTGACGAGATTCTGATGAGTTAGGTTGTGTTTCAGTTGGGGTAAGAACAGTTCTTACAGACGAGGTAGAAGCTTCTTCACCCAACTTTTCTTCAAGCACAATTTTGCTTCTAGGTTTTGCATCTTTCATAAAGTCCTCCTCAAGGAAACGAGCATTCGTGCTAACGAAAGTCTTATCGTCCTCGGGACTATAGAAAGTAAAACCTTTGGTTTCCTTCGGATATCCTACAAACAGGCACAATTCTGACCTACTAGCCAACTTGCTAGTCTTTTGCCTCAGCACGTGTGCAGGGCAACCCCAAATTCGGATGTGGCCCAAACTAACTTTACGGCCAGTCCATCTTTCATAAGGAGTACCAGGAACCGTTTTGGACGGAACTTGGTTCAGAATGTAAGCGGCTGTTTCGAGGGCATATCCCCAAAAGGAATGAGGGAGTGATGAGTAACTCATCATTGATCTAACCATTTCCATTAGAGTTCGGTTCCTTCTCTCTGACACTCCGTTTTGTTGAGGTGTGCCAGGTGCGGTAAGCTGAGAAGCGATACCTTCTTCTTTATGAAAGTCATCGAACTCTCCAGACATATACTCACCACCTCGATCGGATCGAAGGGTTTTGATCATTTTGCCAGTTTGCTTTTCCACTAAAGCCCTAAAGACCTTAAATACGTTAAAGGTCTCGGATTTGTGTTTGAGCAAATAGACAAACCCATATCGTGAGTAATCATCAGTGAAGGTAACGAAGTATTCGTATCCTCCATGTGCCTGTTGGCTGAGTGGACCACATACATCAGAATGTATTAGTTCCAGCAACTCAGTGGCTCTTCGACCCTTATCAGAGAAAGGTCGCTTAGTCATTTTTCCTTCTATGCAGGATTCACAAGTAGGTAGTGAACCTATTGCAGAGGGTTGGAGTGGACCATCCCTCACAAGTCTCTTAATCCTTTCTAGACTGATATGACCAAGTCTTAAGTGCCATAGGTGTGTTGATTTTGTTAGATCGGAGGATTCAGAAAGTTTGATCCTCTTTGGCTCCCTAATTAGATCATTATCTATTTCGGTGTCTAAAAGAGAAGGTTGAGTGGGATAGATGTAGAAAAGAGCATTCTTCATACATGCATCAGTGACAAAAGAATTATCAGGAAACGAAATACGAATTCCATTCTTAATGAACTTTAAACAATAATCTTGCTCACGAAGACGAGCAACAGATATTAAGTTCTTCCCAAAGGTAGGAACAAAATAAACATTATTCAAGTTTAAAGTGCGGTCTTCAAAAGACAGCGTCACGGATCCCATAGCCTTTGCAGACACCAGGCTCCCATCACCCCATTTGAAACAGAACTCGCCTTCCTCTAAGCTTTTGGTTTTCTTGAAACCATTCAAGGAACAACAAATATGGTTAGTAGCAGCGGAGTCAAGAATCCACGTTGATACATTATCAGCTACTAAGCATGCTTCGGTAACTAGTACAATACTATGTTCCTTTGCGTTGAGATTGGCAGGACAGTTCTTTTTATCGGCCTTGTGAGATCTCTTCTTAGTTCCAGAGGCGGAGGCTCTTTGCTCAGTAGCATGTGCCTCTCCTTGATTCCTCTTTCTCTTATTGAGACCTTCAGCAGTGTCAAACTCCTTTGTAAGCTTGGTAACAGTGTACTCTAGCTTGTTTATGGAGTATTTCATCTTGGAGGTATCAAGACATGCGGGGAGAGTTTCTAAGATCATATCTATGACATTCTTCCCATCAATCTCAGATCCTAGGATTTCCATTTTATTCAGAAAACTAATTATCAGTATCATAAAGTCTCCAACAGGAGTCCTAGCCTTCATGTGACAGTTCATAAACTGTTGGACTGCTTGTTGCCTTGTTTGACGTCCTTGATCTCCAAACATCTCAAGGAGATTGTAGAGCATTTCGGCGGCAGTCTCGAAGTCACGATGTTGCTCTTTCAGCATATTGTTCATAGATGCCAAGATATAGCACCTCACAATCTCATCGGATCGAAGCCAGGCCGCTAAGGCGTCATTGTCCTCTTGAGGTGAATCATCATTCGTCAGAGAAGGACACGGGGTGGTGAGTACCCATTTGTGCTTGTTAACGGTAGGTATTATGTCGAGGTTACGTTTCGAATCTACATAGTTTTCGTTTTCGAGTTTTTTCGAGGAAAGGATGAAAGAGAGAGAGTTGGGAGACATTTTGCCTATAAAAGTTGAAACAAGTTTATGAATAGTCTTTTGGTTTAGGATTTAAGTTTGTTTAAGACTTTATAAAATCCAAAGGTGTTATGAACGAAATGACACTTTACTCCTTCGAGGGAAGGCCGCAACGAGTCTCCTTTCATAAGTAAATGACTCATCATTAATGCATAGTCAAGATGTCAATACATCAATTTTGACTAGCCACCTTGTAAATTGGTTTGATCACTCACATCCTTTCGCAGGGCCTCGAGGGAGGATTACTAGGGATTGAGTCTAAGTGTGTAACCAACCACTTAGTCCAAAAGATTGACTTTGAAAAACAATCCGCCGAGGGGAGGTCTTGTCTCATTGTCTCACTTTCGGATTTAGCTCATTGAGCAATGATCAGTGCAAAGCACCCTTGAGTACTCTCATTTAAGAGAGGGCCACGAGGGTGACTCTTAGTCTAGCGACACTTGCACTTTTCATTAGTGTTGGAGATCGTGGGTCACAAACAACAAGTATAACCCTCCCACTTAGTTTTTGGTGTTGGTTCATCGACTCTTATAAGTTCGGAAACAGATTTCCTAGTTAAAGAGCGACAGAGCGGACAACTAGAAGAGAATCCTAGATCGACATGTTCAGAGCAGTATTAGTGCATAAAGGCACAAGGTACATACTCGATCTTTTCCTATTTTCTATTTCGGGAAAGTGCGTGAGGGAAGTGTGAACTTCAACTCACTCGAACACTTGAAAGTTTGAGATTACACATCTTTTTATTTTTCGGCTTGTCTACAAGGAGACCTCCCACTCAAATTTTCAAGAGCATATAGATTTTGAACATATGTGATATAGATATAGTTTTGAAAACATTTTGAAAACTTATTTGATTTGGGTGACAAAATATTTTCAAGTTTGAAAGTGAAAACGGTTTTTCAAAATTCAAACTAGTTTTGTTAAAATTCAATTTCAATTAAACTTTCAAAAATCAAAACATTTTAATCTTACACATCATGTTTATAATCATATGAAAAACATTTTTGCTCAAGAAAATTTTCTCATTAGAGTTCTATAACTCATGGTAGTGGGGTTTGAAAATCCGGATTTCTAAAAAACTGGAGTTTCAGACAGCCGCGCACCTCGGAGTAAAATCGCCATATCTGGCGGCTCCGATGTCCTTTTGAGCCGAAACCGGTGGCATTGGACAGAGGACAGACAGAGCTTTAATGTGATTCAAGAATCATTAAATTTAGATTTTTGAGCAGAGAGTTATGCCACTTTTAATGCGGGTTTACTCCAGCTCGAAGAAAAAGAAATAAATTAAAGCTTGGTCCTATTTAGGTGCGAAAAATGAATCAAGTGTAACGGAACGTTTTAAGATGTTGTTTAAAGCTTCTATTTGTGTTTTATTAGCAGGGTAATAACATAGAATAAAAGAAATAACAACATGCATAAAACGATTCAAGTAAATAAACGAAACTAGCAAGACAATATAACTAGTCACAAAATTTTACTCGAAATTTCTCAAACCTTTAAAACACGTTTTTCAATATAAAAAATTAAAAAATTTTAGAACTGATTCTAATGTGTTTTAAAAACATCCCAAACTCATAGAAAATCAACATGCTTTTTAATTTAAAGACAAGAGCATTAAATTAAAAAAAAAAATCTAAGATTACAATTCTAACTTGTCACAAAATTAGTAAACTTTCGAAAACGATTTTCAAGCTCATAATTTTAAAAACATGTACATGCTAATCTTTGACCATAGCTCTTATACCATTTGTTGGAATCGATCTAGGGTTTAAGAAAATAATTAACGCTTCGGTAAGCAGCGGAATTTTAAAAATTTTCTTTTACAAGTAAAAACAGTTTTTTACTAACCTAGACAAAGTGCAAGTACATGTAATTAAAACTAATATGAGCTAAGAAGTTTACTAACCTTTCTTGAAGCTTGAACCTTGAAGAAGCTTTTGGAAAGTTGCAACGCTCGTCTCCCCTCGCAGCACGTCTCTCTTTCTTTCCTCGGCACCTCGAGCAACCACGAAAGTTTCTATCACTAAATCACTCGAAATAAAGGAATTAGTGAGTGGGCACTTTTAAACACTACGACTTAAGAACGAGTCTTGAAGTCGCAGAGCTAAACACTAGGTCAAATGAGGACCTAGGTGCCAAAACAAAAACAAAAATAACTAGAGAGAGAGAGAGGAGAAATCGGCCACAAGGTCTAGAGAGAGAGTCTCTCAATCTCTAACTTATGTGTAATGAATCAAATGAGAGGAATGAGGTGGGGTATTTATAGGAGGAGGATTACCTTCAAAAGGTAGTTTCCTCATACCCCTTGCACGTCCAAATGAGCTTCTAGAAGCCTTTGGATTTGTTTTCTCATTTGCTTTCTCTCTTAGTTGGCCGAAAATGCACTTTCCTTCTAAAGGAAATTTGTTTCCTCTTTTTCTTTTGGCAAGTATCTTCATACATCAATGCACAAAATAAACTCTCTTTTTCTCTATGGGGCTGCACGAAATTAGTCTCCCATTATCATGGGTTGGACGGCCAAAGGGCTTCTAGAAAGCCTTTCTAGATTTTTCGTTAGTTATTCATGACAACATAAGAAAAGCCCATTGAGAATTTTCAAGTAAAATTCTATGAAATGAAATTAATCCACAAGGCCCAATGAACATATCATGGCCAAGTGATCTAGGCCATCATATGACCATGTCAAAAAAATTTATTGACATCCATTTCATGCTATGTCCAAAAAGACAAATTTACCCTTTTGACAATTTTCGTAAAACTTGTCTCGTTCTTGTTTTGACTTAGCTTCTGTTGGAATCGATCTAGGGTTTAAGAAAAAGTTTAACGCTTCGTTAAGTGGCGGAATTTTAAAAATTTTCTTTTTAAGTAAAACTAGTTTTTACTAACCTAGACAAGAGCATATGCATGTAAATAAAAACTAATATGAGCTATTAAAGTTACTAACCTTTCTTGAAGCTTGAACCTTGTAGAAGCTTTTGGAAAGTTGCAACGCTCGTCTCCCCTCGCAGCACGTCTCTCTTTCTTTCCTCGGCACCTCGAGCAACCACGAAAGTTTCTATCACTAAATCACTCGAAAAGAAGGAATTAGTGAGTGGGCACTTTTAAACACTACGACTTGAGAACGAGTCTCGAAGTCGCAGAGCTAAAGACTAGGTCGAGTGAGGACCTAGGTGCCAAGACAAGAGAAAACCGAAAATAAACTAGAGAGAGAGAGAAGAGGACTTCGGCCAAGTTCTAAAGAGAGAGTCTCTCAAATCTCTTAAACTTGGATGAATGAATTGTGAGGAAATGAGGCTCCTATTTATAGGAGAGGTCTCACCTTCAATAAGGTAGTTTCCTCTTCTATAGAATATCACATATTCATGAGCAATTTCCTCTTTTTTCCCTTTGAGATACTCGGCCAAGCTAGGGCTTCTAGAAGCCTTGATTTGTTTCCTATTTTGTTCAAGGCTTGCCTTGTCTCTCTCTTGGCCGAATTCCATATAGCATCCTTATGCAAATTTGTTTCCTCTTTTTCTTTTGGCAAGTATCTTGATACATTTATGCACAAAATATTCTCTCTTGGTTGGGTATGTTGGGCGCCCAAGGCCTTCTAGAAAAGGCTTCTAGAAGCTTTTCCATTTGTTCATGACAACATGAAAAAAGGCCCAATAAGAATTTTCAATAAAATTCTTATGAAATGAAATTAATTCTCAAGGCCCAATGATCAAGTCATGGCCGAGTGAAACATGTCACAAAATGACCTTGTCAAAAAAATTTATTGACATTCATTTCATCCTTTGTCTCAAAAGACAAAAATACCCTTTTAACTATTATCGTTCTTGTTTTGGCTTAGCTTCCAGTTTAACTATTCCTATCGATGTGATTCGTGACAGTGACCTCATGGACCCAAATGAACAAAGCTTTAGCTAAACACTTGGACCCAAAAGTTCACAAACCTTTTCCAAGTTTAGCTTAATGCCAACTGACTCCACTAAAGAGCTGACACTGAAAATCTCTCGGTTCAAATGAATTTATTTTCTACTCAAGAATTCGACCTAATTATGATGAGCGGATCCACTGAATATTATCTATGTTTACCCTTCATGAATGTCATCAGCTAGTCGGGATTTACTAAATTACCATTTTACCCTTCTAGCTGTTATTTCCTCAACTCCTTTGTCGCTTGTGAATAAGTTAGAAACAATGTATTGACGAGGAGCTAACAAGTCACATTGTTTCATCCAAAAGAGTCAGGACTCAATTTGGACACTGGCCAGTTCATTTATTCACACTCCAAGGAACAAAGCATGAGGTGACATACATTGCATTTCAGCAATCTTGTACATGAATTCCATATCTATGAGAACTTCACAAAGTTACTCATGACAGACTCACAACTTAGTACTTCACCAATAGGCCTTGTTAGGAATCACATAGTGAGTCCGAACTTTGACTTTCTCAAATGAGAATACTAAGGTGTGAAATGGCATGTCTCATTTCAGGATTAAGGTAAGCATGATGCAATTCATACATAGTGACTTCGAGACATAAGAGGTTAAATGGTTTGATCTTATCTTGTCTCTAGAAGTGCACTGGTCAATTCAGTACCTTCGGAAGATACCTAGAAGAACTATAGAGTTCCTAACTCTCAATGCCTCATAACCAGACATCATAGATTCTCCTAACAATCATACTGAGGTCAATAGTCCTTTGACCTTAAGATTGCGAATATATCGTTTTAAGCAAACTACGAAGAGTTTGTTCATGCAAATCTACATTTGTCTCTTCGTAAGTTGTTAAGTTTGTTTATGGACTAAAAGACTATGGTTTTATCATAAAGCTTCAGACAAGGAAGATTGAAGGAACGTTTCAACTTTATTAATGAATGAATAGGCAATTACAAGCAAGAGTCTTCATGAGACTTTATTACATCAAATGTTCAAAATAAAGACTACAACTCTTCTTGTGGGCACCATTGACAACAAACTCCCACTTGACTCAAAGAAGGTGTGTGTAGTCCTTCATGCCTAATCCCTCACGATGTTGGTCGAAGACCTTGTTCGCTAGGGCCTTGGTGAATGGATCTGCGAGGTTGTCCACCGTTGAGATCTTCTTCACTTCCACGTCTCCGCGCTGCACGATCTCTCGAATCAAATGGTATTTCCTCTCAATATGCTTAGATCGCTTATGGCTTCTAGGTTCCTTTGAGTTAGCGACAGCCCCACTATTATCACAATAAAGGGTCATGGGCTCGTCGACGTTTGGAACAATTTCCAAATACTTAAGGAACTTTCTAAGCCATACAGCCTCTTTGGATGCTTCACAAGCAGCCACATATTCTGCTTCCATTGTGGAGTCAGCAATGCAAGATTGCTTAATACTTCTCCACACAACAGCTCCACCATTAAGGATGAACACAGATCCCGAAGTGGATTTCCTGGAATCCTTATCCGCTTGAAAATCGGAGTCGGTATATCCCGTCATAGTCAGGTCAGTACCTGAGTATGTAAGCATCAAGTTCCTAGTTCTTCGAAGATACTTAAGAACATGCTTAACAGCAATCCAGTGCTCGGGTCCAGGGTTGGATTGGAAACGGCTAACTACGCCAACGGCGAAACAGATGTCAGGTCTAGTGCAAAGCATAGCATACATAAGGCTTCCTACGGCAGAGGCGTAAGGAATTTTCCTCATGTCTTCAATCTCTTGTGCAGTCTTGGGAGACTGGTCCTTAGAGAGTGAAACTCCATGCCTAAAGGGTGTTTGACCCCTCTTGCAGTCTTGCATCGAGAAGCGATCCATCACCTTATCAATATAAGACGCTTGAGAGAGCGACAGGGTCCGGTTTTTCCTATCTCGAAAGATTTGGATCCCCAGAATGTACGCGGCTTCTCCTAGATCCTTCATATCGAATTGTTTTGCCAGCCAGACCTTAACCTCAGATAACTTACCTACGTCATTACCAATGAGTAGTATATCATCGACATATAGTACCAGAAACACAACTTTACCTTCGTGTATTAACTTGTAAACACAAGGCTCATCTATCGACTGTTCAAAGCCAAAGCTTTTTACAGTTTCATCGAATCTAATATTCCATGACCTAGATGCTTGCTTTAGTCCATAAATGGATTTAAGCAACTCACAAACCTTGGCCTCTTGACCTTTATCCACGAAACCGTCTGGTTGAGCCATGTAAATGCGCTCGTTAAGATTGCCATTCAGAAAGGCTGTCTTGACATCCATTTGCCAGATCTCATAGTCGAGAGCTGCAGCTATGGATAGGAGTATGCGGATGGATTTAAGCATCGCGACTGGCGAGAAGGTTTCTTCATAGTCAATCCCTTCTTGTTGGGTATAACCCTTCGCCACAAGTCGTGCTTTGAACGTCTCGACGTTCCCATCAGGACCCCTTTTCTTCTTGTATATCCACTTACACCCTACGGGTTTAATCCCTTCAGGAAGGTCTACAAGTTTCCAGACTTTGTTGACATACATCGAGTGCATTTCAACTTTCATGGCGTCAAGCCAAAGGTTTGATTCAGAACAAGCCATCGCTTGGCTATAGGAAACAGGGTCATCCATGTCGGAGACGGCTACAAGAGAGTCTCCATAAGACATGTACCTGTCAGGCTTTTGAGTAGCCCTCCCACTACGTCGAAGTACTACTTGACGAGATTCTGATGAGTTAGGTTGTGTTTCAGTTGGGGTAAGAACAGTTCTTACAGATGAGGTAGAAGCTTCCTCACCCAACTTTTCTTCAAGCACAATTTTGCTTCTAGGTTTCGCATCATTCATAAAGTCCTCCTCAAGGAAACGAGCATTCGTGCTAACGAAAGTCTTATCGTCCTCGGGACTATAGAAAATGAAACCTTTGGTTTCCTTTGGATATCCTACAAACAGGCACAATTCTGACCTACTAGCCAACTTGCTAGTCTTTTGCCTTAGCACATGTGCAGGGCAACCCCAAATTCGGATGTGGCCCAAACTTACTTTACGGCCAGTCCATCTTTCATAAGGAGTACCAGGAACCGTTTTAGACGGAACTTGGTTCAGAATGTAAGCGGCTGTTTCGAGGGCATATCCCCAAAAGGAAAGCGGGAGTGATGAGTAACTCATCATCGATCTAACCATCTCCATAAGAGTTCGGTTTCTTCTCTCTGACACTCCGTTTTGTTGAGGTGTGCCAGGTGCGGTAAGCTGAGAAGCAATACCTTCTTCTTTAAGAAAGTCGTCGAACTCTCCAGACATATACTCACCACCTCGATCAGATCGAAGGGTTTTGATCACTTTGCCAGTTTGCTTTTCCACTAAAGCCCTAAAGACCTTAAATACGTTAAAGGTCTCGGATTTGTGTTTAAGCAAATAGACAAACCCATATCTTGAGTAATCATCAGTGAAGGTAACGAAGTATTCGTATCCTCCACGTGCCTGTTGGTTGAGCGGACCACATACATCAGAATGTATTAGTTCCAGCAACTCAGTGGCTCTTCGACCCTTATCGGAGAAAGGTCGCTTAGTCATTTTTCCTTCTATACAGGATTCACAAGTAGGTAGTGAGCCTATTGCAGAGGCTTGGAGTGGACCATCCCTCACAAGTCTCTTAATCCTATCTAGACTGATATGACCAAGTCTTAAGTGCCAGAGGTATGTTGATTTTGTTAGATCGGAGGATTCAGAAGGTTTGATCCTCTTTGGCTCCCTAATTAGATCATTATCTATTTCGGTGTCTAAAAGAGAAGGTTGGGTGGGATAGATGTAGAAAAGAGCATTCTTCATACATGCATCAGTGACAAAAGAATTATCAGGAAACGAAATACGAATTCCATTCTTAATGAACTTTAAACAATAATCTTGCTCTAGAAGACGAGCAACGGATATTAAGTTCTTCCCAAAGGTAGGAACAAAATAAACATTATTCAAGTTTAAAGTGCGGTCTTCAAAAGACAACGTCACGGATCCCACAGCCTTCGCAGACACCAGGCTCCCATCACCCCATTTGAAACAGAACTCGCCTTCCTCTAAGCTTTTGGTTTTCTTGAAACCATTCAAGGAACAACAAATATGGTTAGTAGCAGCGGAGTCAAGAATCCACGTTGATACATTATCAGCTACTAAACATGCTTCGGTAACTAGTACAATACAATGTTCCTTTGCTTTGAGATAGGCAGGACAGTTCTTTTTATCGGCTTTGTAAGGTCTGTTCTTAGTTCCAGAGGCGGAGGCTTTTTGCTCAGTAGCATGTGCCTCTCCTTGATTCCTCTTTCTCTTAGTGAGACCTACAGCAGTGTGAAGTTCCTCCATAAGCTTGGTAACAGTGTACTCTAGCTTGTTAATGGAGTAGTTCATCATGGAGGTATCAAGAGATGTGGGGAGAGTTTCTAAGATCACATCTATGACATTCTTCCCATCAATCTCAGATCCTAGAATTTCCATTTTACTCAGATGACTAATGATCAATATCATAAAGTCTCCAACAGGAGTCCTAGCCTTCATGCGACAGTTCATAAACTGTCGGACTGCTTGTTGCCTTGTTTGACGCCTTTGCCCTCCAAACATCTCAAGGAGATTGTAGAGCATGTTAGCGGCAGTCTCGATGTCACGATGTTGCTCTTTCAGCATATTGTTCATAGATGCCAAGATATAGCACCTCACAATCTCATCGGATCGAAGCCAGACCGCTAAGGCGTCATTGTCCTCTTGAGTTGAATCATCATTCGTCAGAGGAGGACACGGGGTGGTGAGTACCCATTTGTGCTTGTTAACGGTAGGTATTATGTCGAGGTTACATTTCGAATCAACGTAGTTTTCGTTTTCGAGTTTATTCGAGGAAAGAAAGATTGAGAGATGTTTGAGAGACATATTGCCTATTTGAGTTGAAACAAGTTTATGATTAGTCTTTGGTTTAGGATTTAAGTTTCATTAAGACTTTTGTAAAATCCAAAGGTGTTATGAACGAAATGACACTTTACTCCTTCGAGGGAAGGCCGCAACGAGTCTCCTTTCATAAGTAAATGACTCATCATTAATGCATAGCCAAGATGTCAATACATCAATTTTGACTAGCCACCTTGTAAATTGGTTTGATCACTCACATCCTTTCGCAGGGCCTCGAGGGAGGATTACTAGGGATCGAGTCTAAGTGTGTAACCAACCACTTAGTCCAAAAGATTGACTTTGAAAAACAATCCGCCGAGGGGAGGTCTTGTCATCATCGTCTCACTCTCGGACGTAGCTCATTGAGCAATGATCAGAGCAAAGCGCCCTTGAGTACTCTCATTTAAGAGAGGGCCACGAGGGTGACTCTTAGTCCGGCGACACTTGCACTTTTCATTAGTGTTGGGGATCGTGGGTTACAAACAACAAGTATAACCCTCCCACTTAGTTTTTGGAGTTGGTTCATCGACTCTTTTAAGTTCGGAAACAAATTTCCTAGTTAGAGAGCGACAGAGCGGACAACTAGAAGAGAATCCTAGATCGACATGTTCAGAGCAGTATTAGTGCATAAAGGCACAAGGGACATACTCGATCTTTTCCTATTTTCTATTTCGGGAAAGTGCGTGAGGGAAGTGTGAACTTCAACTCACTCGAACACTTGAAAGTTTGAGATTACACATCTTTTTATTTTTCGGCTTTGTCTAAAAGAGACCTCCCACTCAAAATTTCAAGAGCATATAGATTTTGAACATATGTGATATAGATATAGTTTTGAAAACATTTTGAAAACTTATTTGATTTGGATGACAAAATATTTTCAAGTTTGAAAGTGAAAACGGTTTTTCAAAATTCAAACTAGTTTTGTAAAAATTCAATTTCAATTAATCTTTCAAAAATCAAAACTTTTAATCTTTACACATCATGTTTATAATCATATGAAAAACATTTTTGCTCAAGAAAATTTTCTCATTAGAGTTCTACAACTCATGGTAGTGGGGTTTGAAAATCCGGATTTCTAAAAAACTGGAGTTTCAGACAGCCGCGCACCTCGGAGTAAAATCGCCATATCTGGCGGCTCCGATGTCCTTTTGAGCCGAAACCGGTGGCATTAGACAGAGGACATACAGAGCTTTAATTTGATTCAAGAATCATTAAATTTCGATTTCTGAGCAGAGAGTTATGCCGCTTTTAATGCGGGTTTACATTCCAGCTCGAAGAAAAAGAAATAAATTAAAGCTTCGTCCTTTTAGGTGCGAAAAAGAATCGAGTGTAACGGAACGTTTTAAGATGTTGTTTAAAGCTTTTATTTGTGTTTTATTAGCAGGGTAATAACATAGAATAAAAGAAATAACAACATGCATAAAACGATTCAAGTAAATAAACGAAACTAGCAAGAAAATAAAACTAGTCACAAAATTTACTCGAAAATTCTCAAACCTTTAAAACACGTTTTTCAATATAAAAAATTAAAAACTTTTAGAACTGATTCTAATGTGTTTTAACATCATCCCAAACTCATAGAAAATCAACATGGTTTTTAATTTAAAGGCATGAGCAATAAATTAAAAAAAAATCTAAGATTACAAATCTAACTTGTCACAAAATTAGTAAACTTTCGAAAACGATTTTCAAGCTCATAATTTAAAACATGCACATGCATTCCTTTGACCATAGCTCTGATACCATTTGTTGGAATCGATCTAGGGTTTAAGAAAAAGTTTAACGCTTCGTTAAGCGGCGGAATTTTAAAAAATTTCTTTTTAAGTAAAACTAGTTTTTACTAACCTAGACAAGAGCATATGCATGTAAATAAAAACTAATATGAGCTATTAAAGTTACTAACCTTTCTTGAAGCTTGAACCTTGTAGAAGCTTTTGGAAAGTTGCAACGCTCGTCTCCCCTCGCAGCACGTCTCTCTTTCTTTCCTCGGCACCTCGAGCAACCACGAAAGTTTCTATCACTAAATCACTCGAAAAGAAGGAATTAGTGAGTGGGCACTTTTAAACACTACGACTTGAGAACGAGTCTCGAAGTCGCAGAGCTAAAGACTAGGTCGAGTGAGGACCTAGGTGCCAAGACAAGAGAAAACCGAAAATAAACTAGAGAGAGAGAGAAGAGGACTTCGGCCAAGTTCTAGAGAGAGAGTCTCTCAAATCTCTTAAACTTGGATGAATGAATTGTGAGGAAATGAGGCTCCTATTTATAGGAGAGGTCTCACCTTCAATAAGGTAGTTTCCTCTTCTATAGAATATCACATATTCATGAGCAATTTCCTCTTTTTTCCCTTTGAGATACTCGGCCAAGCTAGGGCTTCTAGAAGCCTTGATTTGTTTCCTATTTTGTTCAAGGCTTGCCTTGTCTCTCTCTTGGCCGAATTCCATATAGCATCCTTATGCAAATTTGTTTCCTCTTTTTCTTTTGGCAAGTATCTTGATACATTTATGCACAAAATATTCTCTCTTGGTTGGGTATGTTGGGCGCCCAAGGCCTTCTAGAAAAGGCTTCTAGAAGCTTTTCCATTTGTTCATGACAACATGAAAAAAGGCCCAATAAGAATTTTCAATAAAATTCTTATGAAATGAAATTAATTCTCAAGGCCCAATGATCAAGTCATGGCCGAGTGAAACATGTCACAAAATGACATTGTCAAAAAAATTTATTGACATTCATTTCATCCTTTGTCTCAAAAGACAAAAATACCCTTTTAACTATTATCGTTCTTGTTTTGGCTTAGCTTACAGTTTAACTATTCCTATCGATGTGATTCGTGACAGTGACCTCATGGACCCAAATGAACAAAGCTTTAGCTAAACACTTGGACCCAAAAGTTCACAAACCTTTTCCAAGTTTAGCTTAATGCCAACTGACTCCACTAAAGAGCTGACACTGAAAATCTCTCGGTTCAAATGAATTTATTTTCTACTCAAGAATTCGACCTAATTATGATGAGCGGATCCACTGAATATTATCTATGTTTACCCTTCATGAATGTCATCAGCTAGTCGGGATTTACTAAATTACCATTTTACCCTTCTAGCTGTTATTTCCTCAACTCCTTTGTCGCTTGTGAATAAGTTAGAAACAATGTATTGACGAGGAGCTAACAAGTCACATTGTTTCATCCAAAAGAGTCAGGACTCAATTTGGACACTGGCCAGTTCATTTATTCACACTCCAAGGAACAAAGCATGAGGTGACATACATTGCATTTCAGCAATCTTGTACATGAATTCCATATCTATGAGAACTTCACAAAGTTACTCATGACAGACTCACAACTTAGTACTTCACCAATAGGCCTTGTTAGGAATCACATAGTGAGTCCGAACTTTGACTTTCTCAAATGAGAATACTAAGGTGTGAAATGGCATGTCTCATTTCAGGATTAAGGTAAGCATGATGCAATTCATACATAGTGACTTCGAGACATAAGAGGTTAAATGGTTTGATCTTATCTTGTCTCTAGAAGTGCACTGGTCAATTCAGTACCTTCGGAAGATACCTAGAAGAACTATAGAGTTCCTAACTCTCAATGCCTCATAACCAGACATCATAGATTCTTCTAACAATCATACTGAGGTCAATAGTCCTTTGACCTTAAGATTGCGAATATATCGTTTTAAGCAAACTACGAAGAGTTTGTTCATGCAAATCTACATTTGTCTCTTCGTAAGTTGTTAAGTTTGTTTATGGACTAAAAGACTATGGTTTTATCATAAAGCTTCAGACAAGGAAGATTGAAGGAACGTTTCAACTTTATTAATGAATGAATAGGCAATTACAAGCAAGAGTCTTCATGAGACTTTATTACATCAAATGTTCAAAATAAAGACTACAACTCTTCTTGTGGGCACCATTGACAACAGCTTCTAGTTTAACTATTCCTATCGATGTTATTCGTGACAGTGACCTCATGGACCCAAATGAACAAAGCTTGAGCTAAACACTTGGACTCAAAAGTTCACAAACCTTTTCCAAGTTTAGCTTAATGCCAACTGACTCCACTAAAGAGTTGACACTGAAAATCTCTCGGTTCAAATGAATTTATTTTCTACTCAAGAATTCACCTAATTATAATGAGCGGATCCACTGAATATTAGCTATGCTACCCTTCATGAATGTCATCAGCTAGTCAGGATTTACTAAATTACCATTTTACCCTTCTAGCTGTTATTTCCTCAACTCCTTTGTCGCTTGTGAATAAGTTAGAAACAATGTATTGACGAGGAGCTAACAAGTCACATTGTTTCATCCAAAAGAGTCAGGACTCAATTTGGACACTGGCCAGTTCATTTATTCACACTCCAAGGAACAAAGCATGATGTGACATACATTGCATTTCAGCAATCTTGTACATGAATTCCATATCTATGAGAACTTCACAAAGTTACTCATGACATTCTCACAACTTAGTACTTCACCAATAGGCCCTGTTCGGAATCACATAGTGAGTCCGAACTCTGACTTTCTCAAATGAGAATACTAAGGTGTGAAATGGCATGTCTCATTTCAGGATTAAGGTAAGCATGATGCAATTCATACGTAGTGACTTCGAGACATAAGAGGTTAAATGGTTTGTTCTTATCTTGTCTCTAGAAGTGCACTGGTCAATTCAGTACCTTCGGAAGATACCTAGAAGAACTATAGAGTCTCCAACTCTCAATGCCTCATAACCAGACATCATAGATTCTTCTAACAATCGTACTGAGGTCAATAGTCCTTTGACCCTAAGATTGCGAATATATCGTTTTAAGCAAACTACGAAGAGTTTGTTCATGCAAATCTACATTTGTCTCTTCGTAAGTTGTTAAGTTTGTTTATGGACTAAAAGACTAAGGTTTTATCATAAAGCTTCAAACAAAGAAAGAATGAATGAACGTTTCAACTTTATTATTAAAGAATAAGCAATTACAAGCAAGAGTCTTCATGAGACTATATTACATCAAATGTACACAAATAGACACTACTACTCTTCTTGTGGGCACCATTGACAACAACAGATGTCTCTATCTTTTTATCGGGTAGTGGCGGCGTGCCACATGATGCTTCACCGAGCGAAGGGTCGGGCAGTGACGGCCGATGACATTAGGAACCTTGTGTCCGTCTACGACGTCCCCGGGAAGCCTGGCTTCTACAAGGTTCAACATCGCAAGCGATTTTCCATACTCACCAAGCTATCTTCCAAACACCCTTACCCTTGGGTGTGGGTTTCCGAATCTGCCTTCGAGGCGGCGCCTCTCACCTTCGGCCCCGCGGCTGATTTTTCGGCCGATCACGACATCGAGAGTTCCGAGCTCGCGCTCGTGGTTGGGGCGGTACCGGATTCGAGGCGACAGGGATCGCTCTTTGAGTCCCCGGATCTCATGGCAACTACTGGGTGGTTTATGCTTGGCGATGAAGCTCCCCAGTGCCCCAGCATTGGCGCGGAGGTTGTGGAGGACCCCGAGTCTGAGGCGGGGGGTTCGTCTGCTCCCCTCCCCGACGTGGGGGGTATTAACCACATATACGCTTCCGTGCTATTCCTTCTTTCTGTTGTTTACGCTTATTGTTGTGTTCTAATCGACCGACCCCTTTTTCTTTTTCTTTTTGCAGATACCATTGTCCGAAATCGGTCGCGTGCGTGAGTGCCGAGGGTAGAACCTACTGCTGAAGCTATGGCCGCGGCTCGTTCCTGAGTTGAGGCTCGTCTCGGGGAATCGCCAGCGCGGGCGAGGAACGAGGCGATCTCTTCGAACAAGTGACCGTCGTCCTCGATCTCCCTCGGTTCATCATCCGGCCATAAGCGTGCTCATACGTCGGCAGCATCAGACGGCATGGATTTGATGCTCCTAGCGGAGGCGGCGGAGCTGAGAGGCCAATGTTCCCAGGGGATCCTCAAAACTTCCATGCGAGACTTCAAGGGTCTGCTGACGACGAGCGACCTCGAGTACTTCCAAAATGGAATCAGCGACGCTCGAAAGGTATGATTCGCTTGTCTAACTTACACACAACCATTATACTTGTCCTGATTGTACGTACACCACCCCTTTTGCAGATGCTCGCTCGTCAAGAACGAGGCGATCGCATTCTGCCAGACTTGTTGCGGCGAATGCAGATCATGAAGAGGGACATGGAGAGCGCGGCGGCCGACCATGCTGCCGCTTTAGTGGGGGTTCGGACTGCCCAAGAGTTTCAGGCGCTCGAGGAGGAGTCGAAGCGAACCCATGAGGAATTGGTGGCCGAGAGATCATTGCGTATGGCTGAGCAGGCGTCTCAATAGAAGGCGGAGCAAGCGGCCGACACCTTCTTGGGGGAGACGAAGAAACTCCAAGCGGTGCTCTAGAGCCGAGACGACGAGCTGAGCATCGTCCATGCTCGCCTATCGGCGAGCGAGATCTCTCGGGTCAAGGCCGAGAGGGAGAGGGATTCTCTGCTAGTGGAGATGCAGACCCTCATCGAGGAGAAGGACGACGCCGTGTGATCCAAGGCGGACCTAGAGGACGATTGGGACCTAGCGTTGGAAGAGGCTCGTTACGCGGCGGCCGTACGAGTTCGAGATGCAACCGCGATGGAGAACGCGTCTCGCGGGACCACCTTTTCTTTTTTCGACGCCATGTTTCCGCAGAGGCTGCTCAATCAACAAATCATCTGCTTGACGGAGAGGCTACCGACGGGTCGGGCGCCCCTCGCCCCGAGGATGATGAGGAGCAGATCGACTTCGGTTCCGAGTAGTCGACTTTGTTTTGGTTTTCCGTGCACCTGTTTAGCGCTTGCCTTTTTTTTTCGTTTCGGATTATTTCTTATGATTTCTTCTATTCGATATTCGCCATGTTTCCATGTTCTTTTCGTTGGGTTGTTTATGTAACATTGCTTGTTTTAGCTAAAGCTTTTTCTGGTTTATCATGCGTCTTATTTTCTCGATTTACTATGCTTAGCGTAATCGATTTTCGCAATCCGATTAGTGCGTGTCTTACAATCCACGTTTTACTATATCTAGTGTAATCGGTTCGCACGGCTTAGTGCCACACCTAGCGGCGAGGTTTTCCGCGGACGCTGGCTAGACCAGTTTCGTAGGGCGGATGCGAGTCTTTGCCGTTCATTAGTAACTCGCTGCCTCTCGGCGCGTGCGAGCTGAGCGGCTATCGCGCCCACGTTCCAGCACGTACGCTACATGTCGGCGTGCACGTTGTGTGCCAGAATGGGCTTGAGGCGAGCGCAGTTCCCATCGAGTGCGATACCTGTCGGTACACGAATCACGTTTTGGGTTTCGGCTGCCAAGATCAATGGTCCGATGCGCGGACATGATCAGTCGATGCCCCGCTACCTATCGGTGTGCGAGGCGTGGAGTCGTGCGAGAGCGTCGCGCGAAAGATGTGCAAGGTCAGAGGTCCGGTGCGCGGATCCGACCTGTTGACGCTTCGCTACCTTTCGGTGCGCGAAGCGTTGAATCGTGCGAGAGCGTTGCATGAAAGATGTGTACCTGTTACCCATTAGCCCCCTGAGTTTCTTGTGTACTCGTAGAGGAGACTAGAAATTGTGATACAACAGGATAAAGGTTTCGAAGCGAAACGTAATCCGATTACCATGTCAAAATAGTTAAAAATTACATTCCCAGGCCATTGGTCTTATTTGAAACTTGAAATTGTCTTTTGCTAAAATTGGAAATAAGACGAAAACAATTAAACATAAAGAAGACGGGACCGGGCTTCTATTGGTAGTATTGCCGCAGGTGCTCCGCGTTCCACGGGTGGGTGAACACGAGCCCTTCTAGATTATCGAGCTCGTATGTGTCGTTATGTATGGCTCGGCGCACATGGTACGGGCCTTCCCAAGTGGGGCCCAGAACTCCTGCCCCCTGCACTTTGGTGTTTTGGAACACCCTTCTAAGGATGAGGCTTCCGTCGCGAATTTTCGTAGCTTGACCTTGGAATTGTAGTACTTCTCGACCTTCCTCTTCTGTGTAGCAAGGCGGGTGAGCGCGTCCGCCCTCTTCTCGTCTACGAGGTCCAACTCGATCCTGATTGCTTCGTTGTTGGCGGCTTCCTCGTACTCTTCGATGCGAAAGGTGGGTAGCTTGGTCTCGACAGGTACCACGGCCTCGATACCGAATGCAAGAGCGAAAGGGGTTTCGCCGGTCACGTTCTGCGCGATGGTCCGGTATGCCTAGAGGACCATGGGAAGCTCTTCGGCCCAAGCCCCATTTCTCTCTTTCAGCTTCTTCTTCAGGTTCTCTTTGATTGTCTTGTTAACCGCCTCGACCTGACCGTTGGCTTGAGGATGGCGGGGAGAGGAGAAAGTCTTGCTGATGCCTAACTGTTCGCACATGTCCCAGAGGCGCGCATTATCGAATTGCTTATGGTTGTCGGTCACAATTGACGCGGAGATCCCGAAGCGGCAGACAATATTCTTCCAGATGAAGTTCGTCGTGCTCACCTCAGTGATGTTCACTAACGGTTCGGCCTCTACCCATTTCGTGAAGTAATCGATAGCCACGATCATGTGCTTCTACTGCCTCGGGGCCGTAGGCAGTTCACCGATGAGGTCTATTCCCCACTTCGCGAAGGGTCGAGGTACAATGATCGGGCACAATGGGACCGGCGCTTGGCGCGGGATGTGGGCAAACCTTTGGTATTTGTCGCACCTTTTGGCCTATTCATGGGAATCCCTTTTCAAGGTAGGCCAAAAGTATCCGAGCCTTAGTAGCTTCATGGCCAAAGATTGTCTGGCCGCATCGTTTCCGCACACCTCTTCGTGCACCTCGCGGAGCAATTTCTTTGCCTCGACTTCGGTCAAGCATCGGAGAAGGGGCATGGAGTATCCTCTCTTGAACAAGTTGTCCTCCCTCATTGTGTATTTCGGTGCCAAGCTTCTCAGCTTTCTGGCCTCTTCTTTGTCTTCAGGGACGACTCCTCGCTTGAGGTATTCCACGAGTGGCATCATCCATGAGGGGGGCGGAGTTCCGTCAACCACCCCTACGTCGCCTCTCGAGACGTAGGGCCGAGTCAGTACTTCTATTGGAACGCTCCCTTCTCCCTCTTCGTCTAGCCCAGACGCAAGGAGCGCCAAGGCGTCGGTTCGCCTCCCGGGGAACTTGGACTATCTCGAACCATGACAAGGCCTCCAAATTCTTCTGGGTCTTTGACAGATATGCGACCATTTTCGGCTCTTTGGCTGCATAGTCGCCCTTAACCTGGTTCACAATCAACTGTAAGTCACAGTGGATGTGCAGGTTTTGGACACCTAGCTTGTTTGCCAATTCCAAGCCAACGATCAGAGCCTCGTACTATGCCTCGTTGTTGGAAGCCTTGAACTCGAATCGCATGGCGTATCTCAATTTTTCCCTATCAGGATTTGTGAGAACGATGCCGGCACCAGCCCCCCGGGCGTTTGATACGCCATCTACATGTAAGTCCCAGACCGGCCCTATCGGGTTAATGGTCCTCTTCTTCGACGACCCATCGTGGTCGTTCTCCTTGTCTTTCTCGTTATCGTTGTCTTTGTTACCCTCGTCTGTTGAGGGTGTGTTGGTAAATTCAGCCACGAAGTCGGCGAGGGCCTGGCCCTTGATGGCACTTTTCGGTTGAAACTCGACCCCGTATTCGCCCAGCTCTTGGGACCATATAGCCATACGAGACGAGTTCCCTTTTTGTAAGGCATTCTCGATGGGATGTCCCGTATGTACCACGATTAGGTGCGCTTGGAAGTAGGGGCGAAGTTTTCTCGCGCTCGTGACAAGGGCGAGGGACAATCTCTCGATTTCCGGGTATCGATTCTTGGCGTCGAGGAGCGCCTTGCTAACGTAGTAAACCGGCCATTTTACCTTGTCTTCTTCGCGTATTAGAATTGCGCTCATGGCCCTGTTGGAAACCGTGAGGTAGACATACAAGGTCTCGCCATCCTTCGGTTTTGCAAGGAACGGGGGGGAGCTGAAGTAGGTTTTCATGTCGCGGAACGCCTCCTCGCACTCCTTCGTCCACACAAACCCGTCGGTCTTCTTAAACGCCTTGAAAAATGGTTGGCACCTATCGGTTACCTTAGAAACGAATCGCGTTAAGGCGGTGATCATTCCCGTCAAACTCTGTACTTCTTAGACTTTCTGTGGCGACCTCATCTCTAAGATCGCCTTAATCTTCTCGGGATTGGCTTCAATCCCGTGGCGGCTCACGATATATCCCAGGAATTTTCCCGACTCAACCCCAAAAGCGCCCTTATTGGGGTTGAGCTTCATCTTGTAGCGCCGCGAGATTGTGAACATTTCCCTGAGGTCTCGAACGTGGTCGCGGGCCTTGAGGCTTTTGACTAGCATGTCATCCACGTAGACCTAGCTCCATCGTTTTTCCAATTTGATTGGCGAACATTCAGTCCACCAACCTTTGATACGTTGCTCCTGCATTTTTGAGGCCAAAGGGCATGACCTTGTAGCAGTAAAGTTCGCGGTTCGTAACAAAGGTGGTCTTGATTTGATCCGCCTCGTGCATACGGATCTGATTGTAGCCCGAGTAGGCGTCCATGAAGCTTAGCAGCTCGTGGCCCGCCGTGGCGTCCACGAGTTGCTCAATTCTGGGGAGAGGGAAGCTGTCTTTCGGGCAGGCCTTGTTGAGGTCTTTGTAATCGATACAAATTCACCACTTCCCGTTTGGCTTCTTCACCATAATGACATTGGACACCCACTTGGGGTGTTCCGCCTCCCTGACGAAGTTGGCGGCAAGAAGTTTGTCAACTTCTTCACCAATGGCTTGGTACCTCTCTCCACTGAACGCTAGTCTCGGTTGGACGCGCTCGGTCACCCTCTTGTCGTCATTGAGGCGGAGGACCATTATCTCGGGGTTGATCCCTGGCATGTCGGCGTTTGTCCACGCGAAGACGTCTTTGAACTCGCGGAGGAAGGCTGCGAGCTGGAGTCGGATTTTGGATGGGAACTAGGTGCCTACCTTGACTACTTGGTCAGGCTTAGCGTCGTCCAGCACGACGGGAACGAGGTCATCCGGTGTCTCCACCTTCCGACGCTCGACATCGTCCCTTTGGTCCGACTCTCCGAAGGTGCCCCCTTCCTCTATCTTGCATGGAAACTTGACTCCGAGCTGGAAGATGGTGCTCACCATATTTCCCTTTCCCTTTCCATCCACCCCTTGGATGTAGCACATCCTCGCCATCGATTGGTCTCCCAACATTATGGCGATCCCATTCTCGGTCGTGAAATTCATCATCAGGTGGTAAGTGGACGTTATGGCCTTCAACCGATTGAGAGTCGGATGGCCGATAATGATGTTGCACCCCTAAGGCTGGTCCACGACTAGGAACGACACGATGTGGGTGACCTCGATCCCCCCCAGTGTCCTGAAGGTTACCGGGAGGTCGATGGTGCCTTCCGTCATGACCCTCTCCCCGGAGAAGCCGAAGAGTGGGGTCGAGATCGAGGTCGGTCTCAGCCCGGTCAACTTCATCCTGTCCAAAGCCGATTTGAAGATGATGTCGGCGGAGCTGCCGTTGTCTATCAGGATTCTCCGGACAAGATTGTTGGCGACCGGGGCCGATGTTGGAATTGATCTAGGGTTTAAGAAAAAGTTTAACGCTTCGGTATGCGGCGGAGTTTTAAAAAATTTTCTTTTAACAAGTAAAACCATTTTACTAACCTAGACAAAGAGCAAGCACATGCAAATAAAAACTAATATGAGCATTAAAGATTACTAACCTTTCTTGAAGCTTGAATGTTGAGAAGCTTTTGGAAAGTTGCAACGTTCGTCTCTCCTCGCAACACGTCTCTCTTCCTTCCTCGGCAACTCGAGCAACCACGAAATTTTCTATCACTAAATCACTCGAGAGAAAAAGGAATTAGTGTGTGGGCGCTTTTAAACACTACGACTTAAGAACGAGTCTTGAAGTCGAAGAGCTAAACACTAGGTCAAATGAGGACCTAGGTGCCAAAACAAAAAACCGAAATTGAATAGAGAGAGAAAGGAGAGGGGCGGCCAAGCTTCTAGAGAGAGAGTCTCTCAAATCTCTAAAACTTGGATGAATGAAATCTGTGGAATGAGGCTCCTATTTATAGGAGAGGTTTCACCTTCAATAAGGTAGTTTCCTCTTCTATAGAATATCACATATTCATGAGCCTATTTCCCTTTTCCTTCATAGAGTCACACGGCCAAGACTTGCCAAGCAAGTCCTTGGATTTGTTTCCTCTTTTATTTGCTTCCCCTTTTACTTACTTGGTCGATTCCCTTAGTTAATCCATATGCAAATTTGTTTCCTCTTTTTCTTTGGCAAGTATCTTGATACATTTATGCACAAAATATTCTCTCTTTCCCTTGGGTAGTAGGCGCCCATATTGTCTAGAAAAGGCTTCTAGAAGCTTTTCGATTTATTCATGACAACATGAAAAATGCCCATTAAGAATTTTCAATAAAATTCTTATGAAATGAAATTAATCCACCAGGCCCAATAAATCTAATTTTGGCCGAGTGATGCATGTCATCAAATGACCATGTCAAAAAATTTATTGACATTCATTTCATCCTATGTCTCAAAAGACAAAAATACCCTTTTGACAATTTTCGTAAAACTTGTCTCGTTTTTATTTTGACTTAGCTTCTAGTTTAACTATTCCTACTCGATGTGATTCGTGACAGTGACCTCATGGATCCAAATGAACAAAGCTTGAGCTAAATACTTGTTGTCGCACGAAAATGAACAACTATTGAAAACCTCGGGCGGTTCAATCCAAGGCCGGACCAAGTGATCGCACCCGGGCCAAGAGTATGAACTCAAAAGTCTCGAGCTAGGTTTTCTCCGATCAACCCGCCTCTCGGGAGAGGTAGGGGGTGAGGAGGAGGAGTGACCGTGCCTTGGGTGTCGGCTGCCTACGTACCGGTGCGTGGGATCAGGTCAGATGGTGGTTCAGGCGTGTAAGACGCAGTATGAGGCATAGAACCTTGGTGGAGAAGCGTACTCGACGAAGGAGATGGAGCGCGGAGGAGTCCTCGGCGACGTCTCAGAACTTCGGAGATCGCGTGCGCGTCTAGCGTGTTAGACGCGCGAGGGGAACTCTAGTCGAGAACCCTAGGGGTGTACCTGAGCACCGGGGGGCGTTCGGTCAGAGGGAGCGACGCTCGGGAAGTTCTTGTGAGTGCTTCGGAACCTCTGAGAACGAGAGAGACTAGTGAGAATGCTTCGGGTCAAATATGGCATCAAGAGAAGCAGAGAAGAGTGAGAAATCGAGCGTATCGATAGGAGATGAAGGGATGGCTTCCCCCTCAGTGAGAGGGGGTTTATATAGGTGTTTGGGGACCCTAAGGGGGTCCTTTGGCGTCCATGTGGGACTAGGAACGCGCCCCTTTTCAAGAGGAGGCGCACAAAGGAGCAGCGGCGCACCATGCGCGGCGCACAACCCGCGGCGCGCGGTCTGCGCCGCTCAGCGCGCGACGCGGCCTTGTCCGAGTGCGGTGCACGACCCGCGACGCGCGGGCAGCGCTGCTCAATGCGCGGCGCGCGCTGGGCTTCGTCTTTGCAGGGTTTTCGCGATCGTCTCGCTTCCGGGCCCGTTGAGCTATTGTGGACTGGGTATTTCGGGTTTATGACACAAACGTTTTGTCGACGGATAGGGCTCAAGCCGAGGCTCGATTCGAGGAACGATGCTCGACTCGAGGAGACTGACTAAAGGCTCGACTCGAGGAGACCGATTCAAGGCTCGACTCGAGGAGCGAAGCTCGATTCGAGGAGACTCATTCAAGGCTCAAGTCGAGGAGCGAGGCCCGAATCGAGGAGACTGAACAAAGTCTCAACTTGAGGGGCGAGGCTCGACTCGAGGGGTTCCGCTCGACTCAAGGAGTCAAGAGTTTGGGGTGAGGATTTGAAGGCTTGCCACTCTTCAGGACCTCCGGCCTGACCATCGGTCCTTTGAGCGACGTGCCTTCTCGGCGTCTCGGGTTTTCCAAAAACGACCGACAACAATACTGGGACTCAAAAGTTCACAAACCTTTTCCAAGTTTAGCGTAATGTCAACTGACTCCACTAAAGAGTTGACACTTAAAATCTCTCGGTTCAAATGAATTTATTTTCTACTCAAGAATTCAACCAAATTATGATGAGCGGATCCACTGAATATTATCTATGTTTACCCTTCATGAATATCATCAGCTAGTCGGGATTTACAAAAATTACCATTTTACCCTTCTAGCTGTTATTTCCTCAACTCCTTTATCGCTTGTGAATAAGTTAGAAACAATGTATTGACGAGGAGCTAACAAGTCACATTGTTTCATCCAAAAGAGTCAAGACTCAATTTGGACACTGGCCAGTTCATTTATTCACATTCCAAGGAACAAAGCATGAGATGATATACATTGCATTTCAGCAATATTGTACATGAATTCCATATCTATGAGATCTTCCTAAATTTACTCATGACATCTTCATAACGTAGTACTTCACCAATAGGTCCAGTTCAGAATGACATAGCGAATCCGAACTCTAACTTTCTCAAATGAGAATATGTAAGCTATGAAATGACATGTCTCATTTCACGATTGAGGTAAGCATGATGCAATTCATACGTAGTGACTTCAAGACATAAGAGGTTAAATGGTTTGTTCTTATTTTGTCTCTAGAAGTGCACTGGTCAATACTATAGAGTCTCCAACTCTCAATTCCCCATAACCAGACATCATAGATTCTCCTAACAATCGTACTGAGGTCAATAGTCCTTTGACCCTTAGATTGTGAATATATCGTTTTAAGCAAACTACGAAGAATTTGTTCATGCAAATCTACATTTGTCTCTTCGTAAGTTGTTTAGTTTGTTTATGGACTAAAGACTAATGTTTTATCATAAAGCTTCAAACAGACAAGGAGGAATGAATGAATGTTTCAACTTTTTATTAATTAATAAGCAATTACAAGCAAGAGTCTTCATGAGACTTTATTACATCAAATGTACAATATAAAGATTACAACTCTTCTTGTGGGCACCATTGACAACAAACTCCCACTTGACTCAAAGAAGATGTGTGTAGTCCTTCATGCCTAATCCCTCTCGATATTGGTCGAAGACCTTGTTCGCTAGGGCCTTTGTGAATGGATCTGCTAGGTTGTCCACCATTGAGATCTTCTTCACTTCCACATCTCCGCTCTGCACGATCTCTCGAATCAATTGGTATTTCCTCTCAATATGCTTAGAGCGCTTATGCCTCCCCGATTCCCTCATTTCGATGATCTAGTTTTGGAGGCTTTGGATCATCATTACCATGTCGAGCCCGTTAGCTGGGCTGAATGCCGGGACCGCGGGAGTCGCCTGTTGGTGCTCGTTGGATGCTTGGTCCCCGGCATTGGCCTGAGGTCGGCCAAGAGTTATGGCGGGGAGTGCGTCCCTCCGGGAGTTGAGCCTTAGGCGGAGATCCTCCCGTCGAGAGTTTCTCTGCGCCGTCAGGCACTCTCTCAGGTCCACACTCGGCGCTTGGCAGGGCGAGGTGGCCCTTGGCCGGATTGTCCGGCGAGCGCTCCGGCTATCGGCCCCATCGTCCCCTCGGGCCGCTCTCTCCCCGGCGAGGGGCCGTGTCCGGCTGCCTCTTGAAATCGAGGGGGCGAGTCCTCGGGAGTGTGACCGTGCCTGTTGTCGCGCCGGGTGCAACGGTCCGGCCAAGGCGCCATTTGTCCTTTCGGACCGTGATTGGGTGAGGCTAGGAGTTTCCTCGTCGGTTCTTGACTCCCCCACATAGTCGGGGTCGGAGTTGTCTCGGGCGAACCTATCCTCGACGTCGTAGCCAAGAGGGTCGGCGATGAGCGTGCCGTCGATGCCAGAATGGTCTAGGAGCTCGGCCTCGGCGTCATTCACCAGGTCATGGGACTGGCTCTCATTGTCACGAGGCTGCCCTCCTACACGGTGCATGAGGCTTCGGAGGCGGTATCTCGAGCTCGTCGCTCGAGTGCCTGCAGAACTAGCAGGAACTTGACTCATCTCTCGAGAGTCGTAGAAGTAGTAAGAGAAAGGATTAGAAGGGACCATCGCTCGTTTTCGGACAACGGTTTAGGAACCAAAAGTGGTCAGACCCAGGGCAGGACCAAGTGATCTCACTTCGGTTCGAGCGTGTCGGACTGGGTATCCCAAGTCTTCCCTTAGCTGTTGATGATGTCTATCTCATCCAAACACCTAAAAAGTAGAAAAAGGAGTGTGAACTACAAAGGGGAAACAGAGGGGGTGCCTCTGTTTACCTCTCCGACGCTCAACATTAGTAGGATTGAGGTGGAATATAGAGGGTTTAGGTGTTTAGATGCCAAAGATGAGTGAAACAAGTGAGTTATGAGTTTGACAGCGTTTCGGGACTCAAAATTGGATTACCTATCTCGAGGGGTCGAGCCATGTATTTATAGGCGACCAAGAGACGTTTTGAATTCCCTTGGCCGAGTGAAGTTGAGTCGGCCATCGGCCGGGTGACACTCGATCGGCCGATGGCCGAGTGAAATGTTAGATGCCGGGTGAGGTTCACTCGGCCATTGGCTGAGTGAATTGCTGGACGCCGGATGAGATTCACTCGGCCATTGGCCGAGTGAACTGTTTGGCCGGCTAGAGGTTTGACTCGGCCCATGGCCGAGTGAACTTGTTGGGCCGGCAGAGGATTCACTCGGCCATTGGCCGAGTGAACTATTGGACCGGTTGGAGGATTCACTCGGCCATTGGCCGAGTGAATTGCTGGGCCGACAGAGGATTCACTCGGCCATTGGCCGAGTGAACTGATGGGCCGGCTGAAGGTTCACTCGACCATTGGCCGAGTGAACTGATGGGCCGGGTGAGATTCACTCGGCCATTGGCCGAGTGAACTTCTTGGGCCGGCCAATGGCCGAGTGCTGGTCCGGCTGCCCGAAAGGTCGATCGCGTCGTCGGACCTCGTCGGGCCGATAACAACATCTACTCACGATTATCATACCAATTCATCAAAGAAAATGAGGTTCAAGAGTATTTTACCTTTTTGTCTTGAAGTGGTAGTAGAGAAACAAGGATGTATTTCAAGGAATGATGAGTGTAAATAAAGGGGGAATAATGAATGTGACGTGATGGGTTGGGTGTTTTGATACAAAAAAAAATACTCGCAATTATGGCTGAGTTCTTGAGAGAATCAGAGAAAAGTGAGAGGATGGTTTGTAAGAAAAAGAAATAAAAGGAGCAACAAATGCTTAAAAATTTGAAATTTTGGGACCTCGCGCCGCGCGATTCGTGGGTCGCGGCGCGAGGTCGCATATTAAAACCCCGCGCGGGTTACCACTTTTTATTGCTAGACGAGGCCGAGATAGGCCACCACTTTCTCGCTCTCAAAAACCGCTCCGAAGTATGGTTTCACTCGCTGCCCGTTGACCTTGAATCTTTCTCCGCTCGCACTCGCAATCTCGAACGTTCCCGACGGGAAGGCTTGCGTGACTTTAAATGGCCCGGACCATCGCAACTTTACCTTCCCGGGGAAGCGTCTCAACCGGGAATTGTAGAGTAAAACTTGTTGTCCTTGTTGGATCTCTTTGGGCTTGATGTGCTTGTCATGCCACGCCTTTGTCTTCTCTTTGTAGATCATTGCGTTCTCGTACGCTTCTCGTCGGAGTTCATCAAGCTCGTTGAGTTGAAAGAGCCTTTGCTTTCCCGCGGCTTTGTGGTCAAAATTTAGAATCTTCATCGCACATAGTGCCTTGTGCTCGAGTTCCACCGTGAGATGACAAGCTTTGCCGTAGACGAGCCGATACGGGGACATTCCAAGGGGCGATTTGAAAGCCGTTTGGTACGCCCATAATGCATCGTCGAGCTTTCGGGCCCAATCTTTGAGAGAGCTCCCCACCGTCTTCTCCAGGATACTTATCATTAGTTATCTGAATAAAATGGAAATCCTAGGATCTGAGATTGATGGGAAGAATTTCATAGATATGATATTAAAAACTCTCCCCGCATCTCTTGATACCTCCAAGATGAACTAGTCGATAAACAAGCAAGAGTATATTGTTACCAAGCTTATGAAGGAGCTTCACACTGCTGTAGGTCTCACTAAGAGAAAGAGGAATCAAGGAGAGGCACATGCTACAGAGCAAAAAGCCTCCGCCTCTGGAACTGAGAAGAGATCTCACAAGGCCGATAAGAAGAACTGTCTTGCCTATCTCAAAGCAAAGGAACATAGTATTGTACTAATTAATGAAGCATGCTTAGTAGCTGATAATGTATCAAGGTGGATTCTTGACTCCGCTGCTACTAACCATATTTGTTGTTCCTTGACTGGTTTCAAGAAAACCAAAAGCTTAGAGGAAGGCGACTTCTGTTTCAAATGGGTGATGGGAGCCTGGTGTCTGCGAAGGCTGTGGGATCCATGGCGCTGTCTTTTGAAGACCGCACTTTAAACTTGAATAATGTTTATTTTGTTCCTACCTTTGGGAAGAACTTAATATCCGTTGCTCGTCTTCTTGAGCAAGATTATTGTTTAAAGTTCGTTAAGAATGAAATTCGTATTTCGTTTTCTGATAATTCTTTTGTCACTGATGCAAGTATGAAGAATGCTCTTTTCTACATTTATCCCACTCAACCTTCTCTTTTAGGCACCGAAATAGATAGCGATCTAATTAGGGAGCCAAAGAGGATAAAACTTTCTGAATCCTCCGATCTAACAAAATCAATATACCTATGGCACTTAAGACTTGGTCATATCAGTCTAGATAGGATTAAGAAACTTGTGATGGACAGTCCACTCCAAGCCTCTGCAATAGGTCACTACCTACTTGTGAATCCTGCATAGAAGGAAAAATGACTAAGCGACCTTTCTCCGATAAGGGTCGAAGAGCCTCTGAGTTGCTGGAACTAGTACATTCTGATGTATGTGGTCCGCTCAGCCAACAGGCACGTGGAGGATACGAATACTTCGTTACCTTCACCGATGATTACTCGCGATATGGTTTTGTCTATTTGCTCAAACACAAATGTGAGACCTTTAACGTCTTTAAGGTCTTTAGGGCTTTAGTGGAAAAGCAAACTGGCAAAGTGATCAAAACCCTTCGATCTGATCGAGGTGGTGAGTATATGTCTAGAGAGTTCGATGACTTTCTTAAAGAAGAAGGTATCGCTTCTCAGCTTACCACACCTGGCACACCTCAACAAAACGGAGTGTCAGAGAGAAGAAACTAAAGTCTTATGGAGATGGTTAAACAATGATGAGTTACTCATCACTCCCTCTTTCCTTTTGGGGATATGCCCTCGAAACAGCCGCTTACATTCTGAACCAAGTTCCGTCCAAAACGGTTCCTGGTACTCCTTATGAACGATGGACTGGCCGTAAAGTAAATCTTGGCCGCATCAAAATTTGGGGATGCCCAGCACACGTGCTAAGGCAAAAGACTAGCAAGTTGGCTAGTAGGTCAGAATTGTGTCTGTTCATTGGATATCCAAAGGAAACCAAAGGTTTCACATTCTATAGTCCCGAGGATGATAAGACTTTCGTTAGCATGAATGCTCGTTTCCTTGAGGAGGACTTTATGAAGGATGCAAAACCTAGAAGCAAAATTGTGCTTGAAGAAAATTTGGGTGAGGAAGCTTCTAACTCATCTGTAAGAACTGTTCTTACCCCAAATGAAACACAACCTAACTCATCAGAATCTCGTCAAGTAGTACTTCGACATAGTGGGAGGGCTACTCAAAATCCTGACAGGTACATGTCCTGTGGAGACTATCTCGTAGCCGTCTCTAACATGGATGATCCTGTTTCCTATAGCCAAACGATGGCTTGTTCTGAATCAAACCTTTGGCTTGACGCCATGAAAGTTGAAATGCACTCGATGTATATCAACAAAGTCTGGAAACTTGTAGAGCTTTTCGAAGGGATTAAACCCGTAGGGTGTAAGTGGATATACAAGAAGAAAAGGGGTCCGTATGGGAACGTCGAGACGTTCGAAGCACGACTTGTGGCTAAGGGTTATACCCAACAAGAAGGGATTGACTATGAAGAAACCTTCTCGCCAGTCGCGATGCTTAAATCCGTCCGCATACTCCTATCCATAGCTGCAGCTCTCGACTATGAGATCTGGCAAATGGATGTCAAGACAGCCTTCCTGAATGGCAATCTTGACGAGCGCATTTACATGGCTCAACCAGAAGATTTCGTGGAAAAAGGTCAAGAGACCAAGGTTTTTGAGTTGCTAATGTCCATTTACGGATTAAAGCAAGCATCTAGGTCATGGAATATTAGATTCGATGAAACTGTAAAGAGCTTCGGCTTTGAGCAGTCAATAGATGAGCCGTGCGTTTACAAGTTAATGCACGAAGGTAAAGTTGTGTTTCTGGTACTGTATGTCGATGATATATTATTCATAGGTAATGATGTGGGTAAGTTATCTGAGGTTAAGGTCTGGTTAGCAAAGCAATTCGATATGAAGGATCTAGGAGAAGCCGTGTACATTCTGGGGATCCAAATCTTTCAAGATCGGAAAAACCGGACCCTGTCGCTCTCTCAAGCATCTTATATTGATAAGGTGATGGATCCCTTCTCGATGTAAGAAGGGCCAAACACCCTTTAGGCATGGAGTCTCACTCTCTAAGGACCAGTCTCCCAAGACTGCACAAGAGATTGAAGACATGAGGAAAATTCCTTACGCCTCTGCCGTAGGAAGCCTCATGTATGCTATGCTTTGCACTAGACCTAATATATGTTTCGCCGTTGGCGTAGTTAGCCGTTTCCAATCCAACCTTGGACCCGAGCACTGGATTGTTGTTAAGCATGTTCTTAAGTATCTTCCAAGAACTAGGAACTTGATGCTTACATACTCAGGTACTGACCTGACTATGATGGGATATACCGATTCCGATTTTCAAGCAGATAAGGATTCCAGGAAATCCACTTCGGGATTTGTGTTCATCCTTAATGGTGGAGTTGTTGTGTGGAGGAGTATTAAGCAATCATGCATTGCTGACTCCACAATGGAAGCTGAATATGTAGCTGCTTGTGAAGCGTCCAAAGAGGCTGTATGGCTTAGAAAATTCCTTAAATATTTGGAAGTTGTTCAAAACATCGACGAGCCCATGACCCTTTATTATGATAATAGTGGGGCTGTCGCTAAGTCAAAGGAACCTCGAAGTCATAAGCGCTCTAAACATATTGAGAGGAAATAACATTTGATTCGAGAGATCGTGTAGCGCGGAGACGTGGAAGTGAAGAAGATCTCAACGGTGGACAACCTAGCAGATCCATTCACCAAGGCCCTAGTGAACAAGGTCTTCGACCAACATCGAGAGGGATTAGGCATGAAGGACTACACACATCTTCTTTGAGTCAAGTGGGAGTTTGTTGTCAGTGGTGCCCACAAGAAGAGTTGTAATCCTTATATTGTACATTTGATGTAATAAAGTCTCATGAAGACTCTTGCTTGTAATTGATTATTCATTAATAAAAAGTTGAAACGTTCATTCATTCTTCCTTGTCAGTTTGAAGCTTTATGATAAAACCTTAGTCTTTAGTCCATAAACAAACTTAACAACTTACGAAGAGACAAATGTAGATTTGCATAAACAAACTCTTCGTAGTTTGCTTAAAACGATATATTCGCAATCTAAGGGTCAAAGGACTATTGACCTCAGTACGATTGTTAGGAGAATCTATGATGTATGGTTATGGGGCATTGAGAGTTGGAGACTCTATAGTTCTTCTAAGTATCTTCTGAAGGTACTGAATTGACCAGTGCACTTCTAGAGACAAAATAAGAACAAACCATTTAACCTCTTATGTCTCGAAGTCACTACGTATGAATTGCATCGTGCTTACCTTAATCCTGAAATGAGACATGCCATTTCACAACTTATGCATTCTCATTTGACAAAGTCAGAGTTCGGACTCACAATGTGATTCTGAACAGGGCCTATTGGTGAGGTACTAAGTTGTGAGAATGTCTGAGTAACTTTGTGAAGTTCTCATAGATATGGAATTCATGTACAAGATTGCTGAAATGCAATGTATATCACCTCATGCTTTGTTCCTTGGAATGTGAATAAATGAACTGGCCAGTGTCCAAATTGAGTCCTGACTCTTTTGGATGAAACAATGTGACTTGTTATCTCCTCGTCAATACATTTTTTCTAACTTATTCACAAGCGACAAAGGAGTTGAGGAAATAATAGCTAGAAGGGTAAAATGGTAATTTTGTAAATCCCGACTAGCTGATGATATTCATGAAGGGTAAACACAGATAATATTCAGTGGATCCGCTCATCATAATTTGGTTGAATTCTTGAGTAAAAAATAAATTCATTTAAACCGAGAGATTTTCAGTGTCAACTCTTTAGTGGAGTCAGTTGACATTAAGCTAAACTTGGAAAACGTTTGTGAACTTTTGAGTCCAAGTGTTTAGCTCAAGCTTTGTTCATCTGGATTCATGAGGTCATTGTCACAAATCACATCGAGTAGGAATAGTTAAACTAGAAGCTAAGTCAAAACAAGAACGAGACAAGTTTTGGACATAGGATGAAATGAATGTCAATAAATTTTTTTGACAAGGTCATTTGATGACTTAAGACCACTCGGCCAAAATTGATTTAATTGGGCCTTGTGGATTTATTTCATTTCATAAGAATTTTATTGAAAATTCTTAATGGGCCTTTCTCATGTTGTCATGAACAAATGAAGAAGCTTCTAGAAGCTCCTTCTAGAGAAGCCTTGGGCGTCCATCACCCAAAAGAAAGAGAGAATATTTTGTGCATAAATGTATCGATATACTTGCCAAAAGAAAAATAGGAAACAAATTTCCTATGCATGGCATAAGGGAATTCGGCCAAGCATGGCAAGGGAGCAAAAGAGGAAACAAATCCAAGTCTTCTAGAAGCACCCTTGGCCGCCCAAATGAAAGAAGAAACAAGGCAATATTTGCTCATGAATATGTGATATTCTATAGAAGAGGAAACTACCTTATTAAAGGTAAAGCCTCTCCTATAAATAGGAGCCTTATTCTTCACATTTGATTCATCCCAAGTTTTAGAGATTGAGAGCTTCTCTCTCTAGCTTGGCCGCCCCTCTCTCCTTCTCTCTCTAAGTTCTTTTCGTTTTTGTTTTGGCACCTAGGTTCTCATTTGACCTAGCGTTTTGTTGTCGGCCTGTCCCGGGCCGACGAGGACAGAGGGGCCACTTCAACCACACAACCGGCGCAACCCCTGTCTTGGCCATTACCCGGGCCAGGTCACAACCGGGCCAAGCCTCAGCCGGCCATTGGCCGAGTCAACAGCCAATGGCCGACCCAACCACCTCAGTCGGCCATTGGCTGAGTCAACATCCAGCTGACCCAATAGTTCACTCGGCCAATGGCCGAGTGAACCCTCCAGCCGACCCAACAGTTCACTCGGCCAATGGCCAAGTGAACCCCCTCAGTCGGCCCAGCAGTTCACTCGGCCAATGGCCGAGTGAACCCTCCAGCCGGCCATGCAGTTCACTCGGCCATTGGCCGAGTGAACCCTCCAGCCGGCCATGCAGTTCACTCGGCCATTGGCCGAGTGAATCCTCCAGCAGTTCACTCGGCCAATGGCCGAGTGAACCTCATCCGGCCCTAGACATTTCACTCGGCCAATGGCCGAGTGAACCCCAGCCTGCCCCAAGCTTTTCACTCGGCCAGTGGCCGAGTGAACCTCGCCATCATGTTCACTCGGCCATTGGCCGACCCAACCATTCAGTCGCCCGATGGCCGACTGAAGCTTGCTCACTCGGCCAAGGGGTCCCCTAAAACACCCCTTGGTCGCCTATAAATAGAGAGGTCCGTCCTCTCCCAATGGTAATCCAATTTTTAGTCCCGAAACGCTGTCGAACTCATACTTCACTCGTTTCGCTCATCTTTGGCCTCTCACCACCTCTAAAACCTCTATACTCCACCTCAATCCTACTAATGTTGTGCGTCGGAGAGGTAAACAGAGGCAACCCCTCTGTTTCCCCTTTGTAGTTCACGTGCTCTCTACTGCTTTTCAGGTATCGAGATGAGGTGAGCTTCATCTACAGCCAAGGGACGACTTGGGATACCAAGTCCGACACGCTGGAGCCGGAGTGAGATCACTTGGTCCGGCCTTGGGTCTAACCACTTTGGGCTCCTAAATAGTTGTCCGAAAACGAGCGACAACACGTTTTAGCGCTTCGACTTTGAGACTTGTTCTTGAGTCGTAGTGTTTAAAAGTGCCCACACACTAATTCCTATTTTTCTCGAGTGATTATAGTGATAGAAACTTTCGTGGTTACTCGAGTTGGCGAGGAAAGAAGAGAGACGTGCTGCGAGGGAGAGGAACGTTTTCAACCTTCCGAAGGCTCGTCATCGTTCAAGCTTCTAAAAAGGTTAGTAAATAATTTATGCTCATAATAGTTTTTATTTACATGTGCTTGCTCTTTGTCTAGGTTAGTAAAATCGTTTTACTTGTCAAAATAAAATTTTTAAAATTCCGCCGCTTACCGAAGCGTTAAACTTTTTCTTAAACCCTAGATTAATTCCAACATAGAGGAGGTCGAAGAAGATCAAGGACGAAGAAGAGTAAAGATGAGGCTTTTATATGAGGTTAAAGTCTCATATTTATTCATTTAGGTGCTTCCACTTGCTCATCGCCTCTAAGTGACCCCAACTTCAATGTTATTTCAATTGGATCCCGAAACACTGCAACTAAGTCCCAATCATATAATTGCTTAAATAAATTCATAATCGATTGAATTATAATCATACAATTTAAATCAAGAATTTTCTCGTTTAGTCTCGTTCAATTTTGTTATCGAATAGAATATTACATAATTATGATAGAATAATATGTAGTTATTAGGAGATTATTACGTAGTTATTAGAGTGTTAGAATGTGAACATAATATTGGGTAGTTATTATAGAATGTGAACGTAATATTGGGTAGTTATTAGAAAAGAATATTATGTATTTATTGTAATTCATTTCTTTCTTTTATGTTTCTTGTCTAAACTTGTATAAATACCCATTACGTGAATGAGAACAATACAACCTTTTCTCTCCAAAACCTCTCTGATTACATGGTATCAGAGCCATCCGAAAATTCCCAAAATTCGAAATCAAACATCCCATTACCTGGGTTCGAGATTAATCTGCCCTAAACCATCAGATTAGGGTTTCAAAATTTGTTTTTTTTCAGAAAATCTTCTAAGCCTACGAAATCTTTTCATCATTATCATCTAAATCCATCGATCCCTTACACTCACCACTTACCCAGACAATTCTGAAACTCAATTCCGATCAATTCTGTGCCAAAACCTGCTCATTCCGCCGACCCACGCGCCGCCGCTGCCGCAAAAAAAAAACTCAGGTTTATCTTTTCGACGTTCCGTCTAGCTACTCACTCTTTCCAATACGATATGGCTTAGAAAAAGGCTGTTGGTGTACCGAAGATCATGCCCATCCTCTCGAAGATCACCGACCACAAGTTGAGTGGTTCAAATTACCTCGATTGGAGAAAAACCATCCGGTTATTCCTTCGAAGTATCGACAAAGATGATCATCTAACTGATACATCTCCAGGTGACGAGTCAAAGTAAGCATGGCTTCGGGAAGATGCTCGTCTTTTCCTCCAAATCCGTAACTCCATTGGTAGTGAGGTAATTGGTCTTGTTAATCACTGCGAGTTCGTCAAAGAATTAATGGACTATTTGGATTTTCTTTATTCTGGAAAAGGGAATCTCTCTCGCATGTTCGATGTATGCAAAGCCTTCTACAGGGCTAAAAAACAGGACCAATCTCTCACCACCTATTTTATGGAGTTCAAGAAGATCTATGAAGAGCTCAACATGTTGCTGCCCTTCAGTGCCGACGTGAAAGTTCAGCAACAACAGCGTGAGCGAATGGCCATTATGAGTTTTCTTGCGGGACTGCCTTCGACCTTTGACACTGCAAGATCTCAGATAATCTCTGGTTCCAACATTTCCTCTCTCCAAGAGGTGTTCAGCCGCGTTCTTCGCACGGAGGGAACCCCGTCTAATCCTGTCAGTGGAGCTTTACTATCCCGAAACACGCATAGCTCAAGCCGCCCCGCTTATTACAAACCTGGAGCCCCAAGGAATTCAGAGTCTCGTCCAACAGACACTGCCGCAGTCACTTGCAACTACTGCAAGAAACAAGGTCATATGATCTAAGAGTGCCGAAAGCTTCAGTACAATTACTCCGACAACAATTTGGTTCGTGTCCCTGCTGATCAGTATGCCAAATTTTTCGAGTATCAAGAATCACTAAGGACTTCAAAACCCTTCAAATTTTTCCTCATCCTCCAAATGGGTCATTGATTCTGGTGCCACAGATCATATGACAGGTAATTCAAAACTTTTCTCCACCCTTACACCTCATGCTTCCGCTTCCACGGTTACCTTAGCCGATGGATCCCCTTCCAATGTTATTGGTTCGGGCACTATCACACCTACTTCTTCTTTGACGCTATCGCAAGTCTTGCACTTACCCAACCTATCCCTTAATCTCTTGTCTGTTAGCCACCTCACAAAAACGTTAAATTGCTCAATCTCATTTTTCCCAAACTCATGTGTTTTTCAGGATCTCATGACGAAATGCACTACTGGTAAAGGACATGAATCTGGAGGCCTCTACATTCTCGACACACCCAAATCCATTGCTTGTTCCAGCATCACGTATGCCCTTGAAGAACATTGTCGTTTAGGTCACCCTTCCCTTCCTCTTCTCAAGCTTCTTTGTCCTTAATTTCGCTCAGTTTCTTCTTTAGATTGTGAGTCGTGTCAGTTTGCTAAACATCATCGCCTTAGTTCTAGCCCTAGGATCAATAAGCGATCTAGCGCTCCGTTTGAATTAGTTCATTCAGATGTTTAGGGTCCATGTCCTATTACGTCCAAACCAGGTTTTCGATACTTTGTCACTTTTGTGGATGATTTTTCTCGTGTAACTTGGTTATTTTTAATGAAAACGCCTTCTGAATTATTCTCATTATTTTGCTCTTTTTGTGCTGAGATTCATACTCAATTCAATATCTCTATTCGCACCTTCTGTAGTGATAATGCCAAAGAGTACATGTCTAGTAGTCAATTCCAAAATTACATGACCCAACATGGCATGCTTCACGAAACATCATGTGTTGATACTTCGTCCCAAAATGGAGTTGCAGAACGCAAAAATCGACACCTTCTTGAAACTGCACGAGCTTTGCTATTTCAAACAGGTGTTCCAAAGTGTTTCTAGGCTGATGCCATCTCTACTGCATGTTTTCTTATCAACCGTATGCCATCATCTGTTCTTCAAGGTGCGCTTCCTTACAAAAAATTATTCCCTCAAAAGGCTTTGTTTCCCGTTAATCCAAAAATCTTCGATAGTACATGTTTTGTTCGGGATGTTCGTCCAGGTCTCACAAAGTTAGATCCAAAATCCTTAAAATATGTGTTTTTTGGATACTCTCGTCTTCAAAAAGGGTATCGATGTTACTGTCCTAGTCTTCAAAGGTATCTTGTGTCTATCGATGTCACCTTTCTGGAACACTTACCATACTTTACATATGAGAAACCAACCTTGCCACCTCCCGAGGACGATGATCTTTTAGTCTATTCCATTACTTCACCAGACGTTCCATCTCCCTCACAGGTACCACCTCGTTTAGCAGCCGACTCCACAGACACCATAGCACCTGACTCCACAAACACCATTGAAGCTGCTCCTAGCGTTGCACCTCCTCCTCCTCCGATCAAGATCTACACTCGTCGTATCCGTCCGGTACCATACACGCTCATTGATCCTCCAGGGACATGTCCTACACCGGGTCCTTCGTCATCAGATCCACCTCCAATCGATGATCTTCCCATTGCATTACGCAAAGGTAAACGACAGTGTACTTACCCCATCTCTTCATCTATCTCATATAATCTTTTTTCATCCTCCTCATATGCCTTTGTTTCATCCCTCAACTCTATCACCATTCCTAAAACTGTTCGTGAGGCATTAGATCATCCAGGTTGGCAGAAAGCAATGACAGAGGAAATGAATGCCTTAGATGACAATGGTACTTGGGAGTTGGTTACTTTTCCTTCAGGGAAACGGGAAATTGGATGTAAATGGGTGTTTACGGTCAAAATGAATCCAGATGGCACGATTGCTCGATTGAACGCCCACTTAGTCGCTAAAGGCTTTGCCCAGACATACGGCGTTGACTATTCCGATACCTTCTCTTCTGTTTCCAAGTTGACATCCATCCGACTTTTCATCTCCTTGGCAGCAACTCATGACTGGCACCTTCACCAACTTGACATAAAAAATGCATTTCTACACGGAGACCTACATGAAGAAGTGTATATGGAGCAACCTCTTGGTTTTGTTGCTCAGGGGGAGTGTGGCCATGTCTGTCGTCTTCGAAAAGCGTTGTATGGGCTGAAACAAAGCCATCGTGCTTGGTTCGGAAGGTTTAGCCATGCCCTTGAAGAGTTTGGGCTTCGAAAGAGCAAATCTGACCACTCTGTATTTTTCAGGAGCACAAGAGATGGTGTCATTCTCCTAGTTGTTTATGTTGACGACATAGTAATTACAGGGAGTGATACTACCAGCACCTCTCATAGACCACAAGTTGAATGGTTTGATCTATCTCGACTGGAGAAATACCATTCGATTGTTCCTTCGGAGTATTAACAAAGACAATCACTTGACTGACGCTATTCTGAAGGACGATTCAAAGCAAGCATGGCTTCGTGAGGGTGCTCGTCTTTTTCTGCAAATCCGAAACTCCATTGATGGTGAGGTAATTGATGTAGTCAATCATTGTGAGTTTGTCAAGGAATTAATGGATTACTTGGAATTCCTTTATTCTGAAAAAGGGAATCTTTCTCGCATGTTCAATGTGTGCAAAGCCTTTTATGGGACTGAGAAACATGACCAATCACTCACTACTTACTTTATGGAGTTCAAGAAGACTTACGAAGAGCTCAACATGCTGCCAATGGCTATTATGAGCTTTTTTGTGGGACTACCTTCGACCTTTAACACTGCAAGGTCTCAGATCATCTCTGGTTCCGACATTTCTTCTCTCCAAGAGGTGTTCAACCACGTTCTTTGCACGGACGGAACCCCGTCTAATCCTGTCAGTGAAGCTCTACTATCCTGAAACATGCATAGCTCAAGCCGCCCCGCTTATTACAAACCAAGAGCCCCAAGGAATTCAGATTCTCGTCCAACAAACACTACGGTAGTCACTTGTAACTACTGCAAGAAACCAGGTCATAACGATCCAAGAGTGCTTAAAGCTTCAATAGAAGAATCAAAAGATCCCATCTGCTGCCTTTTAGACCCGATGTGAAGGTTCAACAACAACAACGTGAGCCAATGGCTATTATGAGCTTTTTTGTGGGACTACCTTCGACCTTTAACACTGCAAGGTCTCAGATCATCTCTGGTTCCGACATTTCTTCTCTCCAAGAGGTGTTCAACCACGTTCTTTGCACGGACGGAACCCCGTCTAATCCTGTCAGTGGAGCTCTACTATCCTGAAACATGCATAGCTCAAGCCGCCCCGCTTATTACAAACCAAGAGCCCCAAGGAATTCAGATTCTCGTCCAACAAACACTACCGTAGTCACTTGTAACTACTGCAAGAAACCAGGTCATAACGATCCAAGAGTGCTTAAAGCTTCAATAGAATAATCAAAAGATCCCATCGGCTTATGTTGCATCCTCCGACAACAATTTGGTTCATGTCCCTCTAATGAGTATGCCAAATTTTCCAAGTATCAAGAATCACTAAGGACTTCAAAACCCTCTGTCGCTACCATTGCCAAATCAGGTAATCCCAGTGCGTGTCTTCTTTCCTCATCCTCGAAATAGGTTATTGATTCTAGTGTCATAGATCATATGACAGGTAATTCAAAACTCTTCTCCACCCTTACACCTCATGATTCCACTTCCACGGTTACCTTAGCCAATGGATCCCCTTCCAATGTTATTGGTTCTGACACTATTAGACCTACTCCTTCTTTGTCCTTTTCTTAAGTCTTGCACTTACCCAACCTATCATTTAACCTCCTGTCTGTTAGCCAACTCAAAAAAACATTAAATTGCTCAATCTCATTTTTTCCCAACTATTGTTTTTTTCAGGATCTCATGACAAAACGGACTATTGGTAAAGGACATGAATCTGGAGGCCTCTACATTCTCAACACACCTAAATCCATTGCTTGCCGCAGCATCACGTCAGCCCTTGAAGAACATTGTCATTTAAGTCACCCTTCCCTTCCTCTTCTCTAGCTTCTCTGTCCTCAATTTCACTTAGTTTCTTCTTTAGATTGTGAGTCATGTCAGTTTGCTAAACATCATCGCCTTAGTTCTAGTCCTATGATCAATAAGTGATCTAGCGCTCTATTTGAATTAGTTCATTCAAATGTTTGGGGTCCATGTCCTATTACGTCCAAATCAGGTTTTCGATACTTTGTCACTTTTGTGGATGATTTTTCTCATGTAACTTGGTTAATTTTAATGAAAACCTATTATGAATTATTCTCATCATTTTGCTCTTTTTGTGCCGAAATCCATACTCAATTCAATATGTTTATTCGCACCTTCCGTAGTGATCATGGCAATGAGTATATGTCTAGTCAATTCCAAAATTACATGACCCAAAATGGCATGCTCCATGAAGCATCATGTGTTGATACTCCATTCCAAAATGGAGTTGATGAACGCAAAAATCAACACCTTCTTGAAACTGCACGAGCTTTGCTATTTCAAACATGTGTTACAAAGTGTTTTTGGGTTGATGCCATCTCTACTGCATGTTTTCTTATCAACCGTATGCCATCATCTGTTCTTCAAGGTGCGCTTCCTTACAAAAAGTTATTCCCTCAAAAGGCTTTGTTTCCCGTTAATCAAAAAATCTTCGAGAGTGCATGTTTTGTTTGGGATGTTCGTCCAGGTCTCACAAAATTAGATCCAAAATCCTTAAAATGTGTGTTTTTGGGATACTCTCATCTTCAAAAAGGGTATCGATGCTACTGTCCTAGTCTCCAAAGGTATCTTGTGTATATCGATGTCACCTTTCTGGAACACTTACCATACTTTACATCTGAGAAACCAACTTTGCCACCACCTGAGGATGATGATCTTTTAGTCTATTCCATCACTTCACCAGTCGTTCCATCTCCCTCACAGGTACCACCTCCTTTAGCACCTGACTCCATAGACACCATAGTACCTGACTCCAGAGACACCATAGCACCTGACTCGACAAACACCACTAAACCTGCTCCTAGTGTTGCACCTCCTCCTCTTCCTATCAAGATTTACACTCGTCGTGTCCGTCCAGTACCACACACGCTCATTGATCCTCTAGACACATGTCCTACACCGGGTCCTTTGTCATCAAATCCACCTCTCATCGATGATCACCCTATTGCATTACGCAAAGGTAAACGACAGTGTACATACCTTTTTCATCAAGTCCACATCTTATCGATGATCTTCCCATCGCATTACGCAAAGGTAAACGACAGTGTACATACCCCATCCCTTCCTCTATCTCATATAATCTTTTGTCATCCTCTTTATATGCCTTTGTTAGATCATCCAGGTTGGCAGAAGCAATGGCAGAGGAAATGAATGCCTTAGATGACAATGGTACTTGGGAGTTGGTTACTCTTCCTTCAGGAAAATGGGAAATTGGATGTAAATGGGTCTTCACGGTCAAAATGAATCCAGTTGGCACGCTTGCTCGATTGAAGGCCCGCTTAGTCGCTTTAGGCTTTGCCTAGACATACGGCATTGACTATTTCGATAACTTATCTCATGTTGCCAAGTTGACATCCGTCCAACTCTTCAACTCCATGGCAGCAACTCATGACCGGCACCTTCACCAACTTGACAGAAAAAAAATGCATTTCTACTCGGAGATCTGCATGAAGAAGTGTATATGGAGCAATCTCCTAGTTTTGTTGCTCAGGGGGAGTATGGCCATGTCTGTTGTCTGTGAAAAGCATTGATGGGCTGAAAATAAAAGCCCTTGTACTTGGTTCAGAAGCTTTAGCCATGCCCTTGAAGAGTTTGGGCTTCGAAAGAGCAAATCTGAAAACTCTGTATTTTCAGGAGAACAAAAGATGGTGTCATTCTCCTAGTTGTTTATGTTGATGACATAGTAATTAGAGGGAGTGATACAACCGGCATTTCATATGTCAAAGCATTCTTCCACACTCAGTTCCAAACAAAAGACTTGGGCACGCTAAAATACTTCTTGGGTGTTGAAGTCTTGCAAAGCAAAACAGGTATATACTTATCGCAAAGGAAGTATGTCCTTGATTTGCATTCCGAAACAGGAAAATTAGGTGCCAGACCATACAGTGCCCCAATGACTCCCAACATGCAGCTTACTAAGGAGGGAGAACCAATGGATGATCCTGAAAGATATAGAAGATTGTTCGGCCAGTTGAACTACCTCACAATTACTCATCCAGACATTGCATACTCCGTCAGCATAGTAAGTCAATTCTTGGCGTCCCCGACAATTGATCTTTGGGCAACATTGGAACAGATATTGTGTTACTTGAAAGGAGCACCAGGACGTGGAATCATATACTCAAATCATGGTCATACTCGAATTGAATCCTTCACAGATGCAGACTATGGAGGGTCTAACATAGACAGAAGATCAACTACTGGATAATGGGTATTTTTCAGAGGAAACTTGGTCTCATGGAAGAGCAAGAAGCAACATGTCGTATCAAGATCAAGTGCGGAGTCGGAATACAAAGCGATGGCCCAAGGAACATGCGAGACAATGTGGATAAATCAGCTATTGACTGAATTAAGCTTCACCGTCACTTTGCCAACGACATTATGGTGCGACAACCAAGCTACCATCCATATCACATCCAACCCAGTTTTCCATGAGAGATTCAACAAGGCTCGATTTCCACCTCATATGTAAAACGGGTGATCAAATAGGAGACATTCGGGTCGAATATCTTTGTAACAAGCTGGGCATGATTAACGTATTTGTTCCAGCTTGAGGGGGAGTGTTATAGAATAGAATATTACATATTTATGATAGAATATTATGTAGTTATTAGGAGATTATTACGTAGTTATTAGAGAATATTTTGTTACCAATTACGTTACTATTTTTGTGTATAAATACCTGTAACTATGAATGAGAAAAATACAACCTTCATTCTCTAATTCTCTATGATTACAAATTTAAATATATTTAAGGTCTCTCGGAATTAATTCTCATCCTTGAGAATTTATTTGTGAGATTAATTTTTGGAATGTCACCTCATAAATAATTCTCACTCGAGACAAACTCGATAAATCTTTCAGTCGTTATGACATTTCTCATCACCTTAACGTATTTCAATTAATTTGATAAACTCGTTGGACCATACTGTTAGGAATTAAAATCCTTATAACCGTAGCGGAAAATAAATAATTACGCTATAGGCTAATTATTTATACGATTATATAAACTAGATCTAGATTTGCATACTTGAATAGAATAGAGCTAGATTTGAGAGAGTGATTCAAGCAACCGATTAAAAAGACGAGTTTTTGGATTACTTACATGTTTGGCAATCTGTTACTTACACTTCAGTTGAATTCTTCAAGATCTTGTTTTGAGCTCCAATAACTCGATCTTCTAGATTTAGCTTCGATCTTCACTTCGGGAACGACGACAAGACTCTCGTCGTTTGAATCTCCAGAGATGATAACGTAATCTTCCAAAACGTAATCTTCGGATGGAATAAGAAGAAAGTGTGGACTCACTCGTTCTCTCACAACGACTCTGATTTAGAGATTCAAGTCGTGTCATTTTTTGGGAATGAAATCACGAATTCCAAGGGAAAGCGAAAGAGAAGAAAATATCGACCACGCTGATGGTGCTGAGAAAATTTTGGGACTTCTATTCTTGTGTCTATTTTGTTCTCCTTGACCCTTATTTATAGTGGTAGAAAGGAGATATTCTAGGAATCTCCTAAAGATATTTTATCCTCCTTTATTCTTTCCTATTTTGTAAGAATAAATATCTAATTCGGCAAATAGATAAATTTCCGAATGAATGCTGCTAAAAAATTTACAGGTGTGAGATTGTAATAATAATATTTATTATTATCAGAGAGTTCTTATCTGTCATTATCAGAGCCGAATCGGGGACTATGGACCTAGTAATATGAGCTTAACAAATCCGATTAAAAAGACAATATAGTCCATTCTCTTTTCCCATCGATTCTTTTAATCTTGGTCAAATACTCCACTATGAGCAAGACTGAACCCTCCTTTATACTAGAATTATATTAACTCATTCTGTTATACCTTTCTTGATACTTATATTTCATAAGCACCATTTCGTCCCCAACGAAAGATTCTTCTGAACGTTACTTACTTCGAATGTGCGCACAATCTATTGGTTCTGGAATCAACCCTTAGGTGAGTGGACATTGACCTTCTTTCAGGAAGGCTGGATTGAAAAAATTCGGTAATATGACCTAGAAATCCATGATCATTTTAGGATTTAGATTAAGTCTCACTGTGACCATCATAGCAACCCTGGTTAGTGTGTCGTAACGGCCCTTAAACGACACATCAAGAACCAAGGTCTGTCCAGGCCGTACACTTACCAAAAGTGTAGAATGCTCCCACCAAGTGATCAACCTTCACTTGTGTTCCACACATATTATTTTAGATACAACTATACATGCATGTTTCAATCATCGACCATGCTTTAGCTCACCGCCCAAACTTAGATGCCCATCATGTAATTCAGTTTAATACGGAGGCTATGGATGATAGTTACTGATTCTCTTTAGAAAAAACCCACTAATCATAAATGCTAATAAAGTAAACTTATCGAATTCAGTAATCATACATGTTTCTTTTATTATTCATTCAAGAATTTATTTGTAACAACAGAAGCTCGTTTATTAAACTTGAATTTACAAATCGAGTTATACAAAATTTTATACTTTACAGCAGCACACAATAGAAATAAGGACTTATCTGGGAGGTGTGCACCTGTAGTCGGGAAAGCAACTCATGCACAATGGACTAGAAAGGCAACCGAAGTCCCCCTGGGAGACTAACAATATGCACGGCAACAAATCTACGATGGGGAAGATAGGGAAGATCATCGCTGAGCTGGCGGAGATCCTCCTGCAAGGCCTCAAAGTGATTCAGGACGATGGTACTTTGAATATCGAGCCCCAAAATATTAAAGGATCCATCTACGACCGGCTCACTAAACGGGATGGCCCACGTCACAGACATGCACTCCTCGTTCCTTGTCAGATTTTCCAACGACTCTGACTCGTCATCATCATAATCATTGGAAGCATTGGCGACCCTGTACTCCTCCTCACACGATAGATCGAACATGAAGGATGGCCGCCACAAAACCACATATGGATCATCGCCCTCATGCTTGTCTTGTATCGCCTCCATGGTAGCACGGCTCACCGACACTGGAACTCCTCCTCACACAATGAAGCTCGTTCTCCAAGAGAGAAACCTCGCCTCGCACATCAGAAGAAGGGTATGTGGCCGGATCTCGTGCGTCGGACGGGCTGAGCGGGATGACAAGAGAATCGTTGGCCATAAAACCACCATCCAACCCGAGTTCATCGGGCGAAGACGTGGTGGCCGGTCTCTTGGCGCTGGTAGAAGGACCATCGACCGGCCCAGAGGCACCGACCGGCCGTGTGGCTATTAGTTAGCCTGGTACACCGGGCAAGGTCTTGTCAGCCGGCCTCGGGGGCACCGGCCAAATGTGTCTTGGCTGACTTGTGAGCACCAACCGATTGTAGGCCGACCAATGATGCGTCGGTCACTTCTACGCCGGTTGGGGGCAGACCGATGCTCCGGTCACTTCTACGTACGCCGGTTGGGAGCAGACCGGCCAGAGACGGGCAGGTTAAGAACCCGAGGAGGGCTAACCCGAGGACCAACAGCCGAAGACCCCTCCCCCGCGCCATCATCGTCCACCACCGAGGAGCCATCATCACAGTCGATCCACCCCATCAATGTCTCGGAGCTCAGAGAATGAAGGAGGACGGACACTCATCATGGCTGAAGGAGGAATTAAAAAATCACTCTAAATATTCTCTGAATGAGAGGTATATAAACAAGAAAAGTCAACGTCAAGCTCAGGAGAATCAACGAAAAACGTGAGGCCATCCTTAATACACGTATGAAAGAGGAAACACATTTTTCCAGCCCACATGAGCTGGTCCATAACAAAATAACAAATTTAAAACAAATCGAGATGGGCCCAGAATTTCAAAAGAAAATGGAAAAATAAGGGAAAAAACAAAGGACAAATGAGCAAACCTCAAACGAGCTAAAGAAGCGGAGCATAAAAAGTTTATCGCTTGGACTCTGCCAAATAATAGACTTGGGGATTAATGTTATGCGATCATTTTCGGTTCCAGATAATCAAGACACACAGTTCTCAACCAAGCGAAAGCAACGAATCGAGCGCGAATATTCGGAGAGTTGAGGTATAAAAAGACCCATAAGCTCGATTCGTCGAATACTAAAAAGGCGTCGTGAAGCGGGTTGGAGGTCCCGCCAGAGAAAGACTCGACAAGATCTTTGCCGCACACATCCATCCCGGAGCTCAAAGCCATTCACCTTGCAAGCCTAGGCGCACGGCCAGACACCTGACAGACCTAGGAGACATGGCTGGCCCGCAGAGCACGGCCCGACAATTGGTCGGCCTCCCTACAACATTGGTAGGCCAGCGTCATCACCACACGGCCGACCTCCTACTACACGGCCGGACTGGCTCCTTTCCACCCGACCGGCCTCCTGCCACATGGTCGGATTGACTCCTTTCCACACAACCGACCTCCTGCCACATAGCTGGGCTGGCTCCTCGCCACCCGGTCGGCCTCCTACCGCATGGCATGTGCCTTCTTACCACCCAAGGCAAGCCCATGAGCATCCATGGCCTCTCAGACTCTATAGATACCCATATCCACAACGGAAAGGTAACAAAATTCTTCACACTCAAAGCTCAAAATTTTCATCTGGATGAGATCCTTCTATTAAGATTTCTTACACCCCGAACGCAATCACATTAATTTTGAGCATCAGAGCGCGCACCAGTGGCACTTGCTCTGCACCACTTTAGCTCAAGTGATCTCTTTTTCTCAGGAACATACAAGCATTGCTGAAGCGGCCTCAATAGCGCAAGCTACGATTCCCACTAACAAATCTTTGATTGGAGAAACTCGTACGAATTTTCCCTTAGTGCGGTCACAGGGTCCGGCCCTGGATCCAACCACTCTGGTTTTAAGTACTTATCCATTTTCGAGCATGAATATATAGGCCGAGTGATATATAGGTTTAATGCCCATAAGTAGATGTAAATGATGTATTTACTTACGTGTAATAGGTTCTTTTTAAATACAATTTTATGTCAAGCTAAATTTAAAGGAATAAAGTGAAACATTCATTCTTATCGATTTCATGTTATAATTAAATAATATCCTGAAACAAAATAGACTCAATTTAACCTAAATACTAAAATGAGACATTATCACTTATGGCTATTCATCTTCATTAGATTAGCCAATGATCAAGATTCTTCTTTAGAAATTTTAGATTAGGTGGTTGGTGAAATGACATAGTTATGGTGGGGTTACGAGTTCTTATATTTATGAAACTCATAATTAAGATTGCTAAAATGTTATGTATATCAGTTCATGATTTGTAACTTTATAGTAACCGGGCCTAGTATTCAATTGCGATAACTCATTGAATCAAGCATTGTGACATGTTAGCTACATCTAACTAAGAATGATATTACTTATTCACAAACAACAAAGGAGTTGAACGAAATAATAACTAGAATGCTAAAATTGTAATTTTATAATTCAATGGATTCTATGTGTTAAAGTAGTAGTGCATAGAGTAGAAATCTAAAGCATGTGAACTGAGAGATTTTTAGTGTCGATTTTTAATGGTGTCAATCATCATTAGGAATTAACATTGAAATTTTTGTGAACTTTTGAGTCCAATGATTTAATCTTAAACTTTGGCTCATTTGGATATATTGAATTACTTAAACTGAAATAAGATTCAATACTTCAATATAATTCATTTTGAGGAAAAAAACTAGAAAAGTCACTTAGTGCAAAAACGAGTTATTAAGTAAAATTTTCAAATAGGCAAAATATGATTTTAAGGTTTATCAAAGGAAATTGATACCATAGGTTATTATTTAGAATATGGTTGTAGGTATTAATAAGACAATAGGTAAATTTAATCATTGATTTTACACATTTCATTCTCTCTATTATTCTTTAAACTAATTAAAAATGATTAATGAAATGGAAAATTGTGATTCGATGACCATAAGGATTTGCATTTGGCCATGAAGCTTGGAGAAATTCTCCGTTTGAAGACATACTTGAGAGCAGCCCGCATCGGCGACTTCTTGATATCATATCGGAAGCAGAATTGGGGTTGCCCTCTCGTGATATTGGTATTTTGGCCATCATGCTTTGGGAGGTGTGGACGAAGCGGAACAAGTTTGTTCACAAAAAGCGCAGGCTGAAGTTAAAATCTGTCTACAACGATGCGGTGGTGTATTTTGAGGATCTTAATCTGATAAAATCTACTTCTCTAGCGCGGCAAGAGATGGCGAAACTGATAACTTGGTATCCTCCTAACCAGGAACTTTGGAAGTTAAATGTCAATGTTGCTTACCGCCCGAGCCCAAGTATTGGTATGGGAGGGTGTATCTGAGATTCCAATGGAAAATTCGTTGTTGCGCTCTGCAGATCCAAGCGGAAATTTCGGTCTATTATGGGAGCTGAACTTGCAGCAATTCAGGAAGGTGTAATCTTTGCAAAAAGACTTGGAAATACTCCCTGTATGATTGATTTCGATTCGAGCGAGGCAGTTCATCTTCTCAGCAAGAACATAGAGATGGCTATAGAGGAAGGACATATTGTAGATGACATCCTAGCTCTCACTTCCTCTTTACTGTTTTCCTTTTCTTTTGTCAGAAGAGCAGGAAATACAGTAGCCCATAGATTAGCCTCTCTGAGTTTTACTGAACGTTTCCCATGTACGTGGCTTGACTACCCCCTTAGTTTAGTTGTAATGTTGAAATTATTGCTGCAGACCTACTGCAATTTGCCAATTGATGGCATGATAATAACAAATAAATAAATAAATAAATAAATAAATAAAGTTAATGACGACATAAATACTCAAAACTCAACATCACTTGAATAGTTTATCTTTTTTTGCCGCGACAAAAGTACTCAATGTTGCTTCCGAGTATCACCATTACTACCTCATGGGTTTAAACTAACACAAATTCCGTGTGGCATAATAATTATGCTAAAACTTATTTTTAATTCTAATTTTCGTTTTTATTAATTATTCATTCTAATAATAATATTTTACTGCCGTAATAAAACCAAATAAGTTGAACACCCACAATTAAATCCCTAAATCGGCTAAAGCACAAGAAAACATAAGCCAAGAAGCAACCCTAAAGTTTAAACCCCGAAAAGCAAAAAAAAAAAAAAAAAAAAAAAAATAGTAACGGTATATAAAGTCGAAATGGTGATACTCGGAAGCAACATTGATTACTTTTTCCGTGAAAATAATATATATATATATATATATATATATATATATATATATATTTAAGTGACTAAACTCGAACATTGAATATTTATGCCGTCATTAGTTAAAAAAAATTATAATAAATAAATTAACTACCCTCATACTGGTGTAGAGACAAGTGCTCTCAAGTTCCCCACCTTATCTTACTCGTCTCATCTCTAAACCCGCTTACTTATAAGAGAAATTCATAATTAATAAATTTGTACTAATTCTAGTCCGAATTATTTTAGAACGCGAACGTCCATATTACACGTTTCCAGTCCCAAAAACATTGTGCACTTGCACTAGAGAAATACAAAACAAAACACCTTAACATTATTTCTGGAGGTTTTATAGCATGTTACATACATCAGTACTTATTAAAACATAAAATTACTAATACCTCATCCAAGCTCTGGTCAAAATACCTTGTTATCCAAAGTGGACAGTAGATACAAAAACCTTATTGTACCTCAACAAAACGGGCAATGGGGCATCCATCACCCTCCCACGCACTCATAAATTACACGGTCTGATGGGCCCCATGCGAGTGCAGTTCCCCCAGGAACGGCATAAATGTACAGTGGCAGCCTGCCTAGCATTTCTCTATATTCAAAAAACAACCGAGATCATTATGTACACTTGTTTTCATCTTCGACAAGCGCTGTTTCAACCCTGTGTCTGCCCATGAAGAATGAAAGCATGAACAAGGCATTTGGCAACAGAAATTTGATTGTGAGTTCCAGATAGCGTGACGGGTCCTTCTACAGCTCCGGGATTTATGTCACTAACCACCACTTGGGCTCCTGAGATCTGAGATTGACAATAACTCGGTAACTTGAAACCCATCAAAGTTGGATTTCAGAACACTTTTACTTAACATTGTCTATACCAACCTGCCGGATCTGAGCTAAGTTGCTATTGTTATCTCCATAAATATGAGGCAACAGATTTTGAGGAACCATGATCTCAAGAGTTGAGTTATTAAAATGCGTTGCTTGACTCTCACTGTCCATGGAAGAAAATATATGATGAATAAGTTGCATAACCCTTATCAAAACTTATAACATCACTAATTTTTTTTTTAACTATAATTACTTATATTGATGAAGGCATAAGCCATAATTACACAAAAAGGAGAGACGAGAGAAGCAAAGCCCCACGAACCAATGCCAATCCAGCACACGAACCCAAAAGGCAAAGCAGACTCGAAACTCTAAAACAAAAACAGGGTCTATGCACACTATGATGCTGTGCTTAAATTTTTTTGCTGATTTTATTTCTGTCATGCCTCCATAAATATATGCTCAAGCTTATCAAAATTATTGATGATCCCCAGTTTAATATCATTGAACGTAGATACCGATGCTTAAGTGGTGTCACGGGGTACAATTTTGCAATCAGAAACCGAAGGGATAGTTACCTTCCCGAATGCCCCTTTCTTGAACTGAAGCCTAGACCACCATCGCTCGTTCCTCGAGGAGTTCCACAACCACCTACCTGGAACAACCCAAAAAAAGAGCAACCGTCAAGAAAAATCACCAGGTGGATAGGAATTTAGCGGAAGATTAAATTCCTTTCCATAAGTCTACAACACACTAGCTCTCGGAATCAGAGGAACCAAACCTGGTGATTCCACATTCTTGGTGAAGACGACCTATCATACTCCCGACCCGGCCCTGATCTATCGCTTCCGTAAGGATAGGGACCATCGTGATCCATGCCATGAGAAAATCCATGCGAGTATTCGTGGGGCTGACCAACAGGAGCCGGGCTTGGACCCGGGGAGCCGGGGTGATGCCTCAATCTGAACATGGGAGGAGGCATATCTGAGTACGGAGACATGTACGGTGGGCCGTCGAAATTCGGATGGTGAGGCTTTATAGGAATAATTGTTTCACGAAGCCTACCCGTTATGTGAAATAACGCATCCTGTACACACTGCATGTTTCCAATTACCTGCCCAAGAAAAAAGAAAAAAATGGTGTTTCAAACTTATTTCCTTAAAAAAATAACTTTTTGTTGGCTCGAAACTGACACTTTTATTTTTGGCTCGAACCCACACTTTTTTTGGCGCTAAGCTTCTGTTGTGAAACAATTCTTCCAGTTGAAAATCAAAACATCCAAGTCATACCATTAATAATAGGGATTGGGTACATTTCTAGCAATTTGAAACCACTAAAAGCATGTACCATTTACGAGAGACAATTCTGCTCCCTGAAGAAACAAAATTTACAGTAATTGAGAGTTTCATTTTTCGATATTATTTACCATGTAAATTTCACATTAAAAATGAGGGTAAAAAATATTATTTATCATGACTCTGTACCACCTTTTCAACTTATTATGCAGTAATTTAGAATCGGTTTTCATCGCATTAATGCACAGCTAATGTTAGAGGGGTCGTATTCAAATATTTCAACAAATAATAAGCGACATGCAGATATTAGTTGTGTAACTATTTACCTGCACAACTTCGTCACTTAGAGAGGCACATTTTGGAACTTGATCTTTTGTGAATATGCGTATGCTAGCACCAGTAGCTCTTCTCATTTCTGAAATTATGTGACCTCCTTTACCCAATAAACAACCAATCTGTTGAGAGTGCACCAGAAGTCTAGCAACCACTGCAGAACCAGGCTCAAATCCAATCTCTGCAATACGAGAATGCACGCGAATAACAGCCTCCTGAGTGGGAGAATGTTTTTGCTCTGAATTCTGCAACATGATGAAAGTGTATAATTAAACAACACCTTTTATTGTTGGGAAACGATCTTCTGCGAGTAAAATCAGGCAGAAGTCGATCCAATGCGCACATCCGCTATCATACCTCTCTTGCCGAAATTACAACGACCCGCTCATCTAAATCTGAAGGAGAATCGGCTATCTTGATGTATGCACCAGTTTCATTTTGCAAATGCCGAATCACCGACCCACCTTTCCCAATCAAACTGCCAACCTTATCAACTTGACACAACAACTTAAAGACCACATCCTCTTCTATAAAAATCCTGTGACCACCACCTATATTGTCAGGCCCTGGAACAGAAGAATAGCTCCTTGAATAATAATCTTTGGCATTAAAGGTGGATTAAAGAAGGGTTTGAAATACAATGATCGGTGTGAAAAGGTACCAGGTCCATGATGCGATCTCCCTGACAGTCTTCCGGAGCCAGAACTAACTGAATCCAATCTAGGCTTATCCTGAAGACAACCTGAAACAGATATAAGTGCTTTCTTTACAGCGGATATGTTTCCTGTAATCTGCATATACGATACACCCAAGTAATAGCTTTAAAGATGATCAGACAACACAAAGCCAGAACGTTACTGTTAAACTCAATCCAATACCAAAAAAAAAAAAAATATATATATATATATATATATAGACAAAAGGGCTACCAAGTTTCATACGGCAACAAAACCACCAATGTTCCAATAAAGAAATACAGAGGTTTTTCCTAACCTATGAACGATTATCACTGAAACAAACCTACAAGAAAGATTATAGATACTAATGAAAAACTGTAACTTGGAGAATTTGCTCAAATTTTGTCGCTATAATAGCCACTCAGCTCAAGCAAGGCCGTAACAATTTTGTGACATAAACAACCCTGAATCCACAATCTGTTGATGTGCTACTATCTGGATCTTAATTTCTAAATATCTCAATCTCAGACAACTGCATTTATTATTAACAACGTAAATAGGCGTAAACGAGCCTTGAGGGGATTTCTGTTTTCAAGGCGAGGCGTAAGCCCCAAGGCGTACGCCTTGAAAGTTATGCATAAATTAAACAAAAAATTAGCCAAATAAGCCACCGAAAGTCTATGAATTGTTAGATAGCCAACCTTTTGTAAATTTTTGGTAAATAACCACCTCAGCTTATTTACAACACTCAAAAAGACAAAAATACCCAAAAATTTTGGGTTTTTTTGTCTTTTTTAGTGCCGTAAATAAGTTGAGGCGACTATTTACAGAAAATTAACAGGTTGGCTATTATACAAAACGCTATAAGTCGAATGGCTATATAGCTAAAAGACCCTAAATTAAAATATATCATAAACCTCAAATATTGTCAAAAAGGTTTTTGACTTACAGTCAGGAAAGGCCCAGAGAGGAAAAAAAAATTAAAAAATTAAAAAAAAAATAGCCCACACATTTAAATTTGGCCATTTTTTTTTTTAAAAACCGGCCAAGAAAGGTTTTTGACTCGCAAGTTTGCAGGTTACGATTTTCTGGTTTTCGTAAACCCTAATTTTCTGGTTTTCGTTTTTTTATTAATCTCTCAGTTAAAAAAACCCAAAAAGGCCCAGAAAAAAAGCCCACATATTTAAATTTGGCCATTTTTCCAGGCGATTTCGAAGCGTTTAGTTTCTCGGCGTACGCCTACAACGTCCAAGGTGCAATTCGAAGTTTTTCTTTCGGGCTTAAGCCCGGAGGAGGTTTATGAGCCTCGCATCAAGGCGCGCCTTGAAATAACTTTTTAAATTCGTTACAATTATGGTTTGTTAATAAAGAATACTTTCTGACTCGTAAACCAAGAACCTTTTTTGTGTGTGGGTGATAGTGATTACAAGTAAGATAACCACTTTTTCCATTCACCATTACTATCATAGTCCATAGACTGACTGAGCTCATAATTCCTCGTAAACCAAGGCCTTGAAATCTTCCCATACATATAGCATCCCCACAAAATAATCCACCAGAAATCTAATTAAAGGAAACCACTCTGAGGTTTCATCTCTTATTTATTCTATCTGAAATAAAATGGTATCCTAAAACAATGAATATACAAATGCAAGCTTTCCCAACTTTCTAATCACATCACATATCAACCACTATTAACAAATCGAACAATTATGCATATGTTTATCGAAAGAAATAAAATCACTTTAAGCTGAACTGCACAAACGATGAGAAGCGTGCTCTTCTATGCATCAAACAGAAACTCGAATTCAAACCCGTTTTCATACATAACTACGTGATTACATTATATTTTGCAAGCTAAAACCACACATCATAATCTCATACCTCAACATATGCAAAACCCCTGTTCTAGAGTAAATCAAGCAACGCCAAACATTGAACACGAAAGAGCAAGAGAAAGCCCTAACCTTGACAACTAACCGATTGAGCCAATTTTTAGCAGTTGTCGTTAGTCAAGAAGATAAATTTCGTCACGCATAATAATTAGTTTCAAGCCCTAACCTGAATCAGCTCATCTCCGGGAGAAGCGCAACAAGGAATCCGATCATCACATCCAAAAACCCTAACCTGAGCACCACTCTCCTGCCTAATCTTCTCCACGATCCTCCCTCCCCTCCCAAGCACACACCCGACCTGGCTCCCCGCCGCCAAAAGCCGACAACACGCCACCGCATCGCCTCCTCCCTCCGCCGCCGCCTTAATGTCCCTCTCGTCGGCGTCAAGCGCGGCCATCTTTTCGAAGAGCATGAGTAGCGCCTGCTGCGCCGCGGACGGTGGCGGAGGACCGGCGTCGTCGGGGCTGGTGCTCCGGTAGCGGTCGGCGGAGGTGATGAGGATGAGGCGCTCCTCGCCGGAGGAGGATGAGGAGAGGGAGGAGTCGTCGATGCGGACGCGGGCGCCAGTGAGGTCGCGGATGTGGCGGACGACGGCGCCGCCTTTTCCGATGAGGGCGCCGGTCATGGAGGCGGGGCAGAGGAGACGGAAGAGAGTCTCCGGCGGCGTCGGGGGTTTGAATGGCGCAGCGTCCATTATTTTGTTTCTGATGAGTGTTGAGTCACCCACTGACTGAAAGCGGAAACTAAATTCGACCCTACCTTTGGTGCACGTGAAAGATAACAAGTACCGTACGAATCGCCTTGACCGCAGTTTCAATATATATTAGAGGAGACTAAATAAAAATAAATAAATAAAAGAGAGTTACGACGGGGAAAAAAAAGCAAATTAACTGATCGTGTAACACAAGTTGAACGTATAGTCGAGGGTTTGAAAAAAATAAAAAAATTAGTCAAGGATCAAAGTTAGGGTTGTATACTTTATACACACACAACCCTTTTTTTTAACAAAAGTGTTGTCGCACGAAAATGAACAACTATTAAAAGCGTCGGGCGGTTCGACCCAAGGCCAGACCAAGTGGCTGCACCCGAGCCAAAGGTGTGAACCCGAAAGTCTCGAGCTAGGTTTTCTCCAACCCACGCACTTCTCAGAGGAGAGAATGGGTGAAGAGGAGGAGTGACCGTGCCTTTTTGGTGTAGGCTGCCTACGTACCCGTGTGTGGGATCAAGTCAAATACGTAGTTCAAGGCGTATGTAACACAGAATGAGGCGCGGAGCCTGGGGAGAGGGCGTTCTCAACGAAGGAGATGGAGCGCAGAGGAGTCCCTGGCGATGTCTCAGAACTTCGAAAATCGCGGACGCGTCTAGGAGCGTGCCTGGGCACTAATCTTGGCGTTCGATCAGAGGGAGCGACGTCTAGGAGTCCCCGAGAGTGCTTCGTGTTGTCGCACGAAAATGAACAACGATTGAATACCTCGGGCGGTTCGATCTAAGGCCGGACCAAGTGATCGCACCCGGGCCAAAAGTGTGAACTCGAAAGTCTCAAGCTAGGTTTTCTCCGATCAACCCACCTCTCAGAGGAGAGAAGGGTGAGGATGGGGAGTGACCGTGCCTTGGGTGTCGGCTGCCTACGTACCCGTGTGTGGGATCAGGTCAGAACGTAATTCAGGCGTGTGTAACGCAGTGTGAGGCGCGGAGCCTCGGTGGAGAAGCGTACTCGACGAAGGAGACGAGGCGCGGAGGAGTCCTCGGCGGCGTCTCAGAACTTCGGAGATCGCGTGCGCGTCTAGCGTGTTAGACGCGCAGGGGGACTCTAGTCGAGAACCCTAGGAGCGTGCTTGAGCACTGGGGGGCATTCGGTCAGAGGGAGCAACGTCCGGGAAGTCCCCGAGAGTGCTTCAGAACCTTTGAGAACGAGAAATCGAGGAGAATCCGCTTCAGGCCAAGGATGGCATCTAGAGAAGCAGAGAGAAGTCTCAAGTTCCTTGAGAATGAATGGGATGGGATTTCCCCCCAATGAAGGGGTGTATTTATAGGTGTTTGAGGGCCTTAGAAGGTCCCTTTTTTCGTCCATGTGGGACTAGGGGCGTGCACGCCGTCAAGTGGAGGCGCACGGCGCGCACGACGCACAAAGCGCGGCGCAGGCGTGTCTTGGCGCGGCGCGCGGCCTTCCTGGCGCGGCGCGCGGCTTGCTGTGCACGGCTGGCCGGCGCGGCGTGCTGCGTGCGCGGTGCATGGCCTGTCTCGTCAGACCCTTGTGGGCCTTTAGGGGTCTTCGGATACCATACTTGTCACGCGAAATATGAAGGTTTCTACTTGACGAGAGTGGCTCGACTCGAGGAGAACGTCTCGAGGCTCGACTCGAGGAGCGAAGCTCGACTCGAGGAGAACGACTCGAGGCTCGACTCGAGGAGAACGAATCGAGGCTCGACTCGAGGAGCGAAGCTTGACTCGAGGAGAACGACTTGAGGCTCGACTCGAGGCTCGACTCGAGGAGAACGACCCGAGGCTCGACTCGAGGAGAACGACTCGAGGAGAAGGACTCGAGGCTCGACTCGAGGAGAACGACTCGAGGAGAACGACTCGAGGCTCGACTCGAGGAGAACGACTCGAGGTTCGACTCGACGAGAACGACTCGAGGCTCGACTCGAGGAGAACGACCCAAGGCTCGACTCGAGGAGCGTGAGAGTTTGGCACAAGGACTTGCCAGTCGACTCGTGACAGAAGGCTTGCCGCTCTTCAAGACGTCCGGCCTGATCATCGGCCCTTTGAACGGCGTGTCTTCTTGGCGTCTCGGGTTTTCCGAAAACGACCGACAACATTAGCCCCCCAAGTTTATCGCTCGGGAGGCCCCGGGCGGTGAACTTTTAGTTGTTTCCGCCGGGTGTTTGAGGAAAATTTATCTCCCAGGGCTTCGCCGTCGCGAAGCTTTTATGATTATAGAGAATGTTCTCACAATTGCAAGTGTTCTCTCTCGCTTTTCCGTCTCTCTCAACACGATTGTGTGATCAACACGTGGAGGAGGATCCGAGCGGATGAGAGGCGTAACTCAACGTGGGCGAGGCGGACACGTTCGCATCTATCGCTCTAGCCCCGGAGCAACGGGGACATGCGCAGGCAAGTGGGGCACGCATTTGTGTAGAGGTGGCCAGGCGTGTCGCGGCTTGTTGATCTTTTGGCGAAGTCCTGTCCAAGTCTTTTTTCGATGGTGTATTGCTTGACGATATCGTCATCCCGGAGTCCATGGGACTCGACGGTGACTAGCAGGGCGACGATTGTGCAATCGTGACCTATTAGGGGAAGATCATGGCGTCCATCTCGGCTAGCTTGGAAGGCGACTGCACTTTTGCGTTTCGCAAAGGCGTGCTCATTCCGAGGTCTTGGAGATGGAGGTTGATGATGTGGGCTGATGCTTCGAGAAGACGGAGTGGCACCTGGCGGAAGGCTCTGCCGCACCGGAGGGCTTCGACTGCTCGGGGATCAGTACTCAAAGTTCGATCACGCATTGAGCATAAGTCGGTCTCACGGGGCATCCGACATTCCAGCTTTGGTGACGCATCCCCGTCTGCATTCGGAAGATCGGCCCTTATTCCCCAGGCGTGAGTGCTAGTCTCTATTAAAGATGCGGGGGGACATTGTAACGAGTAATGACGTGGACTTTTTTTGTCATGGCATTTTTTGACATCCAGAGGGTGAGTTTTCCTCTGTTAGTCTCTTCGCTTCGTTTTGCAATAGTCTTGCTTTGGCTAGCCTGTTCTTCAAATTGTTTCAGGTGCTTGCCCGAGGAGCGGGACTCGACTCGAGGAGAATGACTCGACTCGAGGAGCAAGGCTCGACTTGAGGAGACTGACTCGACTTGAGGAGTGAGGCTCGACTAGAGGAAAATGACTCAACTCGTGGAGCAAGGCTCGACTCGGGGAGAATGACTCGAGGAGAGTGACTCGACTCGAGGAGCAAGGCTCGACTCGAGGAGGGTGACTCGACTCGAGGAGCAAGGCTCGACTCGAGGAGGATGACTCGACTCGAGGAGCAAGGCTCGACTTGAGGAGACTGGCTCGACTCAAGGAGAGAAGCTCGACTCGAGGAGGGTGACTCAACTCGAGGAGCAAGGCTCCACTCGAGGAGGATGACTCGACTCGAGGAGCAAGGCTCGACTTGAGGAGACTGACTCGACTTAAGGAGCGAAGCTCGACTCGAGGGGAATGACTCGACTCGAGGAGCAAAGCTCGACTCGAGGAGAATGACTCGACTCGAGGAGCAAAGCTCGACTCGAGGAGAATGACTCGACTCGATGAGCAGGACTCGACTCGAGGAGGGTGACTCGACCCGAGGAGCGATGCTCGACTCGAGGAGAATGACTCGACTCGAGGAGCAAGGCTCGACTCGAGCACAATGACTCGACTCGAGGAGCAAGGCTCGACTTGAGGAGACTGGCTCGACTCAAGGAGCGAAGCTCGACTCGAGGAGGGTGACTCGACTCGAGGAGCAAGGCTCGACTCGAGGAGGATGACTCGACTCGAGGAGCAAGGCTCGACTCGAGGAGAGTGACTCGACTCGAGGAGCGAGGCTCGACTCGAGGAAATTGACTCGACTCGGGGAGGATGACTCGACTCGAGGAGCGAGGCTCGACTCGAGGAGAATGACTCGACTCGAAGAGCAAGGCTCGACTCGAGGAGATTCTACACGACCTCCTTCGTCGCCTGAGACTCTTCCAGGAGGAGCTTGCTCAAGCGAAGTCTCAGCTAGCTCAGGCCGAGCGAAGTTCTTGCTCAGAGGCGGAGTTCGCGAGTCTTTGTGAGCAGCTTCAATAAGCTCGCGTGGAATGGGGAGTCTCCCAAGGCGAGTGTGATCGTGCTCAGTTGGTGGTGGCGAAGATGGCAGGACCTACGCCTTGTATGGTTGTTCGGGTGCGCCTTGTGGCGGCTCAGAGCGCGTCGTGAGAGACGGCTCTGTACGTTGTTTAAGCGTCTTAGGCACGTCGCGAGGGATGACCTAGATGTGCCATGTAGGCTTCCCAGGTATGCCGTATAGGCGTTTTAGATGTGCCATGTAGGCATCTTAAGTGCGCCATGTAGGCGTCTTAGGTGCGTCGCGAGGGACGACTTGGTTGCGCCACGTAGGCGTCTTACGTGCGCCATGTAGGCGTCTTAGGTGCGTCGCGAGGGACGACTTGGTTGCACATGTAGGCGTCTTACGAGCGCCATGTAGGCATCTTAGGTGCGTCGCGAGGGACGACTTGGTCACGCCATGTAGGCGTCTTACGTGCGCCATGTAGGCGTCTTAGGTGTGTCGCGAGGGACGACTTGGTTGCGCCATGTAGGCGTCTTACGTGCGCCATGTAGGCGTCTTAGGTGCGTCGCGAGTGACGACTTGGTTGCGCCATGTAGGCGTCTTATGTGCGCCCTGTAGGCGTCTTAAGTGCGCCATGTAGGCGTCTTAGCCTGCATCTCTGGGATGTCTTATGGCGCGCCGCAGAGGCGTCTTCAGCCTGCATCTCTGGGATGTCTTATGGCGCACCACAGAGGCATCTTACGTGTGCCATGTAGGCGTCTTAAGTGCGCCGCGAGGGACGACTTTAGCTTGCATCTTTGGGATGTCTTATGCCGCGCCGCGGAGGCATCTTGAGCCTGCATCTCTGGGATGTCTTATGACGCGCCGCATAGGCGTCTTCAGCCTGCATCTCTGGGATGTCTTATGGTGCGCCGCGTAGGCGTCTTTAGCCTGCATCTCATGGATGTCTTATGGCGCGCCGCAGAGGCGTCTTACGTGCGCCATGTAGGCGACTTAAGTGCACCGCGAGGGACGACTTTAGCCTGCATCTCTGGGATGTCTTATGGCGCGCCGCGGATGCGTCTTGAGCCTGCATCTCTGGGATGTCTTATGGCGCGCCGCGTAGGCGTCTTTAGCCTGCATCTCATGGATGTCTTATGGCGCGCCGCAGAGGCGTCTTACGTGCGCCATGTAGGCGACTTAAGTGCGCCGCGAGGGACGACTTGAGCCTGCATCTCTGGGATGTCTTATGGCGCACCGCGGAGGCGTCTTGAGCCTGCATCTCTGGGATGTCTTATGGCACGCCGCAGAGGCGTCTTCGTGGATTTCGCGGAGGACCTTGGTCGACTCGACGCTATCTATGAGTTGGGAGATCGTGTTAACCGTCTTTCTAGCGGTTTTTCCATCGATTCCTTGGATGTAGCATATTCTGGCTTGGGATTGATCTCCAGCCATGATGCCGATTCCATCCTTGGTAGAGAACTGTTGGAATTGATCTAGGGTTTAAGAAAAAGTTTAACGCTTCGTTAAGCGGTGGAATTTTAAAAATTTTCTTTTTCAAGTAAAACGGTTTTTACTAACCTAAACAAAGAGCAAGCACATGTAAATAAAAACTATTATGAGCATAGAAGTTTACTAACCTTTCTTGAAGCTTGAACTTTGAGAAGCTTTTTGGAAAGGTGCAACGCTCGTCTCCCTCGCAGCACGTCTCTCTTTCTTTCCTCGGCACCTCGAGCAACCACGAAAGTTTCTATCACTAAATCACTCGAAATAAAAGGAATTAGTGAGTGGGCACTTTTAAACACTACGACTTAATAACGAGTCTTAAAGTCGCAGAGCTAAACTCTAGGTCAAATGAGGACCTAGGTGCCAAAACAATAAAACGAAATTGACTAGAGAGAGAGAGGAGAGGGGCGGCCAAGTTCTAGAGAAAGAGTCTCTCAAATCTCTTAAACTTGGATGAATGAAATGTGTGGAATAAGGCTCCTATTTATAGGAGAGGTCTCACCTTCAATAAGGTAGTTTCCTCTTCTATAGAATATCACATATTCATGAGCAAAAATCCCTTATTTCCCATTCCATTTGACTAGGCTTCGAGGTTCCTTTGAGTTAGCGACAGCCCCACTATTATCACAATAAAGGGTCATGGGCTTGTCGACGTTTGGAACAACTTCCAAATACTTATGGAATTTTCTAAGCCATACAGCCTCTTTGGATGCTTCACAAGCAGCCACATATTCTGCTTCCATTGTGGAGTCAGCAATGCAAGATTGCTTAATACTCCTCCACACAACAGCTCCACCATTAAGGATGAACACAGATCCCGAAGTGGATTTCCTGGAATCCTTATCCGCTTGAAAATCGGAGTCGGTATATCCCGTCATAGTCAGGTCAGTACCTGAGTATGTAAGCATCAAGTTCCTAGTTCTTCGAAGATACTTAAGAACATGCTTAACAGCAATCCAGTGCTCGGGTCCAGGGTTGGATTGGAAACGGCAAACTACGCCAACGGCGAAACAGATGTCAGGTCTAGTGCAAATCATAGCATACATGAGGCTTCCTACGGCAGAGGCGTAAGGAATTTTCCTCATGTCTTCAATCTCTTGTGCAGTCTTGGGAGACTGGTCCTTAGAGAGTGAGACTCCATGCCTAAAGGGTGTTTGGCCCTTCTTGGAGTCTTGCATCGAGAAGCGATCCATCACCTTATCAATATAAGATGCTTGAGAGAGCGACAGGGTCCGGTTTTTCCTATATCGAAAGATTTGGATCCCCAGAATGTACGCGGCTTCTCCTAGATCCTTCATATCGAATTGCTTTGCCGGCCAGACCTTAACCTCAGATAACTTACCCACGTCATTACCAATGAGTAATATATCATCGACATATAGTACCAGAAACACAACTTTGCCTTCGTGTATTAACTTGTAAACACAAGGCTCATCTATTGACTGTTCAAAGCCGAAGCTCTTTACAGTTTCATCGAATCTAATATTCCATGACCTAGATGCTTGCTTTAGTCCATAAATGGACTTAAGTAACTCACAAACCTTGGTCTCTTGACCTTCTTCCACGAAACCGTCTGGTTGAGCCATGTAAATGCGCTCGTCAAGATTGCCATCTAGAAAGGCTGTCTTGACATCCATTTGCCAGATCACATAGTCGAGAGCTGCAGCTATGGATAGAAGTATGCGGATGGATTTAAGCATCGCGACTGGCGAGAAGGTTTCTTCATAGACCGGTCGCGAGTCGCGGGATGTTTGCTCATTGGAGCCGGGGGAGTGAATTTGTCACGTGCCAAAGCTAGGATTTGATTCGGTGTCGTGTTCAATGGTGTGAACGACGAGTAGCCCTTAAAGTCTTTTGCAAGTCGCAGCTTTTGGGGCATCGGAGGTCGGCTATTAGAAGTCTGACCCCCTCTGTTTCGTCTTTTACGGGAGTTGCCTTGCTCGTTGCTAGGCTCGTCTCGGCGGTGAGGGCTTTGATTATTGCCCTTGCGGCCATCGAGGTAATCTTCGACTCCCATGAAGGTCTTGGCTCGAGTCATTAACTCGGCCATGGTAGAAGGGACACGGCCGACGATGGACTTAAGGAAGTCACTTGTGCGCAAGCCTTCAATGATGGCAGTGATTGCGTCTTTGTCGTCAAAGCGGTCGACCTTATTCGATTCTTCAGTTAATCGGGCGAGGTATCGTCTAAGAGACTCACCATTCTCTTGCCTGATTGACCATGGGTACATCTTGGTCTTCTTTTGGACCATAGATGTAGCGAAGCGTGCTAGGAACATGTCCTTCAGGTCTTTGAACGATCGGATGCTTCCCGGCCTTAAGTTCTTGAACCACTCGAAGCCGGGTCCGGCGAGGGTAAGACTAAAAGCTTGGCACATGGCACCGGGAGCGACACCCTGCATCGTCATCCAGGTTTCATAGTGCTGGATATGGTAAGCGGGATCCGTTTGGAGCGAGGTTCGGGAGTTTGAAATTTCCCGTACATACCTCGGCCAATATCTGAGTCGTGAAAGGCGAGGAATTCTCCTCAACGACCCCATAGGCACTTCTGCCTATTCCATGTTCTTGGAGATCTCGTACTTCATTTCGAAGATTGTGGATCATTGTGATCACATATAGACCGGTAGTCGGAGTAACTCCCTATTCGGGAGGAGTCACCTGTCGCCTTTCATTTGATCCTTGACCCGTGCGGTGGTTCCCGTTAGTTGGGGCTGCTACGGGGATGTTTGGCCGAGAGCTTAGTCGCTCTCTTAGGTCATCACCACGCTCGATGCATTGAGCAGTGAGATGGTCCCTAAGATCAGGGCTTATCGTACGGAGGCGGGCTTATCGTACTCTCCGCGTGCCCTGACTTTTCGCAGCATTCTCCCTTTGACCAAGTCGGTCGAGGGCTGAACGTCGGGAGTTCCCCTCTTGAGAAGCTACAGGTGCGCCACCTGTCCGGGGTAAGGAGTTCGAAGGACCGGCTTCAAACACGGTGGGGAGTCCCCCGTCCTTCGTGAGAGAAGTCTCGATATCCTCCGAATTGCCAATACCCTCATAATCAGGGTCGCGGTCGCGACTTTCCTCGTTGAGGGTCTCAGGATCCCCGTTGGGGGTTACTGCGTCATGCGTGGGTTGCTTCGCAGCCAGTCGGCTATGGTACCTCACGTTCTTCGCCTTTAGTTGGCGGATATTCTCCTCCAACTCCATGATGCGGTCGTCCCTCGTATCTGGAGATGGAGATGGTGAGCGGGTCGAGCTCTTTTCGTGGAGCGACTCTTCATCACCATGCGCTTGGGAGCGCAAGAAATATTTTTTGGTCCCAGTGACGTTATCAGGGTTATTAACGCCCTCAGAACGTACTGGTGGCTGACTACTCATCTTTTCTCAAGTCCGAGAAAGTCGAGTTTTCAGAAGAAAAGAAGAAGATTGACAGAAGGGATTTCGGGCTTAACAGGTTTGGAAATCCCCTCCTTCTAGCGCCAAAATGTTGTCGCATGAAAATGAACAACGATTGAATACCTCGGGCGGTTTGATCCAAGGCCGGACCAAGTGATCGCACTCGGGCCAAAAGTGTGAACTCGAAAGTCTCGAGCTAGGTTTTCTCCGATCAACCCACCTCTCAAAGGAGAGAAGGGTGAGGATGGGGAGTGACCGTGCCTTGGGTGTCGGCTGCCTACGTACCCGTGTGTGGGATCAGGTCAGAACGTAGTTCAGGCGTGTATAATGCAGTGTAAGGCGCGGAGCCTTGGTGGAGAAGCGTACTCGACGAAGGAGACGAGGCACGGAGGAGTCCTCGGCGGCGTCTCAGAACTTCGAAGATCGCGTGCGCGTCTAGCGTGTTAGACGCCCAGGGGGACTCTAGTCGAGAACCCTAGGAGCGTGTTTGAGCACTGGGGGGCGTTCAGTCAGAGGGAGCAACGTCCAGGAAGTCCCCGAGAGTGCTTCAGAACCTCTAAGAATGAGAAATCGAGGAGAATCCGCTTCAGGCCAAGGATGGCATCTAGAAAAGCAGAGAGAAGTCTCAAGTTCCTTGAGAATGAATGGGATGGGATTTCCCCCCAATGAGGGGGTGCATTTATAGGTGTTTGAGGGCCTTAGAAGGTGTTGCCGGCCCGTCTCGGACTGACGAGGACAAAGGCGTCACTTCGACCCACACGACCGGCGCGAAGCCTCGAACGGGCACCGGGTGGCAAGTCCTTGCCCCGGTCGTTTGCCGGCCCAAACTAGCGACCGGCCCAACCTTGCCTTGGCCATTGGCCGGCCCAGACCAATGGTCGGCCCAAGGTTGACTCGGCCATTGGCCGGCCCAAGCCTTTGGCTAGCCAATGGCCGACTCAAGGGTCACTCGGCCATTGGCCGGCCCAACCATTCAGCCTGCCAATGGCCGACCCAAAGGTTCACCCAGCCATTGGCCGAGTGAACCTTCCAGCAGTTCACTCGGCCAATGGCCGAGTGAACCTCCCAGCAGTTCACTCGACCAATGGCCGAGTGAACCTCCCAGCAGTGGCCGAGTGAACCTCCCAGCAGTTCACTCGGCCATTGGCCGAGTGAACCTTCCAGCAATTCACTCGGCCATTGGCCGAGTGAACCTTCATCTAGCCCGAACTCCCCACTCGGCCACTAGCCGATCAACTCATTCAGCCAATGGCCGACCCAAGAGGCTCACTTGGCCAAGGGGTTCCCCAAATACCCCTTGGTCGCCTATAAATAGAGAGGTCCGCCCTCTCCCAACGGTAATCGAATTTTGAGTCCCGAAACGCTGTCGAACTCATACTTCACTCGTTTCGCTCATCTTTGGCTTCTCACAACCTCTAAAACCTCTATACTCCACCTCAATCCTACTAATGTTGAGCGTCGGAGAGGTAAACAGAGGAACCCCCTCTGTTTTCCCTTCCTAGTTCACCTATTCTCTCTTCCTTTTCAGGTACTTGGACGAACTCAAGGGACATTCACAGCTAAGGGACGACTTGGGATACCAAGTCCGACACGCTCGAGCCAAAGTGAGACCACTTGGTCCGGCCTTGGGTCTAACCACTTTCGACTCCTAAATCGTTGTCCATAAACGAGCGACAACATTTTGGCGCTAGAAGGAGGGGTCGAACCTCCCGACCTTGGTGACGCTCTCCCTTCCATTCCTCTTCGTTGCTACTTCTACGACTCTCGAGAGATGAGTCATGTCCCCGCCACCTCCGTGGGCGCCCGAGTGACTAGCTCGAAGTACGGCATCCGAAGCCCTGCGCATCGTCTAGGAGGGAAACCTCGTGATAACGAGAGCCAGCCCCGAGACCCGGCGAATGACCCTGAGCCCGCCGTCCGAGAGGACACGGCTCGAAGGCTCACCGAGCTCCTAGACCGTCCAGGCGTCACCGGCGCGCTCATCGCTGACCTCCTCGACTCCAACAACGTCGACGACGTCGACCATGACGGGAAAGACCCCGATTACATGGCGAAGTCGAGAACTAACGAGAATCATGAACGAGCACGCACGCCTTCGAGGGGACACCCTCAAGCGATCGCACCAAAACATCAATCAATTGTTGAACGCACACATGCGCCCTCGAGGGGACACCCTCGAGAGACCACGCCAAGGCGTCGAGGATCGCACAATACTCGGGGACGCTCAATCTCAAGGTCCCGAAAGGGATGCTCCGAGCTCACCATTCGCGTCCAAGGCCCCCGGATGAACGACGACACCGAATGCCGAGGCGCCCGTCGAGGACGTCGCTCGAACGACATATCCTTGCCAAGGGTGATAGGGACGGCCAATGGAGACTTGAGAGACCACCTCGATTCCCGAAGGGAATCCCATGGATGCGACTTGAGAGAGAAACTCAACGCCCGATGCAAGACCACGAGAGAGGCTGCCTTGGGACACCAATCGCCCAACGTTGCTGAACGCGCATCCAACAAAAAGCGCGCCGCCACACTCATGGCACCGGCCACCGGTCTCGGCTCGCGAAGGAAGAGGAGTAGAAACGGTCAAGTCCCTAATGACCATCCTTCTCCAACCCCGAAGCAATCCTCCGTCCCTCTTAATGCGACTCCCGACAGGATCCCGAACTTACACAGAGAGAAGCTGGGATCCCCGGCCCTGATGAAGAAGGACCCCGCAACGCGAGACAAGAACAATCAGTGCGAATATCACCATGACCACGGGCACGCAACAACAGAATGCTACCAACTTAGGAAGCAAATTGATTCCCTAATTCAAAGTGGGGACCTCAAGGAATTCGTCGCGTCTGCTAGCAAGCCGTGATTATCACAGCTTCCGCCCTTAAACTCACGCCCAAACTCACTTGACTTTGTAATTGCTTCATTTTAATTCTGTAATTTTCCTTTTCCGAAGAAGGCCAAGTGCCATGGAAACCTGTAACGACCTCCTTACTACAACGAAGAGTTATTCTACACATGTCAACACACACTATTGTACATCTCCAACACGAGAGTGTCTTGGTCTTCATCTCGCAAACGCAAGAAACTCGGGGGGCTAACAGGGAGCAATAGTTAATCAAAACAACTCAAAAACAAAAAAAAAATTATAAAAGTGTAACAAAGTCTCAACGGGCCGATGGTTAGGCCGGAGGTCCCAAAGAGAGACGGTCTGCACATTTCTCCTCGATTTGAGTTCACTCCTCGAGTCGAGTACCGAGTCCACGAGTCAACTAGCTACTCCTCGTGCCGACTCTACATTTCTCCTCGAGTTGCGTTCACTCCTCGAGTCGAGTACCGAGTCCACGAGTTGACTAGCTACTCCTCGTGCCGACTCTACATTTCTCCTCGAGTTGAGTTCACTTCTCGAGTCGAGTACCGAGTCCACGAGTCGACTAGCTACACCTCGTGCTAACTCTACATTTCCCCTCGGGTTGAGTTCACTCCTCGAGTCGAGTACCGAGTCCACGAGTCGACTAGCTACTCCTCGTGCCAACTCTACATTTCTCCTCGGGTTGAGTTCACTCCTCGAGTCGAGTACCGAGTCCACGAGTCGACTAGCTACTCCTCGTGCCAACTCTACATTTCTCCTCGAGTTGAGTTCACTCCTCGAGTCAAGTACCGAGTCCACGAGTTAACTAGCTACTCCTTGTGCAGACTCTACATTTCTCCTCGGGTTGAGACCACTCCTCGAGTCGAGTACCGACTCTACAAATGGGTTTCAAAGGCCTGCGTCCGCCGGACGTACCTGGTCTAGCCAGCGTCCACGGGAAACCTGGCCACACGAATGTGGCACCGCGCTCGCCGCCCAGCTCATGTGCCGATAGGCAGCGAATCACAAATGGGTTTCAAAGGTCTGCGTCCGCCGGACGTACCTTGTCTAGCCAGCGTCCACGGGAAACCTGGCCACACAAATGTGGCACCGCGCTCGCCGCCCAGCTCGTGCGGCGATAGGCAGCGAGTCACGAATGGGTTTCAAAGGCCTGCGTCAGCCAGACGTACCTCGTCTAGCCAGCGTCCACGGGAAACCTGGCCACACGAATGTGGCACCGCGCTCACCGCCCAGCTCGTGCGCCGATAGGCAGCGAGTCACAAATGGGTTTCAAAGGCCTGCGTCCGCCGGACGTACCTGGTCTAGCCATCATCCACAGGAAACCTGGCCACACGAGTGCGGCACCGCGCTCGCCGCCCAGCTCGTGCGCCGATAGGCAGCGAGTCACAAATGGGTTTCAAAGGCCTGCATCCGCCGGACGTACCTGGTCTAGCCAGCGTACACGGGAAACCTAGCCACACAAATGCGGCACCGCGCTCGCCGCCCAGCTCGTGCGCCGATAGGCAGCGAGTCACAAATGGGTTTCAAAGGCCTGCGTCCGCCGGACGTACCTGGTCTATCTAGCGTCCACGGGAAACCTGGCCACACAAATGTGGCACCGCGCTCGCCGCCTAGCTCGTGCGCCGATAGGCAGCGAGTCACAAATGGGTTTCAAAGGCCTGCGTCCGCCGGACGTACCTGGTCTAGCCAGAGTCCACGAAAAACCTGGCCACACGAATGCGGCACCGTACTCGCCGCCCAGCTCGTGCGCCGATAGGCTGGGAGTCACAAATGGGTCTCAAAGCCCTGCGTCCGCCGGACGTACCTGGTCTAGCCAGCGTCCACGGGAAACCTGGCCACACGAATGTGGCACCGCGCTCGTTGCCCAGCTCGTGCGCCGATAGGTAGCGAGTCACAAATGGGTTTCAAAGGCCTGCGTCCACCGGACGTACCTAGTCTAGCCAGCGTCTACGGGAAACCTGGCCACACGAATGTGGCACCGTGCTCGCCGCCCAGCTCGTGCACCGATAGGCAGCGAGACACAAATGGGTTTCAAAGGCCTGCGTCCGCCGTACGTACCTGGTCTAGCCAGCGTCCACGGGAAACCTGGCCACACGAATGCGGCACCGCGCTCACCGCCCAGCTCGTGCGCCGATAGGTAGCGAGTCACAAATGGGTTTCAAAGGCCTGCGTCCACCGGACGTACCTGGTCTAGCCAGAGTCCACGGGAAACCTGGCCACACGAATGCGGCACCGCACTCGCCGCCCAGCTCGTGCGCTGATAGGCAGCAAGTCACAAATGGGTTTCAAAAGCCTCCGTCCGCCGGACGTACCTGGTCTAGCCAGCGTCCAGCGAAAACCTGGCCACATGAATGTGGCACCGCGCTCTCCGCCCAACGTGTGCGCCGAAAGGCAGCGAGTCACAAATGGGTTTCAAAGGCCTGCCTCCGCCGGATGTACCTGGTCTAGCCAGCGTCCACGGGAAACGTGGCCACACGAATGTGACACCGCGCTCGCCGCCCAGCTCGTGCGCCGATAAGCAGTGAGTCACAAATGGGTATCAAAGGCCTGCGTCCGCCGGACGTACCTGGTCTACCCAACGTCCACGGGAAACCTGGCCACACGAATGTGGCATCGCGCTCGCTGCCCAGCTCGCGCACCGATAAGCAGCGAGTCACAAATGGGTTTCAAAGGCATGCGTCCACCGGACGTACCTGGTCTAGCCAGCATCCACGGGAAACCTGGCCACACGAATGCGGCACCACGCTCGCCGCCCAGCTCGTGCCTCGATAGGCAGCGAGTCACAAATGGGTTTCAAAGGCCTACATCCGCCGGACGTACCTGGTCTAGCCAGCGTCCACGGGAAACCTAGCCACACAAATACGGCACCGCGCTCGACGCCCAGCTCGTGCGCCGATAGGCAGCGAGTCACAAATGGGTTTCAAAGGCCTGCGTCCGCCGGACGTACCTGGTCTATCTAGCGTCCACGGGAAACCTGGCCACACGAATGTGGCACCGCGCTCGCCGCCCAGCTTGTGCGCCGATAGGCAACGAGTCACAAATGGGTTTCAAAGGCCTGCGTCCGCCGGACGTACCTGGTCTAGCCAGAGTCCACGGGAAACCTAGCCACACGAATGCGGCACCGCACTCGCCGCCCAGCTCGTGCGCCGATAGGCAGGGAGTCACAAATGGGTCTCAAAGGCGTGCGTCCGCCGGACGTACCTGGTCTAGCCAGCGTCCACGGGAAACCTGGCCACACGAATATGGCACCGCGCTCGTTGCCCAGCTCGTGCGCCGATAGGCAGCGAGTCACAAATGGGTTTCAAAGGCCTGCGTCCACCGGACGTACCTGGTCTAGCCAGCGTCTACGGGAAACATGGCCACACGAATGTGGCACCGTGCTCGCCGCCCAGCTCGTGCACCGATAGGCAGCGAGTCACAAATGGGTTTCAAAGGCCTACGTCCGCCGTACGTACCTGGTCTAGCCAGCGTCCACGGGAAACCTGGCCACACGAATGCGGCACCGCACTCGCCGCCCAGCTCGTGCGCCGATAGGCAGCGAGTCACAAATGGGTTTCAAAGGCCTGCGTCCACCGGACGTACCTGGTCTAGCCAGAGTCCACGGGAAACCTGGCCACACGAATGCGGCACCGCACTTGCCGCCCAGCTCTTGCGCTGATAGGCAGCAAGTCACAAATGGGTTTTAAAGGCCTCCGTCCGCCGGACGTACCTGGTCTAGCCAGCGTCCACCGGAAACCTGGCCACACGAATGTGGCACCGCGTTCGCCGTCCAGCTTGTGTGCCGAAAGGTAGCGAGTCACAAATGGGTCTCAAAGCCATGCGTCCGCCGGACGTACTTGGTCTAGCCAGCGTCCACAGGAAACGTGGCCACACGAATGTGGCACCGCGCTCGCCGCCTAGCTCGTGCGGCAATAACCAGCGAGTCGCAAATGGGTATCAAAGGCCTGCGTCCGCCGGACGTACCTAGTCTAGCCAGCGTCCACGGGAAACGTGGCCACACGAATGTGCCACCGCGCTCGCCGCCCAGGTCGTGCGCGGATAAGCAGTGAGTCACAAATGGGTATCAAAGGCCTGCGTCCGCCGGACGTACCTGGTCTACCCAGCGTCCACGGGAAACCTGGCCACACGAATGTGGCACCGCGCTCGTTGCCCAGCTCGTGCACCGATAGGCAGCGAGTCACAAATGGGTTTCAAAGGCCTGCGTCCGCCGGACGTACCTGGTCTAGCCAACGTCCACGGGAAACCTGACCACACGAATGTGGCACCGTGCTCGCCGCCCACCTCCTGCACCGATAGGCAGCGAATCACAAATGGGTTTCAAAGGACTGCGTCCGCCGGACGTACCTGGTCTAGCCAGCATCCACGGGAAACCTGGCCACACGAATGTGGCACCGCGCTCGCCGCCCAGCTCGTGCGCCGATAGGCAGCGAGTCACAAATGGGTTTCAAAGGCCTGCGTCCGCCGGACGTACCTGGTCTAGCCAGCGTCCACGGGCAACCTGGCCACACGAATGTGGCACCGCGCTCGTCGCCCAGCTCGTGCGCCGATAGGCTGCGAGTCACAAATGGGTTTCAAATTCCTGCGTCCACCGGATGTATCTGGTCTAGCCAGGGTCTACGGGAAACCTGGCAACACGAATGTGGCACCGTGCTCGCCGCCCTGCTCGTGCGCCGATAGGCAGCGAGTCATAAATGGGTTTCAAAGGCCTGCGTCCACCGGACGTACCTGGTCTAGCCAGAGTCCACGGGAAACCTGGCCACACGAATGCGGCACCGCACTGCCGCCCAGCTCGTGCGCTGATAGGCAGCAAGTCACAAATGGGTTTCAAAAGCCTCCGTCCGCCGGACGTACCTGGTCTAGCCAGCGTCCACGGGCAACCTGGCCACACGAATGTGGCACCGCGCTCGTCGCCCAGCTCGTGCGCCGATAGGCAGCGAGTCACAAATGGGTTTCAAATTCCTGCGTCCACCGGACATATCTGGTCTAGCCAGGGTCTACGGGAAACCTGGCCACACGAATGTGGCACCGTGCTCGCCGCCCTGCTCGTGCGCCGATAGGCAGCGAGTCACAAATGGGTATCAAAGGTCTGCGTCCGCCGTACGTACCTAGTCGATCCAGCGTCCACGGGAAACCTTGTCACACGAATGCGGCACCGCGCTCGCCGCCCAGCTCTTGCGCCGATAGGCAGCGAGTCACAAATGGGTTTCAAAGGCATGCGTCCGCCGGACGTACCTGGTCTAGCCAGCGTCCACGGTAAACCTGGCCACACGAATGTGGCACCGCGCTCGTTGCCAAGCTCGTGCGCCGATAGGTAGCGAGTCACAAATGGGTTTCAAAGGCCTCCGTTCGCCGGACGTACCTGGTCTAGCCAGCGTCCACGGGCAACCTGGCCACACGAATGTGGCACCGCGCTCGTCGCCCAGCTCGTGCGCCGATAGGCAGCGAGTCACAAATGGGTTTCAAATTCCTGCGTCCACCGGATGTATCTGGTCTAGCCAGGGTCTACGGGAAACCTGGCCACACGAATATGGCACCGTGCTCGCCGCCCTGCTCGTGCGCCGATAGGCAGCGAGTCACAAATGGGTTTCAAAGGCCTGCGTCCACCGGACGTACCTGGTCTAGCCAGAGTCCACGGGAAACCTGGCCACACGAATGCGGCACCGCACTGCCGCCCAGCTCGTGCGCTGATAGGCAGCAAGTCACAAATGGGTTTCAAAAGCCTCCGTCCGCCGGACGTACCTGGTCTAGCCAGCGTCCACGGGCAACCTGGCCACACGAATGTGGCACCGCGCTCGTCGCCCAGCTCGTGCGCCGATAGGCATCGAGTCACAAATGGGTTTCAAATTCCTGCGTCCACCGGACATATCTGGTCTAGCCAGGGTCTACGGGAAACCTGGCCACACGAATGTGGCACCGTGCTCGCCGCCCTGCTCGTGCGCCGATAGGCAGCGAGTCACAAATGGGTATCAAAGGTCTGCGTCCGCCGTACGTACCTAGTCGAGCCAGCGTCCACGGGAAACCTTGTCACACGAATGCGGCACCGCGCTCGCCGCCCAGCTCTTGCGCCGATAGGCAGCGAGTCACAAATGGGTTTCAAAGGCATGCGTCCGCCGGACGTACCTGGTCTAGCCAGCGTCCACGGGAAACCTGGCCACACGAATGTGGCACCGCGCTCGTTGCCAAGCTCGTGCGCCGATAGGTAGCGAGTCACAAATTGGTTTCAAAGGCCTCCGTCCGCCGGACGTACCTGGTCTAGCCAGCGTCCACCTTAAACCCGGCCACACGAATGTGGCACCGCGCTCGCCGCCCAGCTTGTGTGCCGAAAGGTAGCGAGTCACAAATGGGTTTCAAAGGCATGCGTCCGCCGGACATACTTGGTCTAGCCACCTCCACGGGAAACGTGGCCACACGAATGTGGCAACGCGCTCGGCGCCCAGCTCGTGCGGCAATAAGCAGCGAGTCGCAAATGGGTCTCAAAGGCCTGCGTCCGCCGGACGTACCTGGTCTAGCCAGCAGCCACGGGAAACGTGGCCACACGAATGTGCCACCGCGCTCGCCGCCCAGCTCGTGCGCCGATAAGCAGCGAGTCACAAATGGGTATCAAAGGCCTGCGTCCGCCAGACGTACCTGGTCTACCCAGCGTCCACGGGAAACCTGGCCACACGAATGTGGCACCGCGCTCGCTGCCCAGCTCGTGCACCGATAAGCAGCGAGTCACAAATGGGTATCAAAGGCCTGCGTCCGCCAGACGTACCTGGTCTACCCAGCGTCCACGGGAAACCTGGCCACACGAATGTGGCACCGCGCTCGCTGCCCAGCTCGTGCACCAATAGGCAGCGAGTCACAAATGGGTTTCAAAGGCCTGCGTCCGCCGGACGTACCTGGTCTAGCCAGCGTCCACGGGCAACCTGGCCACACGAATGTGGCACCGCACTCGTCGCCCAGCTCGTGCGCCGAAAGGCAGCGAGTCACAAATGGGTTTCAAATTCCTGCGTCCACCGGATGTATCTGTTCTAGCCAGGGTCTACGGGAAACCCGGCCACACGAATGTGGCACCGTGCTCGCCGCCCTGCTCGTGCGCCGATAGGCAGCGAGTCACAAATGGGTTTCAAAGGCCTGCGTCCACCGGGCGTACCAGGTCTAGCCAGAGTCCACGGGAAACCTTGCCACACGAATGCGGCACCGCACTGCCGCCCAGCTCGTGCGCTGATAGGCAGCAAGTCACAAATGGGTTTCAAAAGCCTCCGTCCGCCGGACGTACCTGGTCTAGCCAGCGTCCAGCGGAAACCTGGCCACATGAATGTGGCACCGCGCTCTCCGCCCAGCGTGTGCGCCGAAAGGCAGCAAGTCACAAATTGGTTTCAAAGGCCTGCCTCCGCCGGATGTACCTGGTCTAGCCAGCGTCCACGGGAAACGTGGCCACACGAATGTGACACCGCACTCGCCGCCCAGCTCGTGCGCCGATAAGCAGTGAGTCACAAATGGGTATCAAAGGCCTGCGTCCGCCGGACGTACCTGGTCTACCCAACGTCCACGGGAAACCTGGCCACACGAATGTGGCACCGCGCTCGCTGCCCAGCTCGCGCACCGATAAGCAGCGAGTCACAAATGGGTTTCAAAGGCCTGCGTCAACCGGACGTACCTGGTCTAGCCAGCATCCACGGGAAACCTGGCCACACGAATGCGGCACCACGTTCGCCGCCCAGCTCGTGCCTCGATAGGCAGCGAGTCACAAATGGGTTTCAAAGGCCTACATCCGCCGGACGTACCTGGTCTAGCCAGCGTCCACGGGAAACCTAGCCACACAAATGGTGCACCGCGCTAGACGCCCAGCTCGTCCGCCGATAGGCAGCGAGTCACAAATGGGTTTCAAAGGCCTGCGTCCGCCGGACGTACCTGGTCTATCTAGCGTCCACGGGAAACCTGGCCACACGAATGTGGCACCGCGCTCGCCGCCCAGCTTGTGCGCCGATAGGCAACGAGTCACAAATGGGTTTCAAAGGCCTGCGTCCGCCGGACGTACCTGGTCTAGCCAGAGTCCACGGGAAACCTAGCCACACGAATGCGGCACCGCACTCGCCGCCCAGCTCGTGCGCCGATAGGCAGGGAGTCACAAATAGGTCTCAAAGGCGTGCGTCCGCCAGACGTACTTGGTCTAGCCAGCGTCCACGGGAAACCTGGCCACACGAATCTGGCACCGCGCTCGTTGCCCAGCTTGTGCGCCGATAGGCAGCGAGTCACAAATGGGTTTCAAAGGCCTGCGTCCACCGGACGTACCTAGTCTAGACAGCGTCTACGGGAAACCTGGCCACACGAATGTGGCACCGTGCTCGCCGCCCAGCTCGTGCACCGATAGGCAGCGAGTCACAAATGGGTTTCAAAGGCCTACGTCCGCCGTACGTACCTGGTCTAGCCAGCGTCCACGGGAAACCTGGCCACACGAATGCGGCACCGCACTCGCCGCCCAGCTCGTGCGCCGATAGGCAGCGAGTCACAAATGGGTTTCAAAGGCCTGCGTCCATCGGACGTACCTGGTCTAGCCAGAGTCCACGGGAAACCTGGCCACACGAATGCGGCACCGCACTTGCCGCCCAGCTCTTGCGCTGATAGGCAGCAAGTCACTAATGGGTTTCAAAGGCCTCCGTCCGCCGGACGTACCTGGTCTAGCCAGCGTCCACCGGAAACCTGGCCACACGAATGTGGCACCGCGCTCGCCGCCCAGCTTGTGTGCCGAAAGGTAGCGAGTCACAAATGGGTCTCAAAGGCATGCGTCCGCCGGACGTACTTGGTCTAGCCAGCGTCCACGGGAAACGTGGCCACACGAATGTGGCACCGCGCTCGCCGCCTAGCTCGTGCGGCAATAATCAGCGAGTCGCAAATGGGTATCAAAGGCCTGCGTCCGCCGGACGTACCTAGTCTAGCCAGCGTCCACGGGAAACGTGGCCACACGAATGTGCCACCGCGCTCGCCGCCCAGCTCGTGCGCTGATAAGCAGCGAGTCACAAATGGGTATCAAAGACCTGCGTCTGCCGGACGTACCTGGTCTACCCAGCGTCCACGGGAAACCTGGCCACACGAATGTGGCACCGCGCTCGCTGCCCAGCTCGTGCAGCGATAGGCAGCGAGTCACAAATGGGTTTCAAAGGCCTGCGTCCGCCGGACGTACCTGGTCTAGCCAGCGTCCACGGGAAACCTGACCACACGAATGTGGCACCGTGCTCGCCGCCCACCTCCTGCACCGATCGGCAGCGAATCACAAATGGGTTTCAAAGGCCTGCGTCCACCGGACGTACCTGGTCTAGCCAGCATCCACGGGAAACCTGGCCACACGAATGTGGCACCGCGCTCGCCGCCCAGCTCGTGCACCGATAGGCAGTGAGTCACAAATGGGTTTCAAAGGCCTGCGTCCGCCGGACGTACCTGGTCTAGCCAGCGTCCACGGGCAACCTGGCCACACGAATGTGGCACCGCGCTCGTCGCCCAGCTCGTGCGCCGATAGGCAGCGAGTCACAAATGGGTTTCAAATTACTGCGTCCACCGGACGTATCTGGTCTAGCCAGGGTCTACGGGAAACCTGGCCACACGAATGTGGCACCGTGCTCGCCGCCCTGCTCGTGCGCCGATAGGCAGCGAGTCACAAATGGGTATCAAAGGTCTGCGTCCGCCGTACGTACCTAGTCTAGCCAGCGTCCACGGGAAACCTGGCCACACGAATGCGGCACCGCGCTCGCCGCCCAGCTCTTGCGCCGATAGGCAGCGAGTAACAAATGGGTTTCAAAGGCATGCGTCCGCCGGACGTACCTGGTCTAGCCAGCGTCCACGGGAAACCTGGCCACACGAATGTGGCACCGCGCTCGTTGCCAAGCTCGTGCGCCGATAGGCAGCGAGTCACAAATGGGTTTCAAAGGCCTCCGTCCGCCGGACGTACCTGGTCTAGCCAGCGTCCACCTTAAACCTGGCCACACGAATGTGGCACCGCGCTCGCCGCCCAGCTTGTGTGCCGAAAGGTAGCGAGTCACAAATGGGTTTCAAAGGCATGCGTCCGCCGGACGTACTTGGTCTAGCCATCTCCACGGGAAACGTGGCCACACGAATGTGGCACCGCGCTCGGCGCCCAGCTCGTGCGGCAATAAGCAGCGAGTCGCAAATGGGTATCAAAGGCCTGCGTCCGCCGGACGTACCTGGTCTAGCCAGCAGCCACGGGAAACGTGGCCACACGAATGTGCCACCGCGTTCGCCGCCCAGCTCGTGCGCCGATAAGCAGCGAGTCACAAATGGGTATCAAAGGCCTGCATCCGCCAGACGTACCTGGTCTACCCAACGTCCACGGGAAACCTGGCCACACGAATGTGGCACCGCGCTCGCTGCCCAGCTCGCGCACCGATAAGCAGCGAGTCACAAATGGGTTTCAAAGGCCTGCGTCAACCGGACGTACCTGGTCTAGCCAGCATCCACGGGAAACCTGGCCACACGAATGCGGCACCACGTTCGCCGCCCAGCTCGTGCCTCGATAGGCAGCGAGTCACAAATGGGTTTCAAAGGCCTACATCCGCCGGACGTACCTGGTCTAGCCAGCGTCCACGGGAAACCTAGCCACACAAATGGTGCACCGCGCTAGACGCCCAGCTCGTCCGCCGATAGGCAGCGAGTCACAAATGGGTTTCAAAGGCCTGCGTCCGCCGGACGTACCTGGTCTATCTAGCGTCCACGGGAAACCTGGCCACACGAATGTGGCACCGCGCTCGCCGCCCAGCTTGTGCGCCGATAGGCAACGAGTCACAAATGGGTTTCAAAGGCCTGCGTCCGCCGGACGTACCTGGTCTAGCCAGAGTCCACGGGAAACCTAGCCACACGAATGCGGCACCGCACTCGCCGCCCAGCTCGTGCGCCGATAGGCAGGGAGTCACAAATAGGTCTCAAAGGCGTGCGTCCGCCAGACGTACTTGGTCTAGCCAGCGTCCACGGGAAACCTGGCCACACGAATCTGGCACCGCGCTCGTTGCCCAGCTTGTGCGCCGATAGGCAGCGAGTCACAAATGGGTTTCAAAGGCCTGCGTCCACCGGACGTACCTAGTCTAGACAGCGTCTACGGGAAACCTGGCCACACGAATGTGGCACCGTGCTCGCCGCCCAGCTCGTGCACCGATAGGCAGCGAGTCACAAATGGGTTTCAAAGGCCTACGTCCGCCGTACGTACCTGGTCTAGCCAGCGTCCACGGGAAACCTGGCCACACGAATGCGGCACCGCACTCGCCGCCCAGCTCGTGCGCCGATAGGCAGCGAGTCACAAATGGGTTTCAAAGGCCTGCGTCCATCGGACGTACCTGGTCTAGCCAGAGTCCACGGGAAACCTGGCCACACGAATGCGGCACCGCACTTGCCGCCCAGCTCTTGCGCTGATAGGCAGCAAGTCACTAATGGGTTTCAAAGGCCTCCGTCCGCCGGACGTACCTGGTCTAGCCAGCGTCCACCGGAAACCTGGCCACACGAATGTGGCACCGCGCTCGCCGCCCAGCTTGTGTGCCGAAAGGTAGCGAGTCACAAATGGGTCTCAAAGGCATGCGTCCGCCGGACGTACTTGGTCTAGCCAGCGTCCACGGGAAACGTGGCCACACGAATGTGGCACCGCGCTCGCCGCCTAGCTCGTGCGGCAATAATCAGCGAGTCGCAAATGGGTATCAAAGGCCTGCGTCCGCCGGACGTACCTAGTCTAGCCAGCGTCCACGGGAAACGTGGCCACACGAATGTGCCACCGCGCTCGCCGCCCAGCTCGTGCGCTGATAAGCAGCGAGTCACAAATGGGTATCAAAGACCTGCGTCTGCCGGACGTACCTGGTCTACCCAGCGTCCACGGGAAACCTGGCCACACGAATGTGGCACCGCGCTCGCTGCCCAGCTCGTGCAGCGATAGGCAGCGAGTCACAAATGGGTTTCAAAGGCCTGCGTCCGCCGGACGTACCTGGTCTAGCCAGCGTCCACGGGAAACCTGACCACACGAATGTGGCACCGTGCTCGCCGCCCACCTCCTGCACCGATCGGCAGCGAATCACAAATGGGTTTCAAAGGCCTGCGTCCACCGGACGTACCTGGTCTAGCCAGCATCCACGGGAAACCTGGCCACACGAATGTGGCACCGCGCTCGCCGCCCAGCTCGTGCACCGATAGGCAGTGAGTCACAAATGGGTTTCAAAGGCCTGCGTCCGCCGGACGTACCTGGTCTAGCCAGCGTCCACGGGCAACCTGGCCACACGAATGTGGCACCGCGCTCGTCGCCCAGCTCGTGCGCCGATAGGCAGCGAGTCACAAATGGGTTTCAAATTACTGCGTCCACCGGACGTATCTGGTCTAGCCAGGGTCTACGGGAAACCTGGCCACACGAATGTGGCACCGTGCTCGCCGCCCTGCTCGTGCGCCGATAGGCAGCGAGTCACAAATGGGTATCAAAGGTCTGCGTCCGCCGTACGTACCTAGTCTAGCCAGCGTCCACGGGAAACCTGGCCACACGAATGCGGCACCGCGCTCGCCGCCCAGCTCTTGCGCCGATAGGCAGCGAGTAACAAATGGGTTTCAAAGGCATGCGTCCGCCGGACGTACCTGGTCTAGCCAGCGTCCACGGGAAACCTGGCCACACGAATGTGGCACCGCGCTCGTTGCCAAGCTCGTGCGCCGATAGGCAGCGAGTCACAAATGGGTTTCAAAGGCCTCCGTCCGCCGGACGTACCTGGTCTAGCCAGCGTCCACCTTAAACCTGGCCACACGAATGTGGCACCGCGCTCGCCGCCCAGCTTGTGTGCCGAAAGGTAGCGAGTCACAAATGGGTTTCAAAGGCATGCGTCCGCCGGACGTACTTGGTCTAGCCATCTCCACGGGAAACGTGGCCACACGAATGTGGCACCGCGCTCGGCGCCCAGCTCGTGCGGCAATAAGCAGCGAGTCGCAAATGGGTATCAAAGGCCTGCGTCCGCCGGACGTACCTGGTCTAGCCAGCAGCCACGGGAAACGTGGCCACACGAATGTGCCACCGCGCTCGCCGCCCAGCTCGTGCGCCGATAAGCAGCGAGTCACAAATGGGTATCAAAGGCCTGCGTCCGCCAGACGTACCTGGTCTACCCAGCGTCCACGGGAAACCTGGCCACACGAATGTGCCACCGCGCTCGGCGCCCAGCTCGTGCGGCAATAAGCAGCGAGTCGCAAATGGGTATCAAAGGCCTGCGTCCGCCGGACGTACCTGGTCTAGCCAGCAGCCACGGGAAACGTGGCCACACGAATGTGCCACCGCGCTCGCCGCCCAGCTCGTGCGCCGATAAGCAGCGAGTCACAAATGGGTATCAAAGGCATGCGTCCGCCAGACGTACCTGGTCTACCCAGCGTCCACGGGAAACCTGGCCACACGAATGTGGCACCGCGCTCGCTGCCCAGCTCGTGCACCAATAGGCAGCGAGTCACAAATGGGTATCAAAGGCCTGCGTCCGCCGGACGTACCTAGTCTAGCCAGCGTCCACGGGAAACGTGGCCACACGAATGTGCCACCGCGCTCGCCGCCCAGCTCGTGCGCTGATAAGCAGCGAGTCACAAATGGGTATCAAAGACCTGCGTCTGCCGGACGTACCTGGTCTACCCAGCGTCCACGGGAAACCTGGCCACACGAATGTGGCACCGCGCTCGCTGCCCAGCTCGTGCAGCGATAGGCAGCGAGTCACAAATGGGTTTCAAAGGCCTGCGTCCGCCGGACGTACCTGGTCTAGCCAGCGTCCACGGGAAACCTGACCACACGAATGTGGCACCGTGCTCGCCGCCCACCTCCTGCACCGATCGGCAGCGAATCACAAATGGGTTTCAAAGGCCTGCGTCCACCGGACGTACCTGGTCTAGCCAGCATCCACGGGAAACCTGGCCACACGAATGTGGCACCGCGCTCGCCGCCCAGCTCGTGCACCGATAGGCAGTGAGTCACAAATGGGTTTCAAAGGCCTGCGTCCGCCGGACGTACCTGGTCTAGCCAGCGTCCACGGGCAACCTGGCCACACGAATGTGGCACCGCGCTCGTCGCCCAGCTCGTGCGCCGATAGGCAGCGAGTCACAAATGGGTTTCAAATTACTGCGTCCACCGGACGTATCTGGTCTAGCCAGGGTCTACGGGAAACCTGGCCACACGAATGTGGCACCGTGCTCGCCGCCCTGCTCGTGCGCCGATAGGCAGCGAGTCACAAATGGGTATCAAAGGTCTGCGTCCGCCGTACGTACCTAGTCTAGCCAGCGTCCACGGGAAACCTGGCCACACGAATGCGGCACCGCGCTCGCCGCCCAGCTCTTGCGCCGATAGGCAGCGAGTAACAAATGGGTTTCAAAGGCATGCGTCCGCCGGACGTACCTGGTCTAGCCAGCGTCCACGGGAAACCTGGCCACACGAATGTGGCACCGCGCTCGTTGCCAAGCTCGTGCGCCGATAGGCAGCGAGTCACAAATGGGTTTCAAAGGCCTCCGTCCGCCGGACGTACCTGGTCTAGCCAGCGTCCACCTTAAACCTGGCCACACGAATGTGGCACCGCGCTCGCCGCCCAGCTTGTGTGCCGAAAGGTAGCGAGTCACAAATGGGTTTCAAAGGCATGCGTCCGCCGGACGTACTTGGTCTAGCCATCTCCACGGGAAACGTGGCCACACGAATGTGGCACCGCGCTCGGCGCCCAGCTCGTGCGGCAATAAGCAGCGAGTCGCAAATGGGTATCAAAGGCCTGCGTCCGCCGGACGTACCTGGTCTAGCCAGCAGCCACGGGAAACGTGGCCACAAGAATGTGCCACCGCGCTCGCCGCCCAGCTCGTGCGCCGATAAGCAGCGAGTCACAAATGGGTATCAAAGGCCTGCGTCCGCCAGACGTACCTGGTCTACCCAGCGTCCACGGGAAACCTGGCCACACGAATGTGCCACCGCGCTCGGCGCCCAGCTCGTGCGGCAATAAGCAGCGAGTCGCAAATGGGTATCAAAGGCCTGCGTCCGCCGGACGTACCTGGTCTAGCCAGCAGCCACGGGAAACGTGGCCACACGAATGTGCCACCGCGCTCGCCGCCCAGCTCGTGCGCCGATAAGCAGCGAGTCACAAATGGGTATCAAAGGCATGCGTCCGCCAGACGTACCTGGTCTACCCAGCGTCCACGGGAAACCTGGCCACACGAATGTGGCACCGCGCTCGCTGCCCAGCTCGTGCACCAATAGGCAGCGAGTCACAAATGGGTTTCAAAGGCCTGCGTCCGCCGGACGTACCTGGTCTAGCCAGCGTCCACGGGCAACCTGGCCACACGAATGTGGCACCGCGCTCGTCGCCCAGCTCGTGCGCCGATAGGCAGCGAGTCACAAATGGGTTTCAAATTCCTGTGTCCACCGGACGTATCTGGTCTAGCCAGGGTCTACGGGAAACCTGGCCACACGAATGTGGCACCGTGCTCGCCGCCCTGCTCGTGCGCCGATAGGCAGCGAGTCACAAATGGGTATCAAAGGCCTGCGTCCGCCGTACGTACCTAGTCTAGCCAGCGTCCACGGGAAACCTGGCCACACGAATGCGGCACCGCGCTCGCCGCCCAGCTCTTGCGCCGATAGGCAGCGAGTCACAAATGGGTTTCAAAGGCCTGCGTCCACCGGACGTACCTGGTCTAGCCAGAGTCCACGGGAAACCTGGCCACACGAATGCGGCACCGCACTTGCCGCCCAGCTCTTGCGCTGATAGGCAGCAAGTCACAAATGGGTTTCAAAGGCCTCCGTCCGGCGGACGTACCTGGTCTAGCCAGCGTCCACCGGAAACCTGGCCACACGAATGTGGCACCGCGCTCGCCGCCCAGCTTGTGTGCCGAAAGGTAGCGAGTCACAAATGGGTCTCAAAGGCATGCGTCCGCCGGACGTACTTGGTCTAGCCAGCGTCCATGGGAAACGTGGCCACACGAATGTGGCACCGCGCTCGCCGCCTAGCTCGTGCGGCAATAACCAGCGAGTCGCAAATGGGTATCAAAGGCCTGCGTCTGCCGGACGTACCTAGTCTAGCCAGCGTCCACGGGAAACGTGGCCACACGAATGTGCCACCGCGCTCGCCGCCCAGCTCGTGCGCTGATAAGCAGCGAGTCACAAATGGGTATCAAAGGCCTGCGTCCGCCGGACGTACCTGGTCTACCCAGCGTCCACGGGAAACCTGGCAACACGAATGTGGCACCGCGCTCGCTGCCCAGCTCGTGCAGCGATAGGCAGCGAGTCACAAATGGGTTTCAAAGGCCTGCGTCCGCCGGACGTACCTGGTCTAGCCAGCGTCCACGGGAAACCTGACCACACGAATGTGGCACCGTGCTCGCCGCCCACCTCCTGCACCGATAGGCAGCGAATCACAAATGGGTTTCAAAGGCCTGCGTCCGCCGGACGTACCTGGTCTAGCCAGCATCCACGGGAAACCTGGCCACACGAATGTGGCACCGCGCTCGCCGCCCAGCTCGTGCAGCGATAGGCAGTGAGTCACAAATGGGTATCAAAGGCCTGCGTCCGCCGGACGTACCTGGTCTAGCCAGCGTCCACGGGCAACCTGACCACACGAATGTGGCACCGCGCTCGTCGCCCAGCTCGTGCGCCGATAGGCAGCGAGTCACAAATGGGTTTCAAATTCCTGCGTCCACCGGACGTATCTGGTCTAGCCAGGGTCTACGGGAAACCTGGCCACACGAATGTGGCACCGTGCTCGCCGCCCTGCTCGTGCGCCGATAGGCAGCGAGTCACAAATGGGTATCAAAGGTCTGCGTCCGCCGTACGTACCTAGTCTAGCCAGCGTCCACGGGAAACCTGGCCACACGAATGCGGCACCGCGCTCGCCGCCCAGCTCTTGCGCCGATAGGCAGCGAGTCACAAATGGGTTTCAAAGGCATGCGTCCGCCGGACGTACCTGGTCTAGCCAGCGTCCACGGGAAACCTGGCCACACGAATGTGGCACCGCGCTCGTTGCCAAGCTCGTGCGCCGATAGGCAGCAAGTCACAAATGGGTTTCAAAGGCCTCCGTCGGCCGGACGTACCTGGTCTAGCCAGCGTCCACCTTAAACCTGGCCACACGAATGTGGCTCCGCGCTCGCCGCCCAGCTTGTGTGCCGAAAGGTAGCGAGTCAGAAATGGGTTTCAAAGGCATGCGTCCGCCGGACGTACTTGGTCTAGCCATCTCCACGGGAAACGTGGCCACACGAATGTGGCACCGCGCTCGGCGCCCAGCTCGTGCGGCAATAAGCAGCGTGTCGCAAATGGGTATCAAAGGCCTGCGTCCGCCGGACGTACCTGGTCTAGCCAGCAGCCACGGGAAACGTGGCCACACGAATGTGCCACCGCGCTCGCCGCCCAGCTCGTGCGCCGATAAGCAGCGAGTCACAAATGGGTATCAAAGGCCTGCGTCCGCCAGACGTACCTGGTCTACCCAGCGTCCACGGGAAACCTGGCCACACGAACGTGGCACCGCGCTCGCTGCCCAGCTCGTGCACCGATAGGCAGCGAGTCACAAATGGGTTTCAAAGGCCTGCGTCCGCCGGACGTACCTGGTCTAGCCAGCGTCCACGGGAAACCTGACCACACGAATGTGGCACCGTGCTCGCCGCCCAGCTCCTGCACCGATAGGCAGCGAATCACAAATGGGTTTCAAAGGCCTGCGTCCGCCGGACATACCTGGTCTAGCCAGCATCCATGGGAAACCTGGCCACACGAATATGGCAACGCTCACCGCCCAGCTCGTGCGCCGATAGACAGCGAGTCACAAATGGGTTTCAAAGGCCTACGTCCGCCGGACGTACCTGGTCTAGCCAGCGTCAACGGGCAACCTGGCCACACGAATGTGGCACCGCGCTCGTCGCCCAGCTCGTGCGCCGATAGGCAGCGAGTCACAAATGGGTTTCAAATTCCTGCGTCCACCGGACGTATCTGGTCTAGCCAGGGTCTACGGGAAACCTGGCCACACGAATGTGGCACCGTGCTCGCCGCCCTGCTCGTGCTCCGATAGGCAGCGAGTCACAAATGGGTATCAAAGGCCTGCGTCCGCCGTACGTACCTAGTCTAGCCAGCGTCCACGGGAAACCTGGCCACACGAATGCGGCACCGCGCTCGCCGCCCAGCTCTTGCGCCGATAGGCAGCGAGTCACAAATGGGTTTCAAAGGCCTGCGTCTGCCGGACGTACCTGGTCTAGCCAGCGTCCACGGGAAACCTGGCAACACGAATATGGCAACGCTCGCCGCCCAGCTCGTGCGCCGATAGACAGCGAGTCACAAATGGGTTTCAAAGGCCTACGTCCGCCGGACGTACCTGGTCTAGCCAGCGTCCACGGGCAACCTGGCCACACGAATGTGGCACCGCGCTCGTCGCCCAGCTCGTGCGCCGATAGGCAGCGAGTCACAAATGGGTTTCAAATTCCTGCGTCCACCGGACGTATCTGGTCTAGCCAGGGTCTACGGGAAACCTGGCCACACGAATGTGGCACCGTGCTCGCCGCCCTGCTCGTGCACCGATAGGCAGCGAGTCACAAATGGGTATCAAAGGCCTGCGTCCGCCGTACGTACCTAGTCTAGCCAGCGTCCACGGGAAACCTGGCCACACGAATGCGGCACCGCGCTCGCCGCCCAGCTCTTGCGCCGATAGGCAGCGAGTCACAAATGGGTTTCAAAGGCCTGCGTCCGCCGGACGTACCTGGTCTAGCCAGCGTCCACGGGAAACCTGGCAACACGAATATGGCAACGCTCGCCGCCCGGCTCGTGCGCCGATAGACAGCGAGTCACAAATGGGTTTCAAAGGCCTACGTCCGCCGGACGTACCTGGTCTAGCCAGCGTCCACGGGCAACCTGGCCACACGAATGTGCCACCGCGCTCGCCGCCCAGCTCGTGCGCCGATAAGCAGCGAGTCACAAATGGGTATCAAAGGCCTGCGTCCGCCAGACGTACCTGGTCTACCCAGCGTCCACGGGAAACCTGGCCACACGAATGTGGCACCGCGCTCGCTGCCCAGCTCGTGCACCGATAGGCAGCGAGTCACAAATGGATTTCAAAGGCCTGCGTCCGCCGGACGTACCTGGTCTAGCCAGCGTCCACGGGAAACCTGACCACACGAATGTGGCACCGTGCTCGCCGCCCAGCTCCTGCACCGATAGGCAGCGAATCACAAATGGGTTTCAAAGGCCTACGTCCGCCGGACATACCTGGTCTAGCCAGCATCCATGGGAAACCTGGCCACACGAATATGGCAACGCTCGCCGCCCAGCTCGTGCGCCGATAGACAGCGAGTCACAAATGGGTTTCAAAGGCCTACGTCCGCCGGACGTACCTGGTCTAGCCAGCGTCCACGGGCAACCTGGCCACACGAGTGTGGCACTGCGCTCGTCGCCCAGCTCGTGCGCCGATAGGCAGCGAGTCACAAATGGGTTTCAAATTCCTGCGTCCACCGGACGTATCTGGTCTAGCCAGGGTCTACGGGAAACCTGGCCACACGAATGTGGCACCGTGCTCGCCGCCCTGCTCGTGCGCCGATAGGCAGCGAGTCACAAATGGGTATCAAAGGCCTGCGTCCGCCGTACGTACCTAGTCTAGCCAGCGTCCACGGGAAACCTGGCCACACGAATGCGGCACCGCGCTCGCCGCCCAGCTCTTGCGCCGATAGGCAGCGAGTCACAAATGGGTTTCAAAGGCCTGCGTCCGCCGGACGTACCTGGTCTAGCCAGCGTCCACGGGAAACCTGGCAACACGAATATGGCAACGCTCGCCGTCCAGCTCGTGCGCCGATAGACAGCGAGTCACAAATGGGTTTCAAAGGCCTACGTCCGCCGGACGTACCTGGTCTAGCCAGCGTCCACGGGCAACCTGGCCACACGAATGTGGCACCGCGCTCGTCGCCCAGCTCGTGCGCCGATAGGCTGCGAGTCACAAATGGGTTTCAAATTCCTGCGTCCACCGGAAGTATCTGGTCTAGCCAGGGTCTACGGGAAACTTGGCCACACGAATGTGGCACCGTGCTCGCCGCCCTGCTCGTGCGCCGATAGGCAGCGAGTCACAAATGGGTATCAAAGGCCTGCGTCCGCCGTACGTACCTAGTCTAGCCAGCGTCCACGGGAAACCTGGCCACACGAATGCGGCACCGCGCTCGCCGCCCAGCTCTTGCGCCGATAGGCAGCGAGTCACAAATGGGTTTCAAAGGCCTGCGTCCGCCGGACGTACCTGGTCTAGCCAGCGTCCACGGGAAACCTAGCAACACGAATATGGCAACGCTCGCCGCCCAGCTCGTGCGCCGATAGACAGCGAGTCACAAATGGGTTTCAAAGGCCTACGTCCGCCGGACGTACCTGGTCTAGCCAGCGTCCACGGGCAACCTGGCCACACGAATGTGGCACCGCGCTCGTCGCCCAGCTCGTGCGCCGATAGGCTGCGAGTCACAAATGGGTTTCAAATTCCTGCGTCCACCGGAAGTATCTGGTCTAGCCAGGGTCTACGGGAAACTTGGCCACACGAATGTGGCACCGTGCTCGCCGCCCTGCTCGTGCGCCGATAGGCAGCGAGTCACAAATGGGTATCAAAGGCCTGCGTCCGCCGTACGTACCTAGTCTAGCCAGCGTCCACGGGAAACCTGGCCACACGAATGCGGCACCGCGCTCGCCGCCCAGCTCTTGCGCCGATAGGCAGCGAGTCACAAATGGGTTTCAAAGGCCTGCGTCCGCCGGACGTACCTGGTCTAGCCAGCGTCCACGGGAAACCTGGCAACACGAATGTGGCACCACGCTCGCCGTCCAGCTCGTGTGCCGATAGGCAGCGAGTCACAAATGGGTATCAAAGGCCTGCGTCCGCCATACGTACCTGGTCTAGCCAGCGTCCACGAGAAACCTGGCCACACGAATGCGGCACCGCGCTCGCCGCCCAGCTCTTGCGCCGATAGGCAGCGAGTCACAAATGGGTTTCAAAGGCCTGCGTCCGCCGGACGTACCTGGTCTATCTAGTGTCCACGGGAAACCTGGCCACACGAATATGGCACCGCGCTCGCCGCCCAGCTCGTGCGCCGATAGGCAGTGAGTCACAAATGGGTTTCAAAGGCATGCGTCCGCCGGACGTACCTGGTCTAGCCAGAGTCCACGGGAAACCTAGCCATACAAATGCGGAACCGCGCTCGACGCCCAGCTCGTGCGCCGATAGGCAGGGATTCAAAAATGGGTCTCAAAGGCCTGCGTCCGCCGGACGTACCTGGTCTAGCCAGCGTCCACCTTAAACCTGGCCACACGAATGTGGCACCGCGTTCGCCGCCCAGCTTGTGTGCCGAAAGGTAGCGAGTCACAAATGGGTTTCAAAGGCATGCGTCCGCCGGACGTAGTTGGTCTAGCCAACGTCCACGGGAAACGTGGCCACACGAATGTGGCACCGCGCTCGCCGCCCAGCTCGTGCGGCAATAAGCAGCGAGTCGCAAATGGGTATCAAAGGCCTGCGTCCGCCGGACGTACCTGGACTAGCCAGCAGCCACGGGAAACGTGGCCACACGAATGTGCCACCGCGCTCGCCGCCCAGCTCGTGCGCCGATAAGCAGCGAGTCACAAATGCGTATCAAAGGCGTGCGTCTGCCGGACGTACCTGGTCTACCCAGCGTCCACGGGAAACTTGGCCACACGAATGTGGCACCGCGCTCGCTGCCCAGCTCGTGCATTGATAGGCAGCGAGTCACAAATGGGTTTCAAAGGCCTGCGTCCGCCGGACGTACCTGGTCTAGCCAGCGTCCACGGGAAACCTGACCACACGAATGTGGCACCGTGCTCGCCGCCCAGCTCCTGCACCGATAGGCAGCGAATCACAAATGGGTTTCAAAGGCATGCGTCCGCCGGACATACCTGGTCTAGCCAGCATCCATGGGAAACCTGGCCACACGAATATGGCACCGCGCTCGCCGCCCAGCTCGTGCGCCGATAGACAACGAGTCACAAATGGGTTTCAAAGGCCTGCGTCCGCCGGACGTACCTGGTCTAGCCAGGGTCCACGGGCAACCTGGCCACACGAATGTGGCACCGCGCTCGTCGCCCAGCTCGTGCGCCGATAGGCAGCGAGTCACAAATGGGTTTCAAATTCCTGCGTCCACCGGACGTACCTGGTCTAGCCAGGGTCTACGGGAAACCTGGCCACACGAATGTGGCAGCGTGCTCCCCGCCCAGCTCGTGCGCCGATAGGCAGCGAGTCACAAATGGGTATCAAAGGCCTGCGTCCGCCGTACGTACCTGGTCTAGCCAGCGTCCATGGGAAACCTGGCCACACGAATGCGGCACCGCGCTCGCCGCCCAGCTCTTGCGCCGATAGGCAGCGAGTCACAAATGGGTTTCAAAGGTCTGCGTCCGCCGGACGTACCTGGTCTACCAGCGTCCACGGGAAACCTGGCAACACGAATGTGGCACCGCGCTCGCCGTCCAGCTCGTGTGCCGATAGGCAGCGAGTCACAAATGGGTATCGAAGGCCTACGTCCGCCGTACGTACCACGTCTAGCCAGCGTCCACGGGAAACATGGCCACACGAATGCGGCACCGCGCTCGCCGCCCAGTTCTTGCGCCGATAGGCAGCGAGTCACAAATGGGTTTCAAAGCCCTGCGTCCGCCGGACGTACCTGGTCTATCTAGCGTCCACGGGAAACCTGGCCACACGAATGTGGCACCGCGCTCGCCGCCCAGCTCGTGCGCCGATAGGCAGTGAGTCACAAATGGGTTTCAAAGGCCTGCGTCCGCCGGACGTACCTGGTCTAGCCAGAGTCCACGGGAAATCTGGCCACACGAATGCGGCACCGCACTCGCCGCCCAGCTCGTGCGCCGATAGGCAGGGATTCACAAATGGGTCTCTAAGGCCTGCGTCCGCCGGACGTACCTGGTCTAGCCAGCGTCCACGGGAAACCTGGCCACACGAATGTGGCACCGCGCTCGTTGCCCAGCTCGTGCACCGATAGGCAGCGAGTCACAAATGGGTTTAAAAGGCCTGCGTCCACCGGACGTACCTGGTCTAGCCAGCGTCTACGGGAAACCTGGCCACACGAATGTGGCAACGTGCTCGCCGCCCAGCTCGTGCACCGATAGGCAGCGAGTCACAAATGGGTTTCAAAGGCCTGCGTCAGCCGTACGTACCTGGTCTAGCCAGCGTCCACGGGAAACCTGGCCACACGAATGCAGCACCGCGCTCGCCGCCCAGCTCGTGCGCCGATATGCAGCGAGTCAGAAATGGGTTTCAAAGGCCTTCGTCCACCGGACGTACTTGGTCTATCTAGCGTCCACGGGAAACATGGCCACACGAATGTGGCACCGCGCTCGCCGCCCAGCTCGTGCGCCGATAGGCAGTGAGTCACAAATGGGTTTCAAAGGCATGCGTCCGCCGTACGTACCTGGTCTAGCCAGAGTCCACGGGAAACCTAGCCATACAAATGCGGAACCGTGCTCGACGCCCAGCTCGTGCGCCGATAGGCAGGGATTCACAAATGGGTCTCAAAGGCCTGCGTCCGCCGGACGTACCTGGTCTAGCCAGCGTCCACGGGAAACCTGGCCACACGAATGTGGCACCGCGCTCGTTGCCCAGCTCGTGCGCCGATAGGCAGCGAGTCACAAATGGGTTTCAAAGGCCTCCGTCCGCCGGACGTACCTGGTCTAGCCAGCGTCCACCTTAAACCTGGCCACACGAATGTGGCACCGCGCTCGCCGCCCAGCTTGTGTGCCGAAAGGTAGCGAGTCACAAATGGGTTTCAAAGGCATGCGTCCGCCGGACGTACTTGGTCTAGCCAGCGTCCACGGGAAACGTGGCCACACGAATGTGGCACCGCGCTCGCCGCCCAGCTCGTGCGGCAATAAGCAGCGAGTCGCAAATGGGTATCAAAGGCCTGCGTCCGCCGGACGTACCTGGTCTAGCCAGTAGCCACGGGACACGTGGCCACACGAATGTGCCACCGCGCTCGCCGCCCAGCTCGTGCGCCGATAAGCAGCGAGTCACAAATGGGTATCAAAGGCCTGCGTCCGCCGGACGTACCTGGTCTACCCAGCGTCCACGGGAAACCTGGCCACACGAATGTGGCAACGCGCTCGCTGCCCAGCTCGTGCATTGATAGGCAGCGAGTCACAAATGGGTTTCAAAGGCCTGCGTCCGCCGGACGTACCTGGTCTAGCCAGCGTCCACGGGAAACCTGACCACACGAATGTGGCACCGTGCTCGCCGCCCAGCTCCTGCACCGATAGGCAGCGAATCACAAATGGGTTTCAAAGGCCTGCGTCCGCCGGACATACCTGGTCTAGCCAGCATCCATGGGAAACCTGGCCACACGAATATGGCACCGCGCTCGCCGCCCAGCTCGTGCGCCGATAGACAGCGAGTCACAAATGGGTTTCAAAGGCATGCGTCCGCCGGACGTACCTGGTCTAGCCAGGGTCCACGGGCAACCTGGCAACACGAATGTGGCACCGCGCTCGTCGCCCAGCTCGTGCGCCGATAGGCAGCGAGTCACAAATGGGTTTCAAATTCCTGCGTCCATCGGACGTACCTGGTCTAGCCAGGGTCTACGGGAAACCTGGCCACACGAATGTGGCAGCGTGCTCGCCGCCCAGCTCGTGCGCCGATAGGCAGCGAGTCACAAATGGGTTTCAAAGGTCTGCGTCCGCCGGACGTACCTGGTCTACCAGCGTCCACGGGAAACCTGGCAACACGAATGTGGCACCGCGCTCGCCGTCCAGCTCGTGTGCCGATAGGCAGCGAGTCACAAATGGGTATCAAAGGCCTACGTCCGCCGTACGTACCTGGTCTAGCCAGCGTCCACGGGAAACCTGGCCACACGAATGCGGCACCGCGCTCGCCGCCCAGTTCTTGCGCCGATAGGCAGCGAGTCACAAATGGGTTTCAAAGGCCTGCGTCCGCCGGACGTACCTGGTCTATCTAGCGTCCACGGGAAACCTGGCCACACGAATGTGGCACCGCGCTCGCCGCCCAGCTCGTGCGCCGATAGGCAGTGAGTCACAAATGGGTTTCAAAGGCCTGCGTCCGCCGGACGTACCTGGTCTAGCCAGAGTCCACGGGAAATCTGGCCACACGAATGCGGCACCGCACTCGCCGCCCAGCTCGTGCACCAATAGGCAGGGATTCACAAATGGGTCTCAAAGGCCTGCGTCCGCCGGACGTACCTGGTCTAGCTAGCGTCCACGGGAAACCTGGCCACACGAATGTGGCACCGCGCTCGTTGCCCAACTCGTGCACCGATAGGCAGCGAGTCACAAATGGGTTTAAAAGGCCTGCGTCCACCGGACGTACCTGGTCTAGCCAGCGTCTACGGGAAACCTGGCCACACGAATGTGGCAACGTGCTCGCCGCCCAGCTCGTGCACCGATAGGCAGCGAGTCACACATGGGTTTCAAAGGCCTGCGTCCGCCGTACGTACCTGGTCTAGCCAGCGTCCACGGGAAACCTGGCCACACGAATGCAGCACCGCGCTCGCCGCCCAGCTCGTGCGCCGATATGCAGCGAGTCAGAAATGGGTTTCAAAGGCCTTCGTCCACCGGACGTACCTGGTCTACCCAGAGTCCACGGGAAACCTGGCCATACGAATGCGACACCGCACTCGCCGCCCAGCTCGTGCGCTGATAGGCAGCAAGTCACAAATGGGTTTCAAAGGCCTCCGTCCTTAGGACGTACCTGGTCTAGCCAGCATCGACCAGAAACCTGGCCACACGAATGTGGCACCGCGCTCGCCGCCCAGCTTGTGCGCCGAAAGGCAGCGAGTCACAAATGGGTTTCAAAGGCCTACGTCCGCCGGATGTACCTGGTCTAGCAAGCGTCCACGGGAAACGTGGCCACACGAATGTGCCACCGCGCTCGCCGACCAGCTTGTGCGCGGATAAGCAGCGAGTCACAAATGGGTATCAAAGTCCTGCGTCCGCCGGACGTACCTGGTCTACCCAGCGTCCACGGGAAACCTGGCCAAACGAATGTGGCACCGCGCTCGCTGCCCAGCTCGTGCACCGATAGGCAGCGAGTCACAAATGGGTTTCAAAGGCCTGCGTCCACCGGACGTACCTGGTCTAGCCAGTATCCACGGGAAACCTGGCCACACGAATGTGGCACCGCGCTCGCCGCCCAGCTCGGGCGCCGATAGGCAGCGAGTCACAAATGGGTATCAAAGGCCTGCGTCTGCCGTACGTACCTGGTCTAGCCAGCGTCCACGGGAAACCTGGCCACACAAATGCGGCACCGCGCTCGCCGCCCAGCTCTTGCGCCGATAGGCATCGAGTCACAAATGGGTTTCAAAGGCCTGCGTCCGCCTGACGTACCTTGTCTAGCCAGCGTCCACGGGAAACCTGGCAACACGAATGTGGCACCGCGCTCGCCGTCCAGCTCGTGTGCCGATAGGCAGGGAGTCACAAATGGGTATCAAGGGCCTGCGTCCGCCGTACGTACCTGGTCTAGCCAGCGTCCACGGGAAACCTGGCCACACCAATGCGGCACCGCGCTCGCCGCCCAGCTCTTGCGCCGATAGGCAGCGAGTCACAAATGGGTTTCAAAGGCCTGCGTCCGCCGGACGTACCTGGTATATCTAGCGTCCACGGGAAACCTGGCCACACGAATGTGGCACCGCGCTCGCCGCCCAGCTCGTGCGCCGATAGGCAGTGAGTCACAAATGGGTTTCAAAGGCCTGCGTCCGCCGGACGTACCTGGTCTAGCCAGAGTCCACGGGAAACCTGGCCACACGAATGCGGCACCGCACTCGCCGCCCAGCTCGTGCGCCGATAGGCAGGGATTCACAAATGGGTCTCAAAGGCCTGCGTCCGCCGGACGTACCTGGTCAAGCCAGCGTCTACGGGAAACCTGGCCACACGAATGTGGCACCGTGCTCGCCGCCCAGCTCGTGCGCCGATAGGCAGCGAGTCACAAATGGGTTTCAAAGGCATGCGTCCGCCGTATGTACCTGGTCTAGCCAGCGTCCACGGGAAACCTGGCCACACGAATGCGGCACCGCGCTCGCCGCCCAGCTCGTGCGCTGATAGGCAGGGATTCACAAATGGGTTTCAAAGGCCTGCGTCCGCCGGACGTACATGGTCTAGCCAGCGTCCACGGGAAACCTGGCCACACGAATGTGGCACCGCGCTCGTTGCCCAGCTCGTGCGCCGATAGGCAGCGAGTCACAAATGGGTTTCAAAGGCCTGCGTCCACCCGTACTTGGTCTAGCCAGCGTCTACGGGAAACCTGGCCACACGAATGTGGCACCGTGCTCGCCGCCCAGCTCGTGCACCGATAGGCAGCGAGTCACAAATGGGTTTCAAAAACCTGCGTCCACCGTACGTACCTGGTCTAGCCAGCGTCCACGGGAAACCTGGCCACACGAATGTGGCACCGCGCTCGTTGCCCAGCTCGTGCGCCGATATGCAGCGAGTCAGAAATGGGTTTCAAAGGCCTTTGTCCACCGGACGTACCTGGTCTACCCAGAGTCCATGGGAAACCTGGCCACAAGAATGCGGCACCGCACTCGCCGCCCCGCTCGTGCGCTGATAGGCAGCAAGTCACAAATGGGTTTCAAAGGCCTCCGTCCTTCGGACGTACCTGGTCTAGCCAGCATCCACCAGAAACCTGGCCACACGAATGTGGCACCGCGCTCGCCGCCCAGCTTGTGCGCCGAAAGGCAGCGAGTCACAAATGGGTTTCAAAGGCCTACGTCCGCCGGATGTACCTGGTCTAGCCAGCGTCCACGGGAAACGTGGCCACACGAATGTGCCACCGCGCTCGCCGCCCAGCTTGTGCGCCGATAAGCAGCGAGTCACAAATGGGTATCAAAGGCCTACGTCCGCCGGACGTACCTGGTCTACCCAGCGTCCACGGGAAATCTGGCCACACGAATGTGGCACCGCGCTCGCTGCCCAGCTCGTGCACCGATAGGCAGCGAGTCACAAATGGGTTTCAAAGGCCTGCGTCCACCGGACGTACCTGGTCTAGCCAGTATCCACGGGAAACCTGGCCACACGAATGCGGCACCGCACTCGCCGCCCTGCTCGTGCGCCGATAGGCAGGGAGTCACAAATGGGTCTCAAAGGCCTGCGTCCGCCGGACGTACCTGGTCTAGCAAGCGTCCACGGGAAACCTGGCCACACGAATGTCGCACCGCGCTCGTTGCCCAGCTCGTGCGCCGATAAGCAGCGAGTCACAAATGGGTTTCAAAGGCCTGCGTCCACCGGACGTACCTGGTCAAGCCAGCGTCTACGGGAAATCTGGCCACACGAATGTGGCACCTCGCTCGCCGCCCAACTCGTGCACCGATAGGAAGCGAGTCACAAATGGGTTTCAAAGGCATGCGTCCGCCGTACGTACCTGGTCTTGCCAGCGTCCACGGGAAACCTGGCCACACGAATGCGGCACTGCGCTCGCCGCCCAGCTCGTGCGCCGATAGGCAGGGATTCACAAATGGGTCTCAAAGGCCTGCGTCCGCCGGACGTACCTGGTCTAGCCAGCGTCCACGGGAAACCTGGCCACGCGAATGTGGCACCGCGCTCGTTGCCCAGTTCGTGCGCCGATAGGCAGTGAGTCACAAATGGGCTTCAAAGGCCTGCGTCCGCCGGACGTACCTGGTCTAGCCAGCGTCCACAGGAAACTTGGCCACACGAATGTGGCACCGTGCTCGCCGCACAGCTCGTGCGCCGATACGTAGCGAGTCACAAATGGGTTTCAAAGGCCTGCGTTCGCCGGACGTACCTGGTCTAGCCAGCATCCACGGGAAACCTGGCCACACGAATGTGGCACCGCGCTCGCCGTCCAGCTCGTGCGCCGACAGGCAGCGAGTCACAAATGGGTTTCAAAGGCCTGCGTCCGCCGGACGTACCTGGTCTAGCCAGCATCCACGGGAAACCTGGCCACACGAATGTGGCACCGCGCTCACCGCCAGCTCGTGCGCCGATAGGCAGCGAGTCACAAATGGGTTTCAAAGGCCTGCGTCCGCCGGACGTACCTGGTCTAGCCAGCGTCCACGGGAAACGTAGCCACACGAATGTGGCACCGCGCTCGCTGCCCAGCTCGTGGACCGATAGGCAGCGAGTCACAAATGGGTTTCAAAGGCATGCGTCCGCCGGACGTACTTGGTCTAGCCAGCGTCCACGGGAAACCCGACCACACGAATGCGGCACCGTGCTCGCCGCCCAGCTCGTGCACCGATAGGCAGCGAGTCACAAATGTGTATCAAAGGCCTGCGTCCGCCGGACTTACCTAGTCTAGCCAGCGTCCACGGGAAACCTGGCCACACGAATGTGGCACCGCGCTCGCTGCCCAGCTCGTGCGCCGATAGGCAGCGAGTCACAAATGGGTTTCAAAGGCCTGCGTCCGCCGGACGTACCTGGTCTAGCCAGCGTCCACGGGAAACCTGGCCACACGAATGTGGCACCGTGCTCGCCGCCCAGCTCGTGCACCGATAGGCAGCGAGTCACATATGGGTTTCAAAGGCCTGCGTCCGCCGTACGTACCTGGTCTAGCCAGCGTCCACGGGAAACCTGGCGACACGAATGCGGCACCGCGCTCGCCGCCCAGCTCGTGCGCCGATAGGCAGGGATTCACAAATGGGTCTCAAAGGCCTGCGTCCGCCGGACGTACCTGGTCTAGCCAGCGTCCAGGGGAAACCTGGCCACACGAATGTGGCACCGCGCTCGTTGCCCAGCTCGTGCGCCGATAGGCAGCGAGTCACAAATGGGTTTCAAAGGCCTGCGTCCGCCGAACGTACCTGGTCTAGCCAGCGTCGACGGGAAACTTGGCCACACGAATGTGGCACCGCGCTCGCCGCGCAGCTCGTGCGCCGATACGTAGCGAGCCACAAATGGGTTTCAAAGGCCTGCGTCCGCCGGATGTACCTGGTCTAGCCAGCGTCCACGTGAAACGTGGCCACACGAATGTGGCACCGCGCTCGCTGCCCAGCTCGTGCACCGATAGGCAGCGAGTCACAAATGGGTTTCAAAGGCATGCGTCCGCCGGACGTACTTGGTCTAGCCAGCGTCCACGGGAAACCCGACCACACGAATGCGGCACCGTGCTCGCCGCCCAGCTCGTGCACCGATAGGCAGCGAGTCACAAATGGGTTTCAAAGGCATGCGTCCGCCGGACGTACCTGGTCTAGCCAGCATCCACGGGAAACCTGGCCACACGAATGCAGCACCGTGCTCGCCGCGCAGCTCGTGCGCCGATAGGCAGCGAATCAGAAATGGGTTTCAAAGGCTTGCGTCCGCCGGACGTACCTGGTCTAGCCAGCGTCGACGGGAAACTTGGCCACACGAATGCAGCACCGCGCTCGCCGCGCAGCTTGTGCGCCGATAGGCAGCGAGTCAGAAATGGGTTTCAAAGGCCTGCGTCCACCGGACGTACCTGGTCTAGCCAGAGTCCACGGGAAAGCTGGCCACACGAATGCAGCGCCGCACTCGCCGCCCAGCTCGTGCGCCGATAGGCAGCGAGTCACAAATGGGTTTCAAAGGCCTGCGTCCGCCGAACGTACCTGGTCTAGCCAGCGTCTACGGGAAACTTGGCCACACGAATGCAGCACCGCGCTCGCCGCGCAGCTCGTGCGCCGATAGGCAGCGAGTCAGAAATGGGTTTCAAAGGCCTGCGTCCACCGGACGTACCTGGTCTAGCCAGAGTCCACGGGAAACCTGGCGACACGAATGCGGCACCGCATTCGCCGCCAAGCTCGTGCACCGAAAGGGAGCGAGTCACAAATGGGTTTCAAAGGCCTGCGTCCGCCGGACGTACCTGGTCTAGCAAGCGTCCACGGGAAACCTGACCAGACGAATGCGGCACCGTGCTCGCCGCCCAGCTCCTGCACCGATAGGCAGCGAATCACAAATGGGTTTCAAAGGCCTGCGTCCGCCTGGTCTAGCCAGCATCCACAGGAAACCTGGCCACACGAATGTGGCACCGCGCTCGCCGCCCAGCTCGTGCACCGATAGGCAGCGAGTCACAAATGGGTTTCAAAGGCCTGCGTCCGCCGGACGTACCTGGTCTAGCCAGCGTCCACGGGAAACCTGGCCACACGAATGTGGCACCGCGCTCGTCGCCCAGCTCGTGCGCCGATAGGCAGCGAGTCACAAATAGGTTTCAAAGGCCTACGTCTACCGGACGTACCTGGTCTAGCCACGGACTACGGGAAACCTGGCCACACGAATGTGGCACCGTGCTCGCCGCCTGGCTCGTGCGCCGATAGGCAGCGAGTCACAAATGGGTATCAAAGGCCTGCGTCCGCCGTATGTACCTGGTCTAGCCAGCGTCCACGGGAAACCTGGCCACACGAATGCGGCACCGCGCTCGCCTGCGTCCGCCGGACGTACCTAGTCTAGCCAGAGTCCACGGGAAACGTGGCCACACGAATGTGCCACCGCGCTCGCCGCCAAGCTTGTGCGCCGATAGGCAGCGAGTCACAAATGGGTTTCAAAGGCCTGCGTCCGCCGGACGTACCTCGTCTACCCAGCATCCACGGGAAACCTGACCACACGAATGTGGCACCGCGGTCGCTGCCCAGCTCGTGCACCGATAGGCAGCGAGTCACAAATGGGATTCAAAGGCATGCGTCCGACGGACGTACCTGGTCTAGCCAGCGTCCACGGGAAACCTGACCACACGAATGCGGCACCGTGCTCGCCGCCCAACTCCTGCACCGATAGGCAGCGAGTCACAAATGGGTTTCAAAGGCCTGCGTCCGCCGGACGTACCTGGTCTAACCAGCGTCTCCAGGAAACTTGGCCACACGAATGTGGCACCGCCCTCGCCGCCCAGCTCGTGTGCCGATAAGCAGCGAGTCACAAATTAGTTTCAAAGGCCTGCGTCCGCCGGACGTACCTAGTCTAGCCAGAGTCCACGGGAAACCTGGCCACAAGAATGCGGCACCGCACTCGCCGCCCAGCTCGTGCGCTGATAGGCAGCAAGTCACAAATGGGTTTCAAAGGCCTCCGTCCATCGGACGTACCTGGTCTAGCCAGCATCCACCAGAAACCTGGCCACACGAATGTGGCACCGCGCTCGCCACACAGCTTGTGCGCCGAAAGGCAGCGAGTCACAAATGGGTTTCAAAGGCCTACGTCCGCCGGATGTACCTGGTCTAGCCAGCGTCCACGGGAAACGTGGTCACACGAATGTGCCACCGCGCTCGCCGCCCAGCTTGTGCGCCGATAAGCAGCGAGTCACAAATGGGTATCAAAGGCCTACGTCCGCCGGACGTACCTGGTCTACCCAGCATCCACGGGAAATCTGGCCACACGAATGTGGCACCGCGCTCGTTGCCCAGCTCGTGCGCCGATAGGCAGCGAGTCACAAATGGGTTTCAAAGGCCTGCGTCCGCCGAACGTACCTGGTCTAGCCAGCGTCGACGGGAAACTTGGCCACACGAATGTGGCACCGCGCTCGCCGCGCAGCTCGTGCGCCGATACGTAGCGAGTCACAAATGGGTTTCAAAGGCCTGCGTCCGCCGGACGTACCTGGTCTAGCCAGCGTCCACGTGAAACGTGGCCACACGAATGTGGCACCGCGCTCGCTGCCCAGCTCGTGCACCGATAGGCAGCGAGTCACAAATGGGTTTCAAAGGCATGCGTCCGCCGGACGTACTTGGTCTAGCCAGCGTCCACGGGAAACCCGACCACACGAATGCGGCACCGTGCTCGCCGCCCAGCTCGTGCACCGATAAGCAGCGAGTCGCAAATGGGTTTCAAAGGCTTGCGTCCGCCGGACGTACCTGGTCTAGCCAGCATCCACGGGAAACCTGGCCACACGAATGCAGCACCGTGCTCGCCGCGCAGCTCGTGCGCCGATAGGCAGCGAGTCAGAAATGGGTTTCAAAGGCTTGCGTCCGCCGGACGTACCTGGTCTAGCCAGCGTCCACGGGAAACTTGGCCACACGAATGCAGCACCGCGCTCGCCGCGCAGCTCTTGCGCCGATAGGCAGCGAGTCAGAAATGGGTTTCAAAGGCCTGCGTCCACCGGACGTACCTGGTCTAGCCAGAGTCCACGGGAAACCTGGCCACACGAATGCAGCACCGCACTCGCCGCCCAGCTCGTGCGCCAATAGGCAGCGAGTCACAAATGGGTTTCAAAGGCCTGCGTCCGCCGAACGTACCTGGTCTAGCCAGCGTCTACGGGAAACTTGGCCACACGAATGCAGCACCGCGCTCGCCGCGCAGCTCGTGCGCCGATAGGCAGCGAGTCAGAAATGGGTTTCAAAGGCCTGCGTCCACCGGACATACCTGGTCTAGCCAGAGTCCACGGGAAACCTGGCGACACGAATGCGGCACCGCATTCGCCGCCAAGCTCGTGCACCGAAAGGCAGCGAGTCACAAATGGGTATCAAAGGCCTGCGTCCGCCGTATGTACCTGGTCTAGCCAGCGTCCACGGGAAACCTGGCCACACGAATGCGGCACCGCGCTCGCCTGCGTCCGCCGGACGTACCTAGTCTAGCCAGAGTCCACGGGAAACGTGGCCACACGAATGTGCCACCGCGCTCGCCGCCAAGCTCGTGCGCCGATAGGCAGCGAGTCACAAATGGGTTTCAAAGGCCTGCGTCCGCCGGACGTACCTGGTCTACCCAGCATCCACGGGAAACCTGACCACACGAATGTGGCACCGCGGTCGCTGCCCAGCTCGTGCACCGATAGGCAGCGAGTCACAAATGGGTTTCAAAGGCATGCGTCCGACGGACGTACCTGGTCTAGCCAGCGTCCACGGGAAACCTGACCACACGAATGCGGCACCGTGCTCGCCGCCCAACTCCTGCACCGTTAGGCAGCGAGTCACAAATGGGTTTCAAAGGCCTGCGTCCGCCGGACGTACCTGGTCTAACCAGCGTCTCCAGGAAACCTGGCCACATGAATGTGGGACCGCCCTCGCCGCCCAGCTCGTGTGCCGATAAGCAGCGAGTCACAAATTCGTTTCAAAGGCCTGCGTCCGCCGGACGTACCTAGTCTAGCCAGAGTCCACGGGAAACCTGGCCACAAGAATGCGGCACCGCACTCGCCGCCCAGCTCGTGCGCTGATAGGCAGCAAGTCACAAATGGGTTTCAAAGGCCTCCGTCCTTCGGACGTACCTGGTCTAGCCAGCATCCACCAGAAACCTGGCCACACGAATATGGCACCGCGCTCGCCGCCCAGCTTGTGCGCCGAAAGGCAGCGAGTCACAAAAGGGTTTCAAAGGCCTACGTCCGCCGGATGTACCTGGTCTAGCCAGCGTCCACGGGAAACGTGGCCACACGAATGTGCCACCGCGCTCGCCGCCCAGCTTGTGCGCCGATAAGCAGCGAGTCACAAATGGGTATCAAAGGCCTACGTCCGCTGGACGTACCTGGTCTACCCAGCGTCCACGGGAAACCTGGCCACACGAATGTGGCACCGCGCTCGCTGCCCAGCTCGTGCACCGATAGGCAGCGAGTCACAAATGGGTTTCAAAGGCCTGCGTCCACCGGACGTACCTGGTCTAGCCAGTATCCACGGGAAACCTGGCCACACGAATGTGGCACCGCGCTCGCCGCCCAGCTCGGGCGCCGATAGGCAGCGAGTCACAAATGGGTATCAAAGGCCTGCGTCCGCCGTACGTACCTGGTCTAGCCAGAGTCCACGGGAAACCTGGCCACACGAATGCGGCACCGCGCTCGCCGCCCAGCTCTTGCGCCGATAGGCATCGAGTCACGAATGGGTTTCAAAGGCCTGCGTCCGCCGGACGTACCTGGTTTATCTAGCATCCACGGGAAACCTGGCCACACGAATGTGGCACCGCGCTCGCCGCCCAGCTCGTGCGCCGATAGGCAACGAGTCATAAATGGGTTTCAAAGGCCTGCGTCCGCCGGACGTACCTGGTCTAGCAAGAGTCCACGGGAAACCTGGCCACACGAATGCAGCACCGCACTCGCCGCCCTGCTCGTGCGCCGATAGGCAGGGAGTCACAAATGGGTCTCAAAGGCCTGCGTCCGCCGGACGTACCTGGTCTAGCAAGCGTCCACGGGAAACCTGGCCACACGAATGTCGCACCGCGCTCGTTGCCCAGCTCGTGCGCCGATAGGCAGCGAGTCACAAATGGGTTTCAAAGGCCTGCGTCCACCGGACGTACCTGGTCTAGCCAGCGTCTACGGGAAATCTGGCCACACGAATGTGGCACCTCGCTCGCCGCCCAGCTCGTGCACCGATAGGAAGCGAGTCACAAATGGGTTTCAAAGGCATGCGTCCGCCGTACGTACCTGGTCTTGCCAGCGTCCACGGGGAACCTGGCCACACGAATGCGGCACCGCGCTCGCCGCACAGCTCGTGCGCCGATACGTAGTGAGTCACAAATGGGTTTCAAAGGCCTGCGTTCACCGGACGTGCCTGGTCTAGCCAGCATCCACGGGAAACCTGGCCACACGAATGTGGCACCGCGCTCGCCGTCCAGCTCGTGGGCCGACAGGCAGCGAGTCACAAATGGGTTTCAAAGGCCTGCGTCCGCCGGACGTACCTGGTCTAGCCAGCATCCACGGGAAACCTAGCCACACGAATGTGGCACCGCGCTCGCCGCCAGCTCGTGCGCCGATAGGCAGCGAGTCACAAATGGGTTTCAAAGGCCTGCGTCCGCCGGACGTACCTGGTCTAGCCAGCGTCCACGGGAAACGTAGCCACACGAATGTGGCACCGCGCTCGCTGCCCAGCTCGTGCAGCGATAGGCAGCGACTCACAAATGGGTTTCAAAGGCATGCGTCCGCCGGACGTACTTGGTCTAGCCAGCGTCCACGGGAAACCCGACCACACGAATGCGGCACCGTGCTCGCCGCCCAGCTCGTGCACCGATAGGCAGCGAGTCACAAATGTGTATCAAAGGCCTGCGTCCGCCGGACTTACCTAGTCTAGCCAGCGTCCACGGGAAACCTGGCCACACGAATGTGGCACCGCGCTCGCTGCCTAGCTCGTGCGCCGATAGGCAGCGAGTCACAAATGGGTTTCAAAGGCCTGCGTCCGCCGGACGTACCTGGTCTAGCCAGCGTCCACGGGAAACCTGGCCACACGAATGTGGCACCGTGCTCGCCGCCCAGCTCGTGCACCGATAGGCAGCGAGTCACAAATGGGTTTCAAAGGCCTGCGTCCGCCGTACGTACCTGGTCTAGCCAGCGTCCACGGGAAACCTGGCCACACGAATGCGGCACCGCGCTCGCCTCCCAGCTCGTGTGCCGATAGGCAGGGATTCACAAATGGGTCTCAAAGGCCTGCGTCCGCCGGACGTACCTGGTCTAGCCAGCGTCCACGGGAAACCTGGCCACACGAATGTGGCACCGCGCTCGTTGCCCAGCTCGTGCGCCGATAGGCAGCGAGTCACAAATGGGTTTCAAAGGCCTGCGTCCGCCGAACGTACCTGGTCTAGCCAGCGTCGACGGGAAACTTGGCCACACGAATGTGGCACCGCGCTCGCCGCGCAGCTCGTGCGCCGATACGTAGCGAGTCACAAATGGGTTTCAAAGGCCTGCGTCCGCCGGACGTACCTGGTCTAGCCAGCATCCACGGGAAACCTAGCCACACGAATGTGGCACCGCGCTCGCCGCCAGCTCGTGCGCCGATAGGCAGCGAGTCACAAATGGGTTTCAAAGGCCTGCGTCCGCCGGACGTACCTGGTCTAGCCAGCGTCCACGGGAAACGTAGCCACACGAATGTGGCATCGCGCTCGCTGCCCAGCTCGTGCAGCGATAGGCAGCGACTCACAAATGGGTTTCAAAGGCATGCGTCCGCCGGACGTACTTGGTCTAGCCAGCGTCCACGGGAAACCCGACCACACGAATGCGGCACCGTGCTCGCCGCCCAGCTCGTGCACCGATAGGCAGCGAGTCACAAATGTGTATCAAAGGCCTGCGTCCGCCGGACTTACCTAGTCTAGCCAGCGTCCACGGGAAACCTGGCCACACGAATGTGGCACCGCGCTCGCTGCCTAGCTCGTGCGCCGATAGGCAGCGAGTCACAAATGGGTTTCAAAGGCCTGCGTCCGCCGGACGTACCTGGTCTAGCCAGCGTCCACGGGAAACCTGGCCACACGAATGTGGCACCGTGCTCGCCGCCCAGCTCGTGCACCGATAGGCAGCGAGTCACAAATGGGTTTCAAAGGCCTGCGTCCGCCGTACGTACCTGGTCTAGCCAGCGTCCACGGGAAACCTGGCCACACGAATGCGGCACCGCGCTCGCCGCCCAGCTCGTGTGCCGATAGGCAGGGATTCACAAATGGGTCTCAAAGGCCTGCGTCCGCCGGACGTACCTGGTCTAGCCAGCGTCCACGGGAAACCTGGCCACACGAATGTGGCACCGCGCTCGTTGCCCAGCTCGTGCGCCGATAGGCAGCGAGTCACAAATGGGTTTCAAAGGCCTGCGTCCGCCGAACGTACCTGGTCTAGCCAGCGTCGACGGGAAACTTGGCCACACGAATGTGGCACCGCGCTCGCCGCGCAGCTCGTGCGCCGATACGTAGCGAGTCACAAATGGGTTTTAAAGGCCTGCGTCCGCCGGACGTACCTGGTCTAGCCAGCGTCCACGTGAAACGTGGCCACACGAATGTGGCACCGCGCTCGCTGCCCAGCTCGTGCACCGATAGGCAGCGAGTCACAAATGGGTTTCAAAGGCATGCGTCCGCCGGACGTACTTGGTCTAGCCAGCGTCCACGGGAAACCCGACCACACGAATGCGGCACCGTGCTCGCCGCCCAGCTCGTGCACCAATAGGCAGCGAGTCGCAAATGGGTTTCAAAGGCTTCCGTCCGCCGGACGTACCTGGTCTAGCCAGCATCCACGGGAAACCTGGCCACACGAATGCAGCACCGTGCTCGCCGCGCAGCTCGTGCGCCGATAGGCAGCGAGTCAGAAATGGGTTTCAAAGGCTTGCATCCGCCGGACGTACCTGGTGTAGTCAGCGTCCACGGGAAACCTGGCCACACGAATGCAGCACCGTGCTCGCCGCGCAGCTCGTGCGCCGATAGGCAGCGAGTCAGAAATGGGTTTCAAAGGCTTGCGTCCGCCGGACGTACCTGGTCTAGCCAGCGTCCACGGGAAACCTGGCCACACGAATGCAGCACCGCGCTCGCCGCGCAGCTCGTGCGCCGATAGGCAGCGAGTCAGAAATGGGTTTCAAAGGCCTGCGTCCGCTGAACGTACCTGGTCTAGCCAGCGTCTACAGGAAACTTGGCCACACGAATGCAGCACCGCGCTCGCCGCGTAGCTCGTGCGCCGATAGGCAGCGAGTCACAAATGGGTTTCAAAGGCCTGCGTCCGCCGAACGTACCTGGTCTAGCCAGCGTCTACGGGAAACTTGGCCACACGAATGCAGCACCGCGCTCGCCGCGCAGCTCGTGCGCCGATAGGCAGCGAGTCAGAAATGGGTTTCAAAGGCCTGCGTCCACCGGACGTACCTGGTCTAGCCAGAGTCCACGGGAAACCTGGCGACACGAATGCGGCACCGCATTCGCCGCCAAGCTCGTGCACCGAAAGGCAGCGAGTCACAAATGGGTTTCAAAGGCCTGCGTCCGCCGGACGTACCTGGTCTAGCAAGCGTCCACGGGAAACCTGACCACACGAATGCGGCACCGTGCTCGCCGCCCAGCTCCTGCACCGATAGGCAGCGAATCACAAATGGGTTTCAAAGGCCTGCGTCCGCCTGGTCTAGCCAGCATCCACGGGAAACCTGGCCACACGAATGTGGCACCGCGCTCGCCGCCCAGCTCGTGCACCGATAGGCAGCGAGTCACAAATGGGTTTCAAAGGCCTGCGTCCGCCGGACGTACCTGGTCTAGCCAGCGTCCACGGGAAACCTGGCCACACGAATGTGGCACCGCGCTCGTCGCCCAGCTCGTGCGCCGATAGGCAGCGAGTCACAAATAGGTTTCAAAGGCCTACGTCCACCGGACGTACCTGGTCTAGCCACGGACTACGGGAAACCTGGCCACACGAATGTGGCACCGTGCTCGCCGCCTGGCTCGTGCGCCGATAGGCAGCGAGTCACAAATGGGTATCAAAGGCCTGCGTCCGCCGTATGTACCTGGTCTAGCCAGCGTCCACGGGAAACCTGGCCACACGAATGCGGCACCGAGCTCGCCTGCGTACGCCGGACGTACCTAGTCTAGCCAGAGTCCACGGGAAACGTGGCCAAACGAATGTGCCACCGCGCTCGCCGCCAAGCTCGTGCGCCGATAGGCAGCGAGTCACAAATGGGTTTCAAAGGCCTGCGTCCGCCGGACGTACCTGGTCTACCCAGCATCCACGGGAAACCTGACCACACGAATGTGGCACCGCGGTCGCTGCCCAGCTCGTGCACCGATAGGCAGCGAGTCACAAATGGGTTTCAAAGGCATGCGTCCGACGGACGTACCTGGTCTAGCCAGCGTCCACGGGAAACCTGACCACACGAATGCGGCACCGTGCTCGCCGCCCAACTCCTGCACCGATAGGCAGCGAGTCACAAATGGGTTTCAAAGGCCTGCTTCCGCCGGACGTACCTGGTCTAACCAGCGTCTCCAGGAAACCTGGCCACACGAATGTGGCACCGCGCTCGCCGCCCAGCTCGTGTGCCGATAAGCAGCGAGTCACAAATTAGTTTCAAAGGCCTGCGTCCGCCGGACGTACCTAGTCTAGCCAGAGTCCACGGGAAATGTGGCCACACGAATGTACAACCGCGCTCGCCGCCAAGCTCGTGCGCCGATAGGCAGCGAGTCACAAATGGGTTTCAAAGGCCTGCGTCCGCCGGACGTACCTGGTCTACCCAGCATCCACGGGAAGCCTGGCCACACGAATGCGGCACCGCGCTCGCCGCCCAGCTCCTACACCGATAGGCAGCGAGTCACAAATGGGTTTCAAAGGCCTGCGTTCGCCGGACGTACCTGGTCTAGCCAGCATCCACGGGAAACCTGGCAACATGAATGTTGCACCGCGCTCGCCGTCCAGCTCGTGCGCCGACAGGCAGCGAGTCCCAAATGGGTTTCAAAGGCCTGCGTCCGCCGGACGTACCTGGCCTAGCCAGCGTCCACGTGAAACGTGGCCACACGAATGTGGCACCGCGCTCGCTGCCCAGCTCGTGCACCGATAGGCAGAGAGTCACAAATGGGTTTCAAAGGCATGCGTCCGCCGGACGTACTTGGTCTAGCCATCGTCCACGGGAAACCCGACCACACGAATGCGGCACCGTGCTCCCCGCCGAGCTCGTGCACCGATAAGCAGCGACTCGCAAATGGGTTTCAAAGGCTTGCGTCCGCCGGACGTACCTGGTCTAGCCAGCATCCACGGGAAACCTAGCCACACGAATGTGGCACCGCACTCGCCGCCCAGCTCGTGCGCCGATAGGCAGCGAGTCACAAATGGATTTCAAAGGCCTACGTCCGCCGGACGTACCTGGTCTAGCCAGCATCCACGGGAAACCTAGCCACACGAATATGGCACCGCGCTCGCGGTACAGCTCGTGCGCCGATAGGCAGCGAGTCACTAATGGGTTTCAAAGGCCTGCGTCCGCCAGACGTACCTGGTCTAGCTAGCGTCCACGGGAAACGTGGCCACACGAATGTAACACCACGCTCGCCGCCCAGCTCGTGCGTCCATAGGCAGCGAGTCACAAATGGGTTTCAAAGGCCTGCGTCTGCCGGACGTACCTGGTCTAGCCAGCGTTCACGGGAAACGTGGCCACACGAATGTGCCACCACGGTCGCCGCCCAGCTCGTGCGCCGATAAGCAGCGAGTCACAAATGGGTATCAAAGGCCTGCGTCCGCCGGACGTACCTGGTCTAGCCAGCGTCCACGGGAAACCTGGCCACACGAATGTGGCACCGCGCTTGCTGCCCAGCTCGTGCACTGATAGGCAGCGAGTCACAAATGGGTTTCAAAGGCCTGTTTCCGCCGGACGTACCTGGTCTAGCCAGCGTCCACGGGAAACCTGGCCACACGAATGTGGCACCGCGCTCTCCGCCCAGCTCGTGCGCCGATAAGCAGCGAGTCACAAATGTGTATCAAAGGCCTGCGTCCGCCGGACGTACCAAGTCTAGCTAGCGTCCACGGGAAACCTGGCCACACGAATGTGGCACCGAGCTCGCTGCCCAGCTCGTGCACCGATAGGCAAGGAGTCACAAATGGGTCTCAAAGGCCTGCGTCCGCCGGACGTACCTGGTCTAGCCAGCGTCCACGGGAAACCTGGCCACACGAATGTGGCACCGTGCTCGCCGCCCAGCTCGTGCACCGATAGGCAGCGAGTCACAAATGGGTTTCAAAGGCCTGCGTCCGCCGTACGTACCTGGTCTAGCCAGCGTCCACGGGAAACCTGGCCACACGAATGCGGCACCGCGCTCGCCGCCCAGCTCGTGCGCCGATAGGCAGGGATTCACAAATGGGTCTCAAAGGCCTGCGTCCGCCGGACGTACCTGGTCTAGCCAGCGTCCATAGGAAACCTGGCCACACGAATGTGGCACCGCGCTCGTTGCCCAGCTCGTGCACCGATAGGCAGCGAGTCACAAATGGGTTTCAAAGGCCTGCGTCCGCCGTACGTACCTGGTCTAGCCAGCGTCCACGGGAAACCTGGCCACACGAATGCAGCACCGCGCTCGCCGCACAGCTCGTGCGCCGATAGGCAGCGAGTCAGAAATGAGTTTCAAAGGCCTGCGTGCACCGGACGTACCTGGTCTAGCCAGAGTCCACGGGAAACCTGGCCACACGAATGCGGCACCGCATTCGCCGCCAAGCTCGTGCACCGAAAGGCAGCGAGTCACAAATGGGTTTCAAAGGCCTGCGTCCGTCGGACGTACGTGGTCTAGCCAGCGTCCACGGGAAACCTGACCACACGAATGCGGCACCGTACTCGCCGCCCAGCTCCTGCACCGATAGGCAGCGAATCACAAATGGGTTTCGAAGGCCTGCGTCCGCCTGGTCTAGCCAGCATCCACGGGAAACCTGGCCACACGAATGTGGCACCGCGCTCGCCGCCCAGCTCGTGCGCCGATAGGCAGCGAGTCACAAATGGGTTTCAAAGGCCTGCTTCCGCCGGACGTACCTGGTCTAGCAAGCGTCCACGGGAAACCTGGCCACACTAATGTGGCACCGCGCTCGTCGCCCAGCTCGTGCGCCGATAGGCAGCGAGTCACAAATAGGTTTCAAAGGCCTGCGTCCACTGGACGTACCTAGTCTAGCCACGGACTACGGGAAACCTGGCCACACGAATGTGGCACCGTGCTCGCCGCCTGGCTCGTGCGCCGATAGGAAGCGAGTCACAAATGGGTATCAAAGGCCTGCGTCCGCCGTATGTACCTGGTCTAGCCAGCGTCCACGGGAAACCTGGCCACACGAATGCGGCACCGCGCTCGCCGCCCAGCTCTTGCGCCGATAGGTAGCGAGTCACATATGGGTTTCAAAGCCCTACGTCCGCCGGACGTACCTGGTCTACCCAGCGTCCACGGGAAACCTGGAAACACGAATGTGGCACCGCGCTCGCCGCCCAGCTCGTGTGCCGATAAGCAGCAAGTCACAAATTAGTTTCAAAGGCCTGCGTCCGCCGGACGTACCTAGTCTAGCCAGAGTCCACGGGAAACGTGGCCACACGAATGTGCCACCGCGCTCGCCGCCAAGCTCGTGCGCCGATAGGCAGCGAGTCACAAATGGGTTTCAAAGGCCTGCGTCCGCCGGACGTACCTGGTCTACCCAGCATCCACGGGAAACCTGACGACACGAATGTGGCACCGCGGTCGCTGCCCAGCTTGTGCACCGATAGGCAGCGAGTCACAAATGTGTTTCAAAGGCATGCGTCCGCCGGACGTACCTGGTCTAGCCAGCGTCCACGGGAAACCTGACCAGACGAATGCGGCACCGTGCTCGCCGCCCAACTCCTGCACCGATAGGCAGCGAGTCACAAATGGGTTTCAAAGGCCGGCGTCCGCCGGACGTATCTGGTCTAACCAGCGTCTCCAGGAAACCTGACCACACGAATGTGGCACCGCGCTCGCCGCCCTGCTCGTGCGCCGATAGGCAGCGAGTCATAAATAGGTTTCAAAGGCCTGCGTCCGCCGGACGTACCTGGTCTAGCCAGCGTCCACGGGAAACCTGGCCAAACGAATGTGGCACCGCACTCGCCGCCAAGCTCGTGCGCCGATAAGAAGCGAGTCATAAATGGGTTTCAAGGGCCTGCGTCCGCCGAACGTACCTGGTCTAGCCAGCGTCCACGGGAAACCTGACCACACGAATGCGGCACCGTGCTCGCCGCCCAATTCGTGCGCCGATAGGCAACGAGTCACAAATGGGTTTCAAAGGCCTCCATCCGCCGGACGTACCTGGTCTAGCCAGCGTCCACCGGAAACCTGGCCACACGAATGTGGCACCGCGCTCGCCGCCCAGCTTGTGCGCCAAAAGGTAGCGAGTCACAAATGGGTTTCAAAGGCATGCGTCCGCCGGACGTACTTGGTCTAGCCACCGTCCACGGAAAACGTTGCCACACGAATGTGGCACCGCGCTCGCCGCCCAGCTCGTGCGCCGATAAGCAGCGAGTCGCAAATGGGTATCAAAGGCCTGCGTCCGCCGGACGTACCTGGTCTAGCCAGCGCCCACGGGAAACGTGGCCACACGAATGTGCCACCGCGCTCGCCGCCAAGCTTGTGCGCCGATAAGCAACGAGTCACAAATGGGTATCAAAGGCCTGCGTCCGCCGGACGTACCTGGTCTACCCAGCATCCACGCTAAACCTGGCCACACGAATGTGGCACCGCGCTCGCTGCCCAGCTCGTGCACCGATAGGCAGCGAGTCACAAATAGGTTTCAAAGGCCTGCGTCCACCGGACGTACCTGGTCTAGCCAGCGTCCACGGGAAACCTGACCACACGAATGCGGCACCGTGCTCGCCGCCCAACTCCTGCACCGATAGGCAGCGAGTCACAAATGGGTTTCAAAGGCCTGCGTCCGCCAGACGTACCTGGTCTAACCAGCATCCACATGAAACCTGGCCACACGAATGTGGCACCGCGCTCGCCGCCCCGCTCGTGCGCCGATAGGCAGCGAGTCATCAATAGGTTTCAAAGGCCTGCGTCCGCCGGACGTACCTGGTCTTGCCAGCTTCCACGGGAAACCTGGCCACACGAATGTGGAACCGCGCTCGCCGCCCAGCTCGTGCACCGATAGGCAGCGAGTCACAAATGGGTTTCAAAGGCATGCCTCCGCCGGACGTACCTGGTCTAGCCAGCGTCCATGGGAAACTGACCACACGAATACGGCACCGTGCTCGCCGCCCAGCTCCTGCACCGATAGGCAGCGAGTCACAAATGGGTTTCAAAGGCCTGCGTCCGCCGGACGTACCTGGTCTAGCCAGCATCCACGGGAAACCTGGCCACACGAATGTGGCACCGCGCTCGCCGCCCAGCTCGTGCACCGATAGGCAGCGAGTCACAAATGGGTTTCAAAGGACTGCGTCCGCCGGATGTACCTGGTCTAGCCAGCGTCCACGGGAAACCTGGCCACACGAATGTGGCACCGCGCTCTCCGCCCAGCTCGTGCGCCGATAAGCAGCGAGTCACAAATAGGTATCAAAGGCCTGCGTCCGCCGGACGTACCTAGTCTAGCCAGCGTCCACGGGAAACCTGGCCACACGAATGTGGTACCGCGCTCGCTGCCCAGCTCGTGCACCGATAGGCAGCGAGTCACAAATGGGTTTCAAAGGCATGCGTCCGCCGGACGTACCTGGTCTAGCCAGCGTCCACGGGAAACCCGGCCACACGAATGTGGCACCACGCTCGCCGCCCAGCTCGTGCGCCGATAAGCAGCGAGTCACAAATGGGTATCAAAGGCCTGCGTCCGCCGGGCGTACTTGGTCTAGCCAGCGTCCACGGGAAACCTAGCCACATGAATGTGGCACCACGCTCGCTGCCCAGCTCGTGCACCGATAGGCAGCGAGTCACAAATCGGTTTCAAAGGCCTGCATCCACCGGACGTACCTGGTCTAGCCAGCGTCCACGGGAAATCTGGCCACATGAATGTGGCACCGCGCTCTCCGCCCAGCTCGTGCGCCGATAAGCAGCGAGTCACAAATAGGTATCAAAGGCCTGCGTCCGACGGACGTACCTAGTCTAGCCAGCGTCCACGGGAAACCTGGCCACACGAATGTGGCACCGCGCTCGCTGCCCAGCTCGTGCACCGATAGGCAGCGAGTCACAAATGGGTTTCAAAGGCCTGCGTCCGCCGGACGTACCTGGTCTAGCCAGCGTCCACGGGAAACCTGGCCACACGAATGTGGCACCACGCTCGCCGCCCAGCTCGTGCGCCGATAAGCAGCGAGTCACAAATGGGTATCAAAGGCCTGCGTCCACCGGGCGTACCTGGTCTAGCCAGCGTCCACGGGAAACCTGGCCACATGAATGTGGCACCACGCTCGCTGCCCAGCTCGCGCACCGATAGGCAGCGAGTCACAAATGGGTTTCAAAGGCCTGCGTCCGTCGGACGTACCTGGTCTAGCCAGCGTCTCCAGGAAACCTGGCCACACGAATGTGGCACCGCGCTCGCCGTCCAGCTCGTGCGCCGATAGGCAGCGAGTCATAAATAGGTTTCAAAGGCCTGCGTCCGCCGGACGTACCTGGTCTAGCCAGCGTCCACGGGAAACCTGGCCAAACGAATGTGGCACCGCACTTGCCGCCCAGCTCGTGCGCCGATAAGAAGCGAGTCATAAATGGGTTTCAAAGGCCTGCGTCCGCCGGACGTACCTGGTCTAGCCAGCGTCCATGGGAAACCTGACCACACGAATGCGGCACCGTGCTCGCCGCCCAATTCGTGCGCCGATAGGCAACGAGTCACAAATGGGTTTCAAAGGCCTCCATCCGCCGGACGTACCTGGTCTAGCCAGCGTCCACCGGAAACCTGGCCACACGAATGTGGCACCGCGCTCGCCGCCCAGCTTGTGCGCCAAAAGGTAGCGAGTCACAAATGGGTTTCAAAGGACTGCGTCCGCCGGATGTACCTGGTCTAGCCAGCGTCCACGGGAAACCTGGCCACACGAATGTGGCACCGCGCTCTCCGCCCAGCTCGTGCGCCGATAAGCAGCGAGTCACAAATAGGTATCAAAGGCCTACGTCCGCCGGACGTACCTAGTCTAGCCAGCGTCCACGGGAAACCTGGCCACACGAATGTGGCACCGCGCTCGCTGCCCAGCTCGTGCACCGATAGGCAGCGAGTCACAAATGGGTTTCAAAGGCATGCGTCCGCCGGACGTACCTGGTCTAGCCAGCGTCCACGGGAAACCCGGCCACACGAATGTGGCACCACGCTCGCCGCCCAGCTCGTGCGCCGATAAGCAGTGAGTCACAAATGGGTATCAAAGGCCTGCGTCCGCCGGGCGTACCTGGTCTAGCCAGCGTCCACGGGAAACCTGGCCACATGAATGTTGCACCACGCTCGCTGCCCAGCTCGTGCACCGATAGGCAGCGAGTCACAAATGGGTTTCAAAGGCCTGCGTCCGCCGGACGTACATGGTCTAGCCAGCGTCCACGGGAAACCTGGCCACACGAATGTGGCACCACGCTCGCCGCCCAGCTCGTGCGCCGATAAGCAGCGAGTCACAAATGGGTATCAAAGGCCTGCGTCCGCGGTGCGTACCTGGTCTAGCCAGCGTCCACGGGAAACCTGGCCACATGAATGTGGCACCACGCTCGCTGCCCAGCTCGCGCACCGATAGGCAGCGAGTCACAAATGGGTTTCAAAGGCCTGCGTCCGTCGGACGTACCTGGTCTAGCCAGCGTCTCCAGGAAACCTGGCCACACGAATGTGGCACCGCGCTCGCCGCCCAGCTCGTGCGCCGATAGGCAGCGAGTCATAAATAGGTTTCAAAGGCCTGCGTCCGCCGGACGTACCTGGTCTAGCCAGCGTCCACGGGAAACCTGGCCAAACGAATGTGGCACCGCACTTGCCGCCCAGCTCGTGCGCCGATAAGAAGCGAGTCATAAATGGGTTTCAAAGGCCTGCGTCCGCCGGACGTACCTGGTCTAGCCAGCGTCCACGGGAAACCTGACCACACGAATGCGGCACCGTGCTCGCCGCCCAATTCGTGCGCCGATAGGCAACGAGTCACAAATGGGTTTCAAAGGCCTCCATCCGCCGGACGTACCTGGTCTAGCTAGCGTCCACCGGAAACCTGGCCACACGAATGTGGCACCGCGCTTGCCGCCCAGCTTGTGCGCCAAAAGGTAGCGAGTCACAAATGGGTTTCAAAGGACTGCGTCCGCCGGATGTACCTGGTCTAGCCAGCGTCCACGGGAAACCTGGCCACACGAATGTGGCACCGCGCTCTCCGCCCAGCTCGTGCGCCGATAAGCAGCGAGTCACAAATAGGTATCAAAGGCCTGCGTCCGCCGGACGTACCTAGTCTAGCCAGCGTCCACGGGAAACCTGGCCACACGAATGTGGCACCGCGCTCGCTGCCCAGCTCGTGCACCGATAGGCAGCGAGTCACAAATGGGTTTCAAAGGCATGCGTCCGCCGGACGTACCTGGTCTAGCCAGCGTCCACGGGAAACCCGGCCACACGAATGTGGCACCACGCTCGCCGCCCAGCTCGTGCGCCGATAAGCAGCGAGTCACAAATGGGTATCAAAGGCCTGCGTCCGCCGGGCGTACTTGGTCTAGCCAGCGTCCACGGGAAACCTAGCCACATGAATGTGGCACCACGCTCGCTGCCCAGCTCGTGCACCGATAGGCAGCGAGTCACAAATCGGTTTCAAAGGCCTGCATCCACCGGACGTACCTGGTCTAGCCAGCGTCCACGGGAAATCTGGCCACATGAATGTGGCACCGCGCTCTCCGCCCAGCTCGTGCGCCGATAAGCAGCGAGTCACAAATAGGTATCAAAGGCCTGTGTCCGACGGACGTACCTAGTCTAGCCAGCGTCCACGGGAAACCTGGCCACACGAATGTGGCACCGCGCTCGCTGCCCAGCTCGTGCACCGATAGGCAGCGAGTCACAAATGGGTTTCAAAGGCCTGCGTCCGCCGGACGTACCTGGTCTAGCCAGCGTCCACGGGAAACCTGGCCACACGAATGTGGCACCACGCTCGCAGCCCAGCTCGTGCGCCGATAAGCAGCGAGTCACAAATGGGTATCAAAGGCCTGCGTCCGCCGGGCGTACCTGGTCTAGCCAGCGTCCACGGGAAACCTGGCCACATGAATGTGGCACCACGCTCGCTGCCCAGCTCGCGCACCGATAGGCAGCGAGTCACAAATGGGTTTCAAAGGCCTGCGTCCGTCGGACGTACCTGGTCTAGCCAGCGTCTCCAGGAAACCTGGCCACACGAATGTGGCACCGCGCTCGCCGCCCAGCTCGTGCGCCGATAGGCAGCGAGTCATAAATAGGTTTCAAAGGCCTGCGTCCGCCGGACGTACCTGGTCTAGCCAGCGTCCACGGGAAACCTGGCCAAACGAATGTGGCACCGCACTTGCCGCCCAGCTCGTGCGCCGATAAGAAGCGAGTCATAAATGGGTTTCAAAGGCCTGCGTCCGCCGGACGTACCTGGTCTAGCCAGCGTCCACGGGAAACCTGACCACACGAATGCGGCACCGTGCTCGCCGCCCAATTCGTGCGCCGATAGGCAACGAGTCACAAATGGGTTTGAAAGGCCTCCATCCGCCGGACGTACCTGGTCTAGCCAGCGTCCACCGGAAACCTGGCCACACGAATGTGGCACCGCGCTCGCCGCCCAGCTTGTGCGCCAAAAGGTAGCGAGTCACAAATGGGTTTCAAAGGACTGCGTCCGCCGGATGTACCTGGTCTAGCCAGCGTCCACGGGAAACCTGGCCACACGAATGTGGCACCGCGCTCTCCGCCCAGCTCGTGCGCCGATAAGCAGCGAGTCACAAATAGGTATCAAAGGCCTGCGTCCGCCGGACGTACCTAGTCTAGCCAGCGTCCACGGGAAACCTGGCCACACGAATGTGGCACCGCGCTCGCTGCCCAGCTCGTGCACCGATAGGCAGCGAGTCACAAATGGGTTTCAAAGGCATGCGTCCGCCGGACGTACCTGGTCTAGCCAGCGTCCACGGGAAACCCGGCCACACGAATGTGGCACCACGCTCGCCGCCCAGCTCGTGCGCCGATAAGCAGCGAGTCACAAATGGGTATCAAAGGCCTGCGTCCGCCGGGCGTACTTGGTCTAGCCAGCGTCCACGGGAAACCTAGCCACATGAATGTGGCACCACGCTCGCTGCCCAGCTCGTGCACCGATAGGCAGCGAGTCACAAATCGGTTTCAAAGGCCTGCATCCACCGGACGTACCTGGTCTAGCCAGCGTCCACGGGAAATCTGGCCACATGAATGTGGCACCGCGCTCTCCGCCCAGCTCGTGCGCCGATAAGCAGCGAGTCACAAATAGGTATCAAAGGCCTGCGTCCGACGGACGTACCTAGTCTAGCCAGCGTCCACGGGAAACCTGGCCACACGAATGTGGCACCGCGCTCGCTGCCCAGCTCGTGCACCGATAGGCAGCGAGTCACAAATGGGTTTCAAAGGCCTGCATCCGCCGGACGTACCTGGTCTAGCCAGCGTCCACGGGAAACCTGGCCACACGAATGTGGCACCACGCTCGCAGCCCAGCTCGTGCGCCGATAAGCAGCGAGTCACAAATGGGTATCAAAGGCCTGCGTCCGCCGGGCGTACCTGGTCTAGCCAGCGTGCACGGGAAACCTGGCCACATGAATGTGGCACCACGCTCGCTGCCCAGCTCGCGCACCGATAGGCAGCGAGTCACAAATGGGTTTCAAAGGCCTGCGTCCGTCGGACGTACCTGGTCTAGCCAGCGTCTCCAGGAAACCTGGCCACACGAATGTGGCACCGCGCTCGCCGTCCAGCTCGTGCGCCGATAGGCAGCGAGTCATAAATAGGTTTCAAAGGCCTGCGTCCGCCGGACGTACCTGGTCTAGCCAGCGTCCACGGGAAACCTGGCCAAACGAATGTGGCACCGCACTTGCCGCCCAGCTCGTGCGCCGATAAGAAGCGAGTCATAAATGGGTTTCAAAGGCCTGCGTCCGCCGGACGTACCTGGTCTAGCCAGCGTCCACGGGAAACCTGACCACACGAATGCGGCACCGTGCTCGCCGCCCAATTCGTGCGCCGATAGGCAACGAGTCACAAATGGGTTTCAAAGGCCTCCATCCGCCGGACGTACCTGGTCTAGCCAGCGTCCACCGGAAACCTGGCCACACGAATGTGGCACCGCGCTCGCCGCCCAGCTTGTGCGCCAAAAGGTAGCGAGTCACAAATGGGTTTCAAAGGACTGCGTCCGCCGGATGTACCTGGTCTAGCCAGCGTCCACGGGAAACCTGGCCACACGAATGTGGCACCGCGCTCTCCGCCCAGCTCGTGCGCCGATAAGCAGCGAGTCACAAATAGGTATCAAAGGCCTGCGTCCGCCGGACGTACCTAGTCTAGCCAGCGTCCACGGGAAACCTGGCCACACGAATGTGGCACCGCGCTCGCTGCCCAGCTCGTGCACCGATAGGCAGCGAGTCACAAATGGGTTTCAAAGGCATGCGTCCGCCGGACGTACCTGGTCTAGCCAGCGTCCACGGGAAACCCGGCCACACGAATGTGGCACCACGCTCGCCGCCCAGCTCGTGCGCCGATAAGCAGCGAGTCACAAATGGGTATCAAAGGCCTACGTCCGCCGGGCGTACCTGGTCTAGCCAGCGTCCACGGGAAACCTAGCCACATGAATGTGGCACCACGCTCGCTGCCCAGCTCGTGCACCGATAGGCAGCGAGTCACAAATCGGTTTCAAAGGCCTGCATCCGCCGGACGTACCTGGTCTAGCCAGCGTCCACGGGAAACCTGGCCACACGAATGTGGCACCACGCTCGCCGCCCAGCTCGTGCGCCGATAAGCAGTGAGTCACAAATGGGTATCAAAGGCCTGCGTCCGCCGGGCGTACCTGGTCTAGCCAGCGTCCACGGGAAACCTGGCCACATGAATGTTGCACCACGCTCGCTGCCCAGCTCGTGCACCGATAGGCAGCGAGTCACAAATGGGTTTCAAAGGCCTGCGTCCGCCGGACGTACCTGGTCTAGCCAGCGTCCACGGGAAACCTGGCCACACGAATGTGGCACCACGCTCGCCGCCCAGCTCGTGCGCCGATAAGCAGCGAGTCACAAATGGGTATCAAAGGCCTGCGTCCGCCGGGCGTACCTGGTCTAGCCAGCGTCCACGGGAAACCTGGCCACATGAATGTGGCACCACGCTCGCTGCCCAGCTCGCGCACCGATAGGCAGCGAGTCACAAATGGGTTTCAAAGGCCTGCGTCCGTCGGACGTACCTGGTCTAGCCAGCGTCTCCAGGAAACCTGGCCACACGGATGTGGCACCGCGCTCGCCGCCCAGCTCGTGCGCCGATAGGCAGCGAGTCATAAATAGGTTTCAAAGGCCTGCGTCCGCCGGACGTACCTGGTCTAGCCAGCGTCCACGGGAAACCTGGCCAAACGAATGTGGCACCGCACTTGCCGCCCAGCTCGTGCGCCGATAAGAAGCGAGTCATAAATGGGTTTCAAAGGCCTGCGTCCGCCGGACGTACCTGGTCTAGCCAGCGTCCACGGGAAACCTGACCACACGAATGCGGCACCGTGCTCGCCGCCCAATTCGTGCGCCGATAGGCAACGAGTCACAAATGGGTTTCAAAGGCCTCCATCCGCCGGACGTACCTGGTCTAGCCAGCGTCCACCGGAAACCTGGCCACACGAATGTGGCACCGCGCTCGCCGCCCAGCTTGTGCGCCAAAAGGTAGCGAGTCACAAATGGGTTTCAAAGGACTGCGTCCGCCGGATGTACCTGGTCTAGCCAGCGTCCACGGGAAACCTGGCCACACGAATGTGGCACCGCGCTCTCCGCCCAGCTCGTGCGCCGATAAGCAGCGAGTCACAAATAGGTATCAAAGGCCTGCGTCCGCCGGACGTACCTAGTCTAGCCAGCGTCCATGGGAAACCTGGCCACACGAATGTGGCACCGCGCTCGCTGCCCAGCTCGTGCACCGATAGGCAGCGAGTCACAAATGGGTTTCAAAGGCATGCGTCCGCCGGACGTACCTGGTCTAGCCAGCGTCCACGGGAAACCCGGCCACACGAATGTGGCACCACGCTCGCCGCCCAGCTCGTGCGCCGATAAGCAGCGAGTCACAAATGGGTATCAAAGGCCTGCGTCCGCCGGGCGTACCTGGTCTAGCCAGCGTCCACGGGAAACCTAGCCACATGAATGTGGCACCACGCTCGCTGCACAGCTCGTGCACCGATAGGCAGCGAGTCACAAATCGGTTTCAAAGGCCTGCATCCGCCGGACGTACCTGGTCTAGCCAGCGTCCACGGGAAATCTGGCCACATGAATGTGGCACCGCGCTTTCCGCCCAGCTCGTGCGCCGATAAGCAGCGAGTCACAAATAGGTATCAAAGGCCTGCGTCCGCCGGACGTACCTAGTCTAGCCAGCGTCCACGGGAAACCTGGCCACACGAATGTGACACCGCGCTCGCTGCCCAGCTCGTGCACCGATAGGCAGCGAGTCACAAATGGGTTTCAAAGGCCTGCGTCCGCCGGACGTACCTGGTCTAGCCAGCGTCCACGGGAAACCTGGCCACACGAATGTGGCACCACGCTCGCCGCCCAGCTCGTGCACCGATAAGCAGCGAGTCACAAATGGGTATCAAAGGCCTGCGTCCGCCGGGCGTACCTGGTCTAGCCAGCGTCCACGGGAAACCTGGCCACATGAATGTGGCACCGCGCTCGTCGCCCAGCTCGTGCGCCGATAGGCAGCGAGTCACAAATAGGTTTCAAAGGCCTGCGTCCACTGGACGTACCTAGTCTAGCCACGGACTACGGGAAACCTGGCCACACGAATGTGGCACCGTGCTCGCCGCCTGGCTCGTGCGCCGATAGGAAGCGAGTCACAAATGGGTATCAAAGGCCTGCGTCAGCCGTATGTACCTGGTCTAGCCAGCGTCCACGGGAAACCTGGCCACACGAATGCGGCACCGCGCTCGCCGCCCAGCTCTTGCGCCGATAGGTAGCGAGTCACAAATGGGTTTCAAAGCCCTACGTCCGCCGGACGTACCTGGTCTACCCAGCGTCCACGGGAAACCTGGAAACACGAATGTGGCACCGCGCTCGCCGCCCAGCTCGTGTGCCGATAAGCAGCAAGTCACAAATTAGTTTCAAAGGCCTGCGTCCGCCGGACGTACCTAGTCTAGCCAGAGTCCACGGGAAACGTGGCCACACGAATGTGCCACCGCGCTCGCCGCCAAGCTCGTGCGCCGATAGGCAGCGAGTCACAAATGGGTTTCAAAGGCCTGCGTCCGCCGGACGTACCTGGTCTACCCAGCATCCACGGGAAACCTGACCACACGAATGTGGCACCGCGGTCGCTGCCCAGCTCGTGCACCGATAGGCAGCGAGTCACAAATGTGTTTCAAAGGCATGCGTCCGCCGGACGTACCTGGTCTAGCCAGCGTCCACGGGAAACCTGACCAGACGAATGCGGCACCGTGCTCGCCGCCCAACTCCTGCACCGATAGGCAGCGAGTCACAAATGGGTTTCAAAGGCCTGCGTCCGCCGGACGTATCTGGTCTAACCAGCGTCTCCAGGAAACCTGACCACACGAATGTGGCACCGCGCTCGCCGCCCTGCTCGTGCGCCGATAGGCAGCGAGTCATAAATAGGTTTCAAAGGCCTGCGTCCGCCGGACGTACCTGGTCTAGCCAGCGTCCACGGGAAACCTGGCCAAACGAATGTGGCACCGCACTCGCCGCCCAGCTCGTGCGCCGATAAGAAGCGAGTCATAAATGGGTTTCAAGGGCCTGCGTCCGCCGAACGTACCTGGTCTAGCCAGCGTCCACGGGAAACCTGACCACACGAATGCGGCACCGTGCTCGCCGCCCAGCTTGTGGGCCAAAAGGTAGCGAGTCACAAATGGGTTTCAAAGGCATGCGTCCGCCGGACGTACTTGGTCTAGCCACCGTCCACGGAAAACGTTGCCACACGAATGTGGCACCGCGCTCGCCGCCCAGCTCGTGCGCCGATAAGCAGCGAGTCGCAAATGGGTATCAAAGGCCTGCGTCCGCCGGACGTACCTGGTCTAGCCAGCGCCCACGGGAAACGTGGCCACACGAATGTGCCACCGCGCTCGCCGCCAAGCTTGTGCGCCGATAAGCAACGAGTCACAAATGGGTATCAAAGGCCTGCGTCCGCCGGACGTACCTGGTCTACCCAGCATCCACGCTAAACCTGGCCACACGAATGTGGCACCGCGCTCGCTGCCCAGCTCGTGCACCGATAGGCAGCGAGTCACAAATGGGTTTCAAAGGCCTGCGTCCACCGGACGTACCTGGTCTAGCCAGCGTCCACGGGAAACCTGACCACACGAATGCGGCACCGTGCTCGCCGCCCAACTCCTGCACCGATAGGCAGCGAGTCACAAATGGGTTTCAAAGGCCTGCGTCCGCCAGACGTACCTGGTCTAACCAGCATCCACATGAAACCTGGCCACACGAATGTGGCACCGCGCTCGCCGCCCCGCTCGTGCGCCGATAGGCAGCGAGTCATAAATAGGTTTCAAAGGCCTGCGTCCGCCGGACGTACCTGGTCTTGCCAGCTTCCACGGGAAACCTGGCCACACGAATGTGGCACCGCGCTCGCCGCCCAGCTCGTGCACCGATAGGCAGCGAGTCACAAATGGGTTTCAAAGGCATGCCTCCGCCGGACGTACCTGGTCTAGCCAGCGTCCATGGGAAACTGACCACACGAATGCGGCACCGTGCTCGCCGCCCAGCTCCTGCACCGATAGGCAGCGAGTCACAAATGGGTTTCAAAGGCCTGCGTCCGCCGGACGTACCTGGTCTAGCCAGCATCCACGGGAAACCTGGCCACACGAATGTGGCACCGCGCTCGCCGCCCAGCTCGTGCACCGATAGGCAGCGAGTCACAAATGGGTTTCAAAGGACTGCGTCCGCCGGATGTACCTGGTCTAGCCAGCGTCCACGGGAAACCTGGCCACACGAATGTGGCACCGCGCTCTCCGCCCAGCTCGTGCGCCGATAAGCAGCGAGTCACAAATAGGTATCAAAGGCCTGCGTCCGCCGGACGTACCTAGTCTAGCCAGCGTCCATGGGAAACCTGGCCACACGAATGTGGCACCGCGCTCGCTGCCCAGCTCGTGCACCGATAGGCAGCGAGTCACAAATGGGTTTCAAAGGCATGCGTCCGCCGGACGTACCTGGTCTAGCCAGCGTCCACGGGAAACCCGGCCACACGAATGTGGCACCACACTCGCCGCCCAGCTCGTGCGCCGATAAGCAGCGAGTCACAAATGGGTATCAAAGGCCTGCGTCCGCCGGGCGTACTTGGTCTAGCCAGCGTCCACGGGAAACCTAGCCACATGAATGTGGCACCACGCTCGCTGCCCAGCTCGTGCACCGATAGGCAGCGAGTCACAAATCGGTTTCAAAGGCCTGCATCCACCGGACGTACCTGGTCTAGCCAGCGTCCACGGGAAATCTGGCCACATGAATGTGGCACCGCGCTCTCCGCCCAGCTCGTGCGCCGATAAGCAGCGAGTCACAAATACGTATCAAAGGCCTACGTCCGCCGGACGTACCTAGTCTAGCCAGCGTCCACGGGAAACCTGGCCACACGAATGTGGCACCGCGCTCGCTGCCCAGCTCGTGCACCGATAGGCAGCGAGTCACAAATGGGTTTCAAAGGCCTGCGTCCGCCGGACGTACCTGGTCTAGCCAGCGTCCACGGGAAACCTGGCCACACGAATGTGGCACCACGCTCGCCGCCCAGCTCGTGCGCCGATAAGCAGCGAGTCACAAATGGGTATCAAAGGCCTGCGTCCGCCGGGCGTACCTGGTCTAGCCAGCGTCCACGGGAAACCTGGCCACATGAATGTGGCACCACGCTCGCTGCCCAGCTCGCGCACCGATAGGCAGCGAGTCACAAATGGGTTTCAAAGGCCTGCGTCCGTCGGACGTACCTGGTCTAGCCAGCGTCTCCAGGAAACCTGGCCACACGAATGTGGCACCGCGCTCGCCGCCCAGCTCGTGCGCCGATAGGCAGAGAGTCATAAATAGGTTTCAAAGGCCTGCGTCCGCCGGACGTACCTGGTCTAGCCAGCGTCCACGGGAAACCTGGCCAAACGAATGTGGCACCGCACTTGCCGCCCAGCTCGTGCGCCGATAAGAAGCGAGTCATAAATGGGTTTCAAAGGCCTGCGTCCGCCGGACGTACCTGGTCTAGCCAGCGTCCACGGGAAACCTGACCACACGAATGCGGCACCGTGCTCGCCGCCCAATTCGTGCGCCGATAGGCAACGAGTCACAAATGGGTTTCAAAGGCCTCCATCCGCCGGACGTACCTGGTCTAGCCAGCGTCCACCGGAAACCTGGCCACACGAATGTGGCACCGCGCTCGCCGCACAGCTTGTGCGCCAAAAGGTAGCGAGTCACAAATGGGTTTCAAAGGACTGCGTCCGCCGGATGTACCTGGTCTAGCCAGCGTCCACGGGAAACCTGGCCACACGAATGTGGCACCGCGCTCTCCGCCCAGCTCGTGCGCCGATAAGCAGCGAGTCACAAATAGGTATCAAAGGCCTGCATCCGCCGGACGTACCTAGTCTAGCCAGCGTCCACGG